>NC_044323.1:17813918-19013918 GCF_007399415.2 Gopherus evgoodei | reverse complement strand
TCCTTTTATATTTCGGTGTGTTTGCGTAAGATAAATAGGACTAATAACACTATTGACAAAACTAAATTTTGGTGGCAGGCTTGACTTCCTGACTTACAGATGTTTATTCTTTCCAACACGTTAAAAATCTGTTGGCAGCGCATATACTGTAAATATTTGAAGTGTCCAGGAATGATAGAAAACTAGAGTTTAATACACTGCATACCCCAGCTCGCGCTTTCGATATAGGCAAACATATATGTAGGGCTTTAAGGTGGAGAACTGAGTCCCCATTGCTGAGTATTAGCAGAGCTGCACTATGATTTTTTTTGGTCAATATTTTTCATTCCGATTATAAAAAACAGTGCTGACGTGTCTCACGCAGGCATAGAGAATTCGAGCCGCCCCCCCACACTTTTTTTTTCTCAAGATTTTACGTGGTCTTTTATTGTAAGGCAAGTTGCCAAATGAATGGTGTGGAAGGCAAAAGCTGTGGTCTGTGTAGGCATAGAAGGCGCATAAAACATTGTTGCTTTCTCATTGGCACGTTGTGTGACCGCTGATTTGTCACTTAATAATAGAAAACCACTGTAAAAGATCGTGCTTTTATTTCATCAGCAGCTAGTGCCTTCTCGTTCTCTGAAAGTACGTAGCAATTGCTATTCATTTTGCAAATGTGATCGCCAAAGCTATGCCATTTAACAAGGCCAAGAAAAATCCTTGCCTGTTATATTATCACTACCTGGTCATGCTGTAATTACACATATACACAGTGTTGTAAGCATACCGAGAACAAAGTAAGACAGTGCTTTCGGGCTCTTGGCGGAGCTGGGTTTTTGTTGCATAACTGTGAAAATAAAAATTCACTGGTTATACAGGTCAGACACCTGCATGAAAAGCCTGGGATCAGGAACAAATGCCGGTTTATGATGTCTGTTGTTATTTAAAGACTTGAAATAAATTTCACCCAGGTCCTCTTTTGTGGTCACCAAATTGACACATTAGATTAGAAACTGAATATAGGTGTGGATAGTATCACATCTGGAAAGAAATATTAGATAAATCCATATCCGGCTAGAGATGCATATTGTCCAATGTGTCATCCCAGATGGGTTATGTAGACTATGGATACATAGTATGGCAATGTCTGAGAACATATTTCATCTTATTTTGCCATGCCTGGCCCATTCACTACAAGAAAATAATTACAGGCCGCTTAAGGGGGGGATAGATTCCTTAAACCATCAAACGAACTGTACGAACATCTTACTTAAATCTTACACAGATTAAGGTAACATCACGTTAACTTCAGCGTGGGCTAAACAGACACAAGGGGAGAGAATCCTTCGAGCTGTCCATTGCGCCGCGATCCAGATGCTCGATCCACACACACACACACACACACACACACACACACACACTCTCTTGCTGTGGCACAAGACTCTTCATAGCAGGGTATGACTGTGGAGCGACTAACGCATCATTGCTGATGATCTTCAAACAGAATATGTTTGCGTTGCGATTATTGCACATTCTGCCTGGCTGGATTTATCTTCAGTCTTTAAAAACCTGGCCCAACCGAGGAATTTATTTTTGGGTTTTTGGTTTTTTTTTGTGGGTAGTGGGGAGGTAAATACAGAAGGTTCTCAAATCACTTTCCTTTCTCTGTGTTGCTCACCCCCCTCCCCCAGCCCCGGGAGACGTGCAAGCCTTTGCCTTCAACCTGCTCCAGAGGGCACAGAAATGAAGTGGGCAGGCCCATTCCCCAAGAGTTGACAGGTGTGCTGCAGGGCCAATCGCGGCTGGCAAACCCCGGTACCGGCCACCAATAGTGTTTCCTCCAGCCTCGGGGCCAATGGGAGCCGGATCTGAGCCTTCAAGTGAGTAGAGTTTGGAGCTGAGGTGCTTACTATCTGCCGAGAGACATTTTGCTGCGCTTGGTCTGAGGGGCTGGTCCTCTGGTCTAGGCAGAGCAGAGCAGAGCCCCAGCGCTGGGAGTGTGCAGACTCTCCCCGGGGCGCTGTGGGGTTGGGCGAGGGCTCTTACTGTTATTTATAGACTAAGGGAGTTGGTTTTTTAGAAACAATCCGATGGAAAAATCCAAAAATTTCCGGATCGATGCTCTCCTAGCAGTCGACCCTCCCAAAGCAGCCGCCGCCGCCTCCGCACAGACCTCACCGTTGGCCTTGGTCACCTCCCTCGCCAATACATCTGGCCACAGCAGCAGCAGTAACAGCAGCAGCTGCAGCCCCCCGTCCTCCTCCGAGCGCCACAGCGGCGGCTCCTCGGACTGCCTGCGGACTGAGAGCCCTTCGCCGCCGCGGATCCTCGCCGCGCATTGCGGGCTGGTGCCCAAGCCCGGGTTCCTGACCAGCACCAGCAGCACCAGCAGCCATCACCACCACCATCACTCCGCCGGGGGCATGGCCCTGGGACTGCACCAGGGGGGAGCGGGCATCCCCACCCAGGCTGCCCTCTACGGGCACCCCATGTACAGCTATTCGGCAGCCGCTCTGGCCGGGCAGCACCCCGCTTTGTCTTACTCCTACTCCCAGGTACAAGGGGCTCACCCTTCTCACCCTGCAGCAGACCCCATCAAACTCAGTGCCGGGACTTTTCAGCTGGATCAGTGGTTACGAGCATCCACAGCGGGCATGATCCTCCCCAAAATGCCGGACTTTAACTGTGAGTATCTCCTGCCCGGGGCGCTGGGTTTGTTATGATCTGTCGTTTTCCTTTGCGCCTATCGTCACCACTTCCTCGCCTGCCCTCCGCAATGCCCGAGCCAGGGGCCTACGGCAAGGAAACACTGATTCTCCCAGCCTTCCCTCGTAGTTAATGTCCCACCCCATTCAGCTAGCGCCGGAAAGGATTCGGTCAAGACTTTACCCGGCGGCGTGTGTAATAATAATATATATATTGTATTTGGTAATTATTGGCAGGAGGGAGGAAATAACTATTAACAATGGGAAGCTGGAACACGTTGCAGCTCATTATGGCCTGCACCTTAGCAATATATAATAGAATGATCTTTCTTGGTGACTGAAAAAGTTGACAAATCATCGTTCCATTCTAAGTTCTAATTCAAACTGTAGCGTGGGGAAAATTGTGCTAAATAATGAATGAGAACCGAATACCGGTGTATATGAAAATCTATGAAAACTGACGATATTTTTTTTGTTTATTTTTCTTCTGGATGGCAGATGGTTCCTGCTCATATTTGTTAATATTACGGTATAAAGAGTAGAAGGTACAACTTTACAGGGCTCTGTCAATTTCACCCAGAATGGTGCTTAGTCAGATCCTGTCATCCAGGCAAATTTCACAGACCTCTTCTTCGGGGAAGAGTTGATACTCTACTCTCTTAGATGGTTCCAGTGGGCATTCTGGGCTATAATTAAGTGTTTATTTGGTATAATTGACATAAGAAAGCTAAATAAATGCAATCACTTATATTTGAGTTTGTTTATAAAAACCGCTTTAAAAAAACAGAAACACTGACCTGTCCTAACAGCAGCTGGACAGCTAGGCCTCAATGGAGATGGGGACATTTCTTGCATCTCGGTGTTAGGCAAAGATCGTTTTCTTAGGTGTTAGCTCTATGTGGGAATTACTGGCTTAACAATAGGTTAGGTGTAGTTTTACTTAAATCGTGCCAGGAAAGAATTACGGGTTTGGGTTTTTTTTCATACACTCCCCACACATACAGACAAAAAAGTCCATTGTTTTCTCTTAAATAGGTTTGTTTAGACTAGGACATTCAAGAAGAAAAATAATTAGAAAAGCTGTCTGAATTCTTGCTCTTTCAAACAAAATGCACTAGTGAATAAATAGCCAAGAGGAAAGATAATGGAGGCCTAGAAAATCACACAGCAGTGAGAAAATCTCAGCTGCGTTACTGTTTGTATACCGGACACTGTCTTTTTTATTCTGGTCATTTTAGCAGGTTTGCTCCAAATGAGGTAGTAAAGGCAGGCTCCTCCTCCCCTCTCCTTTACAGGCTTTTAAGTTTCTAAAGCAAACGACAACAAAGAGGAGAGAATGTCCAAGAAATCACAGATCACACGTTATAGTCGCAACACATTCAAAATGATTGTGTTGCCTCTTAGAAAGAGCATAAATATAATCTACAACTACGGAGACTGGATTGGTTGTTTAAAAAGGATTTCAGCTCGCATGTTTCCAAATTGATGTTCTCATGTATGTGTCCATTAAATGTAACCGCAATATTTTAGAAGAATAATCTCGCCATCGGTTCTCTTTACTTCCAACTTTCAACCGAGTACAGTTTGACGCAGTCCCGATTTTGAATCCAGAAAACGCGCTGAGATTATAACATCTAATTGTACAGTTCGAAAATATTGTTGAAAATAGATATTTCCTATAAATAGTTACCTCACACGATTACTGAACAGTATTTCACGTCATGTTTCATGTCACGTTTGTCTCCTACTGGCTGCAAATATAATAGACATGCCAACTGAGATAATGAAGTAAAATAAATAACAAATGAAACTGATTGGAGAGAAACCTAATCAGCTGGAGGTTAGGGGGATTATTCCTTTGGCCAAGCTTCCACTGAACATTTTCCCAAAGTCACTTTGGAGTCTGTTTTAATTAAAGTTCTAATGTATTGTCAAGCTGGGAATTCGGGAGACTTGTTTAACTAAAGCAGGGGGCGTTAAAGTGAAATGAAGCAAATTGCTGTTCCCCTGAGAGACTGATATCATTTCACCGTGATCCCGGGTTCCTTTTATTGTCTAGCACTTGTTAGGCTCTTGGGAAATCAAGAAGTCCCTCTTGGGTCATAAATTTCCCTGCGGTAAATCTATGTGAAATTATGTAAATAGAGACGTCCATCTCCTATTGCCATCAGGCGTGGCTTGAAGTGTCTAAAATTTAGGGAAGGAGAATGTTTACTTTAAAGTGCCTTTAATGCTTCTATAGTAACAATTTGAGGACGGGAGGGTTTCCTTAACCCAGGCGAGCGGTCCGAGGGGCCGATTCAGCAGCTCTTTCCAAACAGCCCCCCAAGGACGGCACTATTAGATCACTCTGCTCCACTGCAAAGAAATTCCCCGGGATTTTACTCCGCCGTGCCAGTACATTTGCCGAGGGTGGGCCCGAAGGAGACTTGTCCCTGAGCACCGCGGGCTCAGGGCCGGGTGTGATGGATACCGGTCTGAAGCCAGGACTGCGGAGATGAGCTGCTAATTGGAAGTGGTCACCGTCTGGGTAGTTTTTCATTGTGGCATGTAGAAAGGTCACCGCTGGGGTTAGCTATGGGACGAGGGCATGCGGCGGGGAGCTTTTAATCACTTGTTCCTCTTCCTTTTCCTCCATTTTAAAAAAGAATTTCAAACCGATGTATTTTTTCTAACCTCCCCCCCTGCTGCCTCCCTCCCTCCTCTCTCCCTCGCAGGGGACCAGCAGTTCTCTCCTTTCCCCTTGGATCTAACTTGCCCTCACGGAGGCAGGTAGCCGCAGCCAGGGACACTAGAACGATTCCCTTTAATGCTGAAGGTACCTGGCCCCTGCTGTCCCAGCTCCGGCCCGTGAGAGCCGCCTGCCCCGGGAGGGTAGCGGGAGTCGGGCTGCTCCCCTCCGGCTGCCCCGGGAGGGTAGCGGGGGCCGGGCTGCTCCCCTCCGGCTGCCTGCGTTGTGCTGATGCGCCCTTTTGTCTCTAGCCCAGGCGCAGTCCAACCTGCTGGGGAAGTGCCGGCGACCCCGCACCGCCTTCACCAGCCAGCAGCTGCTGGAGCTGGAGCATCAGTTCAAACTGAACAAATACCTCTCCAGGCCCAAGCGCTTCGAGGTGGCCACGTCTCTCATGCTCACGGAGACCCAGGTGAGTGGCGGCTGCAGCGGCCCCTCCGGGCTCAGGGGAAGAGGCCCGGGGCTCAGGAACGCGGGATCGCTCAGCTCAGCCCCAGCCCGCCCCGGGCCACCGGGGCGCTTCCCAGCTCCGTCCCGGCGGCAGCGGAAGGGGCTCAAGCACCCGGGTTCAGGCTAGGCAGCTCCGGGGCCAGCCCGCGGCCCAAGTGCTCAGCCCCAGGCGGCTCCCTGGGCAGAATGGCCGCAAAGCCTAACCCCCTCCCGGGCTCCCTCCGCTCCCCCCACGGCCGCTGGGCTCTGCCTGCCCCCTCCCCGGCTCCCCTGCCACCGCTCCCCCCACGGCCGCTGGGCTCGGCCTGCCCCCTCCCGGGCTCCCCCTGCTCCCTCCACGGCCGCTGGGCTCGGCCTGCCCCCTCCCGGGCTCCCCCTGCTCCCTCCACGGCCGCTGGGCTCGGCCTGCCCCCTCCCGGGCTCCCCCTGCTCCCTCCACGGCCGCTGGGCTCGGCCTGCCCCCTCCCGGGCTCCCCCTGCTCCCCCCATGGCCACTGGGCTCTGCCTGCCCCCTCCCGGGCTCCCCCTGCTCCCCCCACGGCCGCTGGGCTCGGCCTGCCCCCTCCCGGGCTCCCCCTGCTCCCCCCACGGCCGCTGGGCTCGGCCTGCCCCCTCCCGGGCTCCCCCTGCTCCCCCCATGGCCACTGGGCTTTGCCTGGCGACCCTCGCAGCGAGGAGGCTGCGGGCCGCGCGGGGGTGTTTCCAGCCAGGCCAGCTGCACTGGGGGTTCGCAGCCCCGTCTTACCCCGGAGCTGTGGGGTCCCTTCTAACCAGTCCCCCGGCCCAGGGGAGGTGCTCAGTGGCGGGTGAAGGCTGGTCTGGGGCAGCGGGGGCTGCAGGCCGGAGAGTGGCCTGGGTACCGGAGAGGTATTGGGTGTGTGGGGGGGGGGCTGCAGATCACCGGGTTCTGGGGAGGGGTGAGGGCGGAGGTGTGTGCCCCCCCGGGGGTTGCGATTCCCCCCTCAGGCCCCGTCTCGCCCCGCAGGTGAAGATCTGGTTCCAGAACCGGCGCATGAAATGGAAGCGGAGTAAAAAGGCCAAGGAGCAGGCGGCACAGGAGGCAGAGAAGCAGAAGAGCGGACTGGGCGGCGAGGACAAGGCTGACGCGGAGCTGCTGCTGCCGGCCCCAGAGAAGAGCAGCGGCCGCCGGCTGCGGGAGCTCAGGGACAGCGACCCCGAGGAGGAGGAAGCCGGGCACTGCTGCCCCTACAACTCCTCCGACTGCTCCGAGGGTGAGGAGGAGGAGACACAGCCCCGCAGCAGGCAGCCGCCCCCCGGCCAGCCCCAGTGAGCCGGCAGGGGGCTCCCCTTCTCCCTGCTGCTGCTATCCTGTCCCAGACCTTTTAGCCATACTCCAGCCTGCCCACCCCCACCCAGCCACCTTCCAGACAGACCCCCGTGCCCACCCCTACCCCAGCCACCTTCCAGAAAGACCCCTCTGCCCATCCCCATCGCAGCCACTTCTGGACAGACCCTTCTGCCCACCCCCACCCCAGCCATCTTCCAGACAGACCCCGCTGCCCACGCCCACTCCAGCCACCTTCCAGACAGACCCCTCTGCCCATGTCTACCCCAACCACCTCCAGACAGACAAACCCCTCTGCCCACTCCTGCCCCCACCACCCCACACACCTCTGCCCACCCCATCCTTAAACCCCTTCCCCAGACCACTCACCCTTATCCTTGACCCCCCCTTTCCTCCACCATCCTCTACTCGGACCCTCGTGACACACATCTGCCCACTGCCCCATGCCGCCATCAGCACATATTCCTCTGCCCCATCCCTACACATCTGCTTTTGCTCCATCTCTGCAGCCTTTGGCCTCAGTGAAATGAGTCCCAAATGCAGCCACCTTCCTGCACAGGAGAAAGAACAGCTAATCTTACACCAGTACCTTTTATTTCTACATGGGAAATATTCGGTCTTCAGCTGCGCAAGCCCAGATCCATCATTGCTCTTTCGTGTCAGCATTTCAGCTGTCATGTAACAAACAAACAGAGAGACCAAACAGGTAATATTAGAGGTGAGCAGCTTTGGTAAGGTTTGGCTTTTTTTTTTTTAAAAGGCACATTGACAAAAGGATTCTTCTTCCTACGCATGGTAGAGAAGATTTACAGTTCACCACAGTGTTAAGAGACATTTAAAAAAAACTTGAATCCTACCCATGGAAACCCTGTTCTTTTGCTGAGTATTGGAAATGTTTTGTGCTTATTATATATCTGGAAAACTGTTTGTCATGAACGTTAAAATTGCTGGAAATCTCAAGACTGTACTGTCTTTATTTTTGTATATTGTATTTATAAAAAGGGGTATCTCTACTTATGCATGCTAAATTATTATCCAGCTTCTCCATCGTCCATGATGGTATGTAAAATAAACATTTTGTATTGAGCCTTATGTACGATTTTTTGTAGAGGAATAGGATTGGCTACCAGGGTCTAGAGTTTATACCGCGCCCGAAATCATCTCTTTTGTCACTTTATTATACACGTAAATATGTATATTTCATGGAAAAAATTGGAAGGAAATGATGTCTCTGAATCCATACACTACCTGATAGGGGCTGGAGGAAGGACCCTGGATGTATAGTTAAATAAATCGACTAGGCGTTGTATAATTTCCCGTGAAAGAGTTTTTTGCCAGATTGTTTCCCAAACTTAATTTAATTCGATCTAAATAATCTAAAGTTTATTTATGTACGCGTGTTCTACTAGGTCAGCAGTACCCAGAACATCGAGTGGTTTCCTCAGTTACACCTAATAGTACATTTATGAGGACAATTTATATTGAAAAAAAAACTATTTTCTTCCTCGTTTTTGCCTGTTGGGCCAGATTCAGATCTCGGTGTAAATCTGGAATAACTCCATTAAAATCTGGAGCGGAATACTGGATTTAACTGCAATGAGAAACTGCTCCAATTTGTTTTTTATTAAGCAGAAAATAAGAGGATACGGATTCATGCAAGGCGACTGCAGCTGTGTTTTAAAAAGAGTGGCTTTCTAATCTCTCCCTAGCTGCATTGTGAATCCAGCTCTGTTTCTGATTGCTTGTTGCTAAATACTCTTCCCTTTTGGTTTGGATTCCTCCCTGCCATGCAATTCAGCCGATTTGGCCTGGCCCTAAGGCCAGCTGGTAATAGCTCTCTCGGATCTGTGCAAATGTACAGCCGAGCAAACATTAGAAGAGAGTCAAACTGCGGAAACATTTCACAGGAGCGCTGCAAGGGCTGTGGATTAATAAACCTCTGCAATGTGGCTCATCAATCAGCAAGCTGCAGAAACTGCGAGCATGTGCCCTACACATGGAGGAAGGAATCCTAGCTGGGGACAGAGAGGACCGAGCCACGATCTGCATATGCGGGGTAGCTTTTCTTCCAGGTGTGCTTAGCAGGAGGCATGCACCTTCCGGAGCAAATCCGCAGCAGGATCCTGGCTACCCTAAACCGGGGAATTTATGCACCTACTGCTCAACGCAGCTATTGCATATTTAAAAAAACAGGCAGGGCTGTCAAACGCGGTGAACGAAACACGCTATTTTCATGGTCGCGTTTAAAACTCATTCCCTCTGGGACATGCATCATTTATGCCAATGGATTAAAGAGGCGAGCTCTTAATTGCTTCAATGGAAACACTATTTATATTGGCTAGTTAACACACCCCTGCATTCCAAGCACTGTTTCTATTGCGGAAATAAGGATGTTTAAACAGACTTTAAAATGATCAATATTGAATATAGGGTGAGATGGAGAACAACTGTCCTTTGATCAACATCTATCATTTTGCTATGGAGCCTTTTTGCTTTATCTTACCCTTCCCTCCCTTCACTATTTTAAATGCAAACATCTAACTCAAATCCTGGCTCATATCTTATTTGCTCCATCCCATACACAGCACACAGCGCCCCTTCCTTGCCTGAATGACTCTCCTCTCCTGGTGTATTGCCACGTGCTGTACAACCCCAACGTGTGGGAATGCTAGCGAAAAGTCCGAGCAGGAGTCAAGTACCCCTTCCAGTGCGAACTGCCCCCAGGGAAAAGGAAGCAATTAGGTTATTAGTGTTCAAGTGGGAAAAATTAAAAACCAACCGTCTGAAAGCCATGGCGCAGGAAGGAAACTGGAAAGCAGTGCTCATTTACAGGGATTGCACTAATTCATGGAAAGTTGTTGTTAGCCCCCGCAAGCGAAGTGGAAAGGAATGAAATGACCTACGGAGACAACAGCCCTTTCAAGAGATTGCAGGATGAAACCCATTCCCACTCCATTGTCTTTAACTACTGAATAACGAAAAAGCTAGAACGTTATTCGCTAGTTAAGCTGCCCACGTATAGCCCTGCTGTAATAATATTGCTGCATTTGGGAGCCTCCGGGCAGATTTCTGGTGGAGTCAGCAGAACTGTCGTCATTCAAACTCCTTAATAGCGGCGGATTTTCTCTCTCTAATAAATTTAATGGTCAATTCGCTCTTGTCACCGCGGCTCTTCCCCAAATCAATTATAGCAAATTTAAATATAATCACTGGCTCATCCTAACTGGGGGCCACAGCTAACAATTCATTCCCACTAATGAATTACTGTGCGTCTCTGCTCTCCTTTTAGTCTAACACCATCCCTCCCGGGCCGCTCAGAGATGCAAAAGGACACTAGCACCTGAGCGCCAGGGTAGAGACCAGAGGAGCACAGGAAGGTACCTAATTACCCTAGACTAGATTCTACATTTCCCGCTAGGCCAAATCCTGCTCTCCCTCACCCTGCTTTACATCCGGTCCGGAGTAACTCTGAATTTTTACATTAGAGGACCGACGAAGAAAATACCTCTGGGGGAGTTTTGCTTACCCAGGATCAGAGTAGAGTAAAAGTAGCGTTATGAACCCTGCTTGCTTTTCTCCCCATAGGACTCCGATTGTGGTCTCGTTTACACTGGTGTAACGCCATTGATTTTAACATAGTTACTCCCGGTTTACACCGCTCGGAATCAAGCCCAGTGATTTCAGTAAGGCAAGGAGGATTGGCTCACCAGGTCTTTGTTCTTTGCGTCCCTCCCCCACTCCCCAAGAATGGGAAAGACAAAACAGGTCGTCTGGGAATCCGGAGCAGCGTTCATCCTATCAGCTGGTGCTGCTAAGGTGCGCAGTCCCTCCATTCTGAGGTTGCAGAACTGCTCAGCAAACATGACATCTTGGCGAGCTTGCTATTTTGTACTTCTTCCCCAAAGACTCTCACCCTGACAGAGTTTTCAACTGTATCTGAATATGTAAATTCGGTCACAAAATTATTGCTCTCAGCTATATCCCCGGTTGCACGGAAGAATAATAGCCTATAAAATATGGAGTGTCCCCACTCCTGCACACCTTTTTAAAAGTGATTTTTTACAAACCGATGTTAACCTTTCAAATGAAAACAATATGGCCCATATAAATTACTTCTCTAAAGATGTGGCCATACAAGGCGTGTGAAATACAGTCTGATGCATGGATGAGGTTGCTACTAATGATGATAAGAAAAACAGTTTTAGGTCACTGAGCTATTCAGGTGTTGCTAAGTCGAAATGTAATCTATAAAGCATATCGTTTATGTATTAGTTTGGCACTCCGGCACCCTCGCTGCATTGGAGGGATATTAAATAAGTATTATACTCTGCCATATATATAGCTTAATAAAGTAGAAATCTGTTCAATGCACAACCTCCTTACATACAAATATGGAAGTATTTTAATGGGTTCCAGCATATAGAATATGACTTCAGTTTCCACATGTATTTTATACCATTCTCTATGCTCCAGGCTGTGGGATTTACATAATTTATAGACACACTGGATTTAGGAATACATTTCTTAATTTTATATACTCACTGTATCAATATTTGTGTGTGCGTGTATATATACACACAGGCAAACACCCAGTCCATAAATCCGATATATGGCCAATTCTAATTTTACACCCCAGAAAGACTATGAGGGTTGTCCAAGGCATAAAATAGCAGTTGAGTTTGTCTTTGTGTTTATATTACAAATACAAACTTTTCCAAAAGATACATAACAGAATAATTCCAAAGAATGAACAACCGATGAGATGTGAGTTTAGCATATGAAAGTTTTCATCCCCATGAAGTTAATTTATAGTTAAATACGTGATAATTAAACAGGAAAATAAACCTGACTGAGGCAGAAATTTACTGTTTGCCTAAGAGGTGTGTGTCCAAATGTGTTTCAAGAGTATAAAAAATAGCCTAGCAGGCTACAGGCAGCTATTCATGGACTATGTATCAAAGTCCTACCGGTGTATTGTGTCTTTCTCAATAAAACTAATCTCTTTAAAGCTCCAGCGTCTCACAAGAATACCTTCAGTGTTCCAGACTACAAGGACAAATATGTTTTTCAGATTCTGTTTTTACGGACGGATTAAAGTTTATTTTCCATAATAGGGCACCTAATAAAACCCATAAAGCTCTGTCAGACTTACAGCTGGTGGCCTCATTTAACACTTTCACTTCGTAAATCATTTTACAGCTTTCCAGGTGTTTCCAACACTGGAAGGGGGCGGGGGGTTTGTGGTTAAATCTACCTAAAATATGTATCTAAAGGTTTTAGTGGGTGTGTGAATTTGCATTATCATTTGGAAGGGGTTCAGAGAACGTGTTGCTCCCAACAGGCGAGAAATGGCTTCTATTAAAGATTTCCCCGGCCTGGCTTCAGAGTAACAATCCTTATTCCCAGGTGTGGTGTGATAAAAGCCTCGGAGCGATTAACAGTGAATCAATTAACAAATGCGCCACGCTCCACTAGCCTTATCTGAAACTGTCCCGCTAGACCAAGCGGCCGCCCAACAGGAGCCATCGGTGGCTAGCAAAGCAGCGGCGGCCCCAAGTGAGGAAAGCGATCGGCCGCCTGGCCCGATGCTCATCTCCGCTAGCCCGAGGTGTCCGCCCGGCTGGCGCTGGCCGCTGCCCCCTGCTGCTGCGCTCCGCGCTCCGGATTTGTGTACGGCGCAGGACAGCGCCCGGGGCCTTGGCAGTGAATCCCCGTCCCGCAGCGGGTGCACACTGGGGAAGCGCTGGCTCCGAGCGGCTCTCGCAGGCGGGGACTGTGCAGCGCTGCCTGCCCCGAGGTGCGGGGTGAGTTAGTGTCTGGGGGGGCTGCAGGCCGCGGCTGGTTTACCCAGCTGGGCAGGAACAAAGGCCCTGCCCCCGGCGCCTTATCCCCGCAGCCCCCCGGCCGGGTCAGCGTGGGCCCAGAGAAGGGTTCCCAGCTCCCCGCTGCGAGTCGCGGGGTCAGCCCGAGGGCTGGACACTGGCGGCAGCCGCCAGCGTGACCTCCAAGGGCAGGGCCTGGGGCGGCCCCCGTGGGGGGAAGCCAGGCCAAAGGGCACATCCGCCGCTGCGCGTCCTTTGCCGGGCCCTCCTCGGGGTGTTATTTTGACTTTGCAACTTAACGGGGAAGTTTGGCTCCAGGGTCTCGGTTTGAGGGTGCAGGGCCAGCTGGCAAGTTCACGCTTCCCCAAAGCCTGCAGTTTCCCCACTGGGCTTGTGATTCAGGCCCACCTCTTGCTAGAGCTACAATCCCGCGGTGCACGCAGGGCTGGAGAGGTGCAGACACACGTGGCCTCTAGTCCTCCCCCTCTCTGGTTTTAATTTCATTACTCGATCAGTCACCATCTAAGACAGGCTAGGCAACACGACTCTTAAAATGTCCATGGCTGTACCTGAGAGGCCCTGAGTATGAACAAAGACCTTTCATGAAATTTTATTTGAAACAACATTGTTTAGGCATGGATGTCATTAACCAGCAATTTCATACAAATTAAGTGTTATAACAAAAAAAATGAAAATAGGATCCATATGTTCTAGGTAATCCTGCTAAAAGTCCTCCAGTGGGAAATCATATAAAATCTATACCATCCTACCATGAAACCTAAATGAACAAAGTATTTTATCAATTAAAGGAATATGGATTATTTCTGAATTTTCAATTTTTATACTCGGCCAAGACTGTAACAGTTGCTATCTCTTGTTTTCATCTAGTTCTCAAAAAGGCACTTGAATAAATTTAATCTTTTTCTTTTATAACCCTTTCCCTTTAAGCTTAAGGGATCACAACATAGGCTCCATTTCTGCATTTGGATTTGTACAGGCTCTTGCACCCAAGTGGAGTCCATTGAAGGACCACTTCCTTTAATTCAGTTGCAGGATTGGGGCCTTACTACGTGGAGGGGCTATGGGTTAGATCATAGGTTCTCAATGTGGGGGTTAGTGTGACACTCAGTGGGTCACAGTCACCCTGCCCTTTCCATATTGTTAAATGGGGGAGGTGAAGTAGATCCCTTGTAGATGGGAATGGGCTACCAGGGAGTGCTGGTATGTTAAAAGTTTGACTGGATGACAGAATAGGTCTTTCCCAACTCTGATTTCTATGACTGCATGATGAGCCAACTCTGCAAAGACAATGCTTGCAGTGTCATCACCCAACGTTCACAGTAGCTATTATGAAATTAAAGATGTTAAATGTTTTATTAAAACTCAAAGGAATACCAAAGTAAAAATGGAAACAAATCCATTTTTAATTCCTCAGTTGTGCATAGCTGTTGCTGCACATATAGTATCTCTTTGGACCACTTTTGGAATTCCAACAGTATTGTGTCACAGGCACAAGAACTAGTGCAAAGGATAAAGTTTCAGCCTTCAGTCACAATATTGTCTCTTTTAGGGTGGCTGGATTGTTCAGGGGCTTTGGCAAGGGGATATGGAACCCTTCTCCTCTAGATCATTGCCTGAATTCCAGCCACAGCTGACAGTACAGGAATGTAGCCATTTGATAGTTATTCGAAGGCTTATGTGAAATGAGTATTGTGGTTTTAGTCTTGTTTTGTTTATTTTTAAAGTAAGTAGCGATATAGCAGGTAGGTGCTATTTTATAACTGTTAATGAGTAATTATAGTAGAGGGGAGAGGGACAGCTCAGTGGTTTGAGCATTGGCCTGCTAAACCCAGGGTTGTTAGTTTAATCCTTGAGGGGGCCACTTAGGGATCTGGGGCAAAAATCAGTACTTGGTCCTACTAGTGAAGGCAGGGGGCTGAACGTAATGACCTTTTGAGGTCCCTTCCAGTTCTAGGAGATTGGTATATCTCCAATTATAAAAATCATAAAACATAAGGTTGTCCACCATCACTAACCTTCTCTCCTTGGCTTGGCTGTAGCAGCCTTTTCCCCACAATCCCCCTGTTCCTTGGCTGGTGTAGGGAGAGATTCCTATCCAGGGCCGGCTCCAGGCACTAGCTAAGGAAGCCGGTGCTTGGGGCAGCCAATACAAAGAGGCAGCACTCCATCCGCTTTTGGGGCGGCACGTCCGGGTCTTCAGTGGTAATTTGGCAGCTGGTCCCTCAGTCCCTCTCTTCCTTTTTGAGCTGCTGTTGAAGTGCCACCGAAGAAGAAGAGAGGGAGTGAAGGACCCGCTGCCGAACTGCTGCTGAAGAGTGGAGCAGTGCGATTGAGTTGCCGCCCATCACCTTTTTTGTTGCTTGGATCGCCAGAAAATCCTGGAGCCAGCCCTGTTCCCATCCTGTTTCAATCTCCTTTAACCCTGAAGCTCAGTGTTCCAAACCAGTCAGGGATTTATAGATGATTATATAGATAAATATACCAATGGTGGAGCCCAGCATTCAACGTATGTCCTTTAAAAGGTTGGGGGAAGACATTGTAAGTTGTGCGGGGGCATCGTCCTGCACAAAACTATTTTGAAAACAGCTGCCATTTGGTGCAATCTGGCCCATTTCAAAGACAAAAAATACTGCTTTTTATACGTGTGTGTATGAGTCCCAGGGATAAGTCATCTCTGGCAGGGATGGTTTAGGCACCCCTGGCCTAAAAGGGCTATCAGCTCAGTCCAACCATCTCTTCAGTTTGGCAGCAGAATTTCAATTGATATTCCGGGGACAAGAATCCCCACTAGCACATGATTGCTTTTAATCCTGCTGCTTGTACACAGTTACTATGAGAGTTTGAGCAAGTCATTTAACCTGTCTCTGTCTTGGTTTCCACTTCTGCACAGCGGAGATAGTTCTTGTTCACCTATGTCTAGCACAGTTGCCAACTTTCAGGTGATCAATAAGCACCCTGACTTTCACAATAAGCCAAAAATGAAGCTAATCCAATTTCAAAACAAGCCAATCCCTAAGAACCCCAACACTCTATGTGACTAGATCCCCCTTGCGTGCAGTCTGGGACTGTGGTGGGCCCGCTGTGCACCTCTGACTCTCTCCTCCCCTTGCCTGTGCTTGCCGGGAGCCAATAAAAAGAAGCAACGAGCTACAAGCCAAAAAACTAGCCAACAAGCAACTCACAAGCCATTTAGGTCAACAACAAGCCCAATTTCTGCATTTGCTTTTTTTTCCGCAGGTTTGGCATGTCTGATGTCTAGTGCTTTGAGAGCCTCAGATGAAGGCAATACAAGTACAAAGTGGTGTTAATAATATTTAGTATATAGAGTTAAAAATAGCTAGAACTGAATAATGTGTAGTGTAACAATGTAGATACATATTTTGGCAATTGAAAAATGCGTATTTTCACCTGTATCCATCTTTAAAGTCCCTATTCAGACACTGCTTAATGTGGTGGAGATTTGAAATCAAGGTCCATAACAGATCATTCAGACACTGATGATTAGAGAGGAAGGATGATTTTTGTGCTTAAGGTGCTGGCTTTCCCACACACTTCCTGTGTGATCTTGGGAAAGTTACTTAAATGCTCTGTTCCCCATCTATAAAGTGGTGATAATAATACTCCCTTCATCTGTTTTATCTATTTAGGCTATAAGTTCTTTAGGGCAAGGACTGTCTCTTACTATTATTATCATTATTACAGTAGTGCCTAAGGCCCAGCCAAGAACAGGGCCCCATTGTGCCAGGTGCTGTACAAACAGCATGGCAGACTGTCCCTGCTCCAGAGAACTTACAATGTAAATAGTCAAGACAGATGCGCATGGTGGGAGAAGAGGTAGAACACACAAGCAGAGTAAACCATGTGATGGCAGCAAATGGCACAGTTCCATGATATTTTTTTTGGGGGGGGGATGAGGGGTTTACTTAGAAGAGGATCAGCTAGAGAAAGCTGGAAGGGGGAGAGCACAGATTGTGACAAGGCCATTTATATATTATAGACCAGCTACTGATATCATTTGCTTTAGAAAACAAAGCTGTTTAGCAATTGAATAATTGAAAAAGCACCTAAAAGTTATTTTCCCAGTCTCCTAACTTTAGAATTGCTGAATGGACTTAAAATGCTGCAATTAACTTGTAGGCTAAGAATGTATAAATCAAGCTTTGGACTGGAGTGAATTTTTATAGCAGAGTGATGGGAAATTGTCTTGGAAAAGCTGATGGACCCTTCTCTGGCACAGCAATAATAGACCCCCATAGTATGAAAGGAGTGAAAAGGGTCCTATCTAATTATTATAGGTGAGCTGTAAAGCTAAATGTAAACCCAAGGAACATGTGGTGTGACCGAACATCCTTTACTAACAGGGCTTTGGGGGGAACTAAGCACAGACATAACAAATCTTTTCAATATTAACATCCCTTTTTCTCCATGAATTTCTCTATTTTGATAAAGATGTCCCAGAGCCAGGGGTTAAAATGCAGGGGTGTAGAGTAGAGTGCAGCAGCTCCCCCTTCTCTGCTAAAAGCAGAGGGAAATCTCCCTTTTCCCTGCCTGGCTTGGGGTAAGCAGCCTTCCTTTAGAGCTCACCTCTTTGGCTAATGGAGGGAGACCTACCTTTCCTGTTTCAGTGTAATTTATTTAACCGCTGCCCAGAATGTTTCCTTCTGTGGCATCGCTGATATTAGAAGCCTCTTGTAATCCTCCAACTGCTTTGGCATAAACTGACAAATGCTAGAGCATCCTGTGGAAGGGAGTGTTGATTTTGCTGTTTGGTTGTGAAAATATCATTTTAATTCCCCACTCACAAAACCCAGCTAATGAGGCATCCAGCAATGAAATCTTGGATTGAGGTCCATTTTCAATTTATCTTTATTGTAACTCCTGATCTGCCTTTTCTATAAGGTCTGATTAGGGTGATTGTATTTCCTAAAGGGAAAACGGGCCATCCAGTGGAGCTGGCCCCAGCCACTTGCCCAAGGCCCCCCGGGGGGCTGGTCCCAGCTGCTTGCTTGAGGCACCCCTCCCCCCAGATTGTCACTGGTCACTCAAACCCTATTGGGCCTCTGCTCAAGGCTGTCACTGGTCACTCAAACCCTGCCATGGCTCCCCCCCAACAGCTGAGGCTGTCACTACATATTGGTTGCTGAAACCCCCCTGACCCCCCACTCAAGGTTGTCACTGGTCACTTGAACCATGTCGGACCCCCACGCACTGGAACTCTTCCTCCCCACCCTTCAGCCCAGTCTCCCCTCTGCATGGGGCTGGCATCTCCGTTCACCCCCTGCACGTTGCTCCGCACCCCACTTTTTTGGCAAAAGTGGGCATTTGTCCCATTTGCTCTTGCCAAGTTGATCTGCTGCGATCAGCTCCATCTTTGGTGGGGGAAATAAAGTGCATCTAGAAAGACTTAATATGAATGGATATAGGTTTATAAAGTGAAATGAGTAAATATAGGGAAAGAAAAATTCTAGTAAATCCTTTGGGGGGGTAATTTTCTCCTGTGTGTGTGTTTGTTCAGCACCTAGCATAGTAGGAACCCAGTCATAATATAAATATGTAATAATAACAATAATTAAGTAGGAAAAGTCTAAATATCTTCCAGGACTAACTCCTATACATAATAGTGTGTATGAATAATTACAGAACCTCAATTACAAACATCTCAGAAACAGAGGTTGTTCGTAACTCCTGAACAGAATGTTACGGTTGTTCTTTCAAAAGTTTACAACTGAACGTTGACTTAGTACAGCTTTGAAACTTTACTATATAGAAGAAAAATGATGCTTTTAACCATCTTAAACAGAAAGTTTTCTTACTTTGTCAAATCCTTTTTTAAACTTTCCCTTTATATTTTTAATAGTTTACACTTAACCCAGTGCTGCACTGTATTTGCCTCAGCTTGGCAGGGTCCCCCTTCAGTCTCCAGCCTCAGGAGTGAGCAGAAGGAGTCTATCTTCTCCAGTGACTGCAGTCCGGCTGAGCTCCAGGATCAGCCCTTTATACTTCCTGTCCTGCCTCTTAACTTCTGATGGGAGGGGTGAGCACGGCCTGGCTCCACTCACCTGGGTTCAGGGAATGGTTCTTCCCCCTCTGGCTAATGGGGGGACCACTCCACCTCACTACAATGCCCTAACCCCTGGACTGTAAAATCATTCTCTCCCTTTCTCTGGGCCAATGACAAGTATTTATCCAAAGTGAAAGAGCTTCAACAGGAGACACTGAGGGTGACCTGTGTCACGATATCTCATAGCTTAATGGCTAGAGCATTCTCCTGAGTTGTAGGAGACCCTTGTTCAAATCCTTTCTCACCTCTTCAGACAGAGAGGGGAACTGAACCTGGGTTTCCCATGTCTCTGGGGAGTGCTAACCACTAGGCTAAAAGTTATAAAGTGGGCTGTGGCACCACCATCTTTCACTCTTCCAGCCAGATTTTGACTAGGATCCCATCTGGTGGTCTCTGAATACCCCTAGCCAATTGGGATCCATGGGTGAGATAGGCTGAGGAAAACCTACCTTTCCCCAATTTGTGGATTGCTCTGGGGCTTACAAGGAGATAAGCACCTGGATGCCTAGAGTGAGGCAATAGTGCACATGCTCTGAGGCAGAAACATGGAAACCCGGGGAACTTTTATTACAAAAACTTAGACACTAAGAACGTGTCTACACTGCACCGCAGTTTGGACTACAGGGGTGTAAATTACAGTGTGCCCCAAAGGTTGCATTGTAACTCCCCCCTGTGGACACTGCAGGCACAAACTAGAAGGTTCCTAGTTCACATTAATGTAGTTCTTTTTCTTCAACAGGACTACACTAATGTGAACTAGGAACCCTTTTAGTTTGCATACGCAGTATCCATGTGGGGGTGGGTTATAGTGCAGCACTGTGGGGTAGGCTGGTCTTAACACCCCTATCGACCAAGCTGTGGAGTGTTGTAGACATATCCTAAGTGAGGTTAGACACCTCCAGGGCTAGAGGGCAGCCAAGCGGGGTTTTGGGGGTGGTTAACTCTAGGGTTTAAGCGCCTATGTATCTTTGTGGATCTGAGCCCAAGGTATCACTTGGTGTAAATAAGGGTTTGCAAATCAGACCTTTGTGATCTTAAAAAGAGCCCTTTAACTTGCAGGCCTGGGGATAATTTTCAAAGGAAATATATAAGCAGGTAAATGTACCAGTTTTGTTGATGGCTCACAAGAGGTGAAATCCTGGCCGCACTCTAGCCAGCAACACAACTCCCATTGATTCCAGTGGATTCAGGATTTCACCCAGTGTAGCTGTAGCTCCTTCTTTCTTGCTGGTTTCAAACCTCAGATAAAACAATTGAACCAAATTCATAAGTAGCGGCAGCTTTCAAGCCTGCTTGTCACATTCAGCTTACTGGGTGAGTGGCAATGAATTTGCAAGCTTTTCCAAGCAGGCCTTGGGGGAGCAGGTCACCAGTCTGACTCTTTGGTGAACAGCTCCCTGGAGCTCCACTCAAAAGCTTTTAATCATTGTAAGCAATGCTTGAAATTCATGATTGCTTTTTACTCAGTCGCCTGCTTCCTAATCTTTGCTACCTGGCTGCTGCACTCAAACTACCCCAGATTGCACCTAAAACCAAAACCAAATGACCCATCACAGCTGCCCACACAGCTTCATAAAAACAAACCATTCACCTTGAGAAAGAGAGAAACAAAACAAATAAAATAGGTGAACTGAATGACACACAAAAAATTAATCCAAAAATGGTGTAAAATTCTGAAGGAGGAGGAAATGTGAACTTGTGATTAAGGTAGCAGACTGGGATGTGGGAGATAAATCATAGTATATCACATTTGGAAGGGACCTCAGGAGATCATTTAGTCCAACCCACTGCTCAAAGCAGGAGTAATCCCCAAATGACCCCCTCAAGGATTGAACTCACAACTCTAGGTTTAGCAGGCCAATGCTCAAACCACTGAGCTATCCCTCTCCCTTGTGCTGTATGACTTTGGGCAAATGTCTTAACTTCTCTGGCTCCATGTACATTATCCAAATGCACTGTTCCATCCAGCTAAGCCTTCCTACCGCCATTGACTCTGCAACGGTTCACTATGTTCACGTCACAGCTCTGTATTTTTTGGTAGAATGGCTGCAATGTATTTTCACACACAGCACTTGATACAGCAAAACAACAAAGTACCTAGGCCACAGTTTCTTGTGCAGCTCTGTCCTCCAGAACAGGTGCATTAAATTATGGCATAGCAATAGGTGACGATAACCCAGCAGCAAAATGTTGGTTTTATTATGAGTTTATAACACTTTTTTTTTAATCTCTAAAAATGTCAGCGATGGAGCATCCAGAGGTGGGTGAGGGATGCAGAGAGTCATTTTCAGAACCTTTTGGGAGTGACAACCTGTGAAAAAGTTGTACGTAACTTTTTTGGGAAAAAACAACCATGAAAATTTTGTCTCATTTCATATTTTGAAAATTTTCTGGGGTAAAAAATGGGATGAAATTTTCAATAAAATTGTTATGAACAATGTTGTGCTCCCCTCCTCCTTTTTGCAGGACATTCAAATTAGCAAGATCTACATTTGCCTAGTCACAAGGGGCTGGGCCAGTGATTGGTTCCAGCTTGGTTAATGATCCACACTTGCATCCTGAAAAGCTCCACTCTCACTTCACAACTTCAGGATGGCACAGTGGTGAAGGGTGGGGGGACAAGAGGCTTCCTCCAGCCTTCTGTCCCAGAGCATTATGCCCAGACTCTAATTATGATAGGCGCTGCCACAGTTGCAGGGGAAGGAGGTTGCTTTTAACTTTTTTTGGTGTGTGTAATTTGATTAAATATTTGACCTTTTTAATATTACTCCTTTTTCTAAATGGACTGATAGCTTCCTTCACTGTGTATTTCATACATGGATGGAGAGATAGAATTCCCTTTGGAGACAAGGCCAGGTGGAACCTTGCCATTGACAACAGGATCCAGGCCCTGGCTAAACTTCAGGGATCTCAATCTCTTGTAGAAGCAGCAAAGAAGCCTGAACTCAGGTTCAGGTTCAGGTTTTTAGGTAAAAGAGGAAATAATTTTAAAGAACGTGTTCATCAAAGGCATTTATTTGTGATTTTTAACACCTACTCTTTTGTTTCAAGCATGATTTAGGATCTTATACAAGTTTTTAGTATTTATTTACTTACTTTATAGGTTTCAGTTTACCTAATTTGAAATCTTTGAAACAGATTTAAATAAGTTAGGACCTTTGTCTTTGGATTGTAAAACTCCTAAATAAATATATTTAAAGTGCATAAGAGGATTTGCTGTCAACTACCCATTCTTAAGCTCCTTGCCCTTGGGTGGTTCTTACATTTCATTCTATAACTTAAAGGAGCTTAAGGAAGCCAAGTGAAACTAGACCCTGAGGTGTGCATGAATCCATCGGTGGAAGGCTACTGTAATTCACTTCTCAGGGTCGGCGCTTCCATTTAGGCAACCTAGGCGGTCGCCTAGGGCACCGGGATTTGGGAGGGCGGCAGACTGCTCCGGTGGACCTCCCGCAGGCGTGCCTGCGGACGGTCCGCTGGTCCCGCGGCTCCCGTGGAGCATCTACAGGCACGCCTGTGGCAAGTCCATCGGAGCCACAGGACCAGCGGACTGTCCGCAGGGAGCCTGCAGCAGGTCCACCGGAGCCGCGGGACCGGCGAGCCGGCCCTACGCCTAGGGTGCCAAAAACCCTTGCGCCGCTCTTGCTTCTTCTTAAAATAAGAATGCAGCCTGCAACAGGTTTTGGTATAGAACAGCTGTTTTATAGGGGCAGCTGTGATGTGTATGCCTCTAGGCCCTGAGGTAAGCTAAGCTTTATTGGAGGGAGAGAGAAAGTTCCTTCAGGAGATGAAATCACAGAAGGTGACATATGGTAGAAGTCAGATACTTCCATCTACAATTTCCCAATATCAGGCCAATGCAAACACCCCTCACCCCGCCCCCCACAAAAATAGATATAGATCAATCTAGACCCAACCTTTGGAAAACCTACCATAAAGGTCAGATTATCTCATTAAAACAGAGACTAGACTCTGGTCATCCCCAACATCAAAAGATCCCATCTTGTTTCATATACACAAGGGATGTGGTCAGCCATACTAAGCTATGCTGGATTGTGTGCAATAAATTATATTAGAACAACACTTTTCAGTTGTATATTTATTTAGCATTAAAGACCTGTCACAAAAGAAAAGTATTTGGTCTACTTTTCCTCCCAGGCAGTAACCTTTAACATATGAAGTTATGAAGAACAATACAAATCAAACCATGCCAGATGTGTTTTAAGTGCGTATTGAGTTGCACACCTTTGCCAAAGGCAGATATGACAGCCAGGCTTGTGATTATGATTTCAGAACAGAATTGATATCAGCTATCATCCCTTTTGCACAGGACAATGGAAAAACAGAAAGCTGAAAAGCCTGCAGAAACTTAGGCCATTCAGGTATAGCGTTAAAACCCGCCAAAGGGATTTGCGGATGATTTATCAGTGCAACACTCCAGCCAAAGCTGGAAAACAGACTTTATTGCTCTGTTAATTTTGATACAAAAACCAGGAAAGGGTTTTAAACCTCATTGTCTACTTAAAAAAAAAAGGGGGGGGGGGGCTGAAATGGTGATAATAGATCTGTGTGGATTATACTACTTAGGTTGAAGACTGAAATATTCTGCAATATATCTAACAATGAAACATCACCCGTATGGTTTGACTCAATCTAAAGCAAATCTCACAGGATTTTCCATTAGTTTTTCAGGTGTAAGAGCCAGAATTACAATAGTGGTATGGTTTTCTAATATACTGTATTTTCCATTAGTCTGAAAATCATATTATATTCATGGAATAATAAAACCTTAGCCTCTCAGAAAGGATTTTGGCCATTTTATAAAAAAGCAATTTTGTTTCATTCAAATGAACAGGAAACATGTTTCAGTTTTTACTTTGACTAAAGATGAAGAAAAGCCAGCAGGTGTTAAATATTGTACTATTTAAAAATGAGTGAAGCTATATTCTGTGATGCACAAAGTGGAAGGAAAGTGCTGAAGAATGTATAACTTCCACAGCAGACTCCTGCTGGTGTCCAGTTTTGGAGAAACCCACTTTCTTTCTGCAGTAATACCACAGACAACCTTGTTAAGAATAAGAGGTGCCTTTGCGCAGTGAACTTTACTGGGAAGAAAAAGGTGTTCGTTATTGTTCAGTGTTTTCCTTTTCAAAATTTCATTCTATACTTGGGACAATACCACAACACAGAATTGGCAGCAGGTAAATTCATGTGTACATGTCTGGAGATGCAGATGAGGCATCCCCAAAGGTACTCACTCCCAGCAGGTCATAGCAGTCTTGCCTTTGGGACCATGCAAAACCATTGTTTGAACTGCACACACCACACAGAATTTAAGATATCATACCTATATCCTAGAACTTTCAAATCTCAGTTGATTTCGTTCACCAGTTCAGTGTGTTTGGTCAAATTCTCTGAAGGCAACTTTTGTTGCTCTCTGAGCATTGCAATGCGGAACAGCACATTTCAGCAACTTCCCCTGCAAATTCATGTTTTCAAAAGATTCTTAGAATATGCCGCATCAGCATGTTTTTTGACAAAAGTCCAAAAGTTGTATGCAAAACTGCTTCTTGCTGGAAACAGAAGCAGTAGCTATGCTGTATGTCAAGAGGCGCAAACAGCAGTTCTGTATAATAAATGATAGTTCAGGAAAGAAAAGTCTCAGTTATAAAAAATAAAATAAAAACAGATTGTAACTTTAAACTGTAAGGTTAAAGCCAGCACCCTTAATTGCAGTAGCAATTGTGGCTCCTGGCAGCTGCAGCAAGTTAATGTATTCAGAACCATAAAACGCTAGGCAGCGTTTCCATTGGTAATAGAGGATATTCACTTTTGACTACAAATGGAGCAATTGGACAAGGAAGTAACAGCCTGTCACATTTTGATTATTTTAAAGGGGAACATTTAAATTTTCTTTAAGAACAAGGCAAATTCCAGCTGGAATAACGTGTGTTTACATGTTTAGATTCATTACATATTAAACCACAACTATGTTAACATTTTCCTCTCTGCCCACCCCAAAAGCAAATAAATTAATAGGCAATTGCTGTGGCCTAAATTGAGTGCTTCTGTAAATAGCTCGGTTCCATGCATTTCACAGCAGCCTGAATCTCTCTACAGTTACACCAGTTTTATGTCAGTGTAACTCCAGCTGCAGAAACGGGGACTTGAGGCTTGGCACTGTCACTCCCAAGGGAACTATCTGCATCTCAGCATTTGACAGTGTGGCTGTGTTAAAGGGATGCCCGCGGCTTGAAATCAAGTAAAAAAGTAGTCAAGTATCAGAGGGGTAGCCGTGTTAGTCTGATAAAGTGGGTATTCACCCACGAAAGCTTATGCTCCAATATGTTATTAGTCTATAAGGTGCCACAGGAGACTCAACCTACTTTGTAAAAAAAGTAGGTTGAGGTGTGGCTTCAGTCACATCTTCCTGTTTTAACATCCCCCCCACCCCCTTTCACCTGTTGTTACATGAAAGACTCACACAAACAATAGGAAATGGACTGATTATACAGTATATAATCAGTATATATACTGTATATAGTATATAAAGTACTGCCAATAGCCTAAAGTAAACTGAAGAAAGCAAAAACATTTCTCTCTCTCTGAGTGATTGTGGGTGTTACCTGTCACAATACTAGCTACAATATTTTCAGTCAGAGCTGAAAATTTTAAGTTGATTGTTTCTTTGATTTTCTTTGTGCACTGCTCCATGCATCTTGTCCTTCCCAAATGAAGGCAATAACAACCTCAGTAATGGCCCCAATGGCTGTTCTGGGTGGCATCTACTGTTCAGTTGAGCTGGAGAGAATTTCTTCCAAAATTTTATTTTTTTTTATTTTATTTTTCAACAAGACTGACAAACAATAAAAAAGGAAATTGAGCATTTTCTTGTTTTCAACCATTTCTACTGTCCAGTGAATTGAGACTTTACTGGGAACCAATTGCAATGAAACACATTTATGCTAGGCTCTTAGCTAAAATCAAATTTTTTGGACAGAGGCAAATCTGAGGGAGCCTTACACACTGATATCAAAACACAGAAATCAGAGTGACTAAGTAGTAACTAAAATATTGTGTCATGGATCCCAAAGCACTTTATCAAGCATCAAAGAGACAACTAAGTCAGTATTTCCAGGAGAGCTGGAGAAAAGTGTATTTTTTATGAGTAGGCCCAGTCCTTCCAAAAAAGAGCTATGGATCTTTAACATCCATAGAGTAGAGAGGGCACCTTCAAACACCACCACACTCTTTGTACTTGAAATGGTACATTGGTGTGTTTAGACAGTAGGCTCCTTGGGGGCAGGGACTGTCTTTATAGCACCAGGCACTATTGGTATTCAGAATAATTAATCAACAATATAAATGTCATAACGCATTCTTTGTTTACACCTGTAGGAAGATGGGTTAGGTTCACCCCACTGGGATTTATTGCATATGCACTGCTATAGCATCTGGGGGCATGAACCTATGGTTCCAAGGAGAGTACTTCGAACATATGTTTAGATCACTAAGCCATGGATGCAGCCTAATGGTCTCAGAATAATCTTTGTTTTTTGGCACAAAAAATGAAGAAATCTACTACAGGTGGCAAAAACAATCATGAAACTATGGTTTTGTCTAATATAAATGAGACAAGGTAGGTCAGGGCAATACTTTTATTGGACCAACTTCTGTTGGTGAAAGAGACAAGCTTTTGAGCTACAAAGAGCTCTTCTCTGTGTCATAGCTAACCACAAGATGGAACAGATAGTTTATCATTAATAATTAATACATATTGTGAGAGATCAGTCAAGGTGAAATGGCCAGTTAACACCTTTGCAGTGATAGGACAAAAAAAGGGGAGTTAGTGGGTTACAGATTGTTGTAATAAACCATAAATCCAGTGTCTTTATTAAGATCATGATTTTTAGTGACTAGCAAATTTATGAATTTAAGCTCCCAGGCTCATCTTTTGAAGGGTTTGTGCAAGTTTCCTTTGACAAGAAGGACTGAGAAGTCAGATACAGAGTGATCGTTTTGTGAAAAGTGTTCACCAACAAGTGGTAGGATGTTTTTGTCTTATTTTTCTGAGAGTTCATTTGAGAGCACAGTGATTGTCTGGTTTCACCCACATACTTGTCATTGGAGCATTTAATGCACTGGATAAGGTACACTACACGCTGTGACAGGCATGTGTGGGACCCATGGATATTACAGAGTGTATTGGAGAGGGGCGTGGTATTGATCATTAGCAGTGGAGATATGTCTGTTGGTTTTGCATCTGTTATGGCAGGGTCTGATGACACTGAGTTGGTGGGTCCTGGTCTGTTCTACTGTGTATTTAGTTGTGAGCACCTTTCTCTGACCTGAAGAAGGGCTCCATGCAGCTCGAAAGCTTTATTGGAACAACATAAATTGGTCCATTAAAATATATTACCTCACCACCTTGTCTCCCAAATATCCTGGGACAAACATGGCTACAACACTGCAAACAAACAACATATAATATAAATAACAGACTTCACCCAGTCCACAAGAGATGAGCTGTTATGCAAAGAAAATCAGAGGGACCTTCAAACAGCTGGATGGATAGCAGAGTAGGTATCAACTGAAGTAGTCTCTTTTGGAAGATAGTTTGAAAGCCTGATACGGAACTGATGGCTATTGCTTGCTCTCTATTAATAGTATAATCTGAATTTAAAAGTTTCATTATATCTCAAACAGTAAACAGCTGGCAAAATTTTAATCTAGAAGGCAGCAAAACAAGCACCATAAAGCACAATAAAATTGCACTAGGCAATTATGTTAAAGTATTAGCATAAATTATGCTGTGATATTTGAACCCAATATAACCGAATAAGTTAGGTCTTCAGTCAGTCCACCAAGGTTTATAATGGAAACATCAAAAGATCTTTTCCTGATGGAGATGCAGGTAACCAAATCATAGAGTTAATACATCTCTTTCAACCCTAGTCTTCTATAATTCTATGATTCAATTTTATTTAAAACTGAGGAGTAGTTACAAGACTTACTCCCCAAAGACTGCACCCTCTAGTGGCCTATTTTACAACAGATAAAATACAATTACTTTATTAAAAAGCTTTCACATTAAAATCATAGACCATAATATAGCACAGAAACAAAATTCAGTTTTATTTATTCTGTGAAAAAGTGAACAGGTCTGAATATCAACACAATCTTACTCCATGACCTTGCAGGAATTAGGAAGGCTAGAAGCTTGGGGTTGCTGAACACTACCAACTTGCTGACTGATAAGTGGTATTAACTAAACTTTAAAGGAAACTCAGCTATCTTGCCTGATGATAACAGGCAACATGAAGTATACAGAGTGTAGGTGTATGGGGAAGACAACAGATTTTAAGCCACTGAACAACAATGTATAAAGATAAATACTTTCTTCCTTCAGTATTTTATGTTTCTATTTCCCCCCAAACTTGAAACCATTTTTTAGGAGTGTACAATCCTACATCACCTCAAAATAGGGGGTCCTTTGCAGCATTACAATCCTGCTCAGCATCTCAAGTCTTTAGTCTGTGAAAAACATTGTCAAGGTCACCTTTGTGGTTTCATGAAGTCCTTATTTTCCATGCAAGCTTATTTGAAAATAAAACTATAGTTTTAATCTGGATTCTCTGGCTTGCAAAGTCTCGCTTACTAATTCAACTCTTTCTTTTAGTAAGCTGGCTTCTTCAGCACTTTCGTGTGCTTGTACGTTCTTCAGGAAAAAGTGGGAAAGGAAAAGCTTCAAACCTTCACGCAACATTCCTAATTTTGGGTTGTCAGTTAACCTGAAAAAGACCGACACACAAATCAGAAATAATTCCAGTTTCCTACTTTCCAACTGAACAATGTTATAAATTCTCTTATTAACAAGCGCAGGCCTCCACTGGTTTGGCAAACAGTTGAACATACTTCACATGCAACCTATTTCTCAAAAGGCAGTTTGTAATTTTAAAGTATTTTTTAAGAGACTTGACTTAAAATATTAGTTAGGGCATAGTCAAAAATGTAAGCAACGTGTGGCAAACCTCCCACACATTTTAATGGATGGAATAAAATTTGAAAGACAGTACATGGCAATACAGACTTTCCACTTTATGTGTAGTTCTACAAATGTAAACATTATCTTTTACTACGTTAGTATTTTTGGCAGATCTAATTCCACAGAATATACACTATTATCTCTTCCCTTATTAAATATTTATATGGCACCATTTCCATGGCTCTTTAGAAACAAACTCAAAAAGCAAAGTTCCTTCCTGGAACAGCTTACACACTAAGGCCATGACTGCAGTACAAATACACAACATGTCAGGAGACCAGATTACCTGTGACCCTTATTCAGCACTGTTCCAATATGAGAACTTAAAAGCATTTTGACTGTAACCAAACTAATGTCATGGTCGCTTATACACAGCCGTCCATTGTGGGTATACAAGTGGAAGAATCAGGTCTAAATTTTAACCACTTCAGTGCGATTAAGACATTTCCTCTGATTACCTCTAAAAGGTGTTCAGTTAATAACTCAGGCCCCTTTAATATGAAGAATAGAGATTTCTAGATAAAATGCTGCAATGCTAGAGAGTGTTAACTTTCCCCTGATTAATTCCATTCTTTGCTTCTGCAACAGGGACATGTCGTAGCAAGAATAACTCTGCAATGTAACTGAATTCTAGTTCCACACATAGGGTAAAGATTTTTGGGGTGGTTGGTATGTCAGCTTAGAGCATTAACAGATTTATTGTTCTTGCCTGACAGCGATAGTTGATGTATTAAGTATTTCAAAATTTGTATTAACGTTGTATGTAAAATTCTATAATATATTTATACTGCAGTAGCACCTACAGACCACCATTAAAACAAGGGCAGCATTGTGCCAGGTACTGTACAAACACATAAGAAGAGATAGACTTTTCACAAGGAAGCTTGCCTTGTCAGAAGTGAGGTGTCAAGGGCTTGGGGTAAGCAATGGATAATCAAAATAAATACAATAAGCAAATCCCTTGTGTGTCCAATCACTGCTCACCAAATGTTCTCTGGGAAGATCAACGATCACTTACCTTCCAAAAATGGTGGTAAGTTCTTCCACGTCTGTTTTTATTAATAGTATAGATAACACTTGCCGCAAGAAGTGGACTTTGGGTTTATCTAGTTCACTGAATTCAACTACCTAGTTAACAAGACAGCAAATATTAGACTTAACACTGAAGACCTAATTAACATACTTAGGATGCTTTAACATGTCTCATTCAGTAACTTATTATTATGCTCATTGCAGTGGCATCCAGGACCAGAGATAAAAAAATAAACCAATCATAAATTAAAAAAAATATGCCTTGCATAATTTGAGAGTTTAGAGATGAAAAGCGAAGAATAATCACGGTCGTTCAATCCAAAACACCTACTGACCTCACATAGCTATTGAACAAGAGCGGCAACAGAACAGAATCTTGGGGAATCTGGCATGAGTGCGCACGCTGATTGCATGAGCAATCGTCCAACACTGCCTTCTAAAACCTCGCAGGAAGGATTGAAGCCACTGAATACCAACCTGGTCACCTCTACCCGATATATTAAGGCAACCAGATACCCAAGAGATAGGTACCTTCAAAGTATTTAAGACAGAGTGGACCCAAAAGTGAATCCAAAACACACTTAATGCACAATAGTATTTTTAAACAATATATTTATTTACAGACATTACAATACTCATCACTGCAATATCTGAGTGCCCACAAAGGCTGCTGGCAGATGCACTAAAAATCAGCATAGGCACCTGTGATGTTGCACTCCCATGTGATTTTATGAAAATATGCTAATGAGTATGAATATAATGTAACTGGAATATGCTTGATGCAAAAGGTCTCTCGTAAGGTATCATTACAAAGCTTATAATCTACTGAGTGTGTTCATCCTATTTGTATAAATGTATCATTCTTGTATCTGAAACTAGAAATATGAAATATAACTCTGAGGTCCTATTGTTATTATGCAAAGTGTGGGCCATTAATGGCGGTTTAGAATCTTGATGGCTCCCATTAACCAGGACAACTGACCGTAGATGGCTCTGTTTATTTGCAAGCCTTCCTGTGAGTCAGGCCTGGAAGAATGTCAGCTGGTACTGGAATCCATATTAAACCTGGTGCTTTTCCATTTAGAAGGAGAAATGGGGACCCAGAGAGAGAAAAAATTCATGCTTTGTGCAAAGGTATATAAGGGGGTGGAATAGAACAAAGGGGACTGCAGTAATGAGAAATCCCCTAGCGACCACCTGAGCTAGATCTAATAAGAACTGTACCGGGGAAAGGATTGGGCTCAGGCTAGAAAGGAGCCTAGCCTGTGAAAAAAGCTTATTGGAACATCTCTGAGGGTGAGATTGTATCTCTAATCAGTTTTTTAATGTATTAGGTTTAGATTTGTGTGTTTTGTTTTATTTTGCTTGGTAAATTACTTTGTTCTATCTGTTATTACTTGGAATCACTTAAATCGTACTTTTAATATTTAATAAAATCACTTTTGTTTATTAATTGACCCAGAGTAAGTAATTAATACCTGGGGGAGCAAACAGCTGTGCATATCTCTCTATCACTGTTATAGAGGGCGGACAAGTTATGAGTTTACCCTGTATAAGCTTTATAGAAAGTAAAACAGATTTGGGGTTTGGATCCCATTGGGAACTGGGTATCTGGCTGCTGGAGACAGGAGCACTTCTTAAGCTGTTTTCAGTTAAATCTACAGCTTTTTGGGGACGTGGTTCAGACCTGGGTCTGTGTTTGCAGCAGGCTAGCGTGTCTGGCTCAAAAAGGCACAGTTCTGAAGTCCCAAGCTGGCAGGGAAAATGGATTCAGAGGTAGTCTCAGCACATCAGGTATCAGTCCCAAGGGGGTCTCTGTGACCCAACTCGTCACAGCACCACACTTCTGTCCATATTAAGAATATTAATGCAGTGGCTATACCATACCCAGACTTCAGACTGAATGAGTTAGGATCTTAGGGCTCATCTATAGAGAAGTTGGACTTCTTTACCTATACTGGTACAGTTAAAGTGGTACAACTCCCTTAGTATAGATGCTGTTATACCAGTATAAAAGCTGCTTTTTTCAGTACAGCTTGTTCCTGTAAGGGAAGTGAAAAAAACACCCCCAAGTGCTGCAGTGTGCCCGTACAGACAGTGCACCAGCACTCCCAGCACTGACAGCGATTCCCCTTCTGGAGGTGATTTTTTTATGACGCGACTACTAACGTTGATAGTGAAGACGTGCACTATGTTATACCAGTTTAAGGCACCTTTATACCAGTAAAACTGCAACCATGCTAGGGGTTGTACTGGTATAGCTTTCAGAAAAATTATCACCCTCCTGCCCCCAGCTGACAGTCACACCACTACAAAAGCTGTGGGTAGGCCAGGCTGACGAAATCAGTGGAACCCAGGTTCCACCCACAGCCTTCCTCAAAACAGGAAGGTTCGAGATAAGAAAGTAATAATCAAGGTCATTAGTATCAGGTGATGTTTTTTTGAGCAAGGTTTTAACCACGGTTTCAAAGGTTTGGCATCTTGCCCTCCCAAAAGGAAAGCAGTAACAATCCTTATCAGTAATGGCCCCAAACTGCACTGCTGGCTTTCAGCAGCTATAAGGAGCATGTGTCTGTCTGGTAGGGAATAGCCAGCAACTCCACCAGGACATCCAATATATGAAAAAGGGTGAAATTCCACCAGTAAAGACAGGATGAGGTTGGGAGGGGAAAAGTGTATTTCTTTAAACTCAAATTCTCTTTTAAAAAAGGAACAATTAATAATTTACTGTTGTCTGCAATAGCCCAAATTCTGTTTATCTTCCAGACAGCCATCTTAAGTACTTCTGTGACTTCCATTACCAGGGTAGCTGAGCGCCTCACAGTCTTTTTAAATTACTTTAATCTCACAACCCCTCTGTGAGACATGGAAGTGATACTATCCACATTGTACAGATGGAAACTATAGGATAGAGAGATTAAGTGACTTGTCCAGGGTTACACAGGAAATCTGTAGCAAGTCAGGGAATTGAACCTGGGTGTTGCAAGTCCCAGACTACCACCTTAACCACTGGGCCACAGTTCTTTTAAAAATAAATAAATAAAAAGTAAATTAATCTAATCTGTCTGGCGATTAGAACCACTTGTATGAAACTAAATCAGATCCCTACATTTGGGGCAGTTTTAGAAAACAGGCAAGTAAAGTTCACCTTAGCTAGGAAGTGCGGAATAATTTGTTTTAAAACTAAATAAGCAGCTCCAATAGAGATTAGATAACAAGGAACACGCACACATTTACCATAAAACTAACGAATGAGGTGGACGTGCACAAATACTTTAATAGAGACTATGCTGACCTTGAGGACTGATAGGGAGAGTGATTTTGTCTTTAGCAAGTGGGCCAACAGAGAAACCAGGTTGGAGAAAGTAGTGGTTGACAGATTTCCCAAATCTCGGATTTTGTCCCATATACTGAACTGGAATGTCATCTAGGTGTCAGAACAAAAACAAATACAAAATAAAAATTGAAGTCCAATTAAAATAATATTATGTAATATCACAACAGGCTCTCAAAGCTACCTTGGCACCTTTTCCATTCAGCTACTAAGTACAAAACACATTATTACGCTTATTTAATAAGGCTGTTTGATCATTTGCAATGCATTGGAAGCCAAAATGAAAGAGATGTTACTTACCTTGTATAGTAACTGGAGTACTTTGAGACGTGTATCCTTCTGGGTCCTCTACTGGGGGTGCGCACTTGCCTTCCATTGGAGATTTTCCGCAGCAACGCCCTTTCAGTTTGCACATGCACCCTCTGCATTCTCATGCTTCATACCAAGGATATATAGGGCTGCATGGGCGAACTGCCCTCAATTCCTTCTGTATCTCAAAGCCCCAAGAAGATCAGATGGAGGGTGGGTTGTGGAGCACTGACAGGGGCAAACATCTTGAAGAACTCCAGTTATTGTACAAGGAAGTAACCTCTCGCTCTTCTTTGAGTAGTGTCCCTAAAGGTGCTCTTTGTGAGGTGACCCATTAGTAGTACCCCCTAAAGGAAGTGGGGGCGTCAGAACTTAGCTGAAGGCTGTATGTAGGACTGCAGAGCCAAAGGGAGCTCAGGAAGGTTTAGTGTCTGGAGAAAGTGTGAATCAAAGCCCATGTATTAGCCTTGCTTTTTTCCATTAACAGACATACTTTAGCAGGGCTATAGACACAGTATGATCTCATGGAAGGGGCAGGGTACATTAGCCACAAAACAGGAGAGTATGCAACCAGAAACCCACTTAGAAAGCCTTTGGATAGTCACCTTTAGTTCTGTCCACCATAAAAACAACCAATCTCACAAAGGTCTAGTCTTGTCCTGATAATAAGTCAATGCTCTCCTGATAGCTAAGTTATGAAGGACAGCTTCCTGTTTTGACTGATGAGGCTTGAGGTAGAATACCAGGAGATAAATAATACAGTAACTCCTCACTTAACGTTGTTCCAGTTAATGTTGTTTCGTTGCTATGCTGCTATTAGGGAACAAGCTCATTTAAAGTTGCACAATGCTCCCTTGGCAACTGCCTGCTTTGTCCCCTGCTTGCAAAATTCTCTGGAAGAGCAGCCCCTCCTTGTGGGGATCAGAACTAGGGGGGGTCGGCAGCCCCTCCCACCATCAGCTCCCCTAAATCCCCTGCAAGGGGATTTAGGGGAGCTGATGGTGGGAGGGGCTGCCGGCAGCTGCTCAGCTGCAGTTCAGCTGTCTCTCCTCAACTGCCGTGTTGCTCCTGCCCTGCCCTCTACCTTGGAGCTGCTCCCAGGAGATTACTGCTTGCTGGCAGATGGGAGGAGAGGAATGCTGATATCAGGATGTCCCCCTGCCTCCCTCCCGCCCCATATCCCCTCTCCACAAAGCAGAAGAGGGGGACAGGGTTCAGGGACAGAAAGGAGGGAGCTTGCTGGAAGCTGTTGCTTTCTGTCTGAACTGGCTGATCTGCTTAAAAGGGCAACATACTTGAAATGCGTCAGCATACTTAACGGGGCAATGCACATCTTTTTCTCCCTCTCACTCATGCACGCACCCCTCAGAACTTTGGAAAGTCAGCACCTGTGCAGCCATGCATGTGCTGTCAGGAGGAGAAAGTGGTGCGCTCCAGCTTGATAGCGTGGGCTCATCATCATGTTCAGTTTTTGCAGGGAAATGTTTGCAGCTACTGCCCTGCATCTATTGTGTTTCCTCCCTCCTGCCTCAGTCCATGCTGCCTTGTAGAATGTGAGGCTACATTAACAACCTATTAACCCTTGAGGGTTCAGCTGAGTACTAGTTCATCATTTAGCAGCAAGGCATTCCCTGGGAAATATTTCATCCTCCTACTCCACCACCTCAACCAAGCTTCACAATCATTCATTGTTGTGCACAATATTAAACTGTTTGTTTAAAATTGTTTAAAAGTTATACTGTATATGTATATATCTTTTGTCTGGTGAAAAAAATTTTCCCAGGAACCCAACCCCCCCATTTACATTAATTCTTATGGGGTAATTAGATTCGCTTAACATCGTTTAGCTTAAAGTCGCATTTTTCAGGAACATAACTACAACGTTAAGTGAGGAATTACTGTAGATTGATATGAAAATCTGAAGTATCCGTGGATAAAAAAGGTGGATGTGGCTGACGAGAAAATTTTTATCTTTGAAGAAGACAGTATAAGGAGAGTTAGCCATTAAAGCTTCCAGTTCTGCACCTCAGGCAATGGTAATAGCCACTAGGAATGCAGTTTTCATAGACAGGCTCATAAGTGAACAAGTTAACAGTTAGAAGGGTGGCTTCTTCAAAGCTCTGAGAACTAAATTAGAAGTCCCAAGTGGGAATAAGGTGTCTAACATTAGAGAAGAGGTTTTATAGACCCTTTATATATATCAATGTTACAAGGGAAGCAAACACTTAGAAACCTTTTACTGGAGAATAGAATGCTGTGATGGCAGCTTGGTGAACTTTAATGGAACTGTGTTTTCTTCAAAGTAAGCAAGCATTCTAACACCTCGGAGATGGGCGAGTCAATAGGAGACAAACTATGGTGAGTATGCTAGTGGCAAAACCTTTTCCATTTCTGAAGGTAAGTCTTTCTGGTAGAACCTTTTCTACCATTCAGCAGAATCTCCTGAACTGCTGTGGAGCAAGACTGTTCTAGCACTGAGAACCATCAGGTGCTAGGCACTGAGTTGAAATGTATTCAGATTGAGCTAAGGACATTCCCAGAGTCCTGTGTGAGAAGACTGGGTGTCAGTGGAAGATTGATGGCCAGTCAAAAGGAAAGATTTGCCAGGTTGGTGCAATCAAGATGACCGTGGCTTTGTCCTGCTTGACTTTGTTTAGGTTAGGACCCTGTGGATCAGCGAGTGTGGGGAAAATGTGTATAGGCAATTCTTTGCCCAGGAGGTGAGAAAAGCATTCCACCAGAGAATGGTGGCAACCCAAGCCTCCTCTTGAACAGAAATATGTGCATTTCTAATCAGCTGTGGTGACAAAAAGATCTGCTTTTGGATATCCCCAGGTTAAAAATTGTTTGAGTACAGATTTGTTTAGTTCTCACTCATGATTTTGAGCAAAGCGCTTGCTGAAGTTGTTGGCTATGGTGTTTTGGACACTGGATAGGTTGACTGGTGAGATCAAGATATCATGGGCTATGCACCTGTCACGGCCTCTGCAGAGAGGGAAAGGGCTCTTGCTACCCCTTGTCAATTAATATAATACATACTGGCCTTATTTTCTGTCGTTATGTGAAATGATTGTCCTTGAATCACGGATAGGAAGTGGAGACAGGCATGTCTGACAGCTCTGTTCCAGAACATTGATGTGTAAGGTGGATTCTTGGACAGACCATCTGCCCTGGAAATTATAGTCCCTCCTCAAATGGGGAGCTCATCTTCAGGACATGTCAGAAACTAAAATGTGAGTGGATGGAGGGTGGTTGAAGGGGACTCCAGGGAATATGCTTTGTCTGAAGTTTTTCACCATTGCAGGGAAATCAGAATATGACAGATAAAGAGCAGTTTGTTTAGACTGTCCCTGTTGGGTGTATAAACTGACCTGAACCAGGCTTGGAAGCAATGCAGGTGCAGTTGAGCATGAAGCATGAGAAAGGGTACACTCTGCCATATGCCTGAGAAGTTGCAGGCATGATCTGGCAGTGACCTGAGGACTGATCTGAACTTGTGCAATCAGTCGTGACAGTGCAAGAAACCTCTGGCAGATAACCTCTGGCTGTGGCGGCATCTAGAATGGCCCATATAAACTCTATCCTTTGTGCAGATAGGACAACATGAGGGATGACAACATGAATCTCACTCAGCTGGAGGTTGAGACTGACCACTGCTAATTAGACACTAGTGTAAGAATGTCCCGGAGGAGCCAGTCATTGAGGTAAAGGAAAACAATTAACTTCCCCTGATGAAGTTATGCAACTGCCACAACTTCTGTGAACATTCTGGGAACAGTGGCTAACTCAAAGGGAAGGATGCAATATTGGTAATGGTCCTGCCCCACCAAGAAGAATAGAAATTTCTTGTGAGAAGGGTGTACTGTGATATGAAAATACACATCCTGAAGGTCAAGGGTTGTAAAGTAGTAGATCTAGAGAAAGAACAATGTCACTATCTTGAATTTCTGTACCTTGACAAAGGTATTCAGCATCCACAGATCTAGAATTGGTCTCCATCCACCCTTCTTTTTTGAGAATCAAAAAGTATTTGGAATAAAGCCCTCTTGTGTTAAATGGAGTACATCAAAATTATAACCTCCAAGGCCCATGTGTTGAAGATAATCTGCATCCACGAGGTGTGAAAATGGGAGAGAGGATCACCAAAAGGTAGAAAATTGAGTAAAGTAAGATGGTGCAGCAGCAGGTCTGGATGAGAAGATTGTTCATGGCTCTCAACTGAGAAGTCAAAAGGAACATTTGGCCATCGTCAGCTGCTAATCAAAGTTGCTGTAGCAGTTGAAAATTATCCTTTTGAAATGTGGGTTTTTTTCTAGGTGGCTCTGGTGGTCTGTGAAAATGGAGAACTGGGAAGGGCATGATCTCTGCGCCATCTGAGATTGACTAAACCTCTTTTTATTTGCAGGCATATATATGCCCAGCAAATGAAGGATCACTCTGGAGTCCTTCAAGGCATGCAGCAAATCATCCGTAGTGTCACTGAATAACTTTAGACCACCAAAAGCGAGGTCCTCTACTGTGTTCTGGACTTCAGTCCTCAGGATTTCCCTGTGAAGCAATGATGCCCTGTAGCACAGATCCTGTGGATCCGTGACATGTCCCAGCTTTTAAACAGACCTGTAGAGGAAACCCCTTAGATATGGGTCAGTTTCAGCCAGTCCTTTTAACAACCCATGCATTCCACCCCAGAAAGTTACAGAACACAAACACCTCATGTCTCTTGCTCTGCCCCAAGAGTAGATTTAACTCTTCTGCAACCACTAGGTAACAATGCAAAGTATAGAGGGAAACTGATAATCATAATCTTAATAGTATTACAAAAATGCCTCACTTTGTCACATCCTGTACATGACTACTGTTGTAGCAATGGAATGAGCTGCCCTATCAGCTGAATCCTAAGAGATCTGCGGGGTTGTTCCAGCCAAGGGCTGCCCTTCTGCAATGATGGCTTGAAATGGTTCTTTGTGCTTTTGCGGTAGATGTTCAATAAAAGAGCTAAACTTCATATAATTAATGTGATTGTATTTTTTCAGAATCTCCTGATAGTTAGCAGTTGGGAACTGTAGGGTCACAGAAGAGTAACTCTTGATCCCCAAAAGATCCAAGCGCTTGTCAAGGGATATAGGCTTTCAATGATGTTGCCTATGATGCTCATTTACTCTAGTGATGGATGCAGAATTTGGTGTGGAGTGGGAAAACAAAAACCTTTGAGCCCCTAGTTGGGACATAATACTTTTTATCTGGTCTTTTTGCAGGGGGTGGAAGGGAGGGCAGTAGTAGTCTTTCATTTATAGGAAGCCCATGCTGATGATGGTGTGTGCACAATGTCATGTAATTAGTGTTGTCTCTCCTGCTCTTCTTCTAACTGGATCTGAAGGGTGTCTGTCACATTCTTCATCAGATCTTGAAACTTTGAAATCATCAATATGAAACGGTGAGGTGGATGACAGCTTCATCTGGAGAGGAAGAAGTACTATTAGACTGTGGCTTAGCCTCCTCATCTGATCTACTTTCCTGGTCCTTGAATGTATCCTCCTGCCTTAAAGATTGCTGTGGAGGAACAGAAGGAGTTGGAGAGTGTTGTCAAAGGATGATCTACATGAGCACTGAGCACTTCAGAAAACTCTTGCTGGTAAGCTGCCAAGGATCTCAGTATGTCCACTGGGAGGATCATACAGGAATGGAGGGGGCATGCAGGGTGGGATGTTTGGCAGGCTTTGATGGTAGAAGCCTGGAAAAGTCCCTCAACGGTGCAGGTTCCAGATAGCCAACACAGTCAGATGGTTAGCAAGTTTCAGGAGTTTAACTTAAAGAGAAGATTAAGGGATGACTTGATTACAGTCTATAAGTGTCTACATGGGGAACAAATAAAATGGGTTCTTAAATCAAACAGAGAAAGATATAATACGATCCAATTGCTGGAAGCTAAAACTAGACAAATTCAGACTGGACACAAGGTGTAACTTTAACAGTGAGAGTAATTAATTATTGGAACAACTTGGTTGTGGTGGATTCTCCATCACTGACCATGTTTAAATCAAGATAGGATTTTTTCCTAAAAGATGCTCTAGAAATTATTTTGGGGATATTCTCTGGTCTGTGTTATACAAGAGATAAGACTAGATGATCAGAATGGTCCCTTCGGGCCTTGAAATCTACAAAGGAGTAACTGGCCATCTTTTAGAACACATTGGTACTGGCAAAAGGTGGGGTACCACAGATCATACTGGTTGTGGTACTGAGAGTCTCAAACTCAACAGAGGAGACTCATGCTCCTCGGAAATGAGCAGATTCTTTGTGAACCTGAACTCTTGCAGTACCAAGTGAGGTTATATTGAGACCTGGTGAGACCCAGTCAGAGGTGTAAGGTACTGAGGGTTGTATTTACTGTTCTGGTACTTGCTCAGCTGATGATCTAGGTACCAGTGAGGTGGTGAAAGATGAAGAGTGCACTGCCTTCTTAGTAGAGTGCATAGATTTGGTAGTCTCTCACCCAAGTTTCAGTGGTACCAAAGCTTTGGTACAATGGAAGCGGACAAAGACTTAGGCATAGAGAATACCTCAGTATTGAGACCTCTGCAGACATTTTGCAGAGTGGAGGGTCTCCGGCTTGGTAAACCTTTATGAGTGATCTTTCTGAGGAGACCTGGCACTCATCTTGGAGGAAGATTTTTCAGATTCACCTGTAGATTTCTGCTTTACGGTCCTGAGAACGAGCAAACCACGGAAGCTGATGGAGCACTGTGGTGATTCAGAGGCATGTGCGTGTGTGTGTGGTGAGGCGTTCCGAGCCCAGATCTGCTGCAGGACGAACGGAGCACTCCATCATAAGGAGCTGGAGCTTTTTCCTCTGTGTTTCTTCGAGCAGCTCTTGAAGCTAGTGCAAATTTTGCACTTAGATGGTACATGTGTATCCCTGAGGCAGTGGGTACAGCACAAATGGCCATCAATCACTTGGGAGGGTTCCCGGCAAGTTGGGCAAGTTTTGAAGCCTGGGGATCTACACATATCCCACAAAAGAGAATTCCTAAGGAAGGACCTTGCTGAGGACGAGGGGGAGGCAAGCCCAAACCCAGCAAAAAACAAAAAAGGAATTACCTAGCCTTCAAAAAAACAGGAACAAAATAAAGTAAAATAATTAAAGAATAATAAAATAAAGTAAGCAGAGATCTAAAATTGACCAGAAAAGTAGAAGCTGCACTTAGGTGGGCACAAAAAATTGCTCCAGCTCAGGCTGAGGCTGAAAAAGAACTGAAGGCAGTTCACCCGCACAGCCCTATATATCTTCAAGTATGGGGCATGAAGATCCACAAGGTGCATGTGTAAGCTGATTGGGCACTGCTACTGAAAAATCTTGGATTGAAGGCTATGCACACCTCAAGTGCAAGTAGGGACACTACTCAAAACAGTAGCAAACTTATGTTAGAAGTTGCTTTGTAGCTTGGAGATGATACAGGTAGTGTTTAACAATCACAGAATTAAAATATACATCTATATGTAAATCCAAAAGAAAAACCTGCAAGTGGTCCAATCAGTTTACATAAAAGCCTACTGAAAATGAAGCACACTTAACATATATATTTTTTTCATTTTTGTAAAAACGCTATCAAACCTCTCATCTCTAACTCCTCCATCCCACAAGCAACATGTTTTAGAAGATACCAAAATAGACATGCTAACTGCAATACATAATTTATCCTGCTTACACAAATTCCATGGACAAATACCTGCTTAAGCCCTGTCTTAAATGGGGCTGTGTGTGGATCCAGGGGTCTTCTCCCAGTCCCTCAGGATAGGAGCCTTCACTTTGATTTACATACTTTGATATATATATATATATATTAGGGATTAGATAGAAGATTTTAAGGCCCATTTTTTCTGACTATGTTACATATTTTGTTCATCCAGTTACATTTGATGCATTAAAGTATATCTCTAGGACTAAACTCTTGCAATACTATTACCTTTTATTGGTTAAACATACATTCTGGAACTTTATACATATAAAACAGGATATTTTTGTTGAAAAAGCAAACCATGCACAAAAATATTCATCATAGTGTTACTTTCTTCATATGTTCTTTGTCAAAACACCAAAAGGTTCTACTCTGTGTAACAGACCTTTATAGTGACAGTTACTATTCATGTTTTTTTTCCTTAAGAATAATAGCAATCTTGTAACTGCAGTAGAAAGACAGAAGCACCTCTGAATGGTTCAGTTTTTACAATTCTACCTACAATCCCTGAAAAGCAGCAGGGGTTTATTCTGGATGCAAAGAATTCTCTTTTAGGATATTTACACCTTCCTTTTCCATCACACAGTTTCCTTACTTTAGATCCTTCCCAAAGGCCCATTGTAACATACTGACCTACCCTTCTGGCAAGGGCATAGACACAGGTGGGCCACAGCTCACCCAATTAGCACCCAGGCCCACCCAAATCTGATATAAAAAAGATTGAACCAGATTGCTAAGAGAGCAGCCTTTTAGAGGCAGCAGCAGCTTTACATATTGCTCTGCTCGACTCTGCTTCCCCATCAACACAAGCTCAAATTCTGCCCCGTCATCTAGTCACTGGTCCCCAATTGGCTCTCAGTTCCAAAACTATCAGCTAAATAAGGTTCTGGCCAGCCATTCACCCCCAATGTGGAGGGCTTAACTCTGACAATGGGAAGGAAGTAACCAGAGCTGAGTGGTGTGGGATGGAGACGGCGCTTGTGTTGATGGGGAACAGAGCAAAGCCCAGGACTGGGAGCAGAAGGCCATGTGTCAGGTCGCAATGCCACTTATTGGCCTGACCCACCTGTTGGTCACTCTCACAGGGGATGTGCTTCGGTTACAGGGAAAGGGCTCCCAAGTGGCTCTGCACTGGCAGAAGTGCAACCCGCCTTGCCCCCAGACATGGGGGGATGGGTGGCCTCAATCAAATATACAACATAATAATATACAATATAAATGATTTGCTGTGATGGCAGACCTTTGTTCACTGCCCACCACCACAAGTTGGGTCCCACCCAAATTTCCACTTCTAGCTATACCCCTACCTTCTGGCCAGAAATGGCTCAATAAGCTTCCTTAAGTGATGAGCTAGTCATCAGATTCTATTTATTTATAATAGTTGTGTAGGCCGAGAGACTTTTTCTGTGGGATTGTATGATGCAATAAATCTGTACAGCCAGAGTGACAAACCTCTAATAATAGAAATCCCAAAAGAATCTCAACTTCAACAGTACCACAACAAGGTAGGAACAGATCTTAGTTTACCTGAAATCTTCTATCGTATTCACAAAACTTGTTAGCCAAATATGCATAGAAGGGGTTATATGCCTTCTCCTGTAGGCAACAGTCAATGAGTACATGAACAATCTCTCTCTCTTGCTTATCTTTAAGTCCAAGCCTGCAATATCAGTAACAGTAAAAAATAATGAATTGAGTTTAAACGAAATCTAACTGCCCTAAAGTAAGAGCCACTGGCAATTTCTCTAAACTAAGACTATTCTATTGCAACTGAAATGGAATCCTTAAAGGTTTAAATTGAAATAAGCTGTCAGCAGTAAAGGCCAACCCAGTTTCGTTATGGAGAATAACACTATGTATGCAGCATGATGGAGTGACCCAAACAATCCCAGGCAAGAGGGGAATGACAGACATGCTATCAGTTTCTGTGCAGGAAAATGCAGGTGACATTCCACATTTGCACTTCCTGTCAGAAAGTGATAAGGACTGGCACTGCAATCATGGATAGCCAATCTGTCCTCCCATCTTCGGGAGGAGTCGTATTACTGTGGCAAGAGATGAGGCCTGGAGAACTGAGATGAACTGTACAGGGAAGACGACAAGGAATGAGCTAAAAGCCTTGGGATCCCCATTCAAATTGGCTAATAGACTTTACTGTGATTTTGGGAGGAAATAGCTGCTTTCACATACATCCTTGGCAGAGTTAATGGGGACAGACAGGTACCTGGAGCCCTTAAGTTCTATGAAAAAGCTATGACTGAGAAAGAAAACCTCTTTAAAACCCTTTTTGGTTGATGATATGAACCTTTTTATCTCTTTGTCACCAAGTCAAATCTACTCCAGATAGTGACTGAAAATAGTGATTAGATGGTGGCTAGGTTATCTAAGTGAAGTGAGTTTGGTGGTTTCAGTCCAGTTCCTGATAGAAAACATCTATTTTAAGAACACCAACAATAATTACAAAAGCACAATCTGTACTTATTGGCAAACTCGTTGGCTGTCTCAGCAGAAAGACCAATGACTTAATTGCCTTCTCACTCGTACAGCTGGCCCAACTAAAAGAGGATTCAGACACACTGGCAAGGAACAGTACCTTGTGCTGCACCTGTTCTGCAATTAAATATGATTTAGTCTTGAGTGCTGTCAAACATTTGGCAGCACTAAAACCAATTTAAAAGAAAAATGCTTAGTGTTATAATATAAAGAGTGTCAGTCACAAAAATTATTTGTATTGCTTTGAGATTGGACTTTCATCTGGCATTCATGTGGCTGAAACGTCCTGTCTGCCTAATTTTAGAATATAAGCTCCGCTGGGTCTCCCCTGTTTTATACAACACAGTGCAACCAAATTTTAGTTAGTAAGGATCTAAGTAAATCTTAGATGGTTGTGTACTTCTCAGAAGATCAGCCACTGCATTTGTGCATACAAGGTTTACAATGAAAATACCATCACACAACCAAGATTAGAATTTAGGTTTATATAATACACATCTGGGTCTTTTTTTTTTAAATCACGTGTTTGTAGGAAGCTAAGACTTCAAGTTTGGTTGTCCAATGAGAAAGCATGATTGTCCCAATTTTCAGGCTGTGGTCTCATTCTCTCAAGTAAATGAAAATGAAATTTTGTTACCGCTTTGATTGTCTGAAATAATTTTTCTGCATTGTTTGTTCTGTTTTGGGCTATTGGGACAGGGTTTCTCATTTTAATTCTCTTTAGTTAATGTGTCTGGCTCTTGGTTAGTCTTATATGTTTAGTATTGTACTCATTTTCAAACGTTTTAGAATGCCATTACCAGTACCAGTTTGAGAAAATCAGAACTGAGACTAGGTTTTCAACTGAAGTAAAAAGTCTGACACACAGATAATATAATGGATTTTGATACTCTGGTTTGATACGTAGACTTGATCATACAGAACACCACTCTAGTCCTCACCTAATCCTACTAGATTTTGCTGTTCAGTAGTTTGTTAAAAGTGTATGTGTGCACACCCATTTGATATGGATTTCACAGATTTAAGTGTAATTTTAGAAGCAACCATTGATTCATAGCACTCTTCTTTTCCGAACTCTTTAACTCTGTTACCATTACCATTTGCACATGGTCATGGTGTGCTAACAGTGAATGGTGCCAGCTGTAGCCCTGTGAATCTGTATTCCTATGTTTAGTGGCAGCTTGAAGCATACAGATCTGATTTTTCTGCTGTTTTGCCTTTGAAGACCTAGGGTATGGCTACACTCGAAACTTCAAAGCGCAAGTGTGAGTGTGGTCGCAGTGCCAGCGCTGGGAGAGAGCTCTCCCAGTGCTGCACATACTCCACCTCCTCATGGGGATTAGCTTGCAGTGCTGGGAGCTGTGCTCCCAGCGCTGCGGCACTGTTTACACTGGCGCTTTACAGCGCTGTATCTTGCAGTGCTCAGGGGGTGTTTTTTCACACCCCGAGTGAGGAGGTTGCAGCGCTGTAAAGCACCAGTATAGCCAAGGCCCTAGACATTTTTCCCCTTTCAAATATAAAAGCCAGGATGATCGTTCACTGCTGTGAGTTCCAGCATAAAACAGTTTAGCTTTTGTAAAGCCACAAACAACAAAAGATTCTCACCATAAAAAAGAGGATTGAGTCGAAATGCTGATTAAGTCCACCATGAAATACATAATGCTCACAAATATGCATGTCTTGATCTCCTTACAGATAGGCACAATAGTAAGAGGCCAATACAGCTCTATCAGGAGCTCTTCAATGACATAGAAATCCTACAAAATGTGGAAACATGGCTAAATTGCTAAGGATGAGTACAAAAGAATAGCACAAACCCTTAGGGACAAATCAGAAAGGCTAAAACACAAAAAGAGTTACATCTAGCAAAGATGTAAAAAGGACAAATAAGACGAGGGTCTTTAAATACATTAAGAGCAAGAGAAAGATGAAGGAAAGGGTAGGTCCTCTCCTTATCAGGGAAAGAGAGCTAATAATGGACAACATCAAGGCTGAGGTTTTAATACCTATCTTGCTTCAGTCTTCTTTAAAAGGTTATTTGTGACCAGATACTTAACACAATTAATATCAACAACAAGGGGTAGTGGTGGGAGGAATGCAAGCCAAAATAGTGAAAGAACAGGCTAAAGAGTATTTGGATAAGTTAGATACATTCAAGTTAGCAGGGCCTGATGAAATTCACCCTAAAGTACTTAAGGAACTAGCTGTAGTAATATCGGAACTGTTACCAAATACCTTTGAGAACTCATGAAGAACAGGTGAAGTCCCAGAGAACTGAAGAAGGGCAAACATTGTACCTATCTTTAAAAAGGGGAACAAAGAGGACCCACGGAATTATAGACTAGTCAGACTAACTTCAATACCTAGAAAGATACTGGAACAAACTACTCAAAAATAAATTTGTAAGCACCTAAAGAATAACAGGGTTATAAGTAACAGTCTGTACCCTGTGTTCACTCCTTTTATAGAATTATGATAAAGCTTGTAACAAAGCATGCTTTGTGAGGTATCATTGAAAAACTCATCATTTGCTGATCATTATTATCCTGATAAAATAGGTGGGCCTACATTGTATGTAAAGATATTAAATTCTACTGTCGGAAATTACTAAGACGCGTTTCAAGTCTGAAGAGCAGTGACAAAGCAGTTCCCCAGAAACAAAAGGCTAGCTGACACCTCAGCCAAGTGTCAAAAAAATCATTCTTTGGCAGGAAAGAGGGTGTGGACAAAAAAAAAAAAATTCTACATCTTGACAAAAACAGCTTGGGATTCCTGTCTACACAGACATTCTGTCTCCTGAGCCTTAGCTGGAGATGATTCTTGAAGAGAAAAAACTGTAAGAAGGGAGAGCCAAACGCCCCAAATTACTCCTCTCTTTCTCTCTACCCAAGGCATTCACAACATCTGAAGAACAAAAGAAACAACTTTTGGACTGGGGGAGGACCCATGACTGAAAGTAATTCAGCCGGTAAGATTACTGAAGCATGTCGTGAGAGAGACCTTTGCTTTGAATTCACTTAGCTTGTTAAGTTAGGAAATAGTTGTATTTTACTTTTATTTTCTTATAATCAGTTCTGACTTTTTGCCTCATTACTTTTAGTCACTCAAAATCTCTCTTTTGTAGCTGATAAATTTGTTTTATTTTTGATCTAAACCACTATATTTGAATTCAAGTGTTTAGGAAATGCCATTTTGGGATAACAGGATTTGTGCATATCATTTTCTAATAATAAAATGACAGACTTTATATGAGCTTGTATTATCCAGTAGCGAGCTGGGCAATACAAGACGCACATTACTGCTGAAAAGTCTGGGACTCGGAATTTGATGGTGTTGCTCTGTAGTGTAATTCATCGGTGCCTGGCTATAAAATTCATACAATCTAATAGTGATTTACATGCTTGAGGCTGGGTGTGAGCAGACAAGCAGTAGTAGCTCTCACAGTGAAGCAGTGTAAAAGGCACCCTAGGCTGGAGAATTGAGGTAAGACAGCTGTTCAGTAGTCCAGATTATATCCTAGATAATGTCACAGAGACCACATGGATTTGTCAACAACAAATCATGCTAAACCAATCTAATGTCTTTCTGTAACAGCATTACTGGCCCAGTCCTACATCACATTCTCATAGGGAGATGTGGTCCATATGAAATTACTGTAAGATGGATCCACAACTGATTGAAAAAACATACACAAAAAGTAGTTATCAATGGTTCGCTGTCAAACCGTGAGGACGTATCTAGTGTGGTCCTGCAGGGCTCTGTCCTGCCTCCAGTACTATTCAATATTTTCATTAATGTCTTGGATAATGTGGCGGATAATATGCTAGCACTGTGGAGGACAGGATAAGAAATCAAAATGAACGTAACAAATTGGAGAACTGGTCTGAAATCAACAAGATGAAATAACTGGCTGGGCAGTAGTACTGCAGAAAAGGATCTAGGAATTATAGCAGATCACAAAATGAGAGTCAACAATGTGATGCAGTTGCAAAAAAGGCTAATATCATTCTGGGGTGCATTAACACAACTGCAGTATGTAAGACAGGAGAGGTAATTGTAGGAAAGTAGGAAAAACTTTCTAATGATAACATAGTTAAACACTGGAATGGACTTCCAAGAAAGGCTGTGGAATCCCCATCACTGAAAGTTTTTAAGAAGAGGTCAAACAAACGTCATTCAGGGATGGTCTAGACATGCTTGGGTTTGCCTCAGTGCAGGGGGCTTAACTAGAAGACCTCTCAAAGGCCCTTACACCCCTATATTTCTATGATTCCACCACAGAAACCTAGATACTGCTGAAGTAGCTCACAGCAGCAGCAAAAGCTTGAGATTAACTCCCAAAAGGCATTGGCAAATAGTAAAACATATTTGAAAAATTTTGAAAACATATTTCAAAATAAATTGAAACTTTTAAAAGACAAGGATGGTCTTTTTCGATATTCAGAACTACAAGACTAAAGTTGTGGTTAATGCAGTACACAACATGACACTTTATTTAACTGGTGCGCAGGCCAAGTTTAAACAGCCTATATTCACTGCTACTTCACCTAAATTCTGGCCAGAAAGTTTCTGAGTCATATTACAGTAAAAGCATATTATCCTGCACCGGTTAGGCAAAAATTCCGGATAACTAAGGGGGCTGGGGCATGGGAGAGGGTGTGCGGCACAGCTCTGGGAGGGAATTTGGGTGAGGAAGGGGGCTCAGGGCAGGGGCATAGGAGAGGTTTTGGGGTGCTGGATCCAGGCAGCGCTCCCCGCATGCAGCTCCCCACAAGTGGCGACATGTCCCTGCTGCTCCTAGGCAGAGGTGCAGCCAGGTGGCTCTGTGCATTGTCCCCACCCCGCCCAAGCGCTAGCTCTGCAGCTCCCATTGGCCGGGGACTGTGGCCAATGGGAGCTGTGGGGGCAGCACCTGCAGGTGGAGGCAGCGCTCAGAGCTGCTTGGCGACGCCTCCACCTAGGAGCATTAGGGACAGGTTGCTGCTTGTGAGGAACCGCCAAGGTGAGCGCTGCCTGGATCCGGCACCCCAAAATGCCAGTTTCTAGAGTTTTCCGGTTTATAAAGTGCTGGAAAACCGTGAGTATCACAATTCCTAAAAATGTTTTAATTCTCTATGTGACAGCATCAGCAGGTCTACGTCAACTTCACAAATCTGTCGTACACCCATTGTATTTGTCAGTGGCTCCATCAGCTAGCACAATAATAAGCATAGCTTTCTGTATAGATTTCTCAGACACTTCCATAAGGGACTGACCGACAAGGAAATTTAGATTTCTATAATTCTGGAAAACAAGTTTATGTTTATCATAATCATTATTTTAGCATATTCTTCTATGCCACATCCTTTCTGATTACTTGGCCCAGAGGCTTCAGCTGGTATTAACACATACCTCTGGGGAAAAAAACACAACAACCCACTCCTTACTCCTGAGTCAGACCAGTTTTCTTTGCTCCATTCTCACTTTGTCTCTCTGGGCACCCTCCCATCTGACGAGACTAGCCGTTCTATGCTGCTCTGCCTGATGTCACTTACCCTGTGCACAACTTCCCCTGCTCTCCCTGACTGGCAAGAAGGCAACATGAAAAGTTTCCAGCCCAGAAAGCACTTCTATTTGTCCCTAGGTTTCAACTGGTGTGTACTTACTTCAAAAGTTTTTCAAATGCATCCAAAAAGTCTTCACTACTCATCAAGACACAAAATATATTTCTCCTGATGTCCGTGTTCATTCTCTGCTTACGAGCAAGCTCCAACATCTTTGAACTCATCTGAAAAGAAACATATTTTTAAAGAAACATTTACTAACTATGCATTTTATTTTGCACTTGCTATAGGAAACCTATTTCAGTGAAACTTTTCTGATATGATTATATATACATACCTTGAATGAGTTGTGAAGCAACAGTTCAAAGACCTAGTGCCCTTACCACTGGAGATGAATATAAGGAGTATCAGGACTTGGCCTCCAAGCAGTGAGATCAGATAACTGACCAGTGAAACTGGACTGAAAGTGATGAAATGCGTAGTCCTTCTCTAAAAGGCCATCATGCCCTTCTCACCATATTTCTATGCACTTTTAAAAACACTTCAGCCACATGATTTCTAGGGGGACAGCTGGCTCTACCTATAAGACTTCAGACTGTGGAATCCATTTCCAATTTGAGTTTGCCTTTTCCATTTCACCTGACAATACACCACAAAATCTTTTACAAATCCACAAGGTGGAAAAGAGAATTTCAGGGCCAGGACAAGCGTAAGTCCAAATACTAGCCACAGTATCACAAGGATATTTGTTCATGTTTCTCAAAGACAAAATTGCTTTGGCTCTTTCAATGATTAATAACTGTCTTCATATTTACCTTTCCCACAGGCAGTTTGTGCTGAGTCTTGCTGCTAGTACTATCAATCATTGGTGCTCCGCTCCAAGATGACCCTACTATCCACCAACGGCCAATCTGGTCAGCATTGAGGAGAGATTCCAATGACACACGAAGTTGAGTCTCTCTTCCAGAGCCACAGTTATGAACCTTTTATAACAATAAAAAGTTTTCAGTTCTAAAAAGCCTTTTTTTCCTAACAAAGGTTTTAGATCATGGCATAATTTAACAAGTTTCCCGACTATGCTCTCAGACGTTTCTCCCCACAACCCCTCTCTCCAAACAAAATCTGCCAAAATCAACATACTTCTCATTTATTTTGATTTACAAAATAAGAGAGTGCCTAAACCCAGTAGCTCTTGAAATTTTAAAAAAAAGAATTCCAACCAAAAAGACAAATCCAATAGGTTATCTCCATCCACCAACTCAACACCTTCGTTCAAATTCTAATTTGGAGTTGCAAGTTAAAAATAAACTGTAATGTCCTATTTTCTAATGGACATTTTTGTTCACATAAAATCACCAAAAGTTTTGGTACAGTTAATACTTGATCAAGAAATGAGAGTAAGGGAAGAGATGTTACACGTGCACTAGCAGAGCTGTGTAAAAAGGTTCTACAGCACCTGCTTGCAACATGTCTGTCTCTAGCCTACTGTATTAAATTCCTGACTTGTGTGTACTGTATTTACACAAATTTGAGGAAAAAAAGCCCAACGGTGAACCAGAAGAGTGGCATAATGGTGTAAGCCTGAGGTCTGAGATACATGGACTCTCTAGAACCAAACTAAAATCCCGAGGAGGGTGGCAGCTTCTCAATCTACAGAAGTACATATTTTACTTGTGAGGTTTTTCAGGTAAGATCTTAAAAATTAATGGCCTGATTCTTATAAATGCTGAGCATTCACAAATCCTGCTGAAGTCAATGGGAGTTGCAGGAACTCAACACCAGGGATGATATCTTGGTCTGCTCTGCACAAACATCAAAAGCACAGGGATTTGTCTCAGTGTCCTTGGATAAAAAATGTCTTCTTTCTCTAAATGTTTTGCAGTGTGTTGGGCGCTGACTAACATCAAGAGATGGCTGCATTTCAGTGGTGTAAAGTCATTTGGAATTCTTGGGGACAAAAGGCACTTTTCACAGCGTATTGTTCAATCTTCACTGTTACACAAATTCCAAAATAATATTAGCAGGTCATCTGGTCTATACTATATTACTAATAGCTTAAAAAAGCATCTTACAATTACTTCCAAAAGTATGATTTAGGAAAAGTAACAACGCCTAACAACATACTAAAAAACGTTTTTACCAGTGTTCTCAGCAGCTTGCGCAGCTTCTCAACTGGCTCAGGGTCATACCCTGGGATTTTCCGCATGTCATTGTTTTTTAGTGCCAGCATAGTCTCTAGCATAAAGCGAATCTACGGGTAAAAGAAACAACATTTTTCCAGCATGTCTGCCAAACTGTTATTTAACAAGTGGAAAATTTATCTTGAATGTATTACTGCACATGCATAAGCATCTCACCTAGCAATACATTCTGGTCTAGCTTATGACATCACAAATAAAGAACACTAGCTAAAAAACAATATTCATTTTAACTTCCACTACATGTATTTGTACTGAGTTTAGATTTAAATCTAATTTTGCTAACCAATACCACAGCTGTTGAATTATTTTGGACTTTTAAGTGTACAAATTATATTATTCCATGAAGTAGCTGCATCATCAGTTGCATAACACACAAAGCAGACAGCTATTTCAGGGTATGTTGGTGTCCATTCTCTGAGAACAAACTTCTAAGAGCACATTATTTTCTATATGTTAAGTAAGCTAATGCAACAATAATCTAATTGGATGCTAATACTATTTTAAGGTCTAATCAGACTACCGCGTGAAACAATTTTAGTAGATAAACTAATACAAAAATTAAACAATTTGGCCAATTAACAGATTTAACCAAGTCCTTGATTAATTCTGTTCATGCTGGGCAGTTTGTGCCCAAATGTTTCCAAAATGCATACGTACCCTAGACTGGTCCTGAAATTTCTTCCCCACTGCATTTGCTTTGTTCTGGGCCTCACTAATCAGATCCTTCAGGGCCAAAGCATCATCTTTTCTCAAGGAAAAGCCCACATTTTTCAGAAGGAGCAGAATCAGTTCAATGTCCTTTTCTGTAAAAGTGCTAACAAGTCTCTTGAGAATATCAAAGATCAGCAGCGAATGCACTACGTGAAAGTTATACAGATGGCCAATCAAAGCAAACAGGTTATCGCATTCTTTCCCTTCAGCATCACTTTTATAGAATTCCTCAAATTTCCTCACCACAGCTTCCAAAAAGTGAGCACCAACCTGGCAACAGTTGTATGAAAAGAAAAAAAATATTAGAAAGAAATTAAGCATTTTGCATATGTGGATTTCCCTCCCTCGATTTTACCTCCAAAAAGCAATGAGAAACAAGCAAACAAAAAATTAGCTTATAGGAAAACGGTTGTTCCCATCAGCCAACATTGATATTCTATATTTAAATATTCCAAAGGACTCTAAGCTATCAGTTCCATACATAGTTTTTAAGAACCATACTATTTGCCTCGTGTCCATTTCACTTTACTTGATATTATATATTTACACATAAAATCCAGTTATCTTTTTATACCTTTATTTGGTAGTAAAAGCAGGTTTGATGAAATCAAGCTAATGACTTACTAAAAAGATTTGTTTAAACAAAGAAAACTGGAAACATTTCTCACTGCAACATAGATTGTCATGCTCCCAGCTGCCAGAGAATGCTACCCATTATTACTCTCAGTTCAGGCTACGTTTTAGACATGGGTATTTTTAGTAAAAGTTACAAGGCAGTAAACAAAAATTCATGGCCCGTGACCTGCGCCTCCTCCCCACAGCAGCAGCAGCAGAGTTTGGGTGTGGGAGGGGGCTGGGGCCCGGTATGAGATGAGGCAGGCTTTGGGCAGCGCTTACCTGGGTGGCTCCCTGGAAGCGGCAACATCCCCCTCGCTCAGCTGCCAGGTGAAGGCATGGATAGGCACCTCTGCAAGGTGCCTCCGCCTGCAGGCACTGCCCCAATGGGAGCTGTGGGGGCAGTGCCTGCAGGCAGAGGCAGCGCCTCCATCTAGCAGCTGAGCGAGGAGGGTGTCACCATTTCCATGGAGCTGCAAGGTAAGCGCGGCCCAGAGCCTGCCTCACCTCGTCCCCCAACCCCTTGCCCCATCCCAAATTCTGCTGCTAGAGTGGAGGGGAAGAGGAAGTGAAGGGAGAGGGAGGAGGGCGAGTTACACAATTAAAAAACTGTTATTATGTTAATGTTGCAGTTAAAATCAGTCAGGAAATGTGTAAAAGTTAAGGTTCCAACAGCAATGCTGACTTGGTTGCATTACAATTCCAGAATGGTTTAAGGCGTACATTTTATGGCACACTAATGTGTCAAGCTGCATGTTCAATAAGAACGAACAGGAGTATTATGCATATGTTGCATAGCCATATAAACATTGCTACAGGACCTTAACTTTTGCATTTTCTGAATCAATTTTAACTGTAACGTTAATGTTACCTTATCACAGTTTTGTGCATTTAATATCCTGTATCTTTTTCAAAGAACAAACTTGAGTGCTTAATAATGAATTTAAGTAATCCCAATTAGATTCTAAAATCTACATTACAACTAAATCAATGGTATATGCGAGAGTCTAGAAACTGGTTGACTACATTTAATAGTTTTAAACTTATAAAAAGATGGGGGTTACTATTAAAACAGCACCAAAATTTTCAAGTCAAAAGTGGGATAAGAACCACCCTTTAAAGCAAGTGTAAACAACCTATGTCATGCATGCCGAAGGCAGCACACGAGCTGATTTTCAGTGGCATTCACATTGCCTGTGTCCTGGCCACTGATCTGGGGGGGGCTCTGCATTTTAATTTAATTTTAAAGAAAGCTTCTTAAACATTTTAAAAACCTTATTTACTTCACATACAACAATAGTTTAGTTATATATTATAGACTTACAGAAAGAGACCTTCTAAAAACATTAAAATGTATTACTGGCACGCAAAACCTTAAATTAGAGTGAATAAATGAAGACTCTGCACACCACTTTTGAAAGGCTGCCGATCCCTGCTTTAAAGCAACAAAAGGAGTAAAAATAAATGTACTATAATGCAAATGTTGCACGTAGAAAAGTTAACATGGTCGTACCCCTCTGATATTTAGCTTGGTTTTAAAAACAGCTAATACAGAAATATTTCCACCTCATCAGGTCAACACATTACAGACGCAAGAACTACTTGAACGTATCTTTTATATGGGTTCTTTCAATTATGTTTCTGCATTACAGTATCAGAATAAAGCTTTATGGGAACAGCATCTTGAAACAGCTCATTGTCTCTTGGCACAAGTTGCAGTGAAATTATCTAAACTCCTGTAATAACTTCCCTTTGACATTACTGTTCCAACATGTCCTTCATAAGTTTATTTTGACCTGATATTGTCAAGCCTGAAAATACAACCCTCAAACGGTTGCTTGATGTGTGTCAAATGCTCTGATCCAGCAAACACTTATAGCTGCAAGCCACCCCACTGACTTCAATGGGACTACTCACACGCATGCATAAGTGTATGTAGGATCGGGCTTTAGTGGGGCTCCTCAGATGCAGGTGGATTTTTTACTCTATAATGGTTTTAATGAATTCTGTAGTTGGATATATAGGACTCAAGAATGATGTTCTAAAGTAGCCATAGAATAAGACTGGATAATTCTAACTAAAGATGGGAAAAATAGTAGCTTTAAGAAAGTTTTCAACACTACAGATAGATGCAAGTAGGAATATAAGGCACTAATGGTCTCAATGAGATCAGTTAAGCTTTATAAAGGTGACCAATAATTTACAGAAGTAAATACTCACTCAGGGGCAGTAACAAGTGTAAGGGCCTGTCACTTGTGAGAGCCGCCTACTAAATCATAACTGCAACCACAAGTCAGCCCAGATTGCCATATAATGAGGTATAATTTCAGTGATACTGTATACTTACTGTCTAACAATTTCAGAAACTGCATATTCAAAAAAGAACCTGGATAAAGCACCATAGAAAGTGTTGTGCAACATGATTAGAAAATAAAACAAGCCCAGGCAAATAGTTACCTCAATTCCCACTGTATGATGAAGAATGCTGACCAAAAGGACATGCTCCATCATCAATCTAACTGGCATCATGGCTGCAGTAACACAAGCATTCATAAGAACATCTGTTAGAGTTTCATTCATGTCCTTTCTACTGTTAGTCATGTATAGCTCTTCCAACTGTCCACTTATGGAGGCCAAATTTGGTTCACTCAACCTATTGGGAAATAAAATTCAGTGTTTGCTTTAGTTTTCCATTTCTTCTTACTCAGTACATACCCTCACTTTTTAATAAAATTTAATATTACTTTTAATCCAAAACAACAAATGTTTTATTTTTAATCTTTTATTCAACTAGTAGCTCAAAAAGAAAAAAGGGACGAATATTTGAAACAGATTTTGGATCTTTCCTGTTCATCAAAATAATTCAGATACACAAATATATAGTTCACATCTTCTTAGGAGATATTGTATATAAAAATGAAGTAGTCGTATTCGCAAAGAGTTGATGAAGTACTCAGTGCCTGCTGAGCAGTGATGTGCAAAAGACCATAACATACCGTATCTAAAATCCAAAAGCACTCAGCGTCATGTTTGTAATTTATTCAGTGTAGTTATAGTGAATTCTTATTCTGCATATCAATGGACCATAGCCTGCGTACCAGTCTGAGACCCACTGGCACAGACTAAAATTAATGTCAACTGAATGTTTTTATATAAAAGCCACAAATAAATATATGGTAATGTGCAATTATTACTGTAAACCTATTCTTCAATAGTATAAGATACACACTTCAGGGCGGCTGCAGGCCTCAGCATGCCAAGTGCGTGCTTGGGGCGGCAAGCCGCGGGGGGGCGCTCTGCCGGTCGCCACAAGAGCGGCAGGCAGGCTGCTTCAGTGGCTTGCCTGCGGAGGGTCCGCTGGTCCTGTGGCTTCAGTGGACCTCCCACAGGCGTGCCTGCGGGGGGGCCACTGGTCCCACGGAGCCTGCGGGAGGTCCGCTGAAGCCGCGGGACCAGCAGACTGTCTGCAGGCAAGCCGCCAAAGGCAGCCTGCCTGCCGTGCTTGGGGTGGCAAAATCCCTAGAGCCGCCCCTGACACACTTCTCCTGAGATTCAGAGCTCAGCAGTTTTAATAGTATTTTTTAATGCTCTGACTACTTTCATGTGCAAATTGTACAAAGTCAGGGCCTGATTCTACAATTTTTTTTTTCAATCACGCATAGTCCCACTGGTGTCCACGGAATTATGTTTGGCTACGACATCTAACAATGTTTGTGGAATTCAACTCAAAGTTTTAAATTCACTTATCGATTAATACACATCTTCTTTAATAGATTTTTCAATTTCTATAAATGTACTTTTGCCAAAATAATTGAGAATAAAAAAGATACTGTCAAAGATGGCATCCACAAAATTTTACTTTTATTTAAAAAATCAGTTTGCAAGAAATAAGTCATATCCACTCCCCTCTTTGGCTTGAGCAGTGGTTGCTGTAAACACAGCCTAATAATCAAACAACTTTCACATTACATTACCTGTTAATTAGTCCTTTTACTGTTTTCTTCAGTCTTCCCAGTTCTTCTCTCTTTTTGTCATCCATTGTCTCGTCAACTCTTCTCACTGGAGGGGGGACATACTTCATAGCTCTATGGCAAAGACGCTTATCAAAAGAGAAAAACAAGAAAATAAGGCAGTATGCTATAAAAAAAATCTTATTTAAAAATAAATCACTTGAAAATATCTTTTAATTAAGTATAAGAAATGGAGTTATTAAATATACCATAGGTTTATTTCTAATTGTAATGCAACACTCATAGTAGAAAATTATGCTAAAGGAGCTAATCTGAACAGCATCCAAAAAAGAAACATGCAACAGCTTATCCTTAGGATCAATTCAAATCAAGGTCCCAATTCTCCAAGTTATTCAAGTGCAAAACTCCCATAAACCTCAACGGGAATTATGCAAGCCTTACAAAAAGTGTGCTTGGCCCCAAATGTACCATCTGTGTTCACCGATGCACAATTCAATACTGTAGCTGATACATCCTCTATCAGGGATGGGATAAATGGTCTGATAGGCCTTTTCCATTGCTAGCTACTGTAGTCCTACTGGCATGCTGAAACAATGACAGCAAAATCAAAACAAGAACCTCCATGTACATTTCAAGATTTACCAATGTTCATGCTGCAGGGCATCGCCCTATTCCCATACCATCAGGATATGTCCTGTAATACATAGCATAAAATTGTCCCCAATTCACCAGTCTAACTTGGCTTTTTGGCTCTGTGACAAGACTGAACATAGCATGTCTTGGCTAGGGCAATTTCCAATCCCTTACAAAACTCAGATCTGAGGTGAAACTTCATGTGAAGGATGCAAAATTGTATTTGAAAAGCACGAAGCTATTTGATGCAAAACCTGCCCTCAACGTACCTTCTCTTCTCTGGAGGTCTTGGCTTTACAGGGTTTATGGTCGCCACCATCCTCTGGGGACATGGGCAACTTTCTGCTTACTTTCCGCTCATCCTCCCAGTTTCCTTCCATATCTGTCTCCTCTGAAGTTTCTAAAGTGTCCTCCATCCTCCCCTCCTCTTCTTCCTCCTTCCCATCTAGCTCCCCCTCCTGATCATCATCTAGGGACTCCAGATCTAGATCCTCCTTATCAACTTCATCCTTCCTCTCATCCTGATCTAGGCGCCCCTCATCAGCCGCCGCCGCCTCCTCCTCCTCGCCGCTCTCCTCATACAGGCCGGAGAGGGTGGTCTCGGGCTCCAGCGCCCCCAGCACGTAGCCCAGCCCGTCCCGGGCGAAGCTCTGCGGCACGGAGGAGGCGCCCGCCTTCCTGCGCTTGCTGAGCCCCAGGCGCCGCTCCAGCCGCTGGATCTCCTTCTCCTCCTCCTCGTTGGCGGCCAGCAAGGCCCGTTTCCGCGCAGAGGCCGCAGCAGCGGCGCTAAGGCCCTTCTGGGGAAGCCGCTTCGCTTCCTCGCGGGGGCGCTGCTGGCGCTGAGGTCCCGGGGGCGGCGAGGCCGGGACCGCCACGGGGAGGGGGCATCGCTCCACGCCCCGCGCGTGCTCGCCCCGGCCAGCCCCTGGCTCCTCGCAGTGCACGCGGCGGCGGCGGCTCCGCTTGAGCCTGCGCTTCTCCTTCCTCAGCTCGCGGTGGTGCCTCCTGCCCCGGCCCCCCGCGGGCTGGAGCCCGGGCTGCGGAGGGGAGTGGCCCCCGGCCGCCTGCACGAACTCCTGCACCGCCAGCCGCAGCTTCTGCAGCCTGCCTGGCTGCCGGCTCCCGCCGCGGCCACCCCGAGCCCCTGCCGCCCGCGTCATGCTCCTCGCGGCCGGGCCCACGGTCACGCTCCGCACAGCCTGGGCGCCGCCATCTCGGCGAGGCAGCAGCCAGCCCCTTCCGGCCCGCTGGGCCGCGGCCTGGGGCGGCAGCGCCACCTGCTGGGGCGGCAGGGCGGGCCTGTAGCGCGGGACTCGTAGCCCTTAGCGCCGCCAGCGAGGACCTAGCGGAGGAGGCCCGGGGACCCCTTGTCCCTGCCCCGCATCGCCCTCCAGGCCGCCACCCGCTGCTGCCCGGGACCGTCTCCAGGCGAGGGCCGCCACAGCCCGTCCTTGGGAGCTCCCTGCCCTGCTTACACACACGGCTGAAGAATCTGGAGGCCTGTGGCCTGGTACTAGGGATCCAGGCCGCCTGTGGCAGCCCACGTGAATCCTTCCGCGCCCCCATCTCTACACAGGCCAGGCATCTTCCACTGATCTGCCCCTGGAGTCCTGCTTACAGCGAGCGCAGCATCTCGCTATGGCACCGGGAGTCTGGGACACCAACAGGGTTGTACTTCCTTTCTCCAAGTACCGCCTGTGGGTACCAGCAGGGAGACGGGGGTCTAGGCCTGCCCCTGGCTAAAGGCCCTCCCTCAACTGAGCAGGAAGGACCAATGAAACCAGGTCACAACTGAACAGTGGGGGCAACAAATGGAAAAGGACAGGGATGGGAGTGGAGGTCATAAGGTGAAAAGCAGGGGAACAGAAGGAGACACTAAGCAGAGCAGTCCCAACACTGCCCACTTTTCCTCAAAGGCATCTGTGGAGTTAGTGGACACCACCTAGAGAAATGCTGTTCGTTGGCATGACTTCACAAGGGAGTGGAAATAGGCCCCAGAGTCGCAGAGCATGCCCCCATCCCCTAATACAAATTCCTCCTCCTGGGATGGTGGATGGCCATCTTGGCCAGCACTAGGAGACTGATCAGAAGATCCTGCAATTTGTGGGGCCACAGATGGGGTGTGCCAGGATCAAGCGGTGTGGGAAGAAGTGCAGCCAGAAACTCAGAAATGGCAGAGGAACCAGAAGAGGGTCTGTAATCTGATACACTCTACGTCAAGGGTAGGCAACCTATGGCACCCGTGGCAAAGGCGGCACATGAGCTGATTTTCAGTGGCACTCACACTGCCAGGGTCCTGGCCACCAGTCCGGGAGCTCTGTATGTTAATTTAATTTTAAATGAAGCTTCTTAAACATTTAAAAAACCTTATTTACTTTACATACAATAGTTTAGTTATATATTATAGACTTTTATAGAAGGATACCTTCTAAAAATGTTCAAATGTATTACTGGCACACGAAACCTTAAATCAGAGTGAATAAACGAAGACTCAGCACACCACTTGTGAAAGGTTGTCGACCCCTACTCTGCGTAGATGTGTGCCAGGGTCTCCCTCTCACTGCAAAAGGGACAGGTGTTAGGGGAATTTGTGAATGCCAGATACACACCTGTGGTTATGGCTCAGTGAAAGAGCTGCCAACTTATATCCTTGGATTTTAAAACCACACCTGTAGAGAACATTTTAGCAGTTCATTGCCTTAACCACTTGGCTACCTAGTGACCCATTTTCTCCAGGCAGTGGAGTAGTTTGGAGCAACCACTGCTAGCTCCAAAGCAGTTTAAACATTGTTTCTCTTCTGAAACACTGGTGAACCCAGGTTGCTCGTCTACACGTGCAAACAAACTGTTCTGAGAACCAGGTCAACTGCTCTTATTGCTGATGCCCACTGTGAGCAAGGGATACTTTTCCTACTGCAGATAAGACTTTATCGTGCAGAGCATGTACCTTACGCCATATCATTACCAGTAAAAGTTGAGCCTTAGACTTAGAAGAGTCTTTTCAGGAAAAATCTGAGATTGAGCTTTACTCACAACAGAAAGCAAAGCAATTTATAGCATCCCTTCACTACAGCAGATTTGTAACATTATAACCCCCCCTGTTTAAGTGGGTTAAATAGTAGTTAAAGGTAGAACTTGGACAGACCAGAAACATGAAGGTCTCTAATAAGAGAAGAGGTAGTGCAAACTTGAGGTTGGAGCCTAGAGGATTATTTGGGGGAGGGGGAGGACTCACTTTCGTGGACCCTGCCTACTGTTTTACCCAGCTGTTCCTTCCTGAGCCTCTGTCCTCTCACTCTGTCCCCGAGCCTTCTGACTGCTTGCTCCAGGAAAGGGAATGGGAGAACTAAGAGTGGAGGAAGAGAGACAATATCTTTGCATTTGGTACTAGCACACAGCAGCCCCAGTAGTTGGGTGGAGTCCCTGCTGCTTTTTGTTAGTTACCTTATTAAGTTGGAACTGGTTCAGGCATGCAAGAATCTTTTACAGACATTTTGCATTTTCTGTTTTCAAGGTTATAAATAAAAGAAGTGGGAGAGGAGTTTCAGGCTCCATCTAGACATTTTATCTAACCCCACATGTGGGGCCTGTTCCTCTAATTTGAGAGAGCCTGACGGATAAAAGGGAAGTTCACTAGCCATGCCTTTGGTGTCACTGCTGAGACTGCCAATAAGAAGACCAGTTGCCAGCTTTGTATTATTTTTATCCCTTGCACGTATCCTGCAAGTGGACTCTTTGTACCCGGGCTCCTGGCCCATCTCTCTAAGGTCTTGTCCAGGCAAGTGCTGAATGAATATTTGTATCCATTAATCTCTCATTAATTTCCAGAAGATGATTTTGATCCCTTCTGTGCATTTTCCCATTTTTAGTCATTACATCATACGTCCTACATGCCACTTGCTTCAGAATGCAGCTCTCTTGTTCCAAGATTGAAAGGCCTTTATGCATAATACATTTCTCCTTCAGTGGCACAAGATGTTCTCTTAATTTGTCAAAGCATTTCCTTTGTTATATTTTAAACTATATTTTTATGCGCAAATTACTTGTTATTCTGCTCATGCATGCAAACCTCCTGTGCCATTTGCATCCTATTAATAGTTTTTCTGGCAATAATCTGTATTCCAGAAGCCTGGGATGCTAGACTAATATAGCTGATTAAGGAATGAGTAAACATTTGATGCCTTTTTCCAGCCATCTCTTAAAAATTTGTATCCTCCTTCTGTCTAGTCATGTACTTTGGCATTCTGGGGACTAGTAATGACTCAAAATTGTGATCATATAGTCTGTCCTTCTGTGTAACAGAGACCATAGAACTTTCCCAAGATAATTCCTAGGGTATATCTTTTAGAAAAAAAATCTAATGTGATTTTAAAATTGTCAGTGATGGAGAATTCTCCACAACCCTCAGTAAATGTTTCCAGTGAATATTTACTCTCACAAATTATGCCGTCTCTCAAAAGAGTCTCAAAGAAAGCAAAACTACTCAATAACTGAGTTTTTTCCTCACTTCATATTTCAGTACAAAGTCTGGAAGGAATATTTTGACTGAATGATATGTTACATTCAGAAATCTGAATGAAAATGAGCATTTAGCTTTGGCATTTATTTATATATATATATATCAATAAAAAATGGAATGATGTTTGTAAAGCTAAAATATCCACCTTGTCAGAATTAAAAAAAAAGTAAAATTTCAAATAAAACCAAACATCAACAATTAAGTTGAACATTGCACTAAACAAAGTAGTATTTTTTTCATGAACTAATTTGCTAGTTTTGCACGTCTCTGACAGCATGCTTGAACTAATAAATTGATGCACATATTTCAAATAGTTTGCTAAAATGCTATGGATCATTGTTTTATGATTATTGTTGATGTACTTCTATTGCTAGTGAATATAGACTTCACAGTGCATTAGAGTATGAACAATATGATATGGCAGTCCCTGGCAAACTGAACTACTAGTGATTAAAAATTCCCTTGTGCTTAATAGTTTCATTACCCTTTCTAACTTTCCTGCCATACATAAGCACCCATCATACTTTCCAACCATCACGCCCAGATTAGCAATCAGAGCAACATTATAAATTGTGGGAGCATTTTGTGGGGTGGACTTCATATAGATAGTGACACCAGCAACAGACAGCAAGTAGCAGAGACATGATGACATGATTCTCTGGAAAGGACTTCACACAGAGGTGGTGTTCTTGTGTGTTTCTGCTTGCTATTGAGGTCTTCTTCATCAGTAAACTTTCTCTGACAAACTATTTTTCTGGATTTTTAGATTGATCTCTAGAAAGGGAGAGTTTTCCTTCAACCTTAGTTTCTGGTACTCTCTCCTGACTACCATACCAGATGGCATGGTGATGGTGCCATGTAATTACCTAAGATATATAGATGTTGGCTCTTTTTTTAATTTGTCATTGTGAACCTCTTAGTATTTCTAACGACAGAAAAAGGTTCAAGCAGCATTAGTGGAGGAAAAGGGCTTCTTCTAAATATGCAAGAGTACCACTTTGTGTCAGAAAAAGTACAAACAGGTTGGAGGATTTATGCCAGAATGAAATTATCTAAATAGCCAGAGATTCTCATAGCAGCATATGTCATCAATGGGATCCACAATAGCTGCCTAGCTTGCTACCTGCATTCGCGAGAGACTGCTTCTGTCCCTGTGCCATGCTCTCAGAGCATTCTCTGCTCTCCCCAAATAAAGTGTCAAAACAGGCTCAATTTGTTGACGTGCTATGAACGCAGTCTGTTTCAGTGGGCATTGATGGGAAAGTGTGGTGGTGGTTTTAAACTGGGTCACATGACTGGGGATTAAATGACATGTGGAAGGGCTGCTTTGAATGGTTCAATTGTGTAACTCTTATTCCTGACAATAGTTAGGCTGCTGGTGTGTTGAGACCACTGCCTGTCCTACTGACTCCTTGCACTTCCCCAATCTGTGTCCATCTGTCTCTTGTCTTATACTTAGATCATAAGATCTTTAGGGTGGGAAGCGTCTTTTTATTCTGTTTGTACAATGCCTAGTGCGACGGGGCTCAGGTCCACGACTGGGGCACCTAGGTGCTACAGCAGGGGTGGGCAAGCTTTTTGGCCTGAGGGCTGCATAAATTGTATGGAGGGCCGGTTAGGGAAGGGGGTCGTGACCCGCCCCCCACCTCCTATCAGCCCCCCTCGGACTCTTGCCCTATCCAACCCTCCCTGTTCCCTGATGGCCCCTCTGGGACCCCGGCCCCATCCACACACCCCCACTCCCCGTCCCATGACTGTCCCCAGAACCCCTGCTGCCCCATCCAAGCCCCCTCCTTCCTGTCCCCCCCGGGACCCCTGCCCCCATTCAATCCCCCGTTTACCCCCGACCACCATCTACACCCCCGCCCCCTGACCACCACCCCGAACTCCCCTGCCCTCTATCCAACCCCCCAGCTTCCCACCCCCTTACCACACTACCTGGAGCACCGGTGGCTCGCGACGCTGCAGCCGCACGGCCCAGCTGAAGCTGGGCCATGCTGCTGCAACTGCCACCATGCAGCACAGAGCACTGGATCAGCCGGGCTCTGCAGCTGTGCTGCTGCAGGAGCTCACAGCTCCACTGCTCAGAGCATTGCGCCAGTGGCAAATCGAATGAGCTGAGGCTGTGGGCAAGGAGAAGGAACAGCGGGGGAGGGGCCGGGGACCAGCCTCCTGGGCCAGGAGCTCAAGGGCCGTGCAGGACAGTCCTGCAGGCTGGAAGTGGCCCGTGGGCCGTAGTTTGCCCACCCTGTGCTACAGTAATATTTTAAATGTATGCCAAGGTTGCCTGCAACTTTGGATTTTCAGATGCTGGTTGCTCAGCACTTCCTGAAAAACAGGCTTCTCTAAGGTGTCACAAGTCAGGTATGCGAAAACTGAGGTACATAAAACTGATTGTCACTCTTGAAAATCTCAGCCCTGGCTCTTATTCCCAGGTCTGCTACGTGCTGCCTATGCAGCCTTGGAGAAGTCACCTAACTTTTCTGGGCTGCAGTTTCCTCATGTGTAAAAAAGGATAATGAATGTTACCTACTGCATGAGGTACATTATGAATCTAAATTCATTAATCTTTATAAAACTTTTATTTCATTGGAAGGAAGGAGCTAAAGAAATGCAGAGTATTATTATGAATAATTAGAAGACAGACAAAAATCATAGGTATGTTGGAGGAAAGTAAGAACCCACTTCCCTAATCCACTACCATTTCTATTTTATTATGCCTCAAACTACAAATAGATTATCTAATATGTGACATAGGGACAACTGGAAAAGTGTAATCAGAATGATTTTCCTTTTATTAAGAGAAATTATGTAGGAATAGTAAGGTTGTACCTAAAAACTAGCTTTTAAATTAGCTGATTTTTAAATATCACAGTTCAGAAACACACAGCAGTAAATCAGAAGAGCCTCATTAATCAGAATCTCACATTATGGGACTTTGCATTTCCTTTATGAAATTTATATAATTAATGTGTACGTGGCAAGAAATATAATTCCTCCCTCTGTGGGAGACTTAACTCTAACTGAAAGTTGACCTACCCTTGGGAACACTTACTGTATTATTTTGTCACTTATAATGTGGTTCTCATCAGAGCTCAAATGGTAAATATTTAACAAGCGTCATTTCCTTTTCCCTCTGTCCTTTCTCCATATTTGTAAAACTTATTTATTTTAACATAGGAATGTCATTCTCTGCCCAAATGTCAGTCCTTATTTTCCTTAAACTATAACTATGGCTGTAATTTTGACATGGCAGTTTTTAGGGGTGGGGAAGCAAAACTCAAGAATAAACAGAAATTAATACATTATTTAAATAAATGAAAATCAGTCACAGTCACTGTTATTTAATTAATATACCCCCTTTAATTGTTTTTAAAATGAAAATAAGAAAAGCACGTATAAGGAGAAGTATCATGCTGCCCCTGTGGGAGTGACTATGCAAATAGGAATATGCAATATTAGTATGGGGCTGGTTGTTAATGCTTATGTTTAAGCCTATGTTTCCTATGCCCAGTGTGAACTAAGTGTTCTCAGAAAGCCTGAGCAGACTCAGACTAAGTGAAATGTTCATGCCATTAATAAAAATGCTGTGCCTTTTCTCCAATCACCTTGACTCCAGAATCTTTATTAAACCATACAGTACATGGGTCTGATCGAAAGCCCACTGAAGTCAACAGGAATCTTTCCCTTGAGAAAATAAATGGAAGAAAAGACATAAAGAAAAGAAATAATTTAAAACATTAAAATTGGGTTCATCTTTTTGTTGTGTGTTTATATAATGCCTGGCAATATTAGACCCAGATCCATGACTGGGATCCTGGGCACCATCACAATGCTAAGAACTGAATAAATAATAAATAATTACAATAATAAATAAAATAAGGACTGCTTCTTTACACGTCAGAGATCAAAGAGGTATTTTAGCATTCCCATGCCTGCAATTAATTCTGAGTTCTGCATGTGAGTTATTCCAGCTCTCAGGTGGAATAACATTCATCACTCAGGTGTAATATTCCTGTATACTTGAGAGGTCTGCATATGAAGAAAGTGAAGTTTGAGAATGACATGCCACTGGCAGCCTGTACATGCATCTCCCTGAGACTAAGCATAAATGTGTGTACAGCATACAGAAATAAATGTCCATGCATTTGTTCGTATAATAGAAGATGGCCACAAGTGATGAAGGTTATCTGTCCAGAGGTGAACTATGTAGATACAGAACTCATTTCCTTTCTTAGGCATCCACACAAACAGAACAAAATCCAGAATTTGGTTCAGTGTTAGTTAAAACTGCTGTGTTAATTCATCATGGTTTCCTCTCATTTCCACTGCAATATTGATAGAAGCTTGGTCTGGTAGTCTGAACACAGGACCAGGAGCACTTGAATTCTAATTCTGACTCTATTACTGGCTTGCTCTGTGCAAGTCACTTAACCTCCTTGGTTCAATTTCCTCCTGTGTAAAATAGTTATAATAGCATTTACCTATCTCATCGCAATATTGCAAGGATTGATTAGACAATCTTTGCAAAGCACTGCGAAGATGAAAAGTGCTGTGCAAGAATTATTGTTATTAGAGACAGCTCTGAATTGGAAGGTTCAGATACTGAACCTGATCAGAACTTCTTCAGAGTTGGTAGTGGTGAAGTGGTGTTAGACTCTAAGAGTTGAGTACAAGCTCATCTCTATTACTGTCATTTCGGAGAAGGAGAAAGTATAACTGTTTCAGGATGCAAAATTTCCCTACTCCAACCCTACATGTTGCATACCTGAACTCAATTTCTCCCTCCCTTCAGCAAGAATTTCAGGGAGAAAGTCACTCTCTTGAAGAGACAAATAACAACACATTTGTCGGGTTTGATTTGCATATTTAAATATGTAAATAAACTTCCCTCTAATTTTTCTTTAGAAGTGTTGGCCTGAGTGCAAATGGAAATTATCCTAGTTCATGCTAAAAGTGAATTTTGATACAACATGTCATGAGTGACTCACACCCTATATTTGTGTGGGATTCTAGATACCTGATGCCAGACAAAAAGACTATGGCTAAATTTCAAAAGAATGTAAAACTAGGACTCAGCCTACTAGCTTCCAGACTTCAGGAAGAAATAGAAGTGATTAAGCAGAATGATTAAATTTCTTCAAAGCCAACATCAAACATTATTCTATGGACCAGTGTTTAAGATTGATGCGACCAGCACCCTTCTGATGCAGACTGGGAATGTAGCCATGGAATGATCCCAACCAACAGTAAGGAGGAAGCTGAGAGATTCAAGGTCACTTCTAAACCTAAATGCCTCATACAGCACATTGCAATGCCTGCTTAGATGCTAGACTGACCATAGGTTAATATATTAATGAGGGCCATGATTGTTCTTCTTATATTAAGTAATGTCTGTGAACAATTATAGGATGAGAGTAATCTTCCCCTTATTTCCGATGTTGGACCCTGAGATTGATAATATATTATTATTCTCAAAATAGAACTCAAACACATTACAGGATTTTATTCTTCGGCAACCTGGGTGAATCAGTATCCATTTCAATATTACTACATAGCACCTTGAAAAATAATTGGGAGATAAAAAATTGTAATATATCATCATCTTAATTACAGTGAAAATGTACACTGGTGTTTTGTCACTAACCTGGTTAAATCCTGGCATCTTTGTGCCATCTATTACTTCATTTTAATAAAAGCTATGAACCCCAAATCCTGAAGTCCTTACTGCATTTTTACTTAGTCAAAACTCCAGTTTTGCCAGAGTTAGGACTCAGTAACGATGGAGTAAAAACTTCAGCATTTGGCTCTATATTTGTATTAATATGTACTGTAATATAGACTAGGTATAACTCTCCAATACATAGGTATATTTTACACCAAGTATCTTTATATAGTGACAAAAATATGAAGATGATGGCTCGGATAGTCTATATCCAAGATGTACATATAAACATAATTTTTCAATTGTAATAACTTACTTTAGATAACCAATTCTCATGATTCATTCAACCACCAGTCTAAATGTTTCACCTAGGCTGAGAGAAGTGGTTTCTTTTGGAGGAGATGCCTAAATCCCTCCAAAAATTCTTTCTTATATATATAGATTTTTTTTGTTTCAGGTCCATCTTTTTGTTATGTGTTTGTATAATGCCTGGCCCAAATCCATGCCTGGGATCCTTAGGCACCATCATAATGCTAAGAACTGAATAATAAATAATTACAATAGTAAATAAAATAAGGACTACTTCTTTACATGTCAGCCGTACAAATAACAGTGAGTTCCCATAGCCTATTGTGTTATGTCTTGTATATATCTTATCAAGCTATAACACAGTAAGCTGTGGGGACAGCCTAATAATAATTAAACTTCAGCTCTTTCTTCTTTATAAGGCCCCAATCTTGATCCCACGGAAGTCAATTGAAGTTTTGCCATAGAGTTCAATGGTAGCAGAATTGAGCCTAAATATGAAGAAAAAGAGCAATAATACATTATTATGAAAAAAATGTTTTTAAAATATAAAAATGTGTACAAAATATGTAGAATATCTGTCCACTGAACTGTAAGTATATTTTATTCCATAAAATAGGGAGGGAGAAATTGCTTTGAAATTGTGGATTATATTTGCTCCTTATGCACAAACACAACTTTCATCAGGATTATGTGCACACAGTTCGAAAGGAGAAGTGCATCTTCTAGAGTGTTTCACTATTCTATTTTAAATTGTATACACCAGACACTGGGAAAATATATGTCTTGCTGCTTTTGAGTTTACACAGTTTAAATTCTGCTGGGCAAGTGGCATGTATTCAAGTACCAAATCAGTGCTTCTGTTACAAAAGTAGTATAATGAATTAGCACTCAAGTTTTCTGAAACCATCTTGAAAGAGATTGTTATACTGCCGTTATGCAAAAATAAGGTTGATTTTGAGGGCTTAACTGCATTGTGTTTTCCACAGGATTACTTTACAACATCCAAATTACATTGTAATAAAAATAATCTCAATTTTTCCAGATATTTCTCAAAATATTTCCTGATTTAATTATTCAGTAAACTAGGTGGGTATCTTGAAGGAGAATTCTGAGGCCTCCTTTATAGTTGTGGGATAGGTGAATGTTTAAGGAGCTCCAAAGGGAGGGAGCTCTGTAGGCAGGGAGGCCTGACAGAAATAATCTGAACAAACAGAAGGCAGAGATTACAAAGGTCTCCAGACAGGGAGGCCTGTGAGGGTTGCTCTATATGGCAAGCAGAAAATCGCAGCAGCAAGCCTCAGAGGCCAGGTTACAGACTCAGGCTTCCCGGGTCCCCCTAGACATAGCCTGAAAATAGCCATGTAGATATTCAGGCTTGGACTCTGAAAGCCAACGAGGGGGTGGGCTCCTCTGAACTCCAGCCCAAGCCACAGCATCTGCACAACTGGTTTTAGAGCTGTAGGGTGAGCACCATGAGCCTGAGTGTGTAGACCTGGGCTCAGAGACTCACTGTGTCTGGTTTCTGCTTGCTCTGTAGATGTAGCTGAGAGACCCTGCCCACGCCTGAGTCCTTACAGAAGAAGGAGCTGTTGCTGGAACTCAGAGAGGTTTTTGTTTAGTATCAGAGGGTAGCCGTGTTAGTCTGGATCTGTAAAAGCAGCAAAGAATCCCGTGGCACCTTATAGACTAACAGACGTTTTGGAGCATGAGCTTTCGTGGGTGAATACCCACTTCCTCAGATGCATGTAATGGAAATATCCAGGGGCAGGTATATATATGTGTGCTAGCAAGCAAGCTAGAGATAACGAGGTCAGTTCAATCAGGGAGGATGAGGCCCTGTTCTAGCAGTTGAGGTGTGAAAACCAAGAGAGGAGAAACTGGTTCTGTAATTGGCAAGCCATTCACAGTCTTTGTTCAATCCTGAGCTGATGGTGTCAAATTTGCAGATGAACTGAAGCTCAGCAGTTTCTCTTTGAAGTCTGGTCCTGAAGTTTTTTTGCTGCAGGATGGCCACCTTAAGGTCTGCTATAGTGTGGCCAGGGAGGTTGAAGTGCTCTCCTACAGGTTTTTGTATATTGCCATTCCTAATGTCTGATTTGTGTCCATTTATCCTTTTCCGTAGAGACTGTCCAGTTTGGCCGATGTACATAGCAGAGGGGCATTGCTGGCATATGATGGCGTATATTACATTGGTGGATGTGCAGGTGAATGAACCAGTGATGGTGTGGCTGATCTGGTTAGGTCCTGTGATGGTGTCGCTGGTGTAGATATGTGGGCAGAGTTGGCATCGAGGTTTGTTGCATGGATTGGTTCCTGAGCTAGAGTTATTATGGTGTGGTGTGCAGTTACTGGTGAGAATATGTTTCAGGTTGGCAGGTTGTCTGTGGGCAAGGATTGGCCTGCCACCCAAGGCCTGTGAAAGTGTGGGATCATTGTCCAGGATGGGTTGTAGATCCTTGATGATGCGTTGGAGGGGTTTTAGCTGGGGGCTGTATGTGATGGCCAGTGGAGTCCTGTTGGTTTCTCTCTTGGGTTTGTCTTGCAGTAGGAGGCTTCTGGGTACACGTCTGGCTCTGTTGATCTGTTTCCTTATTTCCTCATGCGGGTATTGTAGTTTTGAGAATGCTTGGTGGAGATTTTGTAGGTGTTGGTCTCTGTCTGAGGTACAACCGCATCTGCTCTAACCCCTCAGACAGAGACCAACACCTACAAAATCTCCACCAAGCATTCTCAAAACTACAATACCCGCATGAGGAAATAAGGAAACAGATCAACAGAGCCAGACGTGTACCCAGAAGCCTCCTACTGCAAGACAAACCCAAGAGAGAAACCAACAGGACTCCACTGGCCATCACATACAGCCCCCAGCTAAAACCCCTCCAACGCATCATCAAGGATCTACAACCCATCCTGGACAATGATCCCACACTTTCACAGGCCTTGGGTGGCAGGCCAATCCTTGCCCACAGACAACCTGCCAACCTGAAACATATTCTCACCAGTAACTGCACACCACACCATAATAACTCTAGCTCAGGAACCAATCCATGCAACAAACCTCGATGCCAACTCTGCCCACATATCTACACCAGCGACACCATCACAGGACCTAACCAGATCAGCCACACCATCACTGGTTCATTCACCTGCACATCCACCAATGTAATATACGCCATCATATGCCAGCAATGCCCCTCTGCTATGTACATCGGCCAAACTGGACAGTCTCTACGGAAAAGGATAAATGGACACAAATCAGACATTAGGAATGGCAATATACAAAAACCTGTAGGAGAGCACTTCAACCTCCCTGGCCACACTATAGCAGACCTTAAGGTGGCCATCCTGCAGCAAAAAAACTTCAGGACCAGACTTCAAAGAGAAACTGCTGAGCTTCAGTTCATCTGCAAATTTGACACCATCAGCTCAGGATTGAACAAAGACTGTGAATGGCTTGCCAATTACAGAACCAGTTTCTCCTCTCTTGGTTTTCACACCTCAACTGCTAGAACAGGGCCTCATCCTCCCTGATTGAACTGACCTCGTTATCTCTAGCTTGCTTGCTAGCACACATATATATACCTGCCCCTGGATATTTCCATTACATGCATCTGAGGAAGTGGGTATTCACCCACGAAAGCTCATGCTCCAAAACGTCTGTTAGTCTATAAGGTGCCATGGGATTCTTTGCTGTTTTTGTTTAGGGGCTTCTACATTTAGCCTGGGCTCTGAAGTAAGAGCCTGTAAATTGTTTAAGTACTTTTCCAGAAGGCACCATTAAAGAAACAAGGATGCAGATTGTTTGGGTTCTCTTTGTAGGCTGTTAAAGTGAACACATTTCTACCTCACTGAGAGGGTAACAAAAGCAGGGTGTTGCAGAGCCACCCCTGGCCCTGAGGCTCAGGAGGCAGCTGCTCTGCTACAGTTGGGGCGGCTCTAGGCATTTTGCCGCTCCAAGCACAGCGGGCAGGCTGCCTTCGGCTGCGGGAGGCCCGCCGAAGCCGCGGGACCAGCAGACCTTCTGCAGATAAGCCGCCGAAGGCAGCCTGCCTGCTGCCCTTGCGGTGCCGGCAGATCGCCCCCTGCGCTTGGCGTGCTGGGGCCTGGAGCTGCCCCTGGCTCCAGCGACCTGCTTAAAAGAGTTCATTTGTTACTAGTTGTTGCTCCCACAAGCAGTTAAAAAGAGTATCATGATTCAAAATGTGATCAGCCAACAGGAGTTTTTCAGCTGAGGCATGTGAGGGTTCTCTCTTCCATCTTGTTGCTGCCACTTCAGTTAAGCTTAGGATAATTAATCTTTCTCTTAATAGTTATTACCTTTTTAATTCACTTTTGGACTCTTCATTAATTATTACTACAAACACACAACAATAGAAATATATGTTGGTTTAGTCCTGACTCCAGTGTCAAATTGGCACAGGATTTTTGTTAAATTGACGTCAGCAGCATTCCTGCTATTGCAGGCTCTAATTTTTGTTCTGTAATTTGAATAAGGAACTGTCTGTATTGCTAATCAGTTGAATTAAAGAAGTTCTGCCAACTGTGCTAATGGAGAAGATATACTGTAGAGTAGATTTTGTTTGAATTTATTTAATTTATTTGATGTTATTGAATATATTTTATACAGAACTTTTTGTGCTCAAGGTATTCCAAAATGTTTTACAATGAGTTAGAATCGATCTTGAATCTGGTTTTAGATTTTGATAAGATGCTAAGAAGGACGTCCTTGCCTTTGGCAAATTTACCAGGAATGTTGACAAAGGCTGACCTTCTATAATGGGCCATAATACAAAATTGGTTGCATTAATATACAAGAAGTAGGAGGATATGACTGTGTCAGCAAACCTTGTCAGCTTTAAAAACATTTTGTATCAAACCTTTCAGTTTAAATGGATGATTACTCACAGAATGGGATGATCTAGAAACAAGAGACCGTCTGTCTGTCACATATCCTTCAAGGTACCAATAATGAACAAGAAAGGCACTGTATGTTTATTAGTAAACATATTGTGGGGAGGAGGCCTAATAGGAAAACAAACAAAGGATTACTCTATTATTTTCTTAATGTAGGAGCAGAGAAGATTCACTGTAGCCGATATGAATGGAGTTCTTTAATATCAATATGGCTTAAACGTACATATATTAAGAATAATTCCTAATATGACCTATGGTTTTAAGGGGCTAAAATTAAGTAGGATAAGTATTAGAAGAATAACATACCTATGAGAAGATGGAAGCATTTAAAGAAGTGGGTGAAACCACAACTTATCCTCCATCAAAAGAATCTGCCCTCTAATCATAATGGTGGTGTCCAGTTCTAGGTCATCCAAATAGTCTCAGTAGCCAGAACTTCCTTTTTCCATCTTTCTTTGCAGTATTGTTGTAGCTGTGTTGGTCCCAGGATATGAGAGACACGGTGGGTGAGGTAATATCTTTTATAGGACCAACTTCTGTTGGTGAAAGAGAGAAGCTTCTGAGATCCAGAGAACTCTTCTTCAGGTCAGGTCTTTATCAACTTTGGCAGGTTTGCAGGCTGTGCCTCTTCCTGTGGGATGTGGACCCAGCCATGCAATCATCACCTACAGGCTCGACTAGCACAATAGACCGTACCTTGGTAAGGAAGTTAAGGCCTTGAGGAAGGGTCAACCTTCAATGAGCAGTGGTATGCCTTCTGGGTAAGACAGAACCACCATCATGTGTGCAAAATAGCAGCTGCAAAAATTGAGGCCAGTGTTTAAAAGTCTGGCTATAATCATTGTCCCCTGTTACAATAGAAATACTCTTTTTTTATAATGTTTGCATTTTCCAGAGAAACTACTTGGCATAATTGAAGGTGTTCTGTGGTGTTTCCCATTCAAATACTGATCCAATCAGGCATTGTTTAGCTTGGGAAATTTGGTGGGATCACAAAATAAGGTTATCATGGACTAGATGATCACAATAGTCCCTTCTGGCCTTATAATCGATGAATAAGCTTACATATTAGAGGTGAGGGGTAAAGAGATACCTATCATGGCAATTAACAAATATATTTAAAGTGTAGTTTATATATGGATATTCCAAGGAGAACAGGAGTAACCAAAAATCCATAGAATGTATTTGAAGTGTCCTTGAGCAACATTGAATACTCAAGATTAGGCACTGTCCATGAGCAAACCTATTCATTTTTGTTAATGAGACAGAAAAGGAAGATAAAGATTTAAAAAATGCTGGACATCATGTTTTATTAGTCACCCAATATAATTATTGACAGGGATCAAGGATGTTAAGGTCCAAAAACGGCTACTTATTATCTTAACACTCTTGAGAGGTATTAAACACATTTGAATTTAATTAGAAAGGAACATCCATGATTTAAGAATAAATCTTGCCTCTCTTAATTGTAATAATTAAGATGATTTATTGCCTTTAATATTTCTAGCATTTTAGATAAAAGTCCTTCATAAAAAGTGCACTACTTATTGTCAAAGACAAAATTACCCAATGTGATTATATAAACCCCGCTTAAAAAAAGTTTTAGGTTATTGCTAGATGGATTTGTGAAATGCCTTCCCTGATACATTTAACAGTGTAATTGCCTTAGTCACAATGATTCAGATACTAAATTTAATGGGAGAAAAATAAAATTAGTTAATAATAGCTAAAAGAGTTTTCTACTGTTTGGCAGTGCAATATATATATTTTTATGTTCTCAAATTTTTGTTTTTACTATCAAATTAACTCCCCAAAGATGTGAAACTGATGAGAAAAATCTCGGAGCAGTTCAGGATGCTCACATATGATTCAACAAATTATCTCCCTCTATTTCTTCATTGGACAATGAGGTTAGTAATGCTAGGGAAGTCAGGCTTTGGTAGTATGGACTGGATGTTTGCATTTTCATCATTCATGATCCAGCTAATGGAGTGAACAAGCATACAGCTCCAGAATCAGCAGTGGAGTAGCAGAGTTGGAGACTTTTTGCAAGAAGAGGGGTCTTCTAATCCTCTTGTGGAAGATACTGGATGGCTTACAAGTTAGAGGAGAAGAATACCCAGTCAAGATAGAAATAATCAAGATCAATGTTTCAAAGAAAGCACAAAGATGATGACAGGTGAGGCTATGTATCTTTTACAGGACATTACTCCTAAATTATATAGTGCGGGCCCCGGGGTATTTTATATACAGTTTTAGGTGCTTCAATGAATGGAGTAGGGGCCACGTATATGGGAGCTAGGACTGAGGCATGTCCACCAGGGTTGACTGTGCAGCACTGAGCCACATTCCAATATGAGAGAGGACTGTACAAATGGACAATGTGCACAAGGGTAGAAGGGCTAATCTTTTTGGTTGGAGACTAGCTGGAGCAGCCAGGAGGGCATTAAACAATGTAAGGGGAGGGTGCTAAGAAAGCAAATATGGTTCAAACTCAACATATTGAAAACAAATTGAACCAATGTGACAGATTGTGAAGACATTTTTTGATGCTAGGAGTCTGGGCAAGAAGCAAAAGGAACTGGAAAACCTTATTGTGAATAAATTTGAATAAGTGAAATTACTGAAACCTGGTGGGATGATTCACATGATTGGAATGTTAAAATCACTGCCTATAACCTGTTCTGGAAATATACAGTGATTAAAAGAAGTGAGGGTGGCACTCTACATTAAATACCTCATTACCTGTTTTAGAGTTATTAATAGCTCAGAAATGCAGGATCTTGAATGTGTATGGATCAATGTACTAACTAACAAAGCCAAGGAGCGGGTACTTACAGGCCACTGAATCAAAGCACAGGACAGGATGGTTTACCTGTCAGTAGTATGTGGGGAAAAAAAACCATGGAGGCCTTCAGTATGGGAGACATGCTGGTGGTCTCATGCAGCCAGTACTACAACATCACTGAAGTTTATAAAAATTACAGATGATAATTTTCTAACAAAAAATATTGTTCCCAAGAAAAGGAAACTCTGTTTTGGACCTCATTATGATGAATAAAGATAAATTGATTGCTGGACTAGAAAAGAGGTTGCCTAAGGACTAGTAATCATGACCTCATTATACTCAATATAAGCAAAAATGGCACTCCCAACCAATAGTATATATACCTGATGCTTCAAAAGGGCTGATTTCCCACACTTTAAAATGGATGTTGAAAAATTGGAGAGGGGGCTGGAGAAAATGTCTTACTACAAGAGACTTAAAGAGCTCAATCTGTTTAGCTTAGTAAAAAAAGAGAGGGAGAGAAAGAGAGGTGACTTGATTATAGTGTATAAGTGCCATTATGGAGAGAAATATTGGGCACCAAAGGGCTCTTTAATGTAGTGGGGAAAGGCATAACATGAAAGAACCAATGGCTGTACGTTGAAGCCAGACCAATTTAAATTAGAAATTAGGCACAAATTTTTAATAGTGAGGGTGATTAATCACCGGAACAAACTACCAAGGGAAGTGTTATACTCTCCACTTTAAATCAAAACTGGATGTCTTTCCAGAAGATATGCTTTAGCCAAACAAGTTATGCTTTAGACAAATGCAAGTTATTGGGTTCAATATAAGGGTAACTGAGTGAAATATAATGGCCTTTGGTATACGGGAAGTCAGACTAGATGATCCAATTGTCCTTTCTGGCCTTAAACTCTATGAAGTCTGTATTGGCAGAACTAAATGAGCTCTGTAGGTAAAGTATCTACTTGTGTCTGATGAAGTGGGTATTTACCCATGAAAGCTCATGCTTCATTACTTCTGTTAGTCTATAAGGTGCCACAGGATGCTTTGTCATTTTTAACTTTACCTTAGTGGCCATTGATAGAGCCATTGATAGAGCCAACAAGCCATTGATAGAGATCAGCAGGCAGGAATTTGTGTACATTACACAATTTTATTGTGTTCAGATGAGACTGAGGTGTCAAGTTAGCTGACACGATGCTGACCACAACTGACTAGTCAATGAAAGTAGACTGGGACAAATAGTGTCAGCTAATCATGATTAAGCCTTCAAAGTATAGCAGGCACTTGGCCTGCAGATTCCTAAGGAATTAAACCTTCATTAGCTGACATGATGCTGAACATGATTTGCCCTGTTCTATGTTGACCAAAATTTTACTAATACAAATCTTTAAACACTAGGTAAATGTGCACCTTGTTCCTGTAGTGTATTCTTCTCTGACTCCTGGCCTCTACTTCCTAGCTTTCACTCCCCCAGTTCAGAGCTGCCCAGCCACCAACCCCCTCAAGACCTGTGGCTGATGCATGTGTAAGATACATGAACCCTGAACTCTACAGGGTAGTTTCTGCTCTTTAAACACTATGGGGATATTCTGTGTTCTGCCTCTTGTGGGGCAGTGCAAAGGTGTCTTTCTATCATGTTTGTGCCCTCTCGTTTTGGACTGTAGCTGCTCTAATTTACAGCTTCCTTACCTGGGCTGCTTATGGGCTGTTCAGCAACCCACATTTCCTGTAGCGCTCAGCACTCTGGGTATACCCCCTCCTTGCCCTACACCAGGGCTACTGAGGGTAGACAGTATAGTGCTTGTCAGCTGTATGCTGATTCTGTGCAAGGGGAATTCTTCTCTGGCCCCTTGCAGCTTCTGTATGACCTCTGTGCATTGCCACAATAATGTGTAGGGGCCAGAGTGGGGAGCAGAACTGGCCCCTTGCAATTTTGCAGATATAAACTTATTCCTTCTTGTGCAAGCATCCCTCATTGCTGCAGACCTCAGTAGCCTCTCCCTTGCTCCCAATTTCCTGGCTTCCACTTCCAATTCAGGACTGCCTGGTTCCCCACTTACCTAAGATCTGTGGCTGATGTGAAGCTAAGGTAGGTGCTGGTCCTGTGATGCTCACTAAACTCCATCAGGGCAGGCATCTTCTCCTTGATGCCTCTCTAGACTCCAGTGGCTCCTAGCTGCATGGAATCCATTCCATTCTGGTATTGAAGATAAAAAACAGAAGGGAGCATAGTTGGTGTTTTACTGGTTACATCATTGATTTGTGCAGCAACTTTGAAAAGAGAATTATGTGGCAAGTTGCATGCCCACATAATGGCATAGCACAGGTGAGAGAATATGCATACTGCTTCTTTAAAATCATAGCAGAAAGCTAAGGAGGAATGAGACTGGAAAGGTTCTAGGTAAAAACTCTCCAGTGAAGAGTAGAGAGACCGTAAATTTAGGGATCAAAGTTTTCTTTTTCAAAAAAAGCTGTTTGTTCAGTTTTAGATGAAAACTATGAATCTTCACCATTGTTACGCGATCAATTAATCTGATGATACGCTACCAGGCCTTTGAGACATGAATTTAAGGGTGTTTATGAGAACAGGATGACTGTAGATGCATAGCAGTCAGTTGTCCTGTGGTGGGTGGCAACCCTGCTGCTCATTATGATCTCCCTTGGTCTGTGAGTTTGCCTCTGAGGGAACAAGTGAAGCCATGTATTTAAAGTCTTCTGGCTCTAATGAAGAACCAAAGAAACAACATGTGCTGCCTTACCTTTTCCAGAAAGGTATACATTTTATGGCTTAACGTAGCATTTTACTTCTCAGTTGTAGCTAGCAGATTACCACAACCGAGCAACCCAGGCTGAAAACAATAACTTTGGGATTACATGATCTACACATGTCAAAAAATTGAAAGGATGATGGGCATTGATATGAATGAAATGCCATTTGCAAATATTCTTGTTGAATCTAGACCAGAGATTGATTGATCTGTCTTTCTCAAGTTAAAATGCAATTACTGTTATGGCTTCAGCCCACAAAATGAGACTTTGAAATGATTACCCTATAAATAATGTTAATGTGTGTAACAGTGTAGAATAACTGGATTATGATTTGATATAAATTTAAACTTTGCCATTTGTTTTTCATCTCCCATAATTAGGGTTCGGTTCTCTAAGATGCTGGGAATTACCTGTGAGCTGCTGAGTAGCCAAATTCCCATTAACATCAATGGGAGCACTTAGCACCTCACAGGACTGGGCTCCTAGGCCCCACTCTTATCAATACTTAAGCATGTGCTGGATTTAAGCATGTCAACAGTCACATTAGCCATGTGAGCAGTCCCACATTTGTTGTCAAGCACCAACGGTTGGTATAGTACAGGACAGAAAGGAAGACATGATCCACAAACAGACACTAGTCGCATCTGTAATTATAAGAATGGTTCCTACTCTGAGGGGTTTGTAGTTAAAGAGGTGGATCTGACTGAAATCAGTGGGAGCACTTTCCAGCATTAGTAGTCTCAGCTTTTTTTAGTAGTATCAACTTTAAGCATGTGCAGACCCAACAACATCAGTTAAGGTTTTGTCTCAGAGTTTTCTGGGGCTTTAACCCTTGCATGTATGCTGTTAAATCTTCCATGGGATTTTACGATGCTGGATACATTTGAAGGGGTATCTTGGTGCTGAAAAGTTGTTTTAACACTTCAGGCTATTCTTTCCCCAATAAAATGGAAATGAACAAAATTTTAAAATTCTGTTCCATTTTAACAACTCTGCTGGCAGCACAGACTTCTGCCCATGAGCAGGTTGCTGCCATAAAAATAGTATGGCAGCCACCACCACGGCTGGGTGACTTTCCCAATGTCTCACTTCCCATGCATGTGCATGACCAGCTATGACACAGAGGCTCCTTGGTAATTCACTAGTGTATGTCAGCAACTCATGTCAGGCCTGCACGGAACACACTGTTGTAATAATCTGTATCGCAAAGATGTCATGTAAGGTATCATATACAAATTGGTAACATGATGATCCCAAAAATCATTGTGTGGTTTATGTATGGGGTATGTACAAAGAGTTATAAATATGTGCTAGAATTATATTCTAAAAGTGTTTGACAAGCAGTGCATAAGCCCAGTCTGCCCCAGATAAAGGAATGTATGTTTGCTTGTCTGACCAATCTGGTCATTAGGCAGAGACAATGGAAATACATTTACATAAAAGGTAAGCAAAGCCATCAATCTAGAGCAGTGGTGGGCAACCTTCATCCTGCGGGCCGCACGCAGCCCGTCAGGGTAATCCACTGTTGGGCCGCAAGATAGTTTGTTTACATTGACCATCCACAGGCATGACCACACGCAGCTCCCAGTGGCCGCAGTTTGCCATTCCCGGCCAATGGGAGCTGCGGAAGGCAGCGCGGTCCACAGGAACATGCTGGCCACCACTTCCCACAGCTCCCATTGTCTGGGAATGGTGAACTGTGGCCACTGGGAGCTGCGGGTGGCCGTGCCTGCAGACAGTTAATGTAAACAAACTGTCTTGCGGCCCAACAGTGGATTATCCTGAGGAGCCGTGTGCAGCCCACAGGCTGCAGGTTGCCCACCACTGCTCTAGAGGGTGGGGGAGTATGATGGGGTGTTCACTCCACACTGGCACTGAAAGGGTTAGGGTGGCAAGAGTGGTTATTAAGCCATAGGCTGCATTTCCTGGGGAGCTTTGGGACAATGATACTAACTGAGAATGAAGCTCAGCTTGGGAGAAACAGCTGGAACGTCTATGAAGCTTACAAGTTGAGTATAAAAAGGGGCTGCAGTCAGGTGAGTCTGTGGTCACACTCCTGATAGAAGGGAGAGAGTAGGAGCTTGACAAGGCAGTGTAGGAAACAGCCCAGGGAAGGAGCAGTAAAGTCTGACAGCGTATAGACCTGAATTGCTGATTTGAGGGTCTCTGGATTGGAACCCGGAGAAGAGGGCAGGCCAGGGTTCCCCAACCAGCAACTAAGGGAGTGGCACAGTCAGTGCAGTGCACATGGAGACTGCCTGAGACTGTGTAGAAAGAGACTCTGATGATACCCCGACAGGGGAGGACAACTGTGACATGGCTGGAGGGCTAAGCCACAAAGGAGAGGCGCTACAGCTCTTGACTAGCAATAGAGGGGCCGTAGAATGAGTGACTGAGGCAATGGGCTGAGCGACCGCAGGACAGGGTGCAGACAGAGAAGAGCTAATTCCCCAGAGAAGCATGAGGAGGCACCATGGAGCAATGAGTAGCACATCCTGTTCCAGGGGAGACAGCCTCTTAGCTATCACTATGGGGAGAAGAGACTGCAAAAATTAACATGACATCAGCTCCCTGGTGGACACAGCAAACTGAGCCTCCAGGAGGGCTTCCTGCCTCTTGGAGCAAGGTCCATGAACCTTAGGAAAATATAAGGAGAGAGTAAAAGCCATTTTGGCATCCTTCACCTGAAGAGACAAAGGGACTGAACACTCTGCTGGAAAAGAGACTTAGTGAGAAACACTTCTTTGAGCAAGAGAATCTAATTTGTTAAATGAGGTGTTAATTTTAGAAGAGTATTTTAAATTTTGTTTGCATGTAACCATATCTATTTTTATTCCCTATATTTGGTATCTTGTAATCCTATGTCCTTTTGTGAAATAAACTTGTTTTACTTTTGCTATAAATTACAATTCAGTGCTGTGACTGAAATACGAGTGTTTGTCAAACCCCAGTGAAATTAATGAGTTGCTGTTTACTGACTCTAAAGGAACAGTGAATTAATGTAAATAGGGGGAGTTAGGTTCCAAGGAATTTTTTCACCAGACAAAGACATTATATACATATACAGTGTAAGTTTTTTGAACAATTTAAAACCAACTATTTAATACCATACTTAGCAATGTTGATTGTGTTCCAAGAGAAGATTGGACACTTCAGGGCTGACAATTTTGGGGAAGTTCAGGACTGGAAGGATGTTGGGGTCACTCTGCAAAATAACTGGGCAGTGGATGCTAAAGTGTGACCTGGATGCTTGTAGGCTGGCTTTTGGTGTCCAGTTGTGACCCACAGAAGCATAGCATTTAAGGCACCCAGAATTGCAGTGCAGGCAGTGATGCATCCCCTTACTGGTGTGGGTTGAACCCCAAAGTGTCACACCAGCACAAATCCATGTACCTCTATATAAAAAGATGCATGATTCCTACCTAATACTAGTTGCACTAGATATTGGCGTGCCTGCTATGTGGGTTTGAAAACTAGCTGGGAATTTAATTTTAATTGTTGATTTTTTAAAAACAAAAATGGACCCAAGAGAGGGCAAGGGGAGAGTTTCAGCCTCTTGAGGCCTGCAGAGAGTTTAGACTTTGGAGATGGTCTTCTGTATTCTTGGAGTCTGAAGAGAGTTTCATGTTTGGGAGCCTGGCACAGGCACAAATAAAAGGAGATGGAAGCACAGGCTGGCCCCAGTAGGAGCATCTTACAGCCTTGTGGGTGGCTACCATGTACCGTTCCATGAAGCAAGAATTGAGGGCACAGAAAGAGAAAATTTGGTTTCACCCATGAAATTTCTTTCTATGACCTTCCAGCTCAGACAGTTTTCACAGTGGGGCATTCCCTACCCTCATGACAACTGGAGGCAGACCAGATCTTCGCCGTGAACATGTGTTTAGGACTACCCCTAAGGAAGTTCTCTCCAGGACGATAGCTTCCAAGCTTAATAACACTAATACAAGATTTAAAAGTGTTATTGAACTCAACCCAGGCCTGGTCTACACTACGCGTTTAAACCGATTTTAGCAGCGTTAAACCGATTTAATGCCGCACCCGTCTACACTATGAGGCACTTTATATCGATATAAACGGCTCTTTAAATCGGTTTCTGTACTCCTCCCCAACGAGAGGAGTAGCGCTAAAATTGGTATTACCATATCGGATTAGGGTTAGTGTGGCCGCAAATCGATGGTATTGGCCTCTGGGCGGTATCCCACAGTGCACCACTGTGACCCCTCTGGACAGCAATCTGAAATCGGATGCAGTAGCCAGGTAGACAGGAAAAGCCCCGCGAACTTTTGAATTTCATTTCCTGTTTTCCCAGTGTGGAGCTCCGATCAGCATGGGTGGAGATGCAGTCCCAAATCCAAAAAGAGCTCCAGCATGGACCGTACGGGAGATACTGGATCTGATCGCTGTATGGGGAGACAAATCTGTTCTATCAGAGCTCCGTTACAGAAGACGAAATGCCAAAGCGTTTGAAAAAAATCTCCAGGCTACACAGTGCTGCGTGACAAGCGTAACGGAAAGCCAAAGAATCAAATGGACGCTCATGGAGGGAGGGAGGGGGTACTGAGGACTCCAGCTATCCCACAGTCCACAGCAGTCTCCGAAAAGTATTTGCATTCTTGGCTGAGCTCCCAATGCCTGTAGGTTCAAACACATTGTCCGGAGTGGTTCAGGGTATAGCTCGTCAATTTACTCCCCCCCCCAAGGGAAAAAAATCGTTTCTTGACTTTTTTTAATGTCACCCTATGTGTACTGAATGCTGCTGATAGACGCGATGCTGCAGCAGTAAAGAGCAGTATCCGCTCCTCTTCCCTCCCCCGTGGCAGACGGTACAATATGCTTGATAGCTGCTGAGTGCTCCTGGCAGGCCTCAGGTGAGGCTGGCTGGGGCACCTGGGTAAAAATAGGAATGATTCCCAGTCATCCCCAGTAGATGGTACAGAACGGCTGGTAACCGTCTTCATCATAGCAACTGGGGGCTGAGCTCCATCAGCCCCCTCCCTTTCATGTGTAAAGAAAAGATTCTGTACTGCCTGGACTATCATAGCAGCGGGATGCTGGGCTCCTCTCCCCCACACTGCTTAATGTCCTGCCTGGACTATCATAGCAGCTGGAGGCTGCCTCCCCCTCATTTTATCTCACTAACAAGTCACTGTTTCTTATTCCTGCATTCTTTATAACTTCATGACACAAATGAGCGGGACACTGACACAGTACCCCAGGAAGGTTGGGGGAGGAGGGAAGCAACAGTTGGGGTTGTTGCAGGGGCACCTCCCGTGAATGGCATGCAGCTCATCATTTCTGCGGGATCTGACACGGAGCGGCTGTGCTCTCTGGTTCTCTGATACACTGGTTCTCTAGTACACTTGCCCCATATTCTAGGCAGGACTGACTCTATTTTTAGATACCATAAAGGAGGGATTGACTCGGGGAGTCACTCCCATTTTTACCTTTGCGCCCCCGGCTGACCTCAGCCAGAGGCACCCATGATAGCAGCAGACAGTACAGAATGACAGATAACCGTCATCTCATTGCCAATTTACAATGGCAGCAGACGGTACAGAACGACTGATAACTGTCTCTGCTATCATGCAAAAGCAAATGAATGCTGCTGTGTAGCACTGCAGTATCGCCTCTGTCAGCGGCATCCAGTACACATACGGTGACAGTGACAAAAGGCAAAACAGGCTCCATGGTTGCCATGCTATGGCGTCTGCCAGGGCAATCCAAGGAAAAAGGGCGCGAAATGATTGTCTGCCATTGCTTTCCCGGAGGAAGGAATGACTGATGACATTTACCCAGAACCACCTGCGACAATGATTTTTGTCCCATCAGGCACTGGGATCTCAACCCAGAATTCCAAGGGGTGGAGGAGACTGCGGGAACTATGGGATAGCTACGGAATAGCTACCCACAGTGCAACGCTCCGGAAATCGACGCTAGCCTCGGACCATGGACACACACCACCAAATTAATGTGCTTAGTGTGGCCGCGTGCACTCGACTTTATACAATCTGTTTTACAAAACCGGTTTATGTAAAATCGGAATAATCCCGTAGTGTAGACGTACCCCCATTTACAGCAGAGCCTTGACATCAAATTCAGCATCAAGCTGCCTGATGTGGAGAGTCCTAGAATGAAAATTCACAGGTAAGACAGAATTTTCCTTCTCAGTCCCTTTCATGTCAAAGAATATCCACAGTGGGATATACAAAGCAGTAAACCATTTCTGTGGAGGCAGGTCAATTCAATTTACCTGTGTAGAACTGAAAAGGTACTTACGGGTTATAGAGCACTCTATTCTATAACAATCTTTTAGCATGCACTGTTTCAGCAGGTGAGGTTGTCAACACTTTTGTTTTAGACAGTGTGAATGGAAGAGCCTGTAGTAGTTTTACAGATATCTTAAGATGGGTGTGATGGCTCCACCCACAAAATCGCTGCTCTTTCCATAGAGAGGAGAGGAGTTTTACCGGAGGCTTTGAATGTCTCTGCTATATGCACCTGGGTTTTTCTTAGGATGTTTGGATTTAATGTGAAGGGCAATAATACCACTTCCTATTATATGAGGAAGATTGTGATGACTTTGGGCATGGAGGCCTGGTGAGCTCATAGAACTACCATGTTCAATAGAATGTGTAACTGAAGTTTCACAGGAAATGTGCCAAGTTACCCCAAAATTCAGACCTAAGGCATCCCACAATGGCCTTCTTACCCTAGCAACTCAATTATCAGCTTGGTCTTCTTTGGTGGGCAACAGGAGATTGCTCACCCTAGAGGAATTGCCCAGGTTTTACCAGGAAGTTTGTCTCTGACCAACAGAGGACTCCCCAGAACAGACTAGCGCTGTTAACCCTTGGGAGGACATGGATACAGCCTTCTACTCTAAGGATTAACACTCAGGCAGTAATTTCTTCAAAAAAACAAAATAACTTTTATTGAACACAGTATTTCCTAACACAATAAGTCTAATATATATATCAAGATGATAAACCATAAATCTTCTTAATATAATTGGCATATATCAGAACACAAACTCCATCAACACATATGCATATTCAAATAGTCAATATTATAATATTCAAATACCCAATATTATGATACTATACAATTAACAAAGTTTTAATTGGTTACATTCTGCATGCAATGGCCAGTCACCTGCAGAAAGTTGACAGTAAGGTGTGTGTGTGTGCACGCACATACACCCACACTCAGCTTTATTAACTCAGGCTTCAATTAGAGTCTAAAAATCATTAGGCTTACTTCTTCTGATGTCTTCACTCTGTCTGAAAAGGTCCTTCTGGTCTGTCAACACTTTGTGTTGTTGCTGCTACTGCTCCTTCTGCCTTCTTTCTTCTATAATTTTTACCTCTTTTAGTTGCTTTTCTTCTTCTGATATGCTTCTTTATTTCGCTCCAGCACACATTCCTCTGTCTCCAGTGAACTAACATGGACTGACTAAAGCCTGTCAGCACTCTGCCTTATATGCAGTTGACTCATGAATCAGCTTTGAGCCCTTTAGGATGTGGACTGATGAAAAACCTGTGCCTTTAGAGTTGGATCTGTTTGAAGATCTGTGTTCTACCTGACTGATCCCTCCCTTTAGGTGTTGGAGTGACTTTTCTTTCACTCCAGTCTGCCTGCCTGCCATTGGCTGAACATTCTGAGGCCAGCATTTTGGTTCTCAGAGCTCTGATTCCTTGCGGCTACCATTTTCTTTTCCTTCACTGTGATTGCTTAAAACTATCTTTATTAATTATTTACATTTCTATAATTACCAAAGAAATTACATATTTATATACACTTTATCATTGTGTTTCACTATCACCACCCCAATTTTGCTAATTTACATAGCCCAGATCTTTATTTTTCCCTGCTTCAGCTAATGGTGACAGATCAGCACCACTGATGCTGGACAGTGCCTAGTTTTGAACAGCGTTTTCAGTACAGAGAGCAGCTGAAAAATCCTCTGTATCACCCTTGGACAAGGAGATGGTGAGAAAACAAGACACTTTCAGTGATAAAAGGAAGGGACCTACCTACTGTGAAACTGAAAGGTGGTTTTATTAGGACACGTAGCCCACAGGTCAAGATCATGACAAGAATCTGTGTATTCCCACAGGATTGTGTAGAGTGGTGGTCTTCAGGAATGTGTTGTATGACAGCAATGAGAGATTCTCATGAGCTTTCCTACAGTACAATGTGCATGCAGTCACTGACTTGTTTTTCCAAAAAAAGTATTGGCCTTGAGCCCTATGGTTAAGCCATCTTGTAAAAACACTAGCATGTCCTTTGCTTCAGCTGACTTTGCCCTGATGTGTGTCCCTTGTGACATCAACATCTAAACCTCAAGTGACACATTGACATAATTTGAGAAATTCCTCTGAGATGTTAGAAAGCATTTATCACCTTCTTAGAAGGAGAGACTGTTGTTCCTTTTCCTGAGCTTCCCACTTGATGGATTAGGCTGGACTGAATATTAGTTCAGGATAAGTTCATATTGCACTATATTGTATGTGTATATGTGCTGGGAGTTTCAGAGGAGGTCCAAGTTACATCTAAGTCAGGTCTGAGAAGTAAGACCTGAGGGTTAATATGAAGGTGATTATAATAATTGTGGCCTATTCATTCACAATCTTCTTTACCATCTGTCATAAACAGATGGTTAAGGGTTAATGCCTCTTTTACCTGTAAAGGGTTAAAAAGTTCACCTAGCCTAGCTAACACCTGACCAGAGGAACCAATGGGGGAACAAGATGTTTCAAAAGGAAGGAGGGAAGTTTTTCCTTTGTTTAGAGTTTCAGTTTCAGCTGGAGTGAAAAAGATCAAGGAACCAGTCTCTTATCAGAGTAGTAAGTTTTAGAAAGGAATAAATAGGTTTATGTTTATTTCTTTGTAACCTGTCTTATGCAATTAGAGGTAGAATCAAATTAGGTATTTGGGTATTTTTCTGAGTAACTAAATTTGTGCCCAGGGGAACATCTTCTGTGTTTTAAATCTGTCGTCTGTGAGAGTAGCTGGTATGCTAATCTCTCCCAGAGGGTTTTCTTTTACCTTTCTTTTCTTTAATTAAAAGCCTTTTTCTTAATACCTGATTGATTTTTTCCTTGTTTTTAGATCCAAGGGGGTTGGATCTGGATCCACCAGGAGTTGCTGGGAGAAAGGAGGGGGATGGTTAATTTCTCCTTATTTTACGATCCAAGGGATTGGATTTGGACTCACCAGGGAATTGGTGAAGGAGTCTCTCAAAGCTACACAGAGAGGGGAAGGTTTTGTGGGGAAAGGGAGTGATCCAGACACTGAAAATTCTGGATGGTGGCAGATCTAAGCTAGTAATTAAGCTTAGAAGTGTCCATGCAGGTCCCCACATCTGTACCCTAAAGTTAGAGTGGGGAAGGAACCTTGACACTATCTTTACTCTCAATGGCTGAGGAGGAGAAGGCCTCCTTTATGGCCCCTTCTGGGAGAAGGGAACCACAGCCTCTAATTTTGAGTGTCTCTTTCTCACATAGTACCTCTTTTTTGGTTCTCCAGTGGGACTTGGATGCAAACTGATTCTTCAACAGGCTTCCACCCTGACTTGCGATGCACTGAAATGCTAATTGATAAAGACTGCATTCTTTTGATTCTAAGTGTGTCTTCTGATGCTTTGCAGGGTCTTCTTGACAGTATTGATTTATTTTAATTTACTTTGGGGAACAGATAAAGTTGTCCCAGGAACAATGAGTGAGTTTTATTGAACAACCTTCTCTGATTATCTCAAACACCTCTTTTCTGAGATGGTTCACTCTCAGATGAGGGCCCACTTTCAAGCACTCCTTGCAAGGCTGGGGTGGGGATTTGCCCAGACTTGAGGAAACTCAAAATACAAGAGAAGTTTTTGAGATTGATTGTATTTCTGGAGAGTCCCAGCCTTCATCTTCCAACTCTCAGGAAACACAGCAATGGCCTTCTCCTAATATGTGATCTGTGTGCTGGAACCAGGGGGAGCATCATCCTCAAAGGGAACACCTGGCTGAGATAAGGTAGTTGGAAGATTCATTTCATTGGAAGGAGGGAGGGTCTTATTCTTTTGACTCAGTGACTGCTTTGTCTCTAGGCCCACCAAATTGCTTACCAACAAAATACTTGGAAGGATATTGTGTTAGACTGGAATTCCAATTTCTTCAAGTGGATTCACAGTTGCCCCTGAGACATATACTTGGAGGTTTAAAATATACAGCAAATTAGTCAAATGAAGCACTAGTTCTGGAAAAAAAATGCTAGGGAATTTCATTTAAAGTAGATAGTTTTGTATTTTTTTAGTGTGTTTTGAGTACATGCTCACAATGGCCTCCCAACTGAGCACAGACCTCCACAATAGGAGACTGCAGCCAATACTCTCAGCACTGGCTGATTTTCTAGTCATAGGTCCGGCATTTAAGGTCCTTAAGCTGAATGTTGAAGGGTTGTCTTTCACCAAGTGGGAATTTATTGGTGTTCTGGCAAAGGAAGTTCTAGCTGATGTTATTTGTCTACAAGAAACTCACATCATGCTGAGTGAAGCACAATTGTTTAAGATAATTGGTTTTGATCTACTAAGTCACAATCTTCATGCAAATCATGACTGAGCCACATGCAACTGTAGTGATATATTGAATGCTGTCCATGTTGAATCTTCACCCTTTTGTGACATGATTGAATTTGGTGGATTTCAAATTGCAAATACATGTAAGCCACCTGGTGAAAAATGGGTCCACAAGTTCTCCCAAGGCTTAAGTATCTGACAGTATATGTTGGTGACTTTAATAGTCATCATAGCGAGTGGGATTATGCAACTGCAGACCTAAATGGTGAACAATTGTTGGAGTGGGCAACAACTAATTATCTTGCACTGGCAAATGACGTGACCTAGTAGCCCTATTCCCTATTCCTGAATGGAAGGTACCACACTGCTTAGGGTCATGGACCAATCACCCACAGCCAGTGGTGTGCACTGTGCTCAGTGATAGCCAACATCGTCCATCATTGATTCAGATGGGGATGCGACTTCCAATTATAAAGAGTGTACCAAAGCGTAGATAGAACTTCCGGAAGGCAAATTGGGGCTCCTTTACAGAGTACTTAGAATGGAGCATTAGAAACCCCATCATCTCTGTGGGAGATGCAAACCATTGTTTCTGTTGTGCCATTATTAAAGCTGCAAGTGCAACAGTTTCACATGGCTTCTGATCAGTGTGCATTCCATGTTTGAATGAGGATTGTGCAGATTTGCTGAGGCAATATGAACAGTCAAGTGATCCAGAGATTGCGGACCATCTTATAGATTCATTGGTTGCCACTCACTGGGCTAGATGGGAGGAAGCGACAGTGGTGCTTGACTTTACTCCAAATCATGCTGACAGTCATCCGTTGAAGGCTGCCAAAGCTCTTGTTGACAGACTTGTAAAACAACAGGTATATGGTGAATGGCAGTGTTTCCGAAGGAGTAATCCAGCCGATAGTAAGATGGAGCTATTCACTAGTGTGGAATTGGATAAAGTGCTGAATGATTTAAAAATGTGTACAGCTGCTGGATATGATAGAATTGCACCTGAATTTATTAAACATCTAGGTCTTTCTGCTCAGGAATGGTTTGTTCAGTTTTTCAAGAGTTCTGCTGGAATCCAACTGCCTAGAATCTGGCACCAACCAAACGTCATTACCTTGCTCAAACCTGGGAAATATCTACATTTGCCTTTGAGCTACAGACCAATTTCACTTCTAAGTGTCTGCTTCAAGGTGCTTGAGCATCTGATTTTACAAAGAATTTCACCATCTGTGGAAGGCATGCTGGCACCAGAGCAAGTTGGTTTCATCATGGTTGTAGTACATGTGATCAAGTACTGGCACTTACAACTTTAATTGAAAATGGATCCAAGATAAGCTGAAGACTGACTCAGTTTTTCTTGACCTGACCGTGGCATACGATATGGTTTGGCACACTGACCTTTTGGTGAAATTGTCTAGAACTATGCCAGGTTGGTTTGTTTGTGCAATAGCTCTGTTTTTGAGAAACTGCCATTTCCATGTGCATATTGGTGATAGAAGAAGTGCTTGGAGGCATCAAAAGAATGGCCTCCTGAAAGGATCACTACTATCTCCAATGTCATTCAACTTATATTTGAATGACCTACCATATACCAGATCTCACAAGTTTGTTTATGCAGATGGTATATGCCTCGGCACTCAGTCACACTCCTTTGACATATTTGAGGGTGTTTTGAATGCAGATATGGCTGCTATGGCCAATTATTGTCATCTTTGGTGCCTGATACCAAGTGGAAATAAGACTATGTCGAGTGTCTTCCACTTACATCATGCACAAGCAGACAGAGAGCTGAATATCGTTCTCAATGATCAGCGAATAAAGGATGATTCATACCCAGTCTATCTATGCATCATGTTGGATAGAACTCCCACATATCATGACCATCTTACAAAGACAGCGACTAAGGTCAAAACGCACAAAAACCTGTTAGGAAAACAGGCCGGAACAACATGGGGTGCCAATGGCCAAACATTACGCACTTCAGCCTTGGCACTGTTATTCAGCAGCGGAGTACTGCGCTTCAGTATGGGCTCACTCATCTCACAGAAGGATGATCAACGTACAACTTACTTCCACCAAGCATATTATTTCAGGCACACTTAAATCTACTCCTCTACCATGGTTATTGGTTCTCTGCAATATTGCTCCACACAGTTTTCGCAGACAGGAAAGCATAGCAAAGTTCATAATGAAATTGCGTGGTATGCCATATCTACCATTAATTAAAGACTTTTTTAATCCACCACTTGGTCGTCTGCCTTCATGGCGCCAGTTGTGAATAAGTTTACCAGGTGAGGGATTTATACTAGAGGACATGTGTTGAGCTTCATGGTCCACAGAGAAAGTGAAAAATAATTATCTTGTCTCAGACCCCACTCAATGTCAACCAAGGTTTGATTTACTGTGAAGGCCTTCTCAACTGGTTTTGCACCAGACATGGAATTTGTGCTGCAGCAGAATTTCTGTGGCATTTTAGAGAGGTCTACTATGTCAATGTGGGCAGCCACAATCCATGATGCACATTCTTGAGGATGGCAAAATGACTCAACTTCTTGAAGGACTTCATGCCTTGAACATTGTTGATAAGAATGCTGTGGCTTGGCTTGGCTTGACCAGATTGCATACGCCAAATAAATAAATACTCATGACTGAGGCTTCTGTGTCCAAGTTTAGTCTGAGTGATGATCTTAGACTCCTGTCTATGGGTCTGAAAGGAATTACTCCCTCAGCTGGTATGACTATGCCCTTTACTGAGGAGATTGCAGCAGGCTCAACCTTAGCCAGAATAATGAAGACCTTTTTAGTTCTTAGGTACAAGTAGGTCTTGATAGGAAATTCCCACTCCACCTTAATCACATCCTCAAACCAGGTGAAGAATTACAGAGCACGTCTACTTTGCAAGGTTTCTTGGTGTCTTTCATTTTCTAAAAACAGAAGCACCTATGAATTTAGGATCCCTCCCCTCTACATTCATGTTTAATTCTTGGAAGCTTAATTGAGAGTCTGTGGTATCTTGGTCAAAGCTCCAGCTTTAAAAATTTCTCCTTCTCTTTAGAGGATTTAGAGAGGAGATTCTCGTAAGAGGTTTTAAGACTTTGTACTGCTCCTTTTAGAGTTGATTGTGAGCAAGATCCTTCACCACTCCTTGGGCCAAATCCCTGAGAGAAAGGGGAAAGGGATCTTTGGGGAGGTGGGGGAGATTGAAAAGACAGTTTACATGTCTCCGTAAGGAAAAGAGTTGTCTCTCTGTGACCTCTTGTAGGACCCCTGGAGGCTGGAAGAGCAGAGGAGATAGGCCCATATCCCAGAGAAGGGGATATCAATCACTTCACAGCAAGTTCCCTTTTCCTGTGTCCAGACTGACTTCTGGTGCAGCGTGAGCCAGAGCCACCGGAGAAAAATGACTCATCGGTATCAGAAAGGTTGCATGAGCTGGCACTTTTCATTGGCAGTTGAGGTCTTCCAGATAAAACAGCTTGTGAGAAGTGGGGATGCTTTGCGGCCTTCTTGCCTACAGGCTCTCTAGGAGCAGGATAATCTTCCTCTTGGTTTCTTTGAGGGGACTTTGCCTCTGAGAGATATGGTGGGGAGGAGGAGGAGGCTTTAAAAATGTATCCATGGTTCCATACAACTGATTCTGGCCTCATCTCAGTGAGGGAACTTTGATGCAGCCTGCTCAACTGTCTCAGCATGGCCCTTGCCCATATGCTGGCTGTGGCCAGTTGTCTGTGTCAGCCGTGTCTAAGGAAGGGAGAGGAAAGGAGAGGTGTTGTCCTTCAAACCTGCCTCAGAAAGCCAATAGATTTTTTTAATAGTTTCAATCTGAGGAGAAAAACCTTTAAGACAGTGAAGAGACAGAGAGACATTTACTTAAAAATCTCTTAAAATGCTGTGAAAGCTCTGATCCAAAGGGATATTGGAGTCTACCGTGTGTGCTGCTTGGAGGCAGAGAATTCTGGAGAGGTCTTCCAAAGACTCACCTGGAAAATGTAATCTGCCTCTAGTTGTCATGGAGACAAGAAATGCCCCACATTGAAGACTGGCATGGAGGGGACTGAGAACTTAACATGTAGATAGAAACAAGCTTAAGAACAATTAAAGAAAATTTAGGACAGGTTAAAGAACTGGACTGATGAAACTTGGAATAAAGCCTGTATGCAGATTAAATCTTCCATGAATACCAAACTACTATAATCAACATATTTAACATTAAAGAAATTAGAGTAATACAAAATGAAGACTTCCCACAACTAACTCTGCAATATTCATACTACCCCACTCAAGGCATATCTCGAAATGTTCTAAACTTGTAAATTATTGGATACACGTTTTTAAACATATCTCCAGTATAATTCACATTAACATCACTTCCTAAAATCTCTCTCTACTGCAAATTAGGGAGGATGTCATATTTAATTTATATAAAGATAGATTTCTGCAGATAGCATTATTGATGGTAAAGAGAAGAATCATAGCATGCACTGGAAATCAGGAACATTCCTGAAAAACATTACACTATTTCAAAAAGCATGCTATAAATTTCAAAAATCATCAGATTAAATCATTTAATACAATATGTTTAGTGATGGCAAATAGAATGTATTAGAGAGGAGACATCTAAACCTCCTGGAAGAGGAGATGGGGATTGAGATTCTGTTACATTTAAATTACATTTCATTTTCACAACAGATACAATGGCATTCATACTGCTTCTTTTTCTTTTGTCTTCTCAGCTTTTTAAAAAGAAGTTGTTCAGTGAGTCTAAGGATTATGTTTGAAGTATTTAGAAACCTTTACAGCTTCAAATTCATATTTTAGGTAGGTAGGTCAACTCAGACTTTCCCTGTTTTGAGGTAGATAAATTGAGTTCCATGCAGTTTACTGCATTTTGGATAAGGTCCTGAAAGCTGAGATCCTATCTGTTTTCTAAGAACAGGGTGTTTGCCCTCAAGATCTTGGATATAATTTCCGCTGCCAGTTCTTTTGTGCAGTGTGCTGGCTACTGCAATACACACTAGGTGGGACTATATTCAGGCTGAGACTGACCTTCAGGGCTCTAAGGAAATCTCCTAGGATGCCTCAGAATTCAGAGGCCTTCCAAGACCCATCCAAGCAGCATCAGACTGAGCACAGATCACATAGATCTGGTCCTGACTGGCAGGTGATCCAGAGCCCAAGAAAATTATCTGAAATGGTCCCTTAAGCTATCAGGCCTTTTGTGTCTCCTGCTGGAGGGATCAGTGACCTGACTCACCCCTTCTCAGGCCAAGCTACCAAAGAGAGTTAGTCCTCCACAGCCTAAAAGGGCCAGGAGGAGAAGCTGACCAATCAGGAGCCAGCAGGCTCAGTTAAGAAGGCTTGCCTGCTCCTCACTGCTGCAGAGCTGGTGAGACTGGTTTAGAGGAGTAGCAGCATTTCATGGCTAGTTTAGAACTCTAGGGACTTGCTTTCAAGTGGTGTAGCTAAGTGCTTGCCTTTTGTTCATTTCCTGGAACAGCTTTTGAGTTTTTTATTTAACTGTTTAGAGACTGACAGAAGGTTATGGCATGGGCTGCCTTGCTCTAAGCAGGTAGCCACAACTTAGAGAATAAGGCAGGGGGTGGTATATGTAAGAGGGCTGTTGACCCCTTATTTGTTGTCTCTCCCAATTCTGAGACTGAAAGGTTCTAGGTCCAATGGGGAGAGGGCAATATTTCAAGTCAGCTGGATTGACAAGGTTGGCAGGCCAGTCAGGGAGTTAAGCCCAAGAGCCTATCCTCTGTGTGACCTGGGGCAGAGTAGACCAGAGTCCAAGGGATTGCAGCAGGCCAGAGCTAACCTGGGGAAAGGGCAGCAGGCTAGAATCAGAGGGGCCAGAGAAACAGCCTAAAGGCAGAACTGAGCTGGGGACAGAGCAGGAGCTGGGAGCAGGAACAGTGGAGATCAGCCATGCTGGTGATAAGCAAGGGCTGAGCTGCAGCGGGTAGCTGTGAGGCCAGATCCAGGATAGCGAAAGGCTGGCCAAGCCATAAGTAATACTGGAGCTGAGAGTGGAGAGCGAGGAGGGGACCCTTAGCACAGAGAGACCTTGCCAGACAAGAGGGCCTTGGAAGCCAGACTCGGGGGTGGGGCAGAGTGGAGAGGGAGGGACATGACCCCAATGGGAGGCCTCATAGTGGGGAAAAGAGCTTGAGGGTGTGTAGCCAACCCCAGAGCAGGTGTCTCACCCTCACTATCACTGCATCACAGCCAGGTCCTGGGAAGAAGGCCTGGGATGTGTAAGGGACAGAATAAATTTTCTTGAGTCCCAGAGACTATTGTTTATGGCCTTCCCCATGCCCACAGTGCAGGGTTCCTGGACCCTTTAACTTCTTCAATTTTCTCTTATTTGTTTACTGTTGCTGTTTAATAAATTGTATTTGTTTTAAACTCAATGTAGCAATCACTGGGTCAGGGAAGTGGCCGATGAGGAGAGAGTATCCCAGAATAGGGACACCCTAGCCCCTGTCTGAGGGATTGTTAATCTCACCAAGGACACATCTCTAGTGGGACCTTTAATGTATTACCAGGTATGCCTGAGGTTAGCTTAAAGAAGGTATGTTACACACAATTCCACCTACTAGCTGAACAATCTAACACAGTTTAGCATTCCACTAGAACTAGCATCAACTATAGTCCTTCTAAGCTGGGATGATCCTAAGGCAAACCTCATTACATTTCAGAAAGTAGCCCTTGCTGCTTAGTGGGAGAAGAGTATCTGACTGCACAGCTAGCTCCTTTTATGTCTGAGGAAGCTCAGGCAGCTTACAAGGCCTTAGATGATGAAGCCACCAAGGAGTATGATAACCTGAAAGCCACCATCCTTGAGTGACTAGGGCTATCACTGGGACTTACCAGCACTGAAACTTTTTCACCTGGGGCATGACCCTGGGCTGTTTCTCAGTGACTTAAGAACTGGGCTACCCTCTGGCTGCTGCCGGTGTTCCTCTCTTCAGCCAAAATTGTAGAGTCTATGTTGTTCAAACACTAGCTAGAGGTTTTGCCAGCTGCCATGGAGTGTGATTTCACTAAGTGTGGTTTGTGGAGTGCTGGGGTCTCTCAGGCAGAACAGATGAGAACATCTGCTGCGCATTTGTAGCTTCAGTAGCCCTAGGGGGCTGAACAGAGTTAGGGCTAATAGACTCAGGGTGCTCGCAAACATAGTCTGGGAGACCCTATTGGATCCTAGAGAGCTATTGGAAAATGGCCTGGTGCATGTGACCTCTGTCCACAGGGACACTCATACCTCCCTCATGGCCTGAGTTTATTTGAACATAGGGGACAAAGCTGGAATGCTTTGGCAGTGCAAACCCCACATTGCCATCAGAAGTAATAATTGGGGTGGACTGGCAACACTTCTTGCTATTACCTTACCGCTCAGAGAGCCAGACATCACATCACTCTTCCTGTCTGCCATCTTCCTAGTTGTGGACTCCAACCTCTGTGATGGCCTCTCATGACCAAAGAAGAGTCAAAGAGCTGGGAAGACTTGGCGGCAAACAGCCCTGGCAGCTGACAAGCTGGCTAGCTGCTCAACAGGACCACTTTGCGATAACCTTCTTCCCGACATTGACACAGTGCTGTTAGCCAGGTCCTTTTATTTGGTCCAGGAATAACAAGGAGATTACACGCTTACACAGGTGTACACCTGGTTTTCAATGGTTAATGGAGTAATTGCCAGGAGGCTCAGGCCTCCCAATTTCCCCACATTGAGTTCCAAAATGACTTACTGTATCAGGTGGAGACCACCATCCAGATGGGAGAGGTATGCCTCCAGCTCCAGGTGCCCCAAAGCACCTGGAAAGAGATGCTAGGGCTGCCATGCTCAAGCCCCCTTGCTGGGCAAAGCTAAAACCCTAAAGAGGATGCTGGCCCAGATTTTTTTGGCTAGAAGTCCACAAAGAAGTGATGAACTTTTGTTTGTCCTGCCCTGAGTGGCAGCAGGTACCACCTAAAGGACACTTCCAGTCTCCCTTGGTCCCCTTACAAGTGTAAATACACCATCTGAACAGGTCGAGATGGAAATAGTAGGACCACTGGAAAATAGTAGTGCCCACAGGGGCACCAGTATATCCTGGTTGTAGTGGATTACACAATCCTCTCCCTGAGGCAGTTCCCTTCCACTCAATAACTGCTGAAGCCATTGCTGGGGAGTTAGTCCTATTTTTCACCCAGATGGACTTATTTTACAGGGACTTCAGGATACTTTATGCAGTGTAACAATTTGTTGCCAAGCCAATGTCATGTGTCATTGAATTCCTTGGGAAGGCTAAATAATGCGACACTTGATTTAACAAGAGGGTCCTGACAAATGCCTCTTGCTCCAGACTCAAAAGAAACAATGGCATTTGCCAAGCTTCTAGGACTTTTTCAGTTTATAGCCATGCCCTTCAGGTTGCTTGGGGCCTTGGCTACTTCCCAGAGGCTTGTGGATCAAGTCCTGTGCCACCACAGCCAGTTTTGGCAGCCTATCTGGATGACATAGTTATGTTTAGCACAAATTGGCCATCACCTTCAGTTCACATGGCCTCTGTGATGCAGTCATTAAAAAGCTGGATTTCAGGTAAATCCAAAAAAATGTAAGTTTGGGATACAGGAAACCAGTACCTGAGGCATCCTGTAGGGCCTGGCCAGATTCAACCCGTGCAAGATCAGACAGAGGCCCTGAGGAGGACCCCAGTTCTCACAATCAAGGAATGGGTATGGGCTTTCCTGGAACTTGCTGGCTATTACTGTAGGCTTGTGTCCCACTTTGCAACCTTTGAGGCATGCTTGAGGAGCTAATGAACAGAAGAAGCAGGACATGGGAGTTTCACAAGGGATTTTAGAGAGGAAGCATACGAGCCAGATACACCTACTAAAGATTCTCTAAACTTAGACCAATGAACCCCCAAAAGGGGAGAAAATACACACAAAACAAACAAACAAACAAACAAACAAAGATGAAAACCCTGCAAGAGTGAAGGACATAAATCCACACCATGTAGAGGTCAAGCATAGGAGTTTATTACACACAGCGCTGGCGGAGTATCACCTTGCTTATTAGGCTCAGAGATACTGTCAATCAATTGATTACAATACTATATATAGATTTTCCATGGGTGGGGGAAAGTGACGGAGTAGGCAGTTCCACACCCCAGGATAGGTTTTGCAGCAAGACAAGATAGCACATTAGCCAATGGTTAAAAGGTTACATAATGTCTCCGCCCATGGTCTCAAGTTAGCAAGTTAACATTTAATTAATACTTTGATGAAATATTATTAGTATAAAATATATATGTTGAATTCTGATTTGGGGTCCATAGGAATGGAGCAACTCCTTTGATTGTCCAACAGATACATTCCTAGGGGTTAAAGCAAAGAAGTAGTGATAGTATATGACAATACAGATTGTCTCCTTCATTTCTTAAGGCAGGCATTGGTCCTTGGGAAGGGAGGTGGAAGGATGCCATATCTTATACTGACATGTGCCAACTTTTCATAAACTCAGGGTTGGATCTGTGGAAAGAATGTTCCTTATGGAAGAGACTGACACAATAGGAACAGGGATCCTTTGTTCAATTTGCAACTCTGAATAAGACACAATTATTTAGTTCTTAGCTCCAATACCTGGCAATTTGCTTACCAGGCCTATTTTAGCAAAACAAGATTATCTGTTTACCCCAGCTTTCTCTTAGCTAATTACTATTTGCTAGGCCTCTGATCTCCAGACCAAACTCTGCACTTTGAGTCTGAGAAAGGGCTGGCACAATCCATACAAAGGGTAAAATTAATGCAGGCAGAAGTCCAGCAGCAGAGTGGGGACTATCCAGTTTATTGCACTGAATGTACCATGTATTCTTTACTAGGCTTGTGGGCAGGTGGCATGTGTGTGCATTCAGTGCAAGCAACTCATGGCCCTCAGAGACTAAGCATGGGCTCTTGAGACCAGAGTGGCTGAACTGAAGAAGCTAAAGGAGACAGAGAGATACATAGACAATACTTTCCGGGACATAGTACAGAGTCCCATCCCCAGTCTGACAGCCTCTGTCCTGTTGAGGAGGATGAACATCTCAAGGAAAGAGAACATCAAGCTGGAGTGTAGGGAAATGGTCCTATAGTTGGGACCCTCTTTCCAGATGATGCTATGGTATGCTCTCCCATTGTGGATATCCCTCTGACTTAGGGAACTCCAGGTATTGGGAAGAGATATGTAATATTAATAGGCAATTCTATTATTAGAAATATAGGTAGGTGAGTTTGTGGTGACTGGGAGAACTGCATGGTGAATTGCCTACCAGGTGCAAAGGTTGTGGACTCCTCAAGACATTTATGCAGTGCTATAGAGGAGCAGGTGGTCATGGTATGTGTAGGTACCAATGACATAGGGAAAAGTGGGAGAGAGGACCCAGAGACAAAATTTACACTGCCAGGAAAGAGATTAAAGTCCAGGGCCTCCATCATAGCATTCCCTGAAATGCTTCCAGTTCCATGTGCAGGGCCAATTAGACAGGCAGAACTTCAAGGTCTCAATGCATGGATGAGATGATGGTGTTTGGATTTAGGTTTATTAGGAGCTGGGAAGGAATTTTATTAGGAAAGCCAACAGATGCAGAGGGGCACATGGTTCAGACCTCCCTTGGGGAAGGATTTATTAAAGGGGATTCTCTGTATATTAGTAAAGAGGAAAGTATAGAAACTGATAAAGTGTTGGCAAAAGAAAAAGAATCCCTCAATTACATCACATAAAGGCAGACAACTAAATATTGACATATTTTTATAAGTGCTTGTATACAAATGCAAGAAGTCTAAATACTAACTTGAGTGAACTTGAGTGCCTGGTGTTAAATGAGGTATTGATATAATAGGTGTCACAGAAACTTGGTGGAATGATGATAATCAATGGGACATGGTAATATCAGGGTATAAAATATATAGGAATGACAGAGTAGGTTGTGCTGGTCGGGGAGCAGCATTAGATGTGCAAGTATAGAGTCAAATACAGTAAAAATCTTAAATGAATCAAACAGTACCACCAAATCTCTATGGATAGAAATTCCATGCTTGAAGAATAAGAGTACAGCAGTAAGAATATATTATGGACCACCTGCCCCGAATGGTGATGCTGATTGTTAAATTAGATTAGATTAGAGAAATTAGAGAGGCTACAAAAACAGAAAACTCACTAATAATGGGGGATTTCAAATATCCCCATATTGGAAACATTTCACCTCAAGACGAGATGCAGAGATAAAATTTCTAGACACCATTAATGACTACTTCTTCGAGCAGCTAGTCCCAAACTCACAATTCTTGATTTAGTCCTAAGTGGTGCACCACTTCTGGTCAAAAAGGTGAATGTAGCTGAACCACTCAGCAATAAGTGACCATAATGTAATTATATTTAACATTCTCATACGGGTGGGGGAGAGGGAATACCAAGGAAATTCACCACAGTAGCGTCTAGCTTCAAAAAGGGGAACTATACAAAAATGAAAAGTTTAGTTAAACGGAAATTAAAAGGAACAATCACAAGAGTGAAATGCCTGTAAGCTGCATGGAAACTTAAAAAACACTATAATAGAGGCTCAAACTTAATGTATATCCCAAATAAGTAGATAAATAAATATATAAATAAACAAACACACATACCTGCCTACAGTAAGAGGATCAAAAAATGCCACCATGACTAAACAACAGAGTAAAAGAGGTGGTTAGGGACAAAAAGACATTTTTAAAAAATTGGAAGTCAAATCCTATGCAGGAAAATAGAAAGGAATATAAACTCTATCAAGTCAACTATAAAAGTATAATTAGACAGGCCAAAAAAGAATTTGAAAAGCAACTAGCAAAAGACAAAAAACTAACAGAAAAATTTCTTAAGTACATCAGAAGCAGGAAGCCAGCCAAAAAATTTATAAGGCCCACTGGAAGATCTGGGTGCGAAAGGAGCACTCAAGGAAGACAGCACTATCACAGAGAAGCTAAGTGAGTTATTTGCATGGGTCTTCTCTGCAGAGGATTTGAGGGAAATTCCCTCACCTGAGCCATTCTTTTTAGGTGCCAAATCTGAGAAACTGTCCCAGACTGTTGTATCAATAGAGACGGTTTTGGAATAAGTTGGTAAATTCAACAGTAATAAGTCACTGGGACCAGATGGTATTCATCCATGGAACTCAAATATGAAATTGCAGAACTTCTAATTGTGGTATGTAACCTATAGCTTAAATCAACTTCTGTACCAGATGACTAGCAGAAAGTTAATGTAACACTATTGTTTTAAAAGGGCTCCAAAGGTGATTCTGGCAAGTACAGGCCAATAAGTCTAGTCAGTACTGGACAAATTTGTTGAAACTATAGTAAAGAACAGAATTGTACACACATATATACACACATATATGATATGTTGGGGAAGAGTCAACATGGCTTTTCTACAGGGAAATCATGCCTCACCAATCTATTAGAATTCTTAGGGGTGGTCAACAAACAAGGGTTTTCCAGTGGTTATAGTGTACTTGGACTTTCATAAAGCCTTTGACAAGGTCCCTCACCAAAGCCTGTTAAGCAAAGTAAGCAGTCATGAGATAAGAGGGAAGGTCCTCTCATGGATAAGTAGCTGGTTAAAATATAGGAAACAAAGGGTAGAAATGAATGGTCAGTTTTCACAGAGGAGAGAGGTAAATAGTGGGGTCCTTCAGGGATATGTACTGGGATCAGTGCTGTTGAACATACTGACAAATGATTCAGAAAAAGGGATAAACAGTGAGGTGAGAAAATTTGTAGATGACATTCAATTACTGACAATAGTTAAATCCAAAGCAAACTACAAAGAGTTACAAAGGGATCTCACAAGACTGGGTGACTCCTCCATGGATATAAATGTCTAATCTATCAATATCTGCAAGAGTTGATGGGGTGTAAAATGATAATACCAACACTTTAAAGCCTCTTAAGAGTAATGATGTTACAAATCTAGCTGTGAATCAGTAAAATGACCAGAGGGCAGTTTTGTCATCTATAATTTATAATGTCTTTTGGATTAATACTTTGTCTTGTAAATTGTAGATCTATGTTGCTATCTTCTAAATTGAGAAACACAGAAAACTGAACTCATTAGGTTACATGGATGTTTGTGAGACATCCATGTAACCTTATTGTATGGGTAATACAAAACTATGCAGGAAACAACTGGAAAGGATGGTGCATAATCCTCTTTGCCTAGGCAAAATATATAGTATAAGGTTCAAATTTTAAGCTGAAAACAAGACTCTGCTTTGTGCATAGTCCTGTTTCCAGTGTTAAAATGAAAATGAGAAAAGCTTTAAAAGAGAAAATTGTCACATTATTAGACTATACCTTCATGATGGGGGAAATAACTTGCATGTGGTCAGCATGGTCATTACAAGGTAAGAATTTGATCCTGCCTCCTAATTGATGCATGAATACAAAAGGAACACAAGCATAAGCAAAACAATTTTTTTTTCCGTTAAAGCAAATGCTTGTAGAAATTTGTGATAGTTGCCCCGGTTTAGTTAACATTCACTAATTTTATTCAGTTTTCTTAGACTCACTGATGATAATGCTGCTCTTTCACCTGCCTGAACTGTCATCCTATGCATCATGATTGGTTGAGTAGATATTAGTTTCTCTGGGCCATACATGTTTGTGTATGTGTTGTGTAATGTACCACGGACCAGTGCAATGCTATGTAATTTTCCCCAAACAAAAACTTCCTAAATTTAGATGTAAGGTTACTCAAGTGCAAATCTACCAACACAATCATTAAAAACTGCGACAAATCACTAATTAAAACAACCTTCATTCACTTTCCTTAACACTTTTTATTACTGACCTTGGCACAAAAAGTGGGAATGTGCTAATAAAGTTTGCGGATGACACAAAGCTGGGAGGTATTGCTAACACAGAGAAGGACTGGGATATCATACAGGAAGATCTGGATGACCTTGTAAACTGAAGTAATAGGATTAAATTTAATAGTGAAAAGTGCAAGGTCATGCATTTAGGGATTAATAACAAGAATTTTGGTGATAAATTGGGGACACATCAGTTGGAAGTAATGGAGGAGGAGAAGGACCTCGGAGTATTGGTTGATCACAGGATGGCTAGGAGCCGCCAATGTGATATGGCCGTTAAAAAAGCTAATGCAGTTTTGGAATGGATCAGGCGAGGTATTTCCAGCAAAGATAAGGAGGTGTTAGTACCGTTATACAAGGCACTGGCGAGACCTCATCTGGAATACTGCGTGCAGTTCTGGTCTCCCATGTTTAAGAAAGATGAATTCAAACTGGAACAGGTACAGAGAAGGGCTACTAGGATGATCCGAGGAATGGAAAACCTATCTTATGAAAGGAGACTCAAAGAGCTTGGCTTGTTTAGCTTAGCCAAAAGAAGGCTGAGGGGAGATATGATTGCTCTTTATAAGTATATGAGAGGGATAAATATTAGGGAGGAAGAGGAATTATTTAAGCTTAGTACCGACGTGGACACGAACAAATGGATATACACTGGACACTAGGAAATTTAGACTTGAAATCAGACGAAGGTTTCTAACCATTAGAGGAGTGAAGTTCTGGAACAGCCTTCCAAGGGGAGTAGTGGGGGCAAAAGACATATCTGGCTTTAAGACTAAACTTGATAAGTTTATGGAGGGGATGGTATGATGGAATAGCCTAATTTTGGCAATTAATTTGGCTATTGATCTTTGATTATCAGCAGATAAGTATGCCCAGTGGTCTGTGATAGGATGTTAGATGGAGTGGGATCTGAGTTACTACAGATAATTCTTTCCTGGGTACTGGCTGGTGAGTCTTGCCCACATGCTCAGGGTTTAACTGATCGCCATATTTGGGATCGGGAAGGAATTTTCCTCCAGAGCAGATTGGCAGAGTCCCTGGAGGTTTTTTGCCTTCCTCTGCAGTGTGTGTCCCAGGTCACTTGCTGGAGGATTCTCTGCAGCTTGAGGTCTTCAAACCACAATCTGAGGACTTCAGTAACTCAGACATAGGTTAGGGGTTTGTTACAGGGGTGGATGGGTGAGATTCTGTGGCTTGCATTGTGCAGGAGGTCAGATTAGATGATCATAATGGTCCCTTCTGACCTTAAAGTCTATGAGTCTACCTCAACATCATTCTACCCAAAGGAACTCTCAGGCTCCTCACCTCCACAATAAAGTCCTCGTCTGACATATAGCAATGCACTCACCCAGGTACTCAAAATTGTGTTCAAACACAGAACCTTAACTCTGACCACAGCAAGATTAAGGTATTTTCCTGAATGGTTACTGCAAAAATAAATTTAAAAAGAGGCCAGAGTTAGTGGTGCAGATTTGCAGGACTGGCAAGGCTATGTCTGGCACAAACTAAAGATGGTAGGGACAAAGAAGGCCATCTTGTGGCCCCCAAAATCTGGGGCTTGGGGGAACCAGTGTGGTCCCTGCTACAAGACAGAACCGCTCGAAGGTTTCTCTGACTTACACCAGCTATGCATATCCTCAAGAGGCTCTAGAGATGCCCCCTTTTCACTAGCTACATCCCCTTGTGCCAGAAGGTGGTTTGGTGGAGTATGAGCTGCTACTGTGGTACTGTACTACCTGAGGATTCTCCTAGGGATGGGAATCTTCCAAGGGGCATTTAAGCAGGTGTTATGGCTGCTTTGCAGCACGGGAGTAGTGCAAACCAGCCAGAGAGCACTGGAAGATTGAGCCCAAGGTGTGGCATTTGTGTGTAATTTAGAGTGCAAACGCTCAGCTCCTGCTCACTGTTAGTCCTGGACAGTGATACGTGTAAATATTTTCCTTGCAGCTCTAAGCAACATTGCCAAGGCCACATTAGAAGTTGCGTAGGCCTGCAGTTTGTCCACTCGCCTGTGACAGACTTTGGGTGACTAAAAATCTTTTGTGTAGCAAATCTCATTTCAGAAAGCATCAATTTATTAAACATCATTTCCTCAACACGTCTGTGAATTTATGAGAGTTACCAATTGTCAAAGAGCAGTCAAGAGAAAATGGAGATCTTGTAATGCTGTGGTACAGGGCTCAGCCCAATGTGGGGGAGAGATGTTAAAGAGACATAGTAAAGCTACTGTATGAAACACTGGGGATCAAACTATTACACCATTATTTGTTCACTTTCCCTTTACTTTTTCCTTCTCGATTTTTATTTGTTCCAGACTGATCACTATTCTCCCCTATTACCCTTCCCTTATTACTGAGCTTTAATGCTACCTACTGTCTCCTAAGCATCAAATTTGGAAACGCTCACTTGTTAGGAAGGAGAATCTCAGACTTCATCTTACATGAGATGCCCTAAGAAAAATTGAGGAAGGAGCCCTTGCTTGTTCCACCGAGGCACTCTTGCTAACAGTTGCAAGGAATTGCACGTGCCTCCCATTTCCACTGATGGGGCCCCATAAGATCATGGCTTCTCCCTTGGAACCACATCATTTTATAAATAAAGTCCTTTGGACTGGCATAGCTGGATGATCAAAATACTGGTCTGGACAAGTAAAATTTAGTTTTTTTCTCCTTGCTCGGCATGCTGGCAGCCTACACATAAAAATCCTGGGTGTATTGTAACTAGGAATGGCTGATTTGGAGTTCCCTATTCTGTTGTATCTGTAACCCCAAATTTCCCTACAACATTACATAAATTCCGTGATGGTCTTTAGTTAAACAGAGATACAAAATGTGCACACAACAACCTACTTCATTAATCAGTCAGAAGGAAGCATTTGTAGCAACTGAAGCTTCTGTGTTGCAAACAGAATGTGTTGCAATTATCAAACCTAGTTGGACAAAGATGTAATGGAATGTTAAACTGTGTTATATTGTTCAGCCAAAGGTGGCACTGTTTGTAAAATACCTTATTTAAGTTAACCTGAACCATATCTGGCAAAACATTAAACGATCTTATGATGAACACATATGGTGTGTATAAACCTGCTTTGAAGCCAGTCCATATCTGGGAAAGAAGTACATAACATGATGTCAGAAGTAAACTAATAACAAAAACAGCAGGAAAACAGCAACAAAGAGGGAAAACAGAAGGAAAAACAGCAACAAAGGTTGCAGGATCTCAACATGCTACTCTTCAATGCCCCAGAGAACTTCAGCTTTGACAAACTTTCGCAATGCACAGACTAGAAATAATATTTTGCAAGATTTTGAATTGCAAACAAACTCCATAAACTAGTGATATACAGGTATCTTTAATTTATGCTATAGGAAAGCAAGCAGTTCATATATTTAAATACTTTGATTTTACTGAAGAGAATCACAAAGGTGATTATGAAAGGGTTCTGGCTATGTCTGATGCATATTTTATATCTTAGAGAAATGTGGTTTATGAAAGAGCATGTTTTTAACTGAGAATTCAAGAATCTGGGGAAAATGTTGAATGTTTTATAAGAGCTCTGAATACATTGGCTGAAAACTGATTTGGGGAATGCAAATATCAGAGACAGGCTGTTTATTGGGTTAACAGATAAAAACCTTTCACAGCAGCTCCAATGAAAGAGAGATTTAACCCTAGCCCCAGCTATTGAAATAGCAAAGTAGTCTGAGCTGGTGAGATAGCAAAACCAAGAGTAACTTGCCAAACTTGAAAAACAAGATACTAGCTTAAAAGCTGTTAACAGATGAAGTATAAGTGCTAAAAGTCATCATAAAACCCCTGAAGCAAGGAGAGAAAACTACTAGACTAAAATGGACAAATTCCAGCCCACATACACAAGGTGTGGAAAAAATCATATCCTAAGAGATGATGCATGTCCAACCAGAGGTGCCTGGTGTAATGCACAAAATATGGGCATTTTGCAGCTGTTTGCCACACCAAAGCAGTCAGGAGGTTGACTTTTATTATGGACAATCAAGAGCCATTGTCTCTAGGATCTATCACTTGTGATGACACAGAACCTGGCTGGAGAGTGAAATTGAATATTCATGGTAAGATTGTTGACTGTAAAATTGACTCAGGTACTGACATCACAGTCATCTCAGAAGGGACATACAATTACCTTCAATTCCTCCCAGCTGACACAGCTCTGACTAGCCCTGGAGGTATTCTGAACAGCATGGACCAGTTCACCACAGAAACAACTTACAATGACAAAAGCTAGGTATGTGCATGTGATCAAAGATCAACAACCTTCTCAGGTGCAGTGTAGCAGCCATGATGGTCCTAGTGAGGAAGGTAGAAGAACTTGGAGGAGGATTTTATGGTATTGGAATTTTGAAAGGAGATCCAGTACAATCAACTTAAGAGACAATGCTGAACCATATAGTGTACAAACACTCCTACCAGAGAGACCTTGGAAGACAGTAGCTGCAGATTTATGTGAATTCAGAGGACATCATTACCTGCTCATAGTGGACTGTTTTCCAGGTATGTAGAAATAATGTACTTGAAAGACATAACATGTCACAGTGTTATTGAGAAACTGAAGTGCATTTTTGCTCACTTTGGTATTCCAGAACAACTAGTGATGTAAGGAGGAAATTTTGTTAATCCAGTAACGTGTCTAAACCACTCCCATAGCTGGAATACCAATTGTTAATGCTATTGCTAAAAGCAGCTAAAATTAAGGGTTTCTGAAGCCTTAGCACAACTAACAGACCAGGATTGGATGGGGGAAGTCAGTGACCACAAGGAGTAACTGTGACCCTCTGCCTTCCTGACTTGAGCTTTTCTCTGAAGCATGCGGTTTTGCAAGATGGAAAGTTAACTACTGCTATATGAAATAGCTGGTTAAAAGATGGAAAATTCCACACACAGCTTCTGCTCAGTAAGGTTTTTTTGTTTATGAACAAGCTATGTAATACTAACAAATTGGGTATAAAAAGAGGAAGAAATCTGGGATCAGCGGACACTTGAATACCTCTCAAGTTCCGCTGCAGATGGAAAGCCAACCATTGGACATCTACAGTTATCCAATTGAGACCTTCTCAAGACATGGGGTAAATGTGAATTTGGGGGTGCTCTACTAATCTGTTGCAGAAGTGTGTAAGTGCTGGAGAATAAATAAAGTAGAAGCTTTGAGTGAAAGCACTTTTGCAAGCAGACAAACATCAACTATCTATCATCTGGACTGCCATGTCCCCATTGATTTATTTCCTGCCACTGCCTCCCAAAGAATAAAATTACCAAGAGCTTTGGGTTCAGAAAAACCCTGGGTAACAGTGGTGGACAATGGATCACAGTTCACTGCAACAGAATTTAAGTCATTCTGAACAAAATATGATTTTGATGATATTACTAGCAGCCCACATTGCCCACAAGTGAATGGCGTGGATGACAGAGCTGCACAGCCAGCCAAGAAAATCCTACAGCAGGAAGATCCATTCCTTGCTCTTCTAAGTTATGGATCAACACCAGTAGCAGCTTTGGGATGTAGTCCATCACACCTTCTGATGGGAAGATAACAGATTCTTTTCCAAAGTTGGAACAGTAGTTCTACCTCCCAAGTGGTACTGTGTGTAAAATACTTTAAGCTAACCTGATCCATATCTGACAGAGCATTAAAGGATCTTATGAGGAACACATGTAGTGTGTATATGCAAGCTCTGTATCTAGTTCATATCTGGTATTCAAGTACATGAACTGGATGGCTGTGGCAAGGATTAAATGATTGATAGACCTAAGAGCTCTGATGACTTTCATCATCTGTAGCTCCATCTTGCAGGTTATAGTCTGCAGCATATTCAAGTCCTCAGTATACAGAATGAGGTGAAACTCCAACCAGTGAAGAATATACTTTCCAGTACTACTCTCCTGAAAGCAACTAGATCTGTAGGGAGCTGACAGTGAGATTTTATTATAACATTTGCACTTAGGGGCCACCGAATGAAATTAATAGGCAGCAGGTTTAACACAAATAAAAGGAAGTTCTTCTTCACACAGCCTACAGTCAACCTGTGGAACTCCTTGCCTGAGGAGGTTGTGAAGGCTAGGACTATAACAGGGTTTAAAAGAGAACTAGATAAATTCATGGAGGTTAAGTCAATGAATGGCTACTACCCAGAATGGGTAAGGAATGGTGCCCCTAGCCTCTGTTTGTCAGAGGGTGGAGATGGATGGCAGGAGAGAGATCACTTGATCATTACCTGTTAGGTTCACTCCCTCTGGGGCACCTGGCAATGGCCGCTGTCAGCAGACAGGATACTGGGCTACATGGACCTTTGGTCTGACCCAGTATGGCCATTCTTACGTTCACTAGTTAACAGTAGCTAGGGATTCATTTTTACATGTAAATAGCAGTGAAGGAATAACTCAGGACTCACCTATCTTTCAGAGCCTTCTCTTTTTAACATATTTGCTGTTCTCAGGTTATCTTGTAGCTCCTTTCCTTGGAATTTGCTACCAATCCTTGAAAGGGGGCTAAGAAAGGGTGTTCGGTTTTCAGCAAAGAGAGGCTGAAATGGGGCACAGTGGGGCACTGCCAGTGGGTACAGAGCACCCACCAATTTTTCTCCATGGGTGCTCCAGACTCTGAGCACCCACAGAGTCAGCGCCTATAGCAGGGTAAATTGGAGGTGGTATTTCAGTGAGACTCAAAGTCACAACTTTCAGGACTGTAATCACGCATCTTAGCCACATCCTTTACATTACATAAAACAAAGGCGGCCTTGTGTCACCTCAGAGACTAACAAGTTTACTTGGGCATAAGCTTTCCCGGGCTAGACCCCACTTCATCAGATACAACCTTGTCAACAGCCAGAGACTATAGACCACCCTGCTGACTGTGCCCTTTCCTCTCCCCTGCAACTGTCTCCGCTCGCGCCTGCGCAGAGCTTTTATAGTTTAGCTCCGCCTTTCCCAGCCCCTCTTTTCCGAATTGGCGCAGCCTCCTCACCTAGCCCCGCCCCGGGGGCTGTTTTGGCCCCGCTCCACTTATAGGTCAGCACCGCCCCCGCCCCCGCCCCTCATCTCGGGGTAGTGCTAGCCACGCCTTCCTCTTAGCCCCGCCCCCTGGGCTCGTACTAGCTCCGCCTTCCTCCCTGGCATCGGCGCTTGGGGACCATTCAGGTCTCGCCCCCTATTGTCGCGCGCCCTCGGGGCTGTTCTGACCACGCCCCTTGGGCCCTGCCCTTCTCCCTCCCCTGGCCGGGGCTGGGCTAGTGGTGGCGCAGCGGACGTTGCCGCCGCGCCGTGACGCAGCCAGAGAGGCTGGGCCTTCCCCTCCTCCTCCGCCGGACGGTGACAGCTCCGGGGAGGTAGCGAGCGCCGCTGGGGTTGTCGGTGGCTCCGGTCGCCTCGCTCGCCGCCAGCGGCCCGGGAGCAGTCGGCGTTGCTGCTGGCCATGGTCCCCCGCCCGCCGCAGGAGGGGCAGGAGCAGAAGCGGCGGCCGCAGCCGCCATTGCGAGCCGGGGCTGCGGGAGTATGAAGGATGGAAGCGGACGAGGTGACAATTCGTGAGCAGAACTTCCACAGCCAAGTGCGGGAGTACACGGTGCGTACGGGGGTGACCCGCCCCGGAGCCCCCCACCCCATGCAGCCCGCCCTGTAACCCTCCTTTATCCTGCCCCTCATGCCCTGTAACACCGTCCCCCCATCCGGCCCTGGAAACTCTCCTCGTTCTGCCCCCCAATGCTCCTCATGCCCCTCCCCCTCATCCCACTTGCCCCGAGCCCCTCCCATCCCACCTGCCCTGGAACCCTCTTATTCTGACCCCCCATATTGTCTCCTCTGGAACCCTCCTTCATATCACTCCTTCTCCTTTTCCCCTTGGAATCCCTGTTCATACCACCCCCACATCCTCCCCCCCAAGTCTCCTTCTTACCGACCCTTTTCCTGCCCCCCTCCTTGAGCCCATCCACCCTTCATCCTGCTTGCCCTGGAACCCTCCCCCCATCCTGCTGTCAAACCCCCTGCCTGCCACAGAATCACCCCCATACTACCCTGATCCTGCCCCAGAACTTCCCCTTCATACTGACCCCCCAATCCTGACCACTCCAGAACCCCCTTTTATATTGCTCCTTTGCATCCCACCCCTGCTCCTCTGCCCACAGTGGAACTCCCCTGTGCTCCTCATCCTATCTGCTCTGGAGCCCCCCTCATACCTTTCCTCTCCATCCTGCCTGCTCTGGAATCCCCATCCGTATCCTGCCTATCTAGCCCTCTCTGTGAATCTTCCTCAGCCACATCCTGCCTGCCGGTGAACCCCCTAACACTGCCCCAGACCATCCTGCCTGTCTTGTAACCTACCACCATCCTACCTCCCCATTAATCTCCTCATAGTGCCCCGCACTGTTCCACTCTATAACCCCCTCATAGTGCCCTCACTGTCCTGCTTGCCCTATATATCCCATCTTCATACTGCTGTCTCTGTATTCTCCTATTTTACCACACTACATCCTCTCATACTATTTCTCCCTCTCCTCATACTGCCCCATATCACACTCTGCCACTTCATATTGCCCTCTATTTATAATACATCTCTACCTCAATATAATGCAACCCGATATAACACGAATTCGGATATAATGCGGTAAAGCAGCGCTCGGGGGGGTGATGGTGTGCACTCTGGCGGATCAAAGCAAGTTCAATATAATGAGGTTTCACCTATAACGCGGTAAGATTTTTTGGCTCCCGAGGACAGCGTTATATCGAGGTAGAGATGTAGTACCTACTTATTTACCCATAGTGCCACTCCAACTTACTGTGTGCACCACCCTGTAGTTCCTCTGGTACTGCTTCATGACCCTTATCCATTATAGCCAGGTGGGGGAGTGCATGGTGTGCCTGGGGAGGCTTACCTGTGCCCCCATAATACCATCTCTGCTGTTACAACTCTTAACCTTAATTCCACAGATAAGTGATAGTGTACAGAGGACACATTGCATCTCTGTGCTTCTGTACTCCACCCGCACCCTCATGCTGCTGCATCATGCCTCCCACCAGTCAAGTATAGGAGTACACAGTATGTAGATGTGTCCTGCCACCCGCCTACCATGCTGTCCTACAACTGCCCTTAATTCTCACCTCAGCCAACTGTAGGAGTACACGGTGTGTACAGAGGGCATACATTCCTTTTGTACCTCCCTAAAATCCCCCTTCATGCCATCCCTAGTACTGTCCCATGCTCCTCTCTCTCCCCTATAGTCAAACACAGAAATACACTGAGCGTATGGGTGGTGTCTACTGCCCCAAACACCCTTGGAAACAACCAGATGCCACAACATAGATAGAGGGTTCTGGTAGGGCTCTCACGCTGTACTGTCTCATTCTCCCCCAGCCACGTGTGAGAGTATATGGTGCATACATAAGTACTGTGAAGTAGGGGCAGACTATTGCAGTCAAAGGTACATTCTAGGTACTGGAAACATATCATTTTATACTGACCCATACCACCCTTATAAAGTTTGCGAACATATATGCAAAGGTATATACATTACTAGATTATATTTGAAAATTGATCCCTTGAATAAGAATATGATTTCATATTCTAGTAATTTGTGGTGGCATATTTGTCAATTTTATTAGACAGCAATATTAAATTTGGGTGAGCTGTGTAAATCAGGTAAGATGACGGTGAACGGATTATTTGGCAGTGGGGACCTGACTGGATCCCTTAAGTACTCATTTCCATAGTTTCTAAAAAGGTGTAGAATTTTTTGTTAAAGTGTAGTATATTGTGGGTGGTGTTTGGACTCTATTGAAGCTGGTTCAAGTTACACATTTCCCCCTGTTTTTCTTAAGTGAGTGCCAAAAGTTTAAGCAAGTTTGGTGCAGAAGGTCTATTGGAGGGGGTCCCTAATGCAATAGATCCTGAGGCCCACAAAACATGGCTCCTCTATTCGACATATTAACGAATCTGTAGGAGATGTATGTGATAGTGAGACTTCCATCAGTGTGGGGTATAGGAATAGCAAATGGTGGGGAAATGAGGATACAGGGATGGAGGATTTTTTTCAGTATAGAGAAAGGCTTGAAGTTTCCTGGGCAGCCACCTTCCTTGTCCTCTCTCCCTTGCTCCATTCATGACCCCTCTATGTCAGTGGTCTCCAAACTTTTTTGATCGCGTACCCCCTGCCGCACCAGCTCTACCATTTTTGCCAAAGCAAAAAGAAAAAAAAACAAACCACTCGGACTCCCACCCGAACTGCCGAAGCAAAAACCAAAACCAAAAAACCACTCCTCCTGCCGTGCACCCCCAAGGATCCTCTTGCACACCCCACTTTGGAGACCACTGTTCTATGTTTCCTTTAATCTACACTCCTATGGTATGTCTACATTGCCCTCTTCTTTTGGTGGCATATAGTGTACCTCTACCCATGTAGTGCCCTAGAATAGGTATAAATAGCAGGGTAGCCTAGGAGCCATGACTTAGGCAAGTAAAGACATGTGTGAAGAGTGTGGGTAAGTATGTGAGTACATATCCTATGGCGACTCTACTCGTCCAAGCTGTGCTGCCCTACCTAGGCTGCTGTTTTTAGCAGTGTACTTATCCTGCTGCCATTGCCTTTCCCCACTAGAGGGAAAGACTCCAGAAGTGGGGAAAGGCTCTGGTTGTGGGGAAGCAGCAGGAAAGAGCTTGGGGAGCTCTCTGCTGCTGGAGCCTTTGCCTGTTGCGGGGGGGGGGGGGGGGGGGGAGGGTGGGTTTCCCAGCTTCCTCACCCCTGCCAGAGCATTTCCTCCCCTCAGTGAAAGGCTCTGTCAGCAGAAACCTTTCCCGGAGCCTCCCTGTCACTAGAGTCTTACATTGACACGTGTAGCCACACACTGCAATGTGGAAGCAGCTTGCTTTTTGCTGCAGCATATAGCTACATGTACACTGCATGCCACTGACACTGCTGTGTAGTGTAGACATAGTCCATGGGCTCCTGTGTACCTCCTTATCCATCAGTGCCCTGCCTATGTTTTGCTCCCCCATGTGATGCTTCCTGTTGTGCTTTGTGAAGGTGCCCACCGTTCTGCGACTGGAAGCATGACTTCATGTTACATCTCTTTGTACAGCCCAGTGTGACAGTACACAGTGCCTGTAGATGCCCCAAACCTGCCAAAAGCTAAGCAAAGATTAACTCACCTATATGCGTAAATATCCCTGAAGCAGTAGCTTAGATCTTGTACTAGGACTTATTTGGTGTAACTTCTGTCTCTCAGGTGCAGGGGCGTGCACAGAGATAAAAATCTGGCCACTTCTGTAGGGGCACTTTCTGTGCTGCCTGAGGAGCTGGCTCTCCTCGCTTCAGCCTCGAGGTCGGAGGAGCTGGCTCTTTTCCCCTCCCCCTGCGTCCTGGTGGAGCTCACTCCTGCCTGAAGGAGCTGGATCTCCCCCCTTGGCCTGGTGCCAGTGGAGCTCACACTCCCTACCCTGGAAGAGTTCTTTGCCCTGCTGACTGGGGGGGCCCTATGCCCTGCTTACCTCCCTTTTGCACATCCTTGCTTAGGGGAGTGGTTTATTCATACCCCTGAGCGACATAAGTTTTGCTGACATGAGCTATAGTGTAGACATAGCCTAAGGTTACTTGATGAGCTTGCTAGCGGTGCCTATATTTAGATAACTGAGGCAAAGTATTCTCAGTGAAGGACTTCCTATTCTTGAGCCATTCTTGAGGTGTTAATTGCCCACTTCATTTTATGTGGTTTCTTGCAGTGTTTGTTAACCCCATATGCTTAACAATCTGTTCCTTGTATTTAGTTGTTTACCTTTTCCATACCTCAAGAAGAGCTGTGTGAAGCTCAAAAACTTGTCTCTTCCACCAACTGAAGTTGGTCAAATAAAAAAGTATTACCTTATCCACCTTGTCTTTCATATTTTTGAGCCAGTTTATTGATCTTTAGTATTCTGCAAGACCATCTGTTTTCTCAGGGTTTTGATAGAAGGGATAATGTAGGGATAGTTCATGTGTATTTTATTAAATTCATGTACAATGTGGCCAGAGAGTCTCATAAATGCATTTTAGAAGTGTAGAAATAAAAGTAGTCCCTATCTATAGCTAAGTGAGAGTGTATCCCCCGTGCAGCTTCCCTGCAGCCTCCTGTTCCTCTTAACAATTATGAAGTATATGGTGAGTATCATTTTAGCACAGTTTCTTTTTATCTCCCCAAAGCTTCCTAAAGCAAAATGGAGTACACAGTAACACTCTTGTGCACCCTCCTGTTACCCTGAGTCTTGTCCCCTGCTAATCAAGACAGTACACACAACATCCACATCAGGAACTGTACTGTAACCTAAATGCCACCACTTTCCAGTATTTTAACAGTGAGTTGTGCATACTTATCTCCACAGCTGGGATAATATGCTCCACCTTCTGATGTGTGCATATAACATCCATTTAAACCAGGGTAGGAGGCAGTGATATAACTAAGGGAAGAGTTTGGCATTAGTTACATGGAGTGAATTTCTGGTGGGTTATGTGACAGTATACAAGTGAGTGAACTTTACCAAATCTACTAGTATTTTAGCAGTTTTAAAGATTATGTGATACAAATAAAAATAGTCTATGTTTTGTGTCAGGAAAGCGTAGTTCTTGTTTCTTCCAACAGCATGCCTTAGGAAGGGAAACAACAAAATTCCTGTAGATGAAAGAAATGAAATAATTTCTGATGCTCTTTTTTAAAAACAGCTGCATGAAATTCCTAGATTACAGTTCTGTGGTTTGATAAAACTCCTAAATAAATCTTTAATCTAATAATTTCTGTATTACAGTTGGCCTGTTCTAAATGTTTCATTTTTGAAAACCGGTAAAATAAAACTGACATATAATCACATTTTTCTTTAGTAAAGGAGTTCTCTCTTCCCCTGGATTGGTGTACTCGCTGCATGGAAGAAGGCAAGGAAATGTGGTATGGGTTTTAACCATGCCACAAATTTATTAGTCAAATTACCTCCAAGGTACCCCTCCGTGGACAGTCTACTGCAGTCACTTGCACCCCATTGATCATTTGCCAATTCTTGTGGTCTCCCACCATCGGGGGAGCCAGTCATCAAACTAGGAGAGACTAAGGGCACTTCCATTTGTCTGCTAGCATCCCTTCTCCTTCCAGGGCTTGAGGTGACAGGGGACTTAGACCCCCAGAGAATACTGCCATCAAGCACGTTGGTGGGGCAGTCCCCCTGGGTAGTGCTCCAGCCCCAGTTTGTTTGCTGCAGGGCTTAGATACGTTACCCCCATCTCTAACATCAGTACCGGGCAAATTAGTCGAAACAATAGTTAAGAATAAAATTGTCAGACACATAGAAAAACATAAACTGTTGAGCAATAGTCAACGTGGTTTCTGTAAAGGGAAATCGTGCCTTACTAATCTATTAGAGTTCTTTGAAGGGGTCAGCAAACATGTGAACAAGGGGGATCTAGTGGACATAGCGTAGTTAGATTTCCAGAAAGCCTTTGACAAGGTCCCTCACCAAAGGCTCTTACGTAAATTAAGGTGTCATGGGATAAAAGGGAAGGTCCTTTCTTGGATTGAGAACTGGTTAAAAGAGAGGGAACAAAGGGTAAGAATTAATGGTAAATTCTCAGAATGGAGAGGGGTAACTAGTGGTGTTCCCCAAGTGTCAGTCCTTGGACCAATCCTATTCAATTTATTCATAAATGATCTGGAGAAAGGGGTAAACAGTGAGGTGGCAAAGTTTGCAGGTGATTCTAAACTACTCAAGATAGTTAAGACCAAAGCAGATTGTGAAGAACTTCAAAAAGATCTCACAAAACTAAGCGATTGGGCAACAAAATGGCAAATGAAATTTAATGTGGATAAATGTAAAGTAATGCCCACTGGAAAAAACAACCCCAACTATACATACAATATGATGGGGGCTAATTTAGCTACATTGAGTCAGGAAAAAGATCTTGGCATCATCATGGATAGTTCTCTGAAGATGTCCACGCAGTGCGCAGAGGCGGTCAAAAAAGCAAACAGGATGTTAGGAATCATTAAAAAGGGAATAGAGAATAAGACTGAGAATATATTACTGCCCTTATATAAATCCATGGTACACCCACATCTCGAATACTATGTACAGATGTGGTCTCCTCACCTCAAAAAAGATATTCTAGCACTAGAAAAGGTTCAGAAAAGGGCAACTAAAATGATTAGGGGTTTGGAGAGCATCCCATACGAGGAAAGATTAAAGAGGCTAGGCCTCTTCAGCTTGGAAAAGAGGAGACTAAGGGGGGATATGATAGAGGTATATAAAATCATGAGTGATGTTGAGAAAGTGGATAAGGAAAAGTTATTTACTTATTCCCATAATACAAGAACTAGGGGTCACCAAATGAAATTAATAGATAGCAGGTTTAAAACAAATAAAAAGAAATTCTTCTTCACACAGTGCACAGTCAACTTGTGGAACTCCTTACCTGAAGAGGTTGTGAAGGCTGGGACTATAACAATGTTTAAAAGGGAACTGGATAAATTCATGGTGGCTAAGTCCATAAATGGCTATTAGCCAGGAAGGGTAAAGAATGGTGTCCCTAGCCTCTGTTCATCAGAGGATGGAGATGGATGGCAGGAGAGAGATCACTTGATCATTGCCTGTTAGGTTCACTCCCTCTGGGGCACCTGGCATTGGCCACTGTCGGTAGACAGATACTGGGCTAGATGGACCTTTGGTCTGACCCGGTATGGCCGTTCTTATGTTCTTATCAAGAGATGCCCTTGGGATGCCCACTAAGTTACCTTTTTGGATCTGGAGCCTAAATCAGTGAGTTCCTGCACGGGGCACCTGCCACAAGGAAGCATCAGCATCAGTTGGGCTGCTTCCATCCCACCCTGCATGGACTACCTAGAAGTTTGGCCAGCGCAATTCCGAGATAATCCAGGAACATATTGCACTTATATCAGAGAGATGCACTCCTTCCTTTGGATAAAGCTCAGTCATACTCTGAGCTTCGTGACCATGTCTGATAATAGAGCCACCTCGGGACTCCAGCCATGTTTTTACTTCCTATGGTCCTTCCTCTGGGCCATATTCACCTTTTTGTGGGTGTACTGCAGTCAGCCAAACCTTGCGGGCCAACATTTCCAACAGTACTATCCCCACACTGGGAAATATGTTCACCAGCAGTCCAATATCCTGCTTAGCCTTCAAAATCAGTTTGAAGTTGGATCACATTCCCAAGTTGTTCTTCCCTAGGTGGATAATGATGATGTCAGGCATGTCCTCCCAGGGTGCCAGCCCATGCAAGAAGAGCATGAGCTGGTCCCAGGATATGCCCTGTCTGCCATGCTAGTACAGAATCACATCCCTTCCAATGTCCACCTGTGAGCCTCTCACCAAATTTCGTGCTCTCTTGTAAGTCCAGTGCACAATGCTGTGCTCTCAAATCCCTATTCTCAACTGTGTGTGCTGCAATATATTCTTTATGATCGACATGGGGGAGGAAGCAGACATGATTAAAACCTGTGGTGCTTACGGCTTACCACCTGCATTACCTTCCCCTCAGACACCTGCCATAAGAATTACAGACCTGGATTGCAGTGTCCTATATCCTGGACCTCTGACTCACCCATGCCCAACTGGGTAACCACTGTTGAGGCCCCTGTACAGAAAGAGTGGGAGACATGCTCTCCTGGTAGCAAGCTCAAGAGTAAGAACTGTTTCTGAAAGACTCTCACAAACTGGAATTTGGTTAGGAAGGAATGGTCACTGTGTAGAAACGGGACCCCCCTCACTGGGTTGGCATTGAGCCACATATGTCTGCAGTATCTGTACAGGATGCAGGTTCATCCTACCAGAACGGTGCAGAACAGCAGCCTCACTGAACCGCCTTTGGTCTGTTTTTGACCTGTGGACCTTGAGCTACAGAGAATCACCTTCCCACTGCACATCATGTAGTTTGGGAGCCCGTCCTGAAGGGTCTCCATTGGCTGAAAGCGCCATCTCGCTGACCTGAAAGGCCCCAAAGAAAGCCAACAGAAAGGCTTCCTTGAAGAATACAACTTCACACCCGTCCACCCCTGGATGGCAGATGCAAGGAAGAACTTCAACTGATTGCCTTAGTACCTGCAAGGTCACTAGTTTCCTGACATTGCTCCGTGTCCCAGCAGCCTGTGCCCAACCTTCCAGCATCCTATGGGCCATGAATCCCCTACAGGGGTCCAGATTACCTATAGACTCGCAGTCAAAGGACACCACAGCTAACTGGTTAGCTGTTGTCGGTGGTGCCAGCCATTGCCTATGTAGTGAGATCATGAACTTCAAGGTTATGGAGATCTGGGCTCTCAGCCCCTGAATGCTTGGAATGCCTCAGGTGCCATCATGTAGGCCAAACAGGTGCATGGTGCAATGATCCCTTGGCTGTGGTCTGGTACCTCTGATGTTCGTGCTCTGAATCTGTTGACTGGCCGTTGAGAGAGAGTTTCATTTATGCCTTTGGTAAGCTCAGGTACGTGTTGTCAGTGAAATGAAAGTTGCACTGGTGAAAACGGAGAACAAAAGTCCTCACAAACCTCGTTATCCTGTCAGATTTAGTGGACTGAAAGTTCACCAAGTGACTAACCGCGTGATTGTTGCACCAAAACCTCATCCACTTGTCCTTGAACGCCCCATCCTGAATAGTGACCAGAATGGGGAAGAAATCCAGGAATGTGATGTCCTTCAAAACTCCAGACTCCCTCCATTCCTGGGGCCACTCATGGGCACACCAGTGCTCTCTGAAATACAAGCCAAAATCTGTCCTGCTTGCTGCATCTGAGTGGACTTTGCAGGTCAGCCTTGATCATGTAAACATCCCTCCATATAGACACCCCATTACAGTGAGTGAGGAATCAGTGCCAGATCTTCCTTAATCTCTGTAGTGACCTTCATAAAGTGGTGTGGGCCCATATCTCTATAGTAACAGTAGCAAACTGCTCACAAAAGGCATGCCCGGAGGCTGTGACTTTCCATATAATGTTCAAGTTGTCCAAGAGGGATTGGAGATCCCTTAGACAAATGTTTTTGGTCTTGCTGATTCTAACAACCATATGTATTTTAGCGCCATAAATTTGTCCCAACGTAGGTGGGACTGCCCCGGGACTATGTTGTGCTCACTGCCTAGGTACATCAACGTGTTCTCAGGTCCCTCAGTTTTTTCATCAGCTAGGGGAATATCCAATTTGCCCATCAGCTCCTGAAAAGCCCAAAGGAGCCCCTTACACTCATCCTGCCTGAAAACAGAAATTTGTCCAGATAGTGTGTCAGCTGCTGGCATCCTACACACCGCCTAACTGCTCAGTCCAGCCTTGTGCTGAATTTTTTCAAAGGTTGCCCATGAAATAGCACAGCCCATGGACATTGCTCTGTCCACATAAAGCTGATCGTGAAGAGGTCACAGTCAGCTGAGTGGCCTGAGAAAAGGCAGAAGGCTCACTTAATGTCGTTCTTTCCAAGCAAAGCAAAAAGGCAGTATGAGGTGCCATGTGCCTAATGTTAAATAATGCATAGCACATGGTGTACAACCTGGGGTTGATTGCATTGTTCACTGATTTCCCTCTTTTGGGTATAAGAGATGGTTAATGAGATGATACTCACCAGGAGCTTTTAGGGACAAGGCTCACAGGGGAGATATGGAGATCAGGCAACAACATTTGCTGGACAGGACCTGCAACTTTTCCCAAACCAACCTCCTTTTGAATCTTGTCCCTGGACATGCCCTTTAACAGATATGAGGTAATTTGCCATTTTGTGCACCCTCTCCCCTTCTATGGGATCATGAACAAAACCCTCCCACAAATATATAGAATCCTCTTCCTTTGGAATAATCCCTTAAAAGGTGGCTAAAACATCAAGTTAATTGGAGATATCGCCTCTTTCAGCCATTCTGGCCCTGCCCCTGTTCTGTGCTGTCTTGGGTTGCTCCCCGCATCCTCTGGGTAAGGTGTGCTTAGAACATGAGCAGCCTGAATATTCGTGCCTGTCTCCACAATGCCTTCATTCCATGCCTAAACTTACGGGATTCATGAAAACACTTCCCTGTCTCTGTACGCCCAGCATGAAAGCCTTGGCTGGCCAGGTACTGGTGCCTTGAGCCTCGCCCTGTCCCCCCTTTTCACACCCTGACTTTACAAGTATATAGCCACTATTGATGTAAGGGCCTGTAACGGGCACCCCCAAGCCAGGCACTACAGCCATAGTTCCTGATTGGTTTCTTTCCAGCACAAGAAGGGGTTCAGGGTTCCCTCATTCTAAATTGCTCATCCTACCAGAGCCCTGAGGTGCCTCAAAAAGTATTATATAGCCTACATAAAATATGTAGATACCTCATCATGGGCCTATGCATTGCTGGTTATAGCTGTCCCATCATTCCCATGTAGGTGATTTAGGCTATAAGCTGCTTGTCCCAATTCATCTATATCTTTGGGTGCCTTATACTATCTTTTTCTCTCCTCTCCACTTTATCGCTCTCCTCCGGTATAGGCTCTCCCTGAACTGCAGGGAGAATACGTCCATGTAATCTGATCGCCATATCTTCTCCTGTGTTAACTGAAGGATGGTCCCCCAACTGATCTGAAACAGCCGCATATGAGACCGCATTCAAACCTACATTAGTCGACCTCTTGGGTTGCTGCATTAAAGGCTATGGGGCCAGCAGTTGTGATATTGGAATCTGTAGGGCTACCATCTGAGGAACCAGTGGCTGGAGGGTTGTCCTCTGGGGGCTCTGGACATTGTGGTCACCCTGTACCTGCAGTCATCAGGGTTTTGGAGCAAAGCCCGGAGCTGTAGCGCGGAGCAGCAGTGGAGCTGCAGGTTTTTTCCTGAAGCTGGAGCGGAGCCCTGGCAGTTGTAGGGCATATTTTGTGACCTCCCCTCTGTTTATGTCCCACTTGTGTGCCCCTGCAGGCCTGACTCTGAAGCCACCAGGAGCCTACCCTGTTGCTCCCACCAGAACTGCGTGTCTGAGACAGCAGGAGTCGTGAGTGTGCTAAACCCCAAACACGTGCATTGGGGAGTGGGGCTAAACAACCGTGGCCTGTTGTCTGCTCTCCCAGGTGGTCTTGCCTGTCTGTGAACTCACTCTACTGCAGGAACCGAGGTGTCCCATGCTGTTCCTGGCTGTGTTCCTGAGCTTCAATCTGATCCAAAATGGACTGCATCACCTCCATGAATTGCCATATTCCTGGATGCTTAGTATGTGGTTCCCTTCCTGACATCATGCTTTTTTCTTTCCCCTTCCTGACCTTTCTGTTTGCCTCCTGCTCCAGGATAGGCAACGCTCGTCCTTCTGCATCTGGCGGCTGCATTGGGTCTGCTAGCCCGTCCTGCTGCCCTACTGTGTCTTGTCCCAGCCCTGCAGCTGGCCAGCCATGTGCCCTGCACAGTCAACCAGGGTTTGATCATTGCCAGACTGCTGCCTATGATCCATGTGTGCTGCGTGCTCTGTTCCTAACGGGAAGTAGCCTTGTGCACCGGGCTCTTATAATGGCTCCAAATCTTGAGCCATATCCCACAAGACCTGAAGCCTACCTCGGAATTCCCGTGGGGGCTGGAAATCTCATAGGATCTGGCCTATCCTATCTTTTTGACCTCTCCATCATGGGAGACACCAACCCACAACCCTTGCTAGGCTTGTGGCCCTCAAATCATTTCAAATGCCAGATAAAAGGCTCTCAATCCTTTGTAATGAATGGTGTGCATCTTTTTTTTTTTTTTCCCCTGTAAGTCCCAGAGATATGTAATGCCAGCTCTTGGTCATCTCATGTTTGTGAAAGTTGTTGCTTTGACCACATGGAGATAATAAAATTTTTTAGTAAATAGGGAATAATAATGCAAGCCTTTCCATGCTATCAACATACTATTTTTTCTTAGAGGGATTGCTTCTCTGGTGACTGAGTAGTAGAGTCTACACCAGTGGTTCTCAAACTTTTGTACTGGTGGCCCCTTTCACATAGCAAGCCTCTGAGCGCGACCCCCCCCCTTATAAATTAAAAACACTTTTTAATATATTCAACACCATTATAAATGCTGGAGGGAAAGTGGGGTTTGGGGTAGAGGTTGACAGCTCATGACTCCCCATGTAATAACTTTGCAACCCCCTCAGGGATCCTGACCCCCAGTTTGAGAACCACTGGTCTACACCCATTTCTTGATCTCTGTCTTAGACTGTCATCAAGGATGCCAGTTGTTGTGTGGCACTTGTTCAGTATAGTTTCAATTAATTTGACTGGTACTGAAGTTAGGCTTACTGGCCTATAACTGCCAGGATTGCCTCTGGAGCGCTGCAAGCTCTGTTCCTTTTGGCTGTTGGAAACCAGCAACCAGGAAGTGGCCTTCTGCACAAAGCTGACTCTTTTCACCATGACTCTTTGATGACTGTAATGCAGATTAATTTGTTGTTCTGCCATGGTGACCTGTTGTCCAGAAAAGCTGTTGGAGCAGTCTAAACTATTCCCTAGTTCAGCGTTTCTCAAATGCGGCTCCAGGGGCTTTTAATGTGGCCACAACAGCCTTCAGACAGTGATGGGGATGGGCGGGCGACAAAGGATCGACCATTCCCCCTTCCTCCTTGTTGCTTCTGGATGTGCTGCTTTGCACCGCCTCTGCATGGCTTTGGGTGCTGAGTCCTGGCTCTGGCTGCGTGGCAGTGGATGCTGAGCTCTAGCTCTGGCTGCACTGCTCCAGTCATGGAGTTTGGGGCTTGGACCCCTGGCTTTGGCCACAGCCCCAGCTGTGGGCTGGGGCTCTGGCTGCAGAAGGTGCCGACTTCTAGTGCTGGCCATGCTGTGGTAGAGCTCACCAACCACTCCCATCACCTCTGGCTCCCGCTGCTTTCCTGCCCTCGCATTCATCCCCAACATCATTCTGGGTCCCTCACTGCCTCCCCTGGTCCCATATCCATCCCAGTATTGCTCCTGGCACTTGCTGCCTCCCTCTCCAACCTCCCCATCTAGGGCTTAATTTGTCCTGAGGCTTGCTGAGAAAAGGGATATTCACAAACATGCAAGTATAACTTTTTCACAGCAGACTCACTAGCTAGTTGAGAGGCTGTGAAAAGTGATGTGTATGTTTTGTTAATTTGACTTATCACTTTTCACAGCCTCCCATGTAACTACTAAGTGTACTGTGAAAAGTGATATTAACAAGTATACAAATATCACTTTTCAAAGCATTAATTTTAATACTTAGTTTGCAAAAAAAACCAAACACTCCCCCCCCAAATTAAGATGTGTACATGTACATATTTTTTCCTAAAATTAATTACATATTTTAGGAAAAAAGTGGAAGTGCAGCCACCAGCAAGAGTTGGTGGCCGCATTTTGAGGCCACCAAAAATTTTGTTGCGAGAACCCCTGCCCTAACTCATGTGGTCTTACAACACAGGTACAGCACTTTTTAAAGGGAAAGGCTGAGATATGACTAACCTGATTCAGTAGACAGGAAGTTTAGAAGCCAAGAGTGAAATCTATTAAAAGTCAATATGTATTTTGTTGACTTCAATGGAGCCTGGATTTTACCCTTTAAAGATTCGATGTCTTTTTTAGGGAACAAAAAAAATGCTCTCACTCATCTGCGAGATGTGGGTGGGTCTGTAATTTCTCCTTCACGTAGATGTTGTTTTAAGTATTGTAGTGGATTGTGCAGGTTAGGCAGTGCTCCACTCTAGTTTGATACTAATGGGTTAGTTTAGTATGCTTATTGCTGACGTCTGTGCTATTTCCTGTCCTTACTTAAGGGAATAGTACATGGTGTGATTATACACAGCTTTGTAAAATTTTATCAAGTTCCTGCTGAGTTTCTGGCTTGTCTGAACAATTACGATTTTTTTCCATCCAAGTAGATTTGTTTATACAACAAAATGTATTGTCCCAGTTTCCTCTGGTGCTGTTCACTGTTTTTTCTAAGTCAAAACTGTTAGCTTGGTGCAGTGAGCTATGTCTAGCGTCTTTGATTTTCCTTAGCATTTACTTTCTAAGCAAATACTCTTTGATCCCCAAGATTTTTTTTGTAAGAATGCTTTTTTCTGTGACGCTTGGCAGATCATGGGTGTCTCTCTGAGTGTTGTGGTTAGAATTGTGACACAGTATTCCAAGGACATGCAAGGTGACATTCCTGATGAGCTATGAAGTTCCATTTCTGTACAGTGTTTATTTTAATCAACATTTCTTTGTAAATCCATGTGGAATTCTTCAGTTTAGAAAAGCAAAATAGATTTTGAATTTTTAATGGCTTAAACTCACTCTTGTACCTGAAGTTTTCTTGGCAACATAAAGCAATGGTTCATGTGTATTTTGCAGGGAAAAACCTATGGAAGAAGATGATTTTGTAGCCATAGAAGTAATGGTCAGAAACTGAATAGCAACACTGGTGGTAATTTTAATATTTTGTGGAAACTAGTAAGTTCCATAAAATGTATTCTGTGTGAATAATCAGTTGTCAGAGTAAGTTTAAACAAAAGCTGTGATAATTCGTATAGCTTTATGCAAGTTGAGGCAAACTTTGAAACAGTATTGGGCTATAGTTTACTATATAATGTTCATATGAAAGACGGGGTGTCTTTGGAAAGAGGCACTTGAAAAAGTTAGTTCAAAAGTGCCTTATGACAATGAGTATACAGCAGGGGCTAGTTAATTGGCTTGGAGAACATTCATTTTGCTAATTTTTTTTAACCTCCATCTTAATGGAATATTTTTCTGTTAAAGATGGTAGAAAGAAACTTAAACAAGCAAACCTCCCCCCCCCCCAAATGTAGGGATTCCCAGCAGTATGCAGCATTTATTTTTGACTGCAACAGAAGTATGATTAAATTTTCATAAAAAGTGCCATTATGGTCAGAAAATTCAGTGTTTTTACTCTTCCTGCCTCCCTTTCTTTGGCAGCTCCTTTTTCCTCCTCCTCTCTAGATTACTGTGTCTCAGGATGGTTAGATGCTCAGGATGCTTCTGCTGTATGAATTATGCTGTGTGATGTTTTCTCCTGGCATTTGTGCTCTATGGGCAGCAGAAGTTGGTAGTTATAGAATGAGAGATTGCAGTGAAGCACCATAGGCCTGCTGATAGGGCACCGCTGGTCCTACCCACTCAAGCTCTCCAAAGGTCAGGTCCAGGACAACTGCCCCGCTTCTCTCCCTGATGGTATTCTTGTTTAAAACCATAGTGGAATTTTTGTGGCAGGCAGAGATGAAAGGACGCAACATGGTAATCAGAATGACTTTTTCAAACATGGTCATCACAAAACTTTTTACAAAATACTTCAGTGTATGTTACTGAATGTTAAAATTTGTAAAAACTCTTGAATTCCATTAAACTTAACTACCTCAGCTGTCATCCCCCTCCCTGCAGATCTGAAGGGGTGTCTGAGTCCTATGTTACTTTTGACAACATAAGCAATTCTTGTTTCCACATTCACAAGGAGCTGCTACTTAATTCATTCTTGTAGTGCTTCTGGAACATAGAAATGTCAGCAGCATGGGTCCTGGGAACAGTTTTGCAGAGAGAGGGGAAGCCAAAATAGAGGTACCAATATAAACTTTAGGTTTTGTAGAATTATTGTGAAATTTTACAAATGTAACTTTTAATAACAAATATTTACATTTAAAGTGCCACCCACATTTTAAGATTGCCTGTACTTTTGACCAGTACGAATACATCTGCCATTACTAAACTTCTCTAAGTACTGGTCTTGGATAAGTAATTAGGGAGAGATGTTTAGTCCCTGAAATCTTGGGGCAAGTTTCAGCTTATTGTGGATGGTTGTGGTTTTCCATGTAGGCACAGGCTGCAGAACCTAGGAGGCCACCTGGGCCATGTCCTGATCACTTTTAAGCAGTTAGGGTAGCTACCTGGCTGTTGTTTGTTTGTTTGTTTGTTTGTTTGTTTTTTTACTGCCTTCTTGGTTGCAATGTGCCATTGTTTTCATTTTTATAAGTGAAAAAAACTCTGGCAAATAGCAGCTGTAAGCCGTGGTGTGCTGGTGGCCGCACAGCAATCTTGTAACTATGATGCACAGGTCCAATGGCTGGGAGCAGTGCGGGTGTGGCACCTAGGTCCCACAATGTGTGCTGGGCCCTTAACATGCCAAAACTGCAGTGGCAGAGTCGTCTTCTCCTCTCTGCTCTGGGGACTGGAAAGCAGGGTGGACGGACTCAAGGCTTGCCGGCAGGGAAGAGTAGGGAGTCAGGAATTGGGTGTAGGAGGCAGTGGCTCTCTCAAGGGTTGAGGCTCCTGGGAGGGGGTAAGTCAGGGCCCCTCCTGACTTTAAATGGCACTCCACAGCCCCTTCATGGAGGTAACTGTTTTCCTGCAAACAAGCTAGAGATTAGGATGTAAGCTGTAATGGACAGAAATTCACTGCCAATAATTACAGTTCAAAATAATCGGTTTTGAAAACTAACACCACTTGTCATTGTTTGTTTTGTGGTAGTGCCTGGGACAAAAGATCAGGGACCTGCTTTGCTAGGCAATGTGCAGACATGAAGTAAAAAGGGTACCTGTCCCAAAAGCTTAATCTAGGTCAGTGGTCTCCAACCTTTTTACGCCCAAGATCACTCTTGAATTTAAGGCAAGCCATGATCTACCCTGACCTTCCCAAAGCCCCATTCACACTCCATCTCTCCATCACTCTCCTTACTCACTTTCACTGGGCTGGGGCAGGGGGCTGGGGTTCGGGAGGGAGTGTTGTTCTGGGCTGGGGCCAAGGGGTTCACAGTGTGGGAGGAGGCTCTGGGCTGAGCCTGGTGCAGGAGGGGGTGAGGTGTGCAAGCACTGGGAGGATGTTTGGGTGCAGAAGGGGGCTCTGGGCTAGGGCAGAGTGTTGGGGTGCAGGAGGAAGTAGGGGTGCTGGCTCTGGGAGGGAGGTCAGGGCTGGGGCTTGGGGTGCAGGAGGGGATTTGGAGTGCAGGGGTATGGTATGCTGGCTCTGGGAGGAGGCTGGGGGTTGGGGTGCGGCCTCCCACGAGCGGCACTTACTGGGGGCGGCTCCCAGTTGGCGGTGCAGCAGGGCTAAGGCAGGTATTAGTAACAATGAAAGGAGGTATCAGTAACAGTCAAACTATCCAATGAAAACATAGGTTTAACTTTTTTCCCCCATGGAGTCTGTGTGACTTTGCCTCTTTGAGGGCTGTGAACTCATTGCAGTGTGATTCGCTAACTGTGCAACTTGTGGCATCATTAGTGGCTATCAGAGGCGATGCTACTGTTGAAATAAGATCTTATGAAGGATCTAGGAAATAAGTTGGACACAGAGCCATGGAAGCTATTCACATGGCATGTCTGGATGCTTGCCAAAATGAGCAGGGGTTAAATGAGATGATTTAAGTGGGAGATACAAATTTTAGGGTGTGATTGAATATGCAGGTCTACCACTATTTGAGGAGGAAGGTCTGAGGGTAATTGGGAGGTGCTTATGGGGCAAATTAGACTACAAGGCTGGAGAAGAGATGTTTGCTGATGTATCAAAAAGGAGAGTTGTAGTAGGAGTGCTAAATGGAGATAGAGAGAAGGTAAGATGTGGCAACAGATTGCAGATGAGGGGCTAAAAAAAATGAGATTTCAGGCAGGGAGGATAAAAAAACAACCAACTCCCCCCTGACGACTCCTGATGACATAAAATTTGATTTTTTTATTTAAATACAGGCTTAAAAAAACTATTTAAACTTATATTTGAAATGGATAATGTATGTTAAGGCCTTAACTTATAATAGTTATTAAAATAACAAATAAAATACAAAAAAAATGTAAGCAGCATGTGTTATGCTGCAAAATTTTGAAGAAAGTCAAGCTACTAGTGATTGGTAGAAGTGGCTCATTACGTGCTTGGACCCAGAGTGTGTTGAAGTGCTTTTGGTGGCAAAAGTCTTTTTGCTTGTGCACCTGCAGAAAAGCCAATCTTCTTCATTTCAGTTGATAAAACAGAATCATTGTTTTCCTTCTCCAATCTATGGATAAAGCAAGGTGTGAAAGGATGAGATCTACTATTCTATGATTTTGAAGGATATAGTGACCAGAACAATCAAATCCAATTCACTGTTAGGGATACTTTCTTTGTTTAATAAATTAATTTAGTTTTTAAATACATAACATGTTTGGCTAAGACAAAGTTTATCAGAAAGTTTTATTTAATCCATAAAAACATTTTTAAAATGCTGGTTTGTGCTTTTTAAGGAAATTAACTTATGGTATGAAATGCTGTCAATAGAGATATGGTTTTAGAATGTACTAATATTTTGTACAGAATATATCAGCAGCTTGGAAGAGCTTATGTACAAAGGGAATGGACTGATACATAGGGTACTACCATGCTCATAAAAAGGGATTTTGGGAAAGAGTATCAATTTTAAAGACTGAAGGAGAAATACAGGGTGGGGAGACAATGGAGAAATTTAGGGAAGAAATAAGGAAACAAAAATGGGGTTCTTTATATTAACTTACTTACTTTTTGTATGGCTACTAAATAACTTATTTTTGAAAATGAGATGCCTCAGATTCAGGTGGTCTTGAGCTCTGTCAATAGATTGAAGTAAGGCACTGCTACAGGAAAGATTAAATCTCAAGCAGTTGTCTAGCTTTGCAGTGGATGACTCCTGAAACCTGTCTTCTGACGGGTTCTGGAGACCAGGTAGGACTGTCAGGGCACTAGTCCAGGGATTGAGCAGTATTTCCAGGAGCTGGGAGGTAGCGCAAGTACAGACTTCTGCCTGGAATCCTGGCTTTCCCTGTGTCTCTGGTGCTGGAAACCATTCCTGGTGAACACTTCTATGCATCTAGCTTCTCAAGTACCTGTTCAGAATCTAGAAACTGACAAGAGAAAATGGGTCAGTCCAATGTATGTCCTCAGGGGCCAAAGAGGGAATCTGAAGGGAGACTGATGGAACAGGTGGAGGTGTTTTCTTGGGCTTACAGGAAGGTCATGGAGCTGGGAGAAATGGGAGTCAGCCACATAGAGAGGATTGGTCAGCTGTTGGGGTGGATGTGGTATGGTGAAAAGCTGAATTAATATTCCTCAGTAATCCAAGTAAGGGTACTATGATGGGACCACTGACCTCTCGTGAACTCGGCTTGTCAGCTGTGTGCAAACCAGTACACACCCTCTCTGCTCCCTTGTGGCTGTTAACCTTGTCACATTGGTCTCAGTGGCTCAGCCCTCTGGCCAGGTCTCACAGTCAATATGCCCTAACAAACTTCCTCGGAGTAAAAGTCCTATAGGGCCTGTCCCTTTGTCCTTGTAAATGTCTTTAGTTCTGTCTCTGAGCTCGGTTCTTAGATCCTTCTGGGCTAGCTTTCAGTCCAAGCCTGCTTTGGTATAGAGCAGTGTCCCCAGGGCTTTCTCCCTGGAGACTCCTTGCCTTATTGGTTGTAATTGCCCAAGCTAGATCGCTCCTTCAAGTCCAGTTCCTTTGTCAGGGTAACAAAGTCCACCAACTGGTGGGCACTCTGCAGTATCTTCAGCTCTGTCCCATAGCCCTTTACATTCCAGCCCAAAACTTGTCCCCTTCTCGAGGCTTTGAACACTCAGCCAGTAGGAGGGACTCTGGTCTGCCCACTACTTCAGGTCTCAACATAGGGATCCTACAAACAGCAGCCACATGTTGTTCCATTTAATAGTTGCTGCTGCTAACCCTGGACTGCTTCTCATTTAGCCCCTTCCTCTTCAGCCTAACCTCAGGACTGAAGTTCTCAACTCCTCTTCTTCCTCATCGAATGCCAGTGCCACCAGAACCCATCTTCTGGTTCTCTATTGAGTTCCAGCAAGGAGCACCCCTACTCTTGTGGTCCCAGCCAGGAACTGATCTGCTCACCCCTGCAGCTACTTTTAACTGAGACTGCTGTGCTCTGATTGGCTGCTTCCCTGCAATCTTCTACGCAGATCCAGAGAGCTGATATTCACCACTCCTTTTCTGGAGGGGGGTGTGGTAGGACCTATACTATTGATGCTAACCTCTTTTGTATGTAATACATTCAGAGAGTACCATTAACTCTCTGAAACATTCTACACTATACAGTGCTGTCATGTAGACTGACTTTTTGCCATCACTTCTCTCGTTGCTATTTTTCTTACTTAAAAGGAAAAAGACTTGGGTATTCTATGTAATAGCTGCAATTTTCTATTCCAAGTGCTAAAGTAGAAGTGTTTCTTCAGTCTGTGTTCTGTCTTTCCTTTTCTTACTGTCCCACTAACAGGAATTCTTGTAGTAACATCTGGATATGAGAGTATAAATGTATAACCACTAAAAGGAAACTTGTATACTAGGAAGACTATTAAGAAGTCAGTATTTTTGGAAAAGGTTTCCTTTCTTCTTAGTTCTTCAGATTCTTTTGAGCTTTAATTTCCTGCATTGCAGTGTAACATGCTGCTGCTGCTTTCTTTGAGAGAGAGAATGGCTTTTGTTCTAGGCTGCTTTACTCATCTGTATTTGTCCTCTTCTGATCTGTCCCTTGTTATCTATTTTTTGTTGACTTCCGTTTCCCTTCATGATCTGTATAATTTAACAGTATTCAGGTGAGCAGTTGTAGTGATGTCAGTGACTTCCCTTGGCAATTTATTTAAAATGACTCTCACTGTTTTGAAAACTATAGTCGTTTTGCTCAACACAGCAATTTAATTATTCAAAATGTAAATAGCATATCAATAGGAATAAACTATGCGGGAGAGGGAATACAGTACTTCTAATCTATATAGCACCTTTCATTTGAGAATTGCTGTTTTACAAACAAAATTAAGCCGTATAATATATAGTTTTGAGTTTCTAATTAGTAGTGGTCATCTTGCAGATAAGTGGTATTTATTTGATACTGGCCATTAATATTCTTTATTCTTTTTTGTACTTTTAGCTATTGGTTGGGGTGGCGGGGGTTGGGAGGGAAGGGACACTTGTATTTGAGAGTAGGAAAAGTCTACAGTAAAGTAACCTTGTGAGCATGTTGTGCCCTGCCCAGGCTTCTAAAAGTTCCTGAAAGTCTTGGTATGGCACTTGGGGAGTAAAGAGTTATGTTGACAACTAAGGCTCTGATCTGGGCCGTCCTTAGGCATATGCAGTTGCTTGGGGCACCAAATAGCCCCAAATTTCATGGTGCCCAAGGCAGCTGCATGCTGCATACATGGCAGCACCAGCCCCGGCGACCAGCCCTATCCCTTCAGCCGGCCCCCCCAAGGGCTGCGCCCACTTCAAGGGGCAGAGCTGTCCCTAGGGGATGTGGAGCCCCGGACAACTCCCTCTGCCCTGCCTCTTACCCTTCTTCCCCCCCCCCCCACTCAGCAGCCTGACCCAACCCCCATTCCACCTCTCCCCGAGCGACCCTGAACTCACCGGCAGCGGTGGGAAGTGGAGCCACGTGGCTCCAGCCCGCTCCACTCTGCCAGCTCCCAGCCGTGACACTCTGCTTCCCGCCGCCAGTGAGTGCAGGGAGGTTGGGGAAAGAGTGGGGACGCCTCCCACACTCACATGCGGTGGGAAGTGGAGCGCCGCAGCTGGGAGCTCGTGGAGTAGAGCGGGGCTGGGGCTGGGGCTGGGGCTGGGCTGCTCCACCTCTGCTGCTGCTGGTGAGTGCGGAGGGGGAGAGGTTCCCCCAAGTGACTCGGCTGGGGCCGGGGCGAGGGAAGTGGTGCAGGCTGCTCCTGGCCCCCCACTAATCCTCTGGGCCTGCAGGGCCCCCAAAATTGCCCACCCAGCTCCTGCCTCCCAGACCGTGAAGGGAGGAGGCCTGGGGCCCCCCACAGTTCCCCCACTGGGGGGGCTGCATAGGACACCCAAATGGCTAGGGGTGGCCCTGGCTCTGATCCTGCAAAAAACTCCTTGCAGTGGACCCTTACGTTCATGTTGAGTCATACTTACTCCCATGGGACTCTACCTGGGTATAAAGGTCTGCCTGCACAGATCTGTGCAACTTTGGGGCCCATCTGTTGATATCTTATAGTGTTAAGAGTCTGAAGTATCCTCCTTCCTGTTTTTATACCAGTTTAACATTCCATATACCTTGATTATATTTAAATCAAATATTTTAATTTAAAAGAATAAATATTCTAATTGTTGAATTAATATTGGAATTTTTTTGAATTGTTAGTTTTATATTGGGCATTTATGAACACTGTCATAATACAAGGGCAGTATTACTTTTTTTTGGTTTCCTTGTTCAAATTTTCCTTTAGGGTGAGAAGTTTTTTTTATTTTAAATCTTCAAACTTTTGAACTGAGCAAAGTGATTTGATTTTTCTTTTTGGCACCTTTAAATTATTGCAGATAAAGGACTAGTGAAAAAAATTGAGAGAAACAAGGTGGGCGAGGTAATATCTTTTATTGGACCAACTTCTATTGGTGAAAAAGACAAGCTCTCGAGCTCCACAGAGCTCTTTTTCAGGTCCTCAGCACAAAAGCTTTCCCTTTTCTGGGAAGAGGTAGGGCAAATGGGAGCTCAGGCTTTCACCTTTCCACAAATGACTCTTTCGTGGTAATAACATTCATAGATCCCCCTTCATTGGAGAACTGTTCAAGAAGGTGCTACATATGTAACTCCACTGAACACCTGAGGGATGATTTCCCTAAGCCAGTGGTTCCCAAACTTTAACAACCTGTGAACCCTTTTCACTAAACTGGCAAGTCTTGCGAACCCCCTCCTAAAAATGAATATTGCCAGGGATTTTCTCCTTTGCCGAAGTATAAATTATAAAAGCAGTGATCTTGGAAATGTAAAATTTGTTTTTATGACATGCTTATTACACACTGTTAATTATTATCATTACAGTATTTTTATTACATTATGAAAACGGCAACACTCTTACAAGCTATGAAAGTGAGATCTTGGATCACTTTGATTAAGCATGTTATAAGACAAGGCTCCTATGTTTCATCAAGGAGTATCATGTGAAACCAGCATGAAAGTATTTAAGAAGCCAACTCAAAGAGTTCCTCCTGTACAAGCATTCAGGTCTTGAGCAGTCCAGGCAAACAACACAGGTTACAATAAAGCTTAAACTTGGTCTTCATAATCATTTTAAAAACAATACTAGCTGCCTATTTAATTTTAAAAACAGCAAAAAATATCCACCTCCCTTTTCACTTTTTATAAGGAGTCTTAAAGTTTAAATCTACTCAGTAGGGTGACCAGACAGCAAGTATAAAAAATCAGGACAGGGGGTGGAGGGTAATAGGTGCATATGTAAGAAAAAGCCCCCAAAATCGGGACTGTCGCTATAAAATTGGGACATCTGGTCACCCTGCTCCTCAATGTGATGTGCTTGCTTTGATCTGCTTAGCTCTTGAAAGTTCAGGGGCTCTGAGCTGCTGGCCCTATGGTGCTGGAGTTCCTAGGGACAGCTCTGTCCACCATTAGGGAATTTTTCCTCAAGAACCCTCTGTAACATTTTGTGAACCCCCAGGGGTTCATGAACCCCAGTTTGGGAACCACTGCCCTAAGCAAAGGGAAAGTAAGCCTACACCCTGTGCAGGTCAGGTTAATGTGGCTCTCACAAACACAGAACTCCCTCCTCACCCTCTCTGGAGATGTCTGGAGAGATCCTGAAGATTGATACGGAATTTATTAAAAATTGCCAAGGTGAATGACAAGGAATGCTAAGGTTGGAGAGATGCTGTAGTCCACATTTCTCTGATCTGAGAAGGCATGGTAGAGAAATCTGACATGCTCGCTAGGGAAAGTGTTGAACTACTGGCACTTGGAAAATTTAAAACCATTGTGCCTTGGCTGAAGTTCCCTTGGAGTGGGAAGATCTAAAAGGCTGTGTTGGATTTCATTCCAGCAGGAGTGCTTGTGGGTAATGATTTATTGACCATGTCCAAAGTAGTTAATATATTAACTTGCAGCAAAAGGACTATTGCTTTGTGGTCCCGTAAGGGAGTTGTGAAGACAAAGGAACAGCTGAAGGGGAAGGGTTATGCCCAGCCCTGGTTTAATAGAGGGAAGACAGTGGGCCTCTAGTAATTAAGAAGGGAGGAGCCAATCCCAGTGGTTGGGGCAGCCATCAGAGGTAGCAGCAGGCAAGCATTTGCAATGGAATAAAGAGCAAACCCAACCCTAGAAAGCATAAGGGGATGCATTCTCAGGGAAATCCAGGTTAGGGGAAATAGGGAAAGTTGTGGGTGTGGCTTTTTTTTTTTCTTTTTAGGAGGAAAGATTGTATAGAGAAGTTCTTATATAAGAAAAATAGAAGTTTTGGGAAACCTTACAAGCAGTATATTGTGCCTGCTAAATACTGTGGGGAGTTAATACTTTTAGCCCCCATGACTGTCCTTATGATGGTCACTCAGGGTCACAAAGGACATACAAGCAATTAAAAAGGAATGAGAGGTCTACAGAAAAGTTACAGGCACCTAGATCCCATAGTGGTGAACATGGTATAAATTCCTAGTAGCCCATTTCTCCTATGAAGGGTCTGTAACTAGACATAGGATGAGTTTCTCTTTCTGTTACATTTTTATTAATATTTCTTGTCATGATTTTATTATTTGATTGTGCATCCTTTCTGATAAACCAGTATCCTCCTTTCTGTTCTGGACTAGATTAGGTCAGATAACTTACATTTCATCCCAACATGATTTCTGTGCCCTTTTTTGTTTTCCCATCTCTATTAGCTTTCTTCATTCTAGATTTAAGATGATAGTACTCTGAAAGGCAGCAAGTGTTAAACTGATTATCTGTAGAATCGGTTTAGCGTATGTCTGTCTTTGCAGACCTCAGTCGGTGAATAATGCAGGTTAAAGCTCAGCTCTAAGCAAGACAGATTCCTTGTGCTAATATTACATACCATAGACACAGGTAGATCCATTTTAAAAACTATTTTATGGGTTAGGGAGCAAAGTGGGCTTTGTATGAGTCAATTTACACTTAATAGCATATTTTTTTAAATATTAATTTGGATTACTGTACCTGTCTCTGCTATGATATAGCTAGGTGTTTATTAATACATATTCACAAAAATAAATAGTAACAGCCCTAGAATGTCTGAAGGGATAGTGTGCCTTGAAGTTTATGGATCTTCAGACTCATAGACTCATAGGTCAGAAGGGACCAATATGATCATCTAGTCTGACCTCCTGCACAAGGCAGGCCACAGACTCACTTTCATGTTTTTAATACACATTGCCAGTTGGTTTAAGGAGCTATTATAATATATCAGTACATATGAAGAACAGTATTGCACTAACTGACAAAGTACATTAATCAGTTAAGTTTAAATATCATTTTGCATTTATATTTTTTATTTTCAAAGGCAAACAGATACAAAGAACAGAATAAGTAACACTTATAGAACATAAGAGTACTACTTTTTTTAGCAAAAGTGTGTTTTAACATTTGTGCTCTACAAATAACGCTTAATTTTCAAAATTGACTTCAATTTTTGGAACAGCGGTAGGAACTCGGATTTTGTTTGTCTAATTCCGTGTTAATTTGGTTGCTCATGAAGCTGATGAGGATAACCAATGAGTAGGATCAAGTTTTGTGTGCAGAGATCTCATATAAGCTTCCCAGTACAGTTCTGCCAATGAAATGTAATCTGGATTTACAGCATTCTGCTAAATTGATCATGAGCTTTTCTGGTGCATGGGACCAGTGATCTTGATGAACTTTTTCAAATTCTCTGGAGGCTTTGTGATGCTGACTGATACCTGCTGAGGAGTAGAAAGACATCAGACTTTTTCACCTGCAACAGTTTAATGCATTAAAGTTGGATTTTTGGAAATGAGTTTATGTACTAACCCTTTAAACATTTGGCCCTAGCATTTGAATTTATTTGGAGTTTAATTAGCATTTATCGAAAAATGTAGCAAATTGATATAATTGACAAAGTAAACTGAGTTGCATTTATTAACTGAGCTCTCAACCACATAGAGAAATCTAAAGTATAGCACTTCCTTGCTGTTTGATCATAATTTAATTTCAGTTTTGGGGAGCTGATAAATGCATAATATAATCCAGACTTTCATTAACCTAATTAAATGAAACTTCTTTTTTTCAGATCTGTTTTCTCCTATTTGCTGTTCTCTACATAGTTTCCTATTTTGTAATCACAAGATACAAAAGGAAAGCAGGTAAGTAGTTTTAAATATTCAAATGTTGATGTTTATTACCATTTAAAAAATGAGTGGGTATAACTTTTTTTTCCCAAAGAGCATTGCTGTAGAGCAGTGGTGCCCAGTCTTGTCACCTTGCTGACCAAATATATTATTTTTAAATGTCACTTGACCAAATTTGGGAGAGGAGAGAAGGAATAGTTCAAAGCTGTCACCTACTCCGTTCTCCTCCTGCCTTCAACTCCCTTCTGCTTTCTTCTCACCTGAGTTCTTATGAATCTGAATTAGAAGCCTACAAGCAGCCCCCAGCTTGGATCCCTAACACCAAATTTTGAACTTAAGATGCTCATCTGCATTTTCACGTGTAGCCTGATGTATAGATTATAAATAAAAATCCCAGTTTATCACTTTAAGGCCAAATAGGTTCTTGTCCAAGATCAGGCCTCATGTTATTAAAATTATTATATAGTTGGGAACCCTGATGTGCACAGGTGCAACACTCAAACTATAGGAACTCTTCTATATTTACAAATAAATAATTTATTAATACGTTTAGCAAAGTCACACACATTCTCACTCAGTAAAGTAGATAGAGATAATACAAAAGTACATCTGAACATCCATACTCACACCATCCCTTGCAGAACAACCTAAAATGTTAGTCATCATCTTCCTCCTCGTTGTCAACTTCCTCATCTTCACGAGTGGCCATCATTCTGGCCCCTCGCAAGGGCTACATCTCTCCCTCTCCTACTGCTCTGGGATGCCACTTTTATAATATGTTACACTGATGTTACCATGCCTAATGCATATTCAGTAGGGCTTTCTCCCCTTTTCCTCATTTGTATTTCTCCTCTTACCAATGTTAAAGTGTCCTTCTATAGGTTAGTGTATTTATGATTTCACCCCATTATCTTATACATCAATTCACTGCCATGATACTCTAGCGGTTGGATGTTCCATCCAAAACCTTCCAGAAGCTGGTGTTAGTTCATGTTTCTATGGTTGGCTGATGTCATTATGGACAGAATTCCCCCTTACATTCTACTTCCAGTTCCCCAAAACATATGGCTTACCTAAATTTATCTATGCCAAAGTTCATAGGCCTCAAGCCTCATCCTAACTGCTGAAGCCATTGTCTTACAGGATACAAGTCTATAAGTTCCTTTCATTACTGCTATATGTAATAAAGCAGAATATGCAAAGCAGTGAATATAATAGAGGTAGGCTGGCCTACTTCTGGGGTTTGCAGAGGGAAGTAGTGGCGTTCTTTTAAAAGAAGTCTTGATTTTAGTGGCCCCAGTGCTCAGAAGCAGACCTAGTTCAGCATTTTTCCTAAACCTGTTTCTTACAAAACTACCCTCCTTGTCCCCAGTCCCTGAAGGAAATAATCGATTATAGATCCTAAGGCCAAAAGGAACTGTTGTGATCATCTAGTCTGATGTCCTGTGTAGCATAGGCCATAGAACTTCCTCAAAATTATTCTTAGGGCAGTGGTTCTCAACCTTTCCAGACTACTGTACCCATTTCAGAAGCCTGATTTGTCTTGCATACCCCCAAGTTTCACCTCACTTAAAAACACTTCCTTACAAAATCAGACATAAAAATACAAAAGTGTCACAGTACACTATTGCTGAAAAATTGCTGACTTTCTTATTTTGCCTGCGTGAAATTTTAGTTTGTACTGATTTCGTTAGTGCTTTTTATGTAGACTGTTGTAAAACCAGGCAAATATCTAGATAAGTTGATATACCTGCTGGAAGACCTCTGTGTACCGCCAAGGGTACGCGTACCACTGGTTGAGAACCACTATCGTAGAGCATATCCTTTAGAAAAAAATCCAATCTTGATTTAAAAAACATCAGTGATGGAGAATCCAGCACTAACCTTGACTAATTACTCTCATTGTTAAAAATTTACACCTTATTTCCAGTCTGAATTTGTCTAGAGTCAGCGTCTAGCCATTGCATTATGGTATATTTTATTCTGCTAGACTCAAAAGTCCATTGTTTAATACTTGTTCCCCATGATGGTACAGTAACTCCTCACTTAACGTCGTTCTGGTTAACATTGTTACATCGCTGATCTGTTAGAGAACACGCTTGTTTAAAGTTGCACAATGCTCCCTTATAAAGTTGTTTGGCAGCCACCTGCTTTGTCCACTGCCTGCAGGAAGAGCAGTCTGTTGGAGCTAGCGGGTGGGGGCTTGGAACCAGGGTGGGCCAGCAGCCCCCCTATCAGCTCCCCTAAGTTCACTGTGTAGCAGCTGCCCAGCAGCCTGTGAAGTGCCGGGCAGTTCAGGTGTGCCCCTCTTGCCACACCACTGCAGTGTGCTGCTCCTGCTCTCTGCCTTGGAGCTGCTCCCCGGAGCCTCCTGCTTGCTGTGGAGGGGAAGAGGGGTGCTGATGTCAGGGTGTCCCCCATCTCCACAGAGCCCGTTCGGTGACATGACAGGTCTCAGGATGGAGGGAGCAGCTCATGAGGTTGAAACATCCCATTCACTACTTCCCCTATCTCAAAGGCAGTTTAGAAAACTTTATTTCTCAGGGTGGTACCAGCTATATGCACACCTCTCTTAACAGTTGAGGTAGCCAGGGCAAGTGGGCAAACGCGGCCAATTGCTTAGCACTGCTCCACAGCCCTGAGTTTTCTTGTTAGGATTCATTCAGAAGAAGGGTTTACTAGTCTGTGACTGCAGTGCTTTACATCATGGATACCAGGTCTGGCCAAAGGGCAGCTTGAGTATTGGAAGATGGCTTCCACTCTGGCTAAATCTCTTCACTAGGATTCCTGTAGATCTCTTTCAGTTTCAAGTCTTTCCAGTGTAGTAATTTCTTTCCTTTCCTGTTTTTACAAGCTACTGTATCTCTCTCAAAGTGAGCATTGTGAAAGCACAAAAAGGCTTATAGATGGGCTTGCCCTCTTTTTCTGCCTAATTTAGTCAGCCAGAGACCACTGTCTAGTGCTCCTCTGAGCTGATTGTGTCTGTGCACTTGCTATGCCGCTTTTAAGGACAGTGACAACATACTGACTAGATTCATGTAGCTGAGCAAACAAATGACTATTCCATGTGCTGCAAAAGCATAAAATAGATCCCTACAACTTCCCGCAAATTTTTCCTTAATGTGCCCTTTTCAAAAATCCTTTCATTTAAGAGATGGAAACAGTTTGCTGACAGTTGTTTTATGTCAGATTTTTTGGTTGAAATTTAAGAATATGCTATACAGTTCTAAAGACTTAATTGTTTAATTTACATGCAAGTAGAAGTCAACTTTAGCATTTCTGCCATTACACAAAGGACTCTTTAATTCAAAACACTTTTCTACAACAATCAAAAGAACCTACCAAATGTCCACAAGCTGAATTATTTTTATTTTTATTCCATAAGAAGATATACATTTATAGAAAATTAAAGTTGCCTGGATAAGCAATCAAAATTGGAAACTCCGAAGTCATGATTTCACAGTGGTACCAATTAGCTGTTTGATAATTGTAATAGTTTCATCTCAGACAGAAGAACTCCAAAAATTTTTCCTTTTTTAACTTGCTTGCCACTTCTACCACAAGCTGTTGAGGATTGGGCCATGGCTTTCTTTTAAGCATAAATAACTGTTTACACTTAATTTTGGGAGACCGGGTCATAATGTAATGATTGCCCTGGCAAGAGCACAGAGGGCTATACCCGCCACTTGCATGGAATTGTTTTGTAGGAGTGTGAAGCAAGCCTGTTACTGGACACATCCAAATTTGGAAATGTATTCAGTTCTGCTGTGGACCAGTTTGTGCATTCTTTTGCCTGGAAAATAACTGACAATGCAGGATGGGCAACATGGAAAACTTGAAGGGGATAGGAAAAAAACTGACTTGAAAGTGGAATTTCAGTTTTGTAGGCCACATCATAAAAAGGGGGCTGTGGTTGTCCATAGGGTTATAGAGGAGAACAAGAAAGAAGTAAAGATTCCAAGCTGGGTAGTAGCCTTTCATAAATAGGAGGAATACCTAAGGGATAAGAGAAGGAAAATTCCCTAAAATGCCAGAAGAGAAACCCAGAGGCTCATGGAGGAATTAAGACTAGGTGAGAGGTGATGATATCACTTCTGGTTGTCAAGGACAGGTTATTACTATTGTTCTAATGTATTTTTCTTTGTTGTACATGTGTGTACTGTTTTTCACTGCATATAAAATTCACAACTATTTTTCCAGTACTTGGTGTTTCTTGTATATCTTTAGCCTGTATTCTTAGGATGTATTCAAACCCATTATTGTTCCCTCAACTTGTTTGAAGGCTGTTTGTGTTTGTAATTTTAAGGAAGAGTAGAGATGTAGAAGGGAAACTTCTGCCATGACTATGAAACCCTTTGGGCTTGTCTACACCATGCAGCTTTTAGCGACAAGTCAGTGTGTATAAACACTTAGTTGGCACTTTTGCTGACTAAATACTTCCAGCCACACAAGCAGTGTTAGCTTTGTGCTCCTGCCAACAAAGCTGTGTTCAGACTGCCACGTGTGCCGGCCAAACTTTTGTCCTTCGCGAGGGGGGCTTTTTAAAGTACTCATGAAAGACACAAGTTTTGTCGACAACTTCACAGTGTAGATATACCCTTAGTCCTGAGCAAAATAATGCTCTTTAATTGTCTTGATTGAAGAGATTAAGAAACCAGCAAAGACAATGTAAAGGTAGAGGGAAAGGAGCACTAATTTTTATGAAGAAAAATATTCTTTCTACAAAACTAATGGAAATGGGTAACATTAATTTACAAAACATATGCCTGCTACAGAATACAAAAATAATGCATTTGGATTTAGTAATACAGAATTTTTTTATCTGACCTATAGTTTTTCTATTTTAGTAACTTATTTTCATCTTTCCTTTATATATAGGTAGCTGTAGAAACTAAATCTGCTATAAATTATTTTTCAGATGAGCAAGAGGATGAAGATGCCATTGTCAACAGAATTTCGTATGTACATTTCTTAGTTCCTTGATACAATTAAATTTGCAATAATGTAAAGTGTAAATAGGCAAAATTGTCTGCATAGTGTTTGTGGAGAAAAACATTACAGTTTTTTTAAACAGTTATTTTAGAGCATTTCCCTGCTTCTAGGAGCACCTATGTAGTTTTTCACTTATAGTTTAGAACATAGGTCGTAATGAACGCGTGCAGATTGACAGACTGAGGCAGGTTATGAACACAACTCTTTAATCCCATTCGCATAAACTCTTTATTCACTTTCCTTATTAGTTTTAGGCCATGTCTACACTAAAGAGTTAAGTCAATGTAAGTTATGTTGACTATCACAAGTCACTAATAACATCGGTTGAGCACGTCCACACGACACTCTTTGTCAGTTGAGCGCATCCATAGTCATTGCTCTTGCATTGACAGAGAGAGTGTTGCATTGTGGATAGCTATCCCACTGTGCAACTTGCCACCCTCTGCCCCCTCCACTGCTGGGAGTTCTGGAAACAGGTCGTGGTGCATCATGGGGACATGATGTAGTTCTTTCCATCCCATCATTTCGTGGGCTTCCTGCTTCGTTTAGTACCATTTTTCAACAGCCCTTGTAAACTGTGCACCTGCCATCTCTGCCTGACAGCATGGATCCTGAGCTGCTGATCATTCTGGTGATGAGTATTATGAACACTACATGACTGGTCCTGCAGTATTTCATGAACTGTGAAACAGAATGAATCGAGACATGCCTGCCTTGCTTTCTGCTATGAAAACAAATAATTGAAGATTACTGCTGGCATTCACGGAACAGCTTGCCACAGGACTCAGAAAACAAGCACTAAGTGGTGGAATTGCGTAGTGATGTGTGTATGGGATGATGAGCAGTGGCTGCAGAATTTTTGGATGTGCAAAGTCACCTTCCTTGAACAGTGTGCAGAGCTTGCCCCAGCTCTGTGGCGCGAGGACACCAGAATGAGAGCTGCCCTCACTGTGGAAAAGTGAGTGGCAATCACTGTGGAAGCTGGCAACTCCAGATTGCTACTGGTCAGTCATGAATCACTCTGGAGTTCGAAAGTCCACCGTGGGGGGGTGTGGTGATACAAGTGTTCAAGGCCAATAATCTCCTCCTGCTGCAAAGGACTGTATCTCTTGGTAATGTGCAGGAAATAATTGATGTCTTTGAGACAATGGGATTCCTTAACTGCAGTAAGGTGATAAATGGAACGCATATCCCAATTTTAGCCCCGATCATCTTGTGACGGTGTACATCAACTGAAAGGGCCACTTCTCTATGGTCTTGCATGAGCTGATGGAGCACCAGAGCTGTTTCACTGACATAAATGCGGGGTGGTCTTGGAAGGTGCATGATCTTCTGGAACACTGGACTATATAGAAATCTGATTGCTGGGACTTTCTTTCCAGAACAGAAGATGCCAGTGGGGAGAGCGGAAATATGCTCGTAGTGATCCTTGGAGACCCCACCTACCCCTTGCTCCCGTGACTCATGGAGGCTTACACCAGGAACCTGGCCAGCAGCAAGGAGCGCTTCGGGCTCAGCTAGTGCCAAATGACCATTGAATGTGCCTTTGGCTGATTAAATGGTTGCTAGAGCTGTCTTTGTCCGGATAGACCTCGACGAGGAAAGTATTCTGGTGGTCATTGCAGTCTGCTGTACTCTAGCTAATGTTTGCAAATTAAAGGGGGATAAGTTTCCCCAGCAGTAGACCGCTGAGGCTGATGTATCTGGCTGCTCAAAATTAGCAGCCCGCCTAAGGGCAATTAGAGGGGCACAGGAGGAGGCTGTTTGAATCAGGGAGGCTTTGAAGGCGCATTTTGATGATGGTTCCCGGTAATGTGTCTTTATGTGATGCATTTGGCCAGGCAGTGCTTACTTGCCACCTTGAATTACTCCTGTAGTGCTTTCTTCCTGAGCATTAATTGCAAGGAGCAAATATTCCTACCTATAGCCATTCTATTTGATTGTTAGCACTGAGTGATGTATGTATGCATGTCATAAATAAAGACTCATTTTATTTCAAAGACTCCTGTTTAATAACAGGATAAAACACAAACTTTTGGTCACACAGGGGACATGCAAAGAGGAACAGTTTCGCAGTGAGGGCTCTCACAGCTGGGTGTAACTACAGCTTTTGTTGGGAAACCAGTCCCTAGGTGTGGAGTGCATGGGGTACTGTGAGGAACCAGGAACATGCGAGGAATGCAATGGGAGCATTTGGGGAGGGCATGGACTGGAGTTCTGTAGTGGCTGGAAGGGGAGTTGGGCATGGATGTGCTCAGTTTGCAGGCTAATGAGGAACTTCAACATTTCTGTCTGGCCTCCAGGAGCTTTATCATCTGCTTCTGCCCCTGTGTCCTTTCCTGGCTGTCCAGCCTGAGTCTTTCGTTGTTTGTCTCCCTCCATGCTCTTGTTTCGCTGTATGCTGCATCTGTTGACTGCAGCACTTCACGAAACATATCCTCCTTACTCCACCTGGGTCGGCACCTTATCTGACAGAGGTGCTCCACTGGTGTGGAGGAGTGGTTCCTGAAGGGCACGTCTGCAGAAGCCAAAAAAACAATGAACAGAGAGAGTACTGCGAGTGAATCACAAAAATTACACACACCTCTTTCTCACTATCCTTTGTCTAGCACACAGGCCAGCACAAGTCCCGAATACATTGAGTTTTGGGGGAGAGTTGGGTGGACAAGGGGGATTGGGCAAGAAAGGACAAAGGGTGGTTTGCAGAGGGGGTTACTGTAAGTGGTTTAGGGAGCCTATTCTGAATATTGGTACACTTTTTTCCACAGGCTAGGGTATTGAACCAGATATCTAATTCTTAAGGGTAACCCAGGATGCAAGAGTGCATCTCCTGCATGCATGTGGCTTCAGTCTGGCTCTGTATGTTGCTTGCCTGTGTGCTGCCCTGGTTTCTGCAGAAATAATTGCCAGGTGGCTCAGCAAAGATTCCTACAGCCACAGGAGAAACAAGGTAGCTCTTCCAAGGAACCTTCAGCAGAGGATTGCAGAATACCTAACAGGAAAGTTTCCTAGAGATCATTATGAAGGATTCTGGGGACATCTCTGTATACGTTAACAAACTTTTCAGCCGTGGCCCCAGTGCATAGATGGACAGGCTCTGTTGCTAATTTCTGGCCCTCATCCCTCCTGTACCGTATAACAAAATACATCAGAGCTCAGTCTCTTACTGTGCAGTATCAAAGCAAAATGAGCACTCCTCTCTCCTGCATCCTGTGCGCCAGAGTTGGAGTGCTGGGACTGGCTAGACCCCTTCGAAGTGGAAAAGAGATCCTGATTCGCCGCACTCCTGGATGACCCTGCCATGTGCTCCACATCATCCTCCAGCTTCACTTCCTTGTCCACTACTTCCTTGTCTGGGTTGAGTATACTGGACACTGCCATCAGTCCCCCTGGACTGTCCATGGGTTTCTTGGTGGTGGAGGTAGGCTCACCACGGAGAATGGTGTGCAGCTCCTTATAGAAGCAGCATGTCTTTGACACCGCACCTGAATGATGGTTGGCCTCCCTTGCCTTCTGGTATGCCTTGGTTTTAGCACGACACTTCTGTGTGTCCCTCTCATGCCTCTTTTATGCATGCCTCTAGTAATCAGCCTATAGGTATTGAAATTCCTACAGCTGGTGCAAAGCTGCAACTGCATATAGTCAGCAGATTCCACAGCTCTGGTGTGCTCTACAAGGGAGAGCGTCTGCTGCAGAAAGCCGGCATGATCAGCTAGGAAGATGCGGTGTAAACTGTGCATGCCATGCAAACAGGAAGAGGAATTTCAAAACTTCCTGGGCCCCGGGAGGGGCACCGACCAGTGCATCTTCTGGGCAGCAGAGTTCAAACTGCGGTTGTGATGGGCATTGTGGGACACCTGGAGGCCAATTAAGGTGATGTAATCAAGTGAGGTGTCTACACTGACACTCCGTTGCTCCAACTACGTTGCAAAAAACTCTATACTACTCAATGAGGTGATTTTATTATGTCGGCATCAGCAGGAGGAGCATTTCAGTGTGTACACCTCCACTGGTTTGTCAACGAAAGCTGGCTTTTGTCGACAAAACTGAATAGTCTAGACAAGGCCTTAATTAACTCTGACTCTCACCTAAATTAAGATCAAATGTCCTCATTATTTTCCCTCTCTTTATTCACTGTCCCCTCCCTCATTTATTCCTTCTCCTTCTTCCTCTGTCCAGATCCCTCTCATCCTTCTCCCTCTTCCCTTATTCACTTTATCCCTCTTTTCCCATTCCTATTATTGCCAACCCCACTCATTCAAAAATCATGTGATTAGCTTAAATACCATGAAATTTAAAAAAAATACCAAATTGAGGATTCTCTTTGTTTGCCTTCTGATGTTCAAGTCTTTTAGAGTTTTGTGTTTTCAAGCTCTTCTCTACAGTTGTGAGGGCTAGAAATGATGACGTATAAATGAAAGCTGAGATTCCCATGTAACAAGACTCCAGGATCTGCAGCTTTAGGGAAAAAAACATCTACTACTGTGGTACTTGCAGTAAAATCACAAGAATTAGCAGCACTCCATTCTCTCTTGCCCTCTCCTATGCTCATTCACACACTATTCCCCCCCCCCACTTACATATGAATAGCACAAGGACTGAACCCACTAACCTAGGTGAAAAATGCATAGGTAAGCATGCCCCTAAATGACCATGCCTTTGCAATTTAAAAGTGTAGCTTTACTGAATTCTGTTGTTGCTACACCTTCTTTCCCATGTCTGGCTTTACTCCACTTTTCCTTCTTTCATTGTTCTGAATGTGGTGTTTCTTCTTTTTCTTTTGCCACGCTCCTCCTTTTATAGATTTTCCTTTTCTCCTCTGTATTGTCTCCTGTTCTATCTTCTTTCTCTCCCCATTTCTCCCCAAAGACCTCTTAACCTCCGTTTCTTATACTGCTTTTCAGTTTCTTGTCTTATTCTCTTCTTCAGGGCCACTGCATGCCCACTTTCACACACACCTTCAAGCATATGTACTGATCCACTCACAGGCACTGGGGAAGTCACTGGGGCTCCATGCAGACATTGGGGTGATCAGTTGGGTAGAGCTCCTTGCATTACTTGGGACTGAGTTGTAGTTATTTTGTTGTGGACAGTGCAGATGATTAACTTTAGAATGTTCTAAATAACTGAAACAAGAGACCACATTTGTCATAGCAAAGTAATTTAAAGTTTAGGTGTAGACAGGTTATTCTCACCTTCAGTTTTTGATATTAAATGGATGCTGAAGTGTTTGTAGATATAGCATTTGACTCATGGTTTCTCTTTCTGATCTGACAAGTATTATGGGAGTTTTTGTGACAATTAATCATTGTTAGGCTTTAATGGTGTTCTGTAGTGTGATTATTATTATTTTTTTAACCAGAAGGGATTTTGCTCAGGTCAAGACCAGGGCTATTTGCTGTAAGGTCAAAAACACCTGACAGAGTTACTCCTCCTGTCTATGGTCTGATGCCAGGTATCAAAGTGTTTTTCCAAATACTTCTAGTTGGTAGGCAGTGTACTTTCTTTGGTAGGCGTTATAGGAAAGATCAGAGCACCCATGCAAATGACTTAAGAATGAAGATGAGAAATCTTTATACACTTAATTTAAGCATAACATTATTTATGCATTTATCCTGTTTTCATGTAACACTTATTCGTATTCCTTCTTGAGGCAAAATCTTCTCTATTGCTGCCAAAAATATATATTATGAATATATATATTAAATGGTAAAAATTACCTAAATTATTCCCTTCCAAATATCTTTTAACCATTGCTTCCACTTAAGGACAACTAAATGTGGCTCTTTCAGTTGTTTGTTCTGGTGTTTGGGGAAATCCCATGAGGCCTCCATTGCAAGTCAAATCATGATAATAATCATACCAAACTTCAACTAAAAATAAATTAATTTTACTGTCCATTTTAACTTTCATATGATCTGCTTTATAGTTAAACATTTCATTGAATAATTAGCATCAAAGGGATTGTCTTGTTCAATATTTTAAAAACATAATATGTAACACTTGTAACAGTTACATTAAGCACACAAATGCACTCACAGAAAGACACCTACGTAATCACTATGGGATCTGATAATATTGAAGAATTTAAATGTTCATCTCCTTAAAAGAAGTACTTTTCAAAAAAGATCTTAAATAGCGCAGGTCTTGTTTACAAAGTCCCTTGACTTTGCAGTGTACTCTTTTCTGGTTTATTGGCTTATTATAATCAATTTCTTCAGTTATCTCTGAAGATTGCCACTGTATGGAGTCATATGTCTTAGCTTCCCAGTTCTGTGCTCTCTTTGCCTTGGGCTTCCCCCCTCCCTTACCCAAAATAAAAAGTCAAATCATGTTTGGGAAAGCTTCCTGAGGTGTGACTTTCTGCTGTTTGGCTTTGATTTATTTCCATTGTTAGGCTTCAGGATCTAAGTTCTTAGCTGAGTTCAGGATCTATTCCTGCAATTTAGTATTTCTTGCTATTGAATTTTTCTTTAAATTGATTGACTGGTGTCAGTGTCACTTTAGTTCCCTATCTGTTAAACAGAAAACATTTGTAAAAAGATAAAATCTTTTGCAGGCAACAATTTTTTACTTTCACCCTATTTCTTTACAAACTTGAAATAGCTTTTTTTGCAATTTGTTGTGGTCTTGAAGATATTATGAAACAGTTTTCAAATTGCTCAGCACTCTCCCTTATGCTGGTGGTAGGATGCTATTTGCTATGCAGTGACACTTCTGCAGCAGTACAGGCATGCTGCGAGAGAGGGACATGTTGCCTATTTCACAGTGAAAATATGAAGATACTGCTGCATTTTTTAGAAACCACACTTCCCCTATCAGTAGTGATGACACCAGCTTTGAATCCAAAAAATCACTTAAGTATTACTGAAAAACATATCTGAGAAACAATATGAAATAAGTATAACTAAGAATTTCAAACTCTGTCTAGTTTTGAGAGATTGTGGGAAATTTAGTGAAAGGACTTTCTGAGAGAGAATAGACTTAATTGCAAACTTTAGGCTTAGGCTATTTTATTTTGCCTTGTTGACTGTGGTCTATTCCAGCCCCCTTTCTTGCTTTTCAGGGGGTTACACAATGGGTTAATGAGAAACTTCTTCTGTAAATTACAGATTAACTAGATAGACCAGGTGGGTGAAATATATGTCTTCGTGTTTCTCACCAACCGAATTTGGCTTAGTAAAAGATAATACCTCCCCTACCTTGTCTCTATAATATCCTGGGACCGACATCACTACAGTTCTGCATGCAACATAGATTAACTAGATTGCATCTGTGAGAAAATGTACATCTTTTAGCCAGGCTGTCTGTTTTGCACCTGCAGTACCTCAGGTTCAGGTTTGGAATCTTCAAGTGATATTTGTTTTTTGTAAAATTAATAAGGTAAGAAGTAACTGTATACACGACAATATTTTTTATGCTAGCTAAATTTTAATGTTAATTTTTCATTAAATATGAAGCCATAAGAATTGCTGATGGTATGTATATATGTAATATAAGCTGCCTCCTATTCTAATGATCTTAAACTCTCTTGTTCATCAGCTGTAAATGCTTTTTATCTTAATTAAACTTTAACTTCACAAACACACAGGTTGATACTGCTTCACATATAGTAATCATCAGGATTTTGGTTAAAGAAAACTAATGCTATAGGATTCTGGATGGCTATTTAGGACCACTTTGTGGTCCAACAAATTTTGACCCTAAATTATGTAATCATCTTTTAAGCACTTACTAGATACTGGCCTGATCCTACAACCCTTCATCATAAAAGTAGTTAAATTGACTGTAGTGGAAGTACTTGTAAACAATGACTGTGGGAATGAGTAAGGGTTTGTAGAAATGAACTAGCTTTGTGAGAGGATGGGGGTGAGAAAATAATTCTACAGTCAAACAATATCATTATTGACACTTTCCCTGTAAGCATCTTATTCCAATATATATCTTAATTTTCAGATATGCAGTTTATAAAATTATTATAGAGTTCCATTTTAGTATCAGACTTACACTTTAATAATCTTTTTGGTTGGCGTTGTGTTCCTGAAAAGGTATAATTCTGTTAAAAGCCAAAGAATGGTACTTATTATAAATTGTGCTTGGAGTATTTCAGCTCAGTATACTTTTCCCTTCAAAATTTTAAATGCGTATTTTATTTTTATTTGAGGTTTCCCTTCATTCTGTTATCTAACCAAGAAAAATAATCTTTAGCCTGTCAAATGATAATGGGTCCATGCTTTGTATGGAAAGAAATGCAGTAAATCTACAATTGCATGGTTAAATAGTCATGTTCAGATGTGATCCTGTTGACATTTTTAGTGATTAACAGTTGCATTAATTCACTTTGAACCAGTGAGTGGAATCTTTAAATCTCTCCTTCCCCTAATCTCACCACTTTCCTGAGTAGTCTTAAGGAAAGGTATATTGTCCAAAAGTATTATATGTCGAAATACTTAATAGAGCTTGGATCATGAATGTATTCCAAACCTAGATAAGAAAAAATCCTAATTTTTTTCAAGAATGAATTATTTTTAATTATAATAATATATATTATATATATATATTAACTTCTGTAAACCACCTGATATCTGAAAAATAAAGATGCAGGCATGTACTTTTGTAAATATGACCTTTCAAAATTAGTGCATTTTTGTAGTGTAGATTGATACATGTTTCTGATGAGCATCATGAATTAGGTTGACTACTTTGTTGTTTGAAACATGTTATTTTATGGGCAGTAACAATGATACATTTCTTTGACTTCCAGGCTGTTTTTGAGTACCTTCACTCTTGCAGTTTCAGCTGGTGCCGTCCTGCTTCTACCTTTTTCAATAATCAGCAATGAGATCCTGCTTTCTTTTCCACAAAACTACTATATTCAGTGGTTAAATGGCTCTCTAATTCATGGTTAGTACTTGAATAATGTAATTAAAAGCACATTTTAACAGATAACACCACTTCCTGTGCATTTCTGGTTTCGAGTGATCCTTTTGCTTTTATATACTTACTGGCATAATGGCTTAAAGTTGTAAATGTTCTTGGTTTGTATGCCATTGATAAATTAAGCATTTGTAATCTAATGAACAGCAGCAAGTTTACAAGTCATCACCATTCTGGCATTTTGAGGGTTGTCTCGACTAAGGAAGGCAACCCAAAAGCTACTGTTCTTGAATACAGAAACATGTATAGTATAAGAACTGCTTTTACAGGAAGCGAAGTAACTTGGAAATGTGTAATAAGACTTCTCTTTCACCTGTAATTGTAATGTTCAGTGAACTAAAAAGGAATATGGAGGTAAAAATCTGTGTTTTTTTATTTATGGTTCATACAAGAAACTTGCCAACTAGAATGAATAGATTGAGAAGCAGTGACTTTTAGCTGCTTTTATTTTTAAAAAGTAAATCATGTATATAAAATTATATATTTTGATCTTGCCATATTTATTATGGTATTTTGTTAAAGTGAAATTGGTCAAAGTAGAGTCTGGTCTCCCCGTGTGTTGACAATGTCTAGCACTTGGGGCACTGCCAGAATTCAAATAATGCTCTACAGATCTATAGTTGATAGCTAACATATTGCAGTTTGAAGATGCATCTTGGTAAGGAATTGGTGATTGTCATTGGATTTAGATGTTTTAATGGAGGAAAAAACATACCTTGTGATGTCAGGGGCCAATTTGCTAATAGAAAATATAGCTATTTGCTGAGTTATCAAAAAGCAGAGGTACCCACTTCTACTTCAGACAGTGTGCTGGATGATGATGAGGCTTAAGATTGATATGCGGTTCTGATGAGTCCCAATATTTTAAAAGGTAAACTTTCTAGTTGGTTAAGCCTAGAGTGTAGTAGACTATGCTTTCAGGGATCATTTCTCTAGTGGGTGATTGGAGAAGGGTGGCTGTGAAAAGCTGATCGCTTAAATGAATTTGAGACAAGCTGTTCCTTCCTGCTATTGGGAATTTCCATATGTTTCACTAACCTGAGTCACTTTTATACCCCTTTATTTCTACTCCATGTTGAAAGCCATTGTCTCTGAACACGTACCCTAAGATCTGCATCTAATTAGAGCAGTTGCATTTTCCCTGCAGTATCCCTATCCTCTGCATGTGACAGGCAGTGATATAGTAGGGTCAGGTAATGGGGCCTGATTAGGCTTGGAATTTAGAAATCCCAGAACTAAACCCCATGCATCCAGTTCAGAGGGGTTCTTGCTTTGTGCTCATCTGAGCTGCACCAAACCACCCAAGCTGAAATAATACAGCTGGCTCACAGATATGATGCTTTTGGTTGCCAGGCACTGCCTAGGCCCTGTGATCTCCAGTGAGACTTGGTGCAGAAGATTAAGATATGCTGGCCTGAAATTTTACTTGGCTGTGTTTGCCTACATGTTGGTTCCATTTTCTTCTGATCATCATTTTGTGCCTTGCTTTAAAACCCCTTCTTAATTCTTGAGTCCTTCACCCACTTATTACTGTGCCTTTTCACCTCTACATCAGGAATGATTTTCCTCTTCCCCTGTGCCAAGCATCCCACCCTTTCCTTCTTCAAATCCCTCCTCTAAGCTCTGTACTCTGACTTAGACTTTGTTCACCTATCTCTCTGGCACCATCTAATCTTGCTTTTGTATGTTAATTGTAAGTTAACTTTAAAAAACAACCTCCCTCCCCACCCCCAACAACAGACAAACACAAAAACAGAACCTCTAAGAAATTTGCAGTAAACTAAATATTCTGGCTCTTGGAATATATTAAGGCAGCATTCCCTTTTCCTTTGTTTCCTTCATTTCTTCTCTCCCCACTTTCCCAAAACTAGTTGAAATTCTTCCTTATGATACCTAGATGTGGTTAATTTTATGTCTCTACTGACATGCGATACTTTACCAGTGTAAGACAGTCATTCCTTGCCCCTCTATTCTTAGAAAAAAAGGGAAAAAAGGGATTTTAATTCCCAGAGGAAGCAGGACTATACCATGTAGAGCAGCTCTTTCCTTCTCTACCTCCTTTGTGTGACCAGTCAGCCACATAGTGTTTAAACCTTTTACTAAATGAGAACAATAATCCTGTCAGAGAGCGAATACTCCCTCCTCTGGCCGAAGGTGAAATGTTATGAAAAATTTGAGCAAAAGTCATTCTGCTGCTTTTGTATAGGAGAGTGGGTGGAAAATACTTCCTCATATAATTTAAAATTATCATTTAAAAATTCTTTTAGAAGAGCTGTAGCACCAAAGTGGCTGAGATTGAAAAATTGAAATTTGACAAAAAAATAGCTCTACTTTAGGAGAAATGCCTTTGAATTTCCAGTTAATATTTTGTTTTGATTTGAGTAAGGCCATGTCTACACTACCGTCTGGAGAGGGTCTTCCGTGAATACAGCACAGTGCAGACACCACAGTAAGTAGATCTACATATGTCTACTTCAGTTACGCTATTCACATAACTGAAGTAGCGTAACTTAGATCGATTTACTGCAGGAGTGTAGATCAGCCCTAAGCAATGAGTTTTGAAAATCTCATTTTGTGCTTACAATATGAGTGGACTATGTGTGTATAGTTTAACAATGATTCATGTGAAAGTAGTAAATGCACTCATGTAGAACCTAAGTTAGCTTGCAAAATTTAGTGAAAGTACCTAGTGAGAACCTGATCCAAATGCCTCTGGAGTCAGTGGAAAGACTTTGTGCATTTCAGTGTAATTTGGATCAAGCCATGGGAATGTATATCTTATTTATTACACAGCTGGCAAAGTAAATGCTTCGCAGTTTATAATACTTGCTGGAGATGGGCTCCTTCATGCGGACTTTATTAGGTGTATGAGAGATGTAGTGTTCCTTTGGTGCCTAGTCACATTATGAAATTTCTTTTCTGTTTTCTTTCAAAAGTAAATAGAAAGTGTTATTTTAAAAAAAATAATGAAGAGAACATTAAGATTGCACTCTAAAGTGCTGAAGTCAGGAAATGCTTGCCTGAACTTCCATAATTCTGTCCCCTTGTGTATGCAACGTAAGAATCTTTAGATACAGGATCACTCACTGTTTCTCAAATAAGTATAATGTATCATTTTCCTGCAGCCTGTAATACAATTCTTGATATCTAATACTTTTTCATTGTTGTAAATTTGTACTATTTTAAGTATTGTAATGAAACAAAGATATAGTAGACTAACAAATTCTCTTGACTAAATTGTCATACATAAATTGAAATACATATTTAACAGCCGAGTACTGTTCAGTTTTTGAAACAATAGCACTGAGTTCCTCGGGTGTTATATAGTGGATGAGGCAGTGAACTACGAAACAAATTGAGCTGCAGACTGTACTTCCCAGTAATTTTTCAACTATTACTCTTCAAATTGTTCTGTAATGTGTTACGTTGTTTGATTTATTATCCACTTCATAGGAAAGTCTCTAGTGGACTTCAGCTGGTGCACACAATAATATACAGTACTACAAGTTGTTTCTGTGCATTTGATAAATAGTGGTTTGTCTTATAATTGAAGACTTCATTGTAATCTGTTCACACAGGAACAGAGTTAAGGCTGCATTTTTTAACTTTTACCTGTATAAATCAGAACCTTAATGTTGTCATTGATGCACTGTAGTTTCTTGTGTTGAACTGATATGTTAAGTATGCACTTCTGTGATTTTTATTAAAAATGGGTAGTTTTTTTTAACTATTGTGAGCACCTTCCTGTTTTGTTGGGTTCTTGCCATGGTATGTGATTGTAACTATTTAATATTAGTGGTGACTTTTAAAAAGTCTCCTCTTAATACAGGGGTAGGCAATGTACGGCACACATGCCAAAGGCAGCACGCGAGCTGATTTTCAGTGGCACTCACACTGCCTCGGTCCTGACCACCGGTCTGGGGGTTCTGCATTTTAATTTTAACTTTAAATGAAGTTTCTTAAAAATTTTAAAACCTTATTTACTTTACATACAATAGTTTAGTTATATATTATAGACTTATGGAAAGAGATCTTCTAAAAACGTTAAAATGTAATACTGACACGCGAAACTTTAAATTAGAGTAAATAAATGAAGACTCGGCACACCACTTCGGAAAGGTTGCCGACCCCTGTCTTAATATATATAACTAGGCAGAGAGTGCATAATATTCAGGATGAGTAATTTTGTGTAATGAAAGTTGAACTGTCAACAGTTCTTGAAAATGTACTTAAAAATGGTAAAATATTCATTTCTATTTTAAATGTGTCCAGCAGATGGAGGTAGAACTTAATGAAACTTGCACATAAACAAAGTGCTGGGATATCTAAGCTGTTTGCCAAATGTGCAAGATTGAGTTGTTTGTTTCAGAATTGTTAAAACTTGTTTTATTGCAAATTTTCTCTTAAATCAATACAAACAAATACAAAAAAGCATCTGAGTGGGCTGATTAGGAAAGCATTGTACTTTTGAGATTTCATTGAGTCTGTACAATATTCAACTAAAGTTAACTCTGCCAGTAGATGAAGGCCTGCAAAGTATCTTGTATACAACTTTATCACCCAGTCAGTACAGTGGGAGCATAAACTATTTACTTTTGTATTCTCAAGTTAGTCCAACAGACTGGGAGGGTGAGTGGGAAAACAAAACTGAAGTGATAATGAAAAGGGGGGGGAGGGGAACTTGTTGATGGCCTCTTGCCTATACCAATGTAATGTTACTTTCTTCAGGTTTTTTCCACAGTAAATCCTATGTATAATATATGTATTGAATGGGGAGAGATGTGTTTATATATAAATATTAATGCTAGAAATATCCCAGAAGGGAAGGATGTAGTTCCCATCAACTCTGTTAGTGTACAAATATTTGAATTTCAGCTTCTTAAAAATCATCATTTTGCTTAACCTCAAGTAACCATTCTATAATCCACTTAAACAAAATGACACAAAAGAACATGCTTCTGAAATTTACCTGGAGTTCAGTGTATGTTTTTATGTTGCAAATGCTTGTTCCATAAGTCAGCTGTTTACTTTTCTTGTGCATAGTAAGTACACATCTATCATAACTCTTGAAACTGACAGCTGACTGACAAAACCAACCAAATTCAACCTTTCTATCTGATTTCTAGGTAACTAAAATAAGGCCACGTAAAGTGCAGAAAGTGAAAGGAAACCCAATAAAAGTAACCTCACAAACTAGTATAGTACTTCCACATTGTATAAATATGGGTAACAGGAGAAATAATATTTGATGCTCACTGGTTCACTTACAGGGAAAGGGACTATGCAAACCTGCTTCCTCTCATCCAGTACTTGCAGTTAAGAGTGGCTGAGAGGCTCTTGCTGCTGTTTCCCAAGGGTGAATGCTCCATGACTGGTGGCAGGATTTTCTCTGAGGGGCCCTTGCCTTTGGAATGTGCTTTTCTTCATTCCCGATGAGTCTAACAGCGTTTGGGAATGTGGCACACACACATTCTTTAGCATTTGACTGGCTGCCTCCATTATGTTGTTTCATGTTTATTTGGGGTTTTGTGTAATTTTGTTTTCTGTAGCTGCAAGTTAGGGCTACATTTAATTTTTTGTGCAAGCCCATGGACTTTACCAGCAGTCAACTTGTACAATAGGGTTTAAATCAGTCCATTCTAGCCAAAGAAAGGGAGTAAAGTGTGTGTGGGTGAGGAGGGAAGTGGTTTGAAAATTATTTAAAAAAAATTGTAGGGGTGGAAAAGATGATCACTTACCTTGATCAGTACTAAATGGAAATCTCACCTCTTTCGTAGATTGATATATTCTAAGGTCAGAAGGGACCATTGTGATCATGTAGTCTGATCTCCTGTATAACACAGGCCATAGAACTGTTTTGGAGATCTTTTAGAAAAACATCCAATCTTGATGTTAAAAACGGTCAACAATGGTAAATCTACAACAACCCTTGGTAAATCGTTCCAATGGTTAATTACCCTCACTGTCAAACATTTACACCTTGTTTCCAGTCTGAATTTGTCTAGCTTCAATTTCCAGCCTTTGGATCATGTTACACCTTTCTCTGATAGAGTGAAAAGCCTAATAATTATTTGTTCCCCGTGTGGATACTTTTAGACTGTAATCCAGTCACCCTTTAACAATCAGTTAGTTCAGATAAATCAGTTGAACACTTTGAGTCTATCACTATAAGGCTTGTTTTCTTTAATCATTCTCCTGGTTCTTCTCTGAACCCTCTCCAGTTTATCAGAATCCTTCTTGAATTGTTGGCACCAGAACTGGACACAGTATTCCAGCAATGGTCACACCAGTTCCAAATACAGCAGTAAAATAACCCCTCTACTCCTACTTGAGATTCCCCTTTTCATGCATCCCAGGATCTCATTAGCTCTATTGGCCACAAGCCAGGAACTAGTCTGATGACTTTCAGGCAGATCTATAAGCCTCATTGGAGGAACAGCAGCTCTCTGCTTAATGTCATTCCAGGGCTTGGAATTCTCTCCTGCCTGGTAGTGACAACAGACACCCTAGGCCTTACCCTGCTCCATCCCTGCTTCTAGTCCTGTTCTTAGTACTGCTCTAGCTTTGTTCTCACTCTGGCCTCAAGTTGATTTACATTAATTACGTTATTGTGCTTTAATTCTTTATTAATAGAGCCCCATGTCAGCCACTCCATTATCTTGCCTGGGATCAATGTCAGGCTGACAGACCTTTAATTCCCTGGGTCATCCCATTTACACTTTTCAAAAACTGGCACAACATTAGCTTTCTTCCAGTTTTCTGTAACTTCTAAAGTGTTAACAGTCCATCAAGCTCCACAGCTAGCTCTTTTAAAACTTGTGGTTTCAAGCTATCTGTACCTGCAGATATAAAAATGTCTAACTTTAGTAGGTGCAATTTAACATCCTCAGTCGATACTCGGGGAATGGAAAGCGTATATGATGAGACGAATATCATCTGTCTTTTCCCCCAAACACAGAATGGAAACATTTATTGAACACTTCTGCCTTCTCTGCATTATTATTGATCATTCTACCATTTCCCTCTAGTAATTAACCATTACTGTAGTCGGGATTCTTTTTGTTTCTAATATATTTAAAAAACTCCTCCTTATTGTCCTTAACTCTGCTGGCTATGGATTTCTCGTTGTGTACCTTTGCTTCCCTTATCAGTTTTTCACAATTCCTAACTTCTGATTTGTATTCATTACTATCAACTTACTTTCTTCCATTTGTTATATATTATTATCCCTCCCCCTTTCTTTTTACAGCAACTTTCACTTCCCCTCTAATCGACATTTTTTTTAATCTTCTTTCATAGAATCATAGAAGATTAGGGTTGTAAGAGACCTCAGGAGGTCATCTAGTCCAACCCCCTGCTCAAAGCAGGACCAACCCCAACTAAATTATCCCAGCCAGGGCTTTGTCAAGCCGGGCCTTAAAAACCTCTAAGAATGGAGATTCCACCAGCTCCCTAGGTAACCCATTCCAGTGCTTTCCCACCCGTCTAATATCCAACCTAAACCTCTCCCACTGATCTTGATACCATTGCTCCTTGTTCTGTCATCTGCCACCACTGAGAACAGCTGAGCTCCATCCTCTTTGGAAACCCCGTTCAGGTAGTTGAAGGCTGCTATTAAATTCCCCTCACTATTCTCTTTTGCAGATTTTCCCAGTTATGGGATTGACTTTGATGTAGGGCTGGTTTACACTTAACTGTATTGCTCAAAGTTGTGAAAAATTTCATGCTCTGTGCGATGCAATTAAGTTGACTTAAGCCCTGGTGTCGTCGTCACCAGGGCGGCTCTAGGAATTTTGCCACCCCAAGCAGGGCAGGCAGGCTGCCTCCCGCAGCGTGCCTGCGGACAGTGCACTGGTCCCGCGTCGGCCTGTGGGAGGTCCTCTGAAACTGTGGGACCAGCAGACCCTCCGCAGGCAAGCCGCGTAGGGCAGCCTGCTTGCCACCCTCATGGCGCTGGCAGAGTGCCCCCAGCAGCTTGCCGCCCCGAGCACGCGCTTGGTGTGCTGGGGCCTGGAGCTGCCCCTGGTCGTCACAAGGTCAATGGAAGAATTCTTCTGTTGATGTAGCTTCCGCCCTTAGAGAAGTGAATTTACTACAACAACAGAAGAATCTCTTCTGTCGCTGTAGTGTCTACACTGTAGATGCACTGTTGCAGGTAGCTGTGCTGCTGTAGCATTTCTAGTGCAGCTATATCATTATTGTTCCCTCAGTAGGTTCTAAAAGGACTACTTTTCCTGTATGTTGGAAAGGAAGAAATACAAATTACTAGAATTTCTGTTTTAAATACTTCGCACCAATCACTTCATCTGAGCACCTCCTAAATGCCTATACTCTTCTTCGAGGAGTGTCCCTATGGATGATCAACTGTAGATGTGCTTGTGTCTGCGCTGCTGATCAGAGAACTTCAGTAACAGCATCCATTAGGCCTGCAGATGCGCTGTCTCTCCTCGTTCTGTGCCATGAGGCTAGCCCACGTGTGGGCTAATAACTCTTAGTTCCATCTCAACCGCCCCTGTTCATTAGCAGTCTGTTAAGACTATCTTTTTATTTTGCATGCCTATAGTTAGAGCTGGTCTCCCGGGGAGATCAACACTACTGCAGTCGATGCAGCAGGGATTGATTTAGCGGTACTCCAGCTCTCCGAGAAGAGTAAGGGAAGTCGACCGGAGAGTATTTTCCATCAGCTCAATGCCATGAAGACATTGGGGTAAGTTGACCTAAGCTATGTCTATGAATAACGTAGCTGGAGTAGTGTAACTTAGGTAGACTTACCCCATAATGAAGAGAAGCCATTAGTCTCCTAGTTAAAGTTCTAATTGTAATCTTCTTTTCCTTTCTTATTTTATCCTTGAAAATAAAAAAGACTTCAATTTCTTTCCCACTTTTTCTCCCCCGCCAGGGACCCTTTCCCCCAATAGGATATGCCCAGTTTGCTGGGTTTAAAGTGCTTCACTTGTAAAGAGGTGATCTCGGTTGCGAACAAGCGCTCTCTGTGCATTTGCTGCCTTGGGGAAGGCCATGTATGACAGAAGTGTGGTCTTTGGCAATAACTCTGGCCAAGATCGTGCAAAGACAGAGTGCTCCACCAGAAGATCATCTTCAATAAGGCAGCTCTCTGACCCCAGTTGCCTGGTAGACATATGTTTTCCCCGTGGCCTTCTACATCTAAGGGCTGTGGGTCAAGGAAGCAGGCAGCAGATTCCTCTCATAAGTCATTAAGAAGAAAGGGAAGTCCCCATAGTGAGCCCTGAGATAGTTGTAAGTGATCACCCTCTCGGTATCATCGGCACCACGACCATCTCAGTACAGCACCCCTGGCTCACGGAAGCCGACAGCAAACGGCATCGCTCACAGGCCCATTGACCCGATGGGCATAAGCATCGAGTCATCGGCACCGGACAGGAGTAAGCACTTGTCTAAAAAGACGCTCCTGGTGCACATGTCCACATCGTAGCTGCCAGCGATGGCTTGCCCATTACAGGAGCAACCAGTGCAGGTAACATGCCAGAAGCTATTGTGACCAATGTAAGGCCATTATTCAGGAGAGCCAATCAGTGGTAAAGACATCACTGCAATCTGCCACCGATTCAGCAAACATGGTGGCTAGGTCGATCTCCATGGTTGTGGTGATGTGATGAGCATCATGGCTCCATTTGTCAGGCTTCCTGAAAGAGGTACAGTCTACTGTTGAGGATGTTCCTTTTGAGAGCACAAAGTTGTTTACCAGCAAGACTGATGCTTCTCTTCGCACCCTGAAGGACTCCTGTGCTACCCTCCAGTCACTGGGTATCTGTATACTTGGACAAAAGAGACGATTTAATCCCCAATCCTAGTATAGACTACATGCATCTCAGTATCAACCTCAACACTACTATGAGCCACAAAGAAAGAAAGGGAAATTTCCTAAACATAAACCACCTCGTCCACAATCTTTATCCCAGCCTTTTACATTTAAGCACCACTTCTGACAGGCAGGTTGAGGTGCCATTAGACTACTCACCATGACCAACACAGCCAACCATCGTTTCACACCCATTTTGCCATGAGTGGCGGCATTCCACAGTGCCTGGGTATGCATAATATCAGACCAGTGAGTCCTCAAGATTGTTCAAACTGGGTACTCCATCCATTTTACTTTCCTACCCATTTTACAGCCCCCTTCCCTGTTCCTCTTTAGGGCCCTTTGTCATGATTTTACTGTGACAGGATGTAGATCATCACCTGCAATTAGGAGCCATAGAACCGGTACCTCAACATCTACGAGGTAAGGGATTCTACTCTCATAATTTTCTAATACCCAAAAAGAAAGGAGGTTGGAGACCTATATTTGAGCTCCAAGCTCTCAACAAGTTTGTGAAGGCTCAAAAATTCAAGATGGTCACCTTATCAACTATCATTCCAGCTTTGGAACAGGGAGACTTGTTTTCGGCCCTTGACCTTTAGGACGCCCATTTTCATATCTCAGTCCTACTGGCTCACGGATGATTTGTCAGATTCACTCTGGGACATGACCACTACCAATACAAAGTGCTCCCCTTTGGGCTATCATCAGTTCCGAGCAGGGCTGGCCTTACCATGAGGTGAACTGAGGTGGCTGCCTCAGGTGCCAGACTGTGTGGGGGCGCCACTAGGACCCAGAGTGTAGAAAATTGTGTCTGCCGCTGGTACATATGTATTCTCTCTTCTCTAGATGCACAGAGATGGTGGAATGCTGTGCTGGAGGAAGGAGGGCACAAGAGGCAGGCAGGAGAAAAGGTGAGGGAATAACAGAAAGCAAGAGCTGCGGGGAGAGAGAGGAGGAGGAGCCTCTTATGTACCTCTCTAGCACCCGCAGGACCCTGGACTGATTAACACCAGCTTCTCAGGGAGCTTCCTGTTTCCTGCTGCTTCCGTGAACCCACTTGAGGAGAAAAGGCAGTCAACTGAAGTAGTAGGAGCCAGTTAGGCCCTTAAGACGCTGATATCTTCCCTCAGTCAGGCCCTGCTATCAGCCTGCTTATTTCTCCCCTTCAACTGAGTGTTGAGAGCCACTATAGCTGGCACAGAACAGCAGTCATGAGTGAAAGAAGAAAATGCCCCTCTGGGGCAGCATTCAGAAAAAGAAAGAAAGCAAAGGAAGCTTTTCTATCTATCAGGAAGGAGCTCTCCTGAGATACATAGACACAAATGTTCACGGTGAGCCTTCTGGCCCCAGTGAGGATGTGAGTGGTGAGGAGATGCCTGATCTTCCAGTTAGTCAAAGTGCAGGTGACCTGGCAGCTACTGCAGAATCCACATCTCTATCTCAAATGGATGTAACGATGCACATTCTTGAAGAAAAGTGTAGATCAGAGAAGAATGAGGTGGAGATGCAAGAAACAGCTGCTGCTGAGTTTAGTTCCTTAAGTCTAGATGATCCAGGACTGTGGACCCCCTTGAGCAGTAGCTTGAGGGACTTCCTTGTACTGCATGTGCCATAGTAAGTGAAAAACTTCATGATCCCCAAAGACAATGAAAATAGAAGTTTCCATCCAACACATTGCTGGCATGAAATCCCCAATGGTGACAAAGTGGAGAGGCCATGGGTTATGTACTCAAAAACCCAGAATGTTGTATACAGTTTTGAACTCTTCCAGTCTCATGTTCCAGCCACATTGGGTTCTACAGGAACAAAGGACTGGAAAAATCTGGCTAGAAATCTGGCATGCCATGAGAAGGCAGCAAATCACCAGAGAGCATTCCCTAGGTGGAAAGAGCTTGAGATGAGACTAAAGTTAAAGGCCACCATAGACGATAAGCATCAAGAGAAGATTTCATCAGATTCTCTTTACTGGCAAAATGTTCTGAAAAAGCTTATTGTCATTGTGAGAATGCTTGCTACCCAAAACCTCGCACTTCAGATCAGCTGTATGTGCCAAACAATGGAAACTTCCTTAAAATTGTGAACCAATGGCCGAGTTTGATGCTGTACTCCAGGAGCATCTAAGAAAAGTTACCACCCAAGAAATGTACATACACCACTACCTTGGAAAAACAATTCAAAATGAGATCATACAGTTACTGGCAACAAAAGTCAAACAGAAGATTGTGGCAGATCTGAAGTCAGCAAGATATTACTCTGTTATTCTGGACTGGACACCTGACATCAGCCTTATGGAACAAATGACTTTAATGGTGTGTTTTGTAACAACAACAGAACCTATTGAAAATGTCCCTGCAATGGTGATTGTCAGAGAGCATTTTCTAGAATTCATTGACATTGATGATACTACAAGAGCTGGTATGACAAATGTGCTTCTTAAAAAGCTGGACGATATGGGAATTGTGATAGCTGCCATGAGAGGTCAGGGCTACAATAATGTTGCTTTTTTTGTCCCATGCAGTTCTCATTCATTGAACTTGGTGGTCAGAGATGCAGCACCAGCTTCTAGTGAGGCTGCTGAATTTTTTCATGTAATTCAAAGCATCTATGTATTTTTCTCTGCATCAACTCATCAATGGCAAATTTTGAAGCAGCATCTGGGAACATCCTCTCTGACGCTGAAACCACCGAGTGCCGCACAATGGGAAAGTCGAGTGCAGGCGATAAAGCCTATCGAATACCAAATTAGGAAGATAGATGATGCCATAATGGAGGATAATGCTATGACAAGAACTGTTCGTGGGAGAACAGTGGCAGAGCGAAATGGAATCACCAGAAACATACATAACTTCAAATTTCTGTGTGGCTTAGTGTTATGGCATGACATACAGTTTGAAATAAATGTTGTAAGCAAGAGACTCCAAGGTGTTGACCTTGATATATCTGGAGCAATGGAACAACTGCACAAAGCAAAATCATACCTACAGTCTTACCGGTCAGATGAGGGATTTCAAAATGTTCTGAAGAGTGCACAGAAGTTGGCAGAGGAACTTCACACTGAAGCTATTTTTCCACCCATTCAAGAATACAAGAGTTGCCGAAGAAGACGACATTTTGATTATGAGGCACGGGATGATCCCATAAGAGACCCCAAACAACAGTTCAAAGTTGAATTCTTTGACCAGGTGCTAGACTGTGCAATACAGTCAGTTGAAGAATGTTTCATGCAGCTCAAGGAACACAGCAATATATTTGAGATGTTGTATGATATTCCAAAACTCCTCACTATACCTGAAGAAGACCTACACAAGCAATGCAGGGCACTAAAGACAGTGTTGACAGATGATAACGTGCATGCTATTGATGTGAGTGATTTAGGTGATGAACTGAAAGCCCTTTCAAGCCACATCAAGACAACAGGGAAGGTATATTATATACACTAGCTGTCAGGAGAACCCTGGCCTTCTACCTGGACAGATCAGCGGCCTTCAGGAAGTCCCCATGACTTTTCCTCTCCATTGTGGAAAGATCCAAGGGCTCAGCAATAGCAGCCCAAAAGCTCTCCAAGTGGGTCTCAAATTGTATCAGACAGTGCGATCGAGTTTGCAACTTGACCCCTCCAAACTCTGTTCATGCACAGTCCACAAAGTCAATCTCCTCATCCGTCACCTTCTTCAAGAATGTCCCTATCTCAGATCTGTTGAGCAGTGACATGGGCGTCAGTCCACACTTTTGCAGAACACTATATGATCACTGGGAACTCTGCCTTTGATGCCATCTCCGCCTTGATGGGTCAGTTACAGATGACAGCACTGTCTCCGAAATCCCAGCCCTCCAGAAGGGGAACAGCTCAGGAGACACCTATAGTGGAACCCCATAGGGATATTACTTGAAGAAGAAGTTACTCACCTTGTGCAGTAACAATGGTTCTTTTGAGATGTGTCTCTCTATGGCTGCTCCACAACTCGCCTTCCTTCCCTCTACTTCGGAGTTCTTGTCTATGACTGTGCGGTAGGGAAGAAACTGAGGGGAGTTAACCCACACATGCTGACTAGCCTTGTGGCGCTGCACAAGGAGAGACAACGCATGTGTGGGCCTGATAGACACGCCTACCAAAGTTCTCTGATCAGCAGCGCAGGGACGTAAGCACACCTACAGTGGAGCACCCATGGGGGACACATCTTGAGGAACCATCATTACTGCACAAGGTGAGTAACTTCTTATGGTAAGAAATATATTGTTTCTCCTTATATAATCAGTTGTCAGACTGAAAATGCTACAGAGTGCAGGCCATTGTTGGTTAGAAGGGCTCAGTCAATGTCTTATCTGTTTTGTTAGACCAATAGCTTAGTTTCATGTTAAAATATAAACCAGTGGTTCGCAGCCTGTTTACCATTGTGGGCCACATATGGAGCTCTTTTTGTTACGTGGCTGTATCCACATAATATAAAGAAATAAACACACACACACACACACACACACACACACACACACACACACACACACACACACACACACACACACACACACACACACACACACACACACACACACACACACACACACACACACCCCGCAGCTTTGTGCTGATTGGGCCACAAGCAGTCTGCAGGCCACGGGTTGAGAACCATTAATATAAACATTTGAAATGTATGGAAAAATCATTTTTGCTTTGTACAATGATACTTATGGGATCATGAAAATCATTGTAAAATAAGTTTCCCTTTTACAGCAACTGATGTAGGAATTAAGTTCCATATGACTGTTCAGTAAAAGCTCTTATGTTTCATTGCAAATAAAACAATAACCATATAACAACATTGTGTAGTAAATATAAGTAAGTATATTAAAAATATCTTGCAGAAGACTTCTGGTAATAATTATAATGTTGAAACATGTCATCTAAAAGATGTTAATTTTTCATTTTTGAAATTGCCACTATGAGAATAGGTATGTTTGAAAGACTCAGTTATGTTTCTATCATACAGTAGTTTACTCTTCAAGTGTGTGTATTTAGGGTACCCATTGCTGTGGTGTGTTGGCACTAGTAAAATTGAGAACATAATCTAAAACCCCATTTCAAAAGACTGAGCTTTTTTCCATAGCTCCCCACTTTAAACATCACTATGATGTTCGTGCTATCATACTTCTTTTGTTGTAGGAAGGCTTAATCCTGTGTCCAGCACATGGATATGGACTAGATGACCTCTTGAGGTCCTTTCCAACCCTACATTTTTATGCCACTATAAAGGTGGTAAGATCTGAGCTCAATCTATTACTTAAGGAATGGCTTTTCAAATATGAGTGTGCCATAAAGATTTTTGTCCCTGGAAGCCTCACTCTCTGGGCACACTCTGTTTGATCATTGCTCTCATGCTGGGTTGTAGAACGATATGGACCATTCCTGAGAGTTGATTCCCCAGCCTATTTAGGACTTGGGAGATCTAGAGTAGGATTTTGAAGTGCATTTTGTGTTGGAGGAGGTTGGAGAGCATGCAAAGCTCTGGAGTCATGTTTTCTTGCAGCCTGTGTTTCTTAAATGAGACTCAATTGCAGCTGCCTTGTGGCTTCAGTTTTCATCCCCAAGTGCACTGTGTGTGGCAGTACTCAAGTTTATTGGTGACTGTAGTCTGGGTAGACTGTGGGTAAGTCAGAACCTGATAAGGAGGAACACAGTGTCCTGCACAGCTGGAGATGAGAATGTGTCTAACCACCAGTGACTTTGTCCAGAAGATCTCTGAGACTTTGCAAAATCTTGATTATTGCACAGATGCCCAAGTGGAGGTCTAGGGTAATCCCTTCAGACCTTCTAATCATCACCTCCTCAGCCTTGCCTTTGTTCTGTTTTAGCCAGCTGCTGATTTCAGTTAGACATGGGTAAAATGGCAATATCTGCATTTGATGCAGAGATGGTGTTATCTGTGTATTGCTGGCATTAAAGTATGTTGTGCCTCAGTCTCCTCTAAAGGGAAGAATAGGAGAGAGAGTAGAACTGAACCTTCCAAGAATCAGTGCTGGATGAGACCATGTACTGGAAATTATTATTGTGTATAGTCAGCTTAAAAATGATCTGTAGCCTGAAACTGTACCATCTTGAGGTATAATCTCTTAATTTTCACAAACTAAGCAATTCAGGGTTACTATTTGATGTCAAATGGAACACTTCAAAGAAAAAACCCGTATTCTGCAGCAAATGGGGTTAGTCATTCAGCAGGTGACACTTACCTTAGAATCGGTATTGTGCTGATGTTCAGGAAGCTGCTTGAGCACTAGGCTATTGAGTTGAAATATACAAGGGTATTTAAGCATGTAAAGATGCAGGTAAGTACCTATTCGGATTTATAAAAGTGCCCAAATTAAGTGTCTAACTCCTATTGCTTAGGCCCCAAACACCTTTGTAAATATGGCCCTTGGAAACATATTAATAAATTTTAAAGAACTGTCTTTATAGCTTAAAAATTTCTGGTCACTTTTCACAAGAAAGGATACTGTAGAAAAATACAGTTTTAGTTATTGGAGTCTGTCTTCAAAACTTCCCCGCAGTTTCAATTAGGTATTGACTTTTGGCTTAAAATTTCAGGACATTGAGGTTGCTGCCTTTCACTGATGGGTTATATGAATCTTACGTATATGTCAGATCTTCATTTATATTTATACATAAATTATTATACATGCTCTGTATTTACCCATATAAAGCCCACTTAGTTGAAAGGCAGTATAGTGATGTCAGGAATTTCAATAAGTATTATTTAAAGAGTCTTCAGTTTTGAAAAGTAATGTAAAAATTTTCTTCTGATTTGTTGCAGGTTTGTGGAATCTTGCTTCCCTTTTTTCCAATCTTTGTTTATTTGTGTTGATGCCTTTTGCCTTCTTCTTTCTGGAATCAGAAGGATTTGCTGGCTTAAAAAAGGTAGGTAAATATATTATTTGTAGAATTATTAATTCATAAATACCAAGTCCCAAAGCCGTAATTACAATAGCATCATGCAAATCACGATTTTTCATTTACAGTGTGACTGCAAAGGATAGCCTACAGTAGCAAAAAAATTCATTGGCTTCTGTATAGTTAGGACCACTGTTATGGGCTAGTTTCCTTGAACTTGTTTTATTGTAGTAACCTAATTACATACTTTATTGAATTTCTTAGGCCTAGTCTGCACTAAACAGTTAGATCAAGCCAGGTACGTTGCTCAGGGCTGTGAAGAATCCACACCCTTGAGTGATGTAGTTAAGCTGACCTAACCCCAGTGTAGATAGCACTAGGTTGATGGATTCTTCTCAGGGAGGTGGATTTACCTGCTCCATTGGGAGAATCCCTCCCATCGGCATAGGTAGTGTCTGCATGGAAGCACCACAGCTATGCAGTTGTAGTGTTTCAAGTGTAGAGAAGCCCTTATAATTTTGGTGGCACATCTGTATATACCCCTTATTTGCTGTTTGATGTAATTATTTATTAAGTAATTTAAAATGTTCTCAGTGTTGTACAAGACATAGTATACAGTCAGGGACTGCCCTGAAGAGGTTAAGATATAAACAGTGTACATAGAAGTGGAGAAGACTTCCAGGATTCTTGATGTTACAGTGCAATGGCACCTGTACCATAGTTAAGCTAGTGTTAGAGTTGAGATTTAGCTTTAAATCTTTATATTGTACAGATCCCCTTGAAATGGGAAAAGACTATACATAAAATATAAACTTTGAACTCTCTTTGAATTTTCATAGTCACTTGGTGAAAAATGAATCCAAACAGAGAATAAGTCTAAAAATTATCCCTTTTTGTAACTTTTTATTTCAATGTCTTCCTTTATACTCCTTCTGAAAGAAATCTAAATCACTCCAGGACCTGTCCCGTGTCTATATGGTTGCTCCTTGTGGTGATTCCTAGAATATCAGTTATACATATATAGGGTTTGCGTATAGAGTATTTTATAACTCTTCAGCCATAATGGAAAACATGTGTGCCAATGTGAACCTGCTCAATTTAAATTTGATGACAGATCTGCTGTAGCATGAACACCATAAGTCACATCCAGCAAGGGTGATGGGGAGAAAGAAAGACGTTTTCCTTTGCTTCTCGTAAATGTTTAAATTCTCATGCAGTTTAGTAAGACTATGAACTCCAGCCTTGAAGACAGCTATGAAAGAGCTTATGAACTCTCCCCTCACCTTATCTTTATAAATAAGTTAGCAGAAAGCTTATGGAAGGTCATGCAGGTATAGATCCTGAGTATCCACTACACTGTACTGCTATTCAGAGTGACTAAACTACTTTGCATTATTCCATATCTCACCACTATAAATCACATTCATCTTCCAGAGCCAGAAATAGAATCCATGATTAGTGATCACCAGTATTCTGTTTTAACTAGTGAATAGTAGTGTGTTGTGTGTCCCTCTGCGCCTAATCTATAAAACAGTGGTTCTCAGCCTTTCCAGACTACTGTACCCCTTTCAGGAGTCTGATTTGTCTTGCGAGCACAAGTTTCACCTCACTTAAAAACTACTTGCTTACAAAATCAGACATAAAAAGACAAAAATGTCACAGCGCACTATTACTGAAAAATTGTTTACTTTCTCATTTTTACCATATAATTATAAAATAAATAAATTGGAATATAAATATTGTACTTACATTTCAGTGTGATACTTGAGCCTTGTCTGAAGCCCAAGCCCTGCTGCTCAGGGCTGAAACATGTAGCTTAGCTTTGTAGTGCTCCTTGTGGCATGGGGCCCTAGGCAATTGCCATGCTTGCCAGCCCCAATACTGGCCCAGCACTTGCAACCCCCCGTAACTTCCTGCCGGGGGTCACAACCCCCAGGTTGAGAAACACCGATCTAAATATGTGGAGGATCCCTAGGGATACATGTACCTTGGTTAAGAATCATACCTGCATCTTCCAGGGCAGCGTGACAGCTCTCATCTTGAGAGCTTGGCTCTTTGTCACAGGCTGTAAAGGCATCCTTTCCTTTAGCTCTGGAAATCATCAATTTAGTCCTCTGTTGGCCAAGATGGCAGCAGTCACATTTACAGGTGTCCCACATTGGCATGTTTGTGGGATGAGAAGTATGCTTCATACTGGTGATGATGGAGGGCCCAGAGGAAGTGGGAGCAATACAGGAAGCCTATTCTCCAGGCCACAGCCATTTTCCAGAAGTGTGTGAGAGGCTACAGAGTGTTTCATGCAGTAATGGATGCAGTCTCTTTCACGGAGATTCCCTCCAACTGACAGGTTATGTCATATCCTCCATCTAGGCATGGAGGATTGTTCCTGATGTATACCTTCATTAACCTTTAGACAAGAATAAAATGTTATAAAGAATTTACTCGTTCATCACAACCACACGCACTTTTCAGGAGTGTTGAGGTAGTCAGGAGCAGGACCATCAGCTCTGTTTCTCCCTCTGATTCCCAGGTAGGTACAGCTCTTACTCTGGGGCAGTGTCCACTGAGGTACACTGATGCTGTATAGAAAACCCAAGAAATTGGCAACAAAAACTGTTTAGAAACCGTTTTAAGTTGTGGCAGTTCACCCTCCCCTTCCCTAACCTTAAAAGAATGGAAGCATTCCTTTCCACCTTAATATTGTCTACGGTACTATTGATAATGTACTCCCTCACTCCATAAGGTCTCACTTCCATCTTCAACTGATACCAAAATGCAATATGCACCTGAGCTGCATCAAACTTGTACTCTAACACAAAACTTTAATGGTCTTAGCAGTCTTGAGACAGATTAACTGCCCAAATGTATAGAACATGTGACAGTCAAATATGCTGGTCTGTTGATATAAAAGCAAGTGAGATCACAGTTAGTTTTGCATTAGAATGCAACAGCTGTGGCTTCTTTGCATCACTCAGATGGCATAAAGGGATCTGAGTGCAAATTCCCCTGTTGTAGGAGGGGAAATTCTTGCTGCACATATGTACCAAATCTGGAGTTTACACTTGCCAGCCCTCTTCCTTTCTGGGGGTGAGGCAGAGCAAAGCTTTGCTATGCCAGTCCCATGCTTGCATAGGGTTAATTTAGAGCCATAGCCTAGTGGCACAAATAGAGGACCCCGGCAACTGCTCTAAGTTGGATCAGGGTCACAGATGAACTTCTTAATTAGGGAACCTTGTCTTGTTCCGTGATATCCCATCCATCCTTCTGTGCTGAGCAGAGCTCTGCTGCAGGAGAGAATGCAGCCCCAAATACCTAATTTTTTAATAATACCATATTTGGTATTATAACATCACTGCTTTTTGAATAATTTATGCAGCCATCCCAAGTAAAAATAAATACTAAAACTTGTATAGAAAGGCAGTATCTACAATAATACCATAAAGATGGTATAATTTAAACTGCTCAGAGCAACAAAAGATTCTTCTTGAGGTGCTGGTCCACACAGATTTCACTCTTGGTGTGCATATGCTCAAGATTGGATTCCTTTTGCACAGCAGCATTCATGGGTACTCTTGTGCCCCCTGTAGCCAAGGTCATGAAGAGTATAGTGGACTCAACTACCATTCAGTTCCTGCTCACCCACCGAGGCTGCAAGATGGAACCATGTCCCTAGTCCTTGCTGGATGAGATTTAACTTTAGATTTAGTCATAGTTAATGTTAGCATAGTTAGTTGAATTAGGTTTCCTTTACCCATTGACTTAAAACAAAAACAAAATCCAACTTCATAGTTAGTTTTCTTTTTTCCCTCTCCCAGTCTCATCTTCTCTGACACAGACACCATGTTACTAGGGTTTTAGAACTGTCCCTCTTGTGACTTGGTTATGCCTGTTAGTGATGGATACTCCTGATGTCTCATTTGCCTTGAGGTGGGACACATATTGAAGCATTACTCTATATGCCGTTCCTCCTTGAAGTGCATCTAGAAGTCAAGGGAAGCAAGACTCAAATTCTTGCTCCTTGAGAAGCCCATGCAAGTCACCTCTGACCTTGAGAGACTCACCAGATAGATCAGTTGCTTCCTCCGACTGCCTCTGTGTGCTGTGACTTGTTCCTGGGCTCCTGGGCCACTTGTTCTTATAGATCCCTTCATCAGCTGCATTTGAAAGGGCAGGGAGGAGCTAGGCATCGGTTGCATTCTCAGACTCCCAGTAGGAATCACTAAAGCCATAACTCTCCCCAGGCTTCTATCAAGAGCTGTAAATTGGAGACCTGCTCTGGCACTGCTGTGCCAAAGAGGAAGACGGCCTAGATGGTTCCTCTTACCGCAGAGACTGCACTGCCCTTGAGGCCATATCATCGGCACAACTCTGCACAGCACTTGGTATTCAGAGCCTTGGCACTGAGCACTTCCCTTTTAGTACTGACATCAGCTACCTCCATAGGTAACGTGCTGATGCTAAGAAGCTTCAGTGTTCACCATTTCTGCATTAAAAGTTTGTGGCACCAAGTGACTTTTCAGTGGGTCTGGAGTGCTTAAGGAAGTTTATCATGAAATCTGCAGTGCCTCAGTCACCACATCTCCAGTTGTCTTATTAGTGCTGACATCCCCATGCTTTAAACAAGACATGGCTGACAGAACTGCTCCTCCCCTAGAGGATGTTTATTTTTTCTCTTTCTCAGCAGAACATAATGGAGACTTTTTCCCATTCCCATGCCCCATCTCCCACAGGGGTGGCATAGTAGGAGTCTGGGAGGAAGTCTAGAATATGCATTGGTCGGGTGCTAAGAAGAGCTCAGGGTGACATAGGGAATACCCTGATCTGTATCCCTCCCCCCACTATTTGAACAAGTCATGGCCATATTGGTCGTCCTGGGTTCTGAATCCCAACTCCAGAAAACCAGCATCAAGAGCCAATCCTCTTCCAATCCAGGAAATATATCTAACTTCCCCAAACTTCTCAGTTGTCATCCACAGCTTTCAGAAGGTCAAGAGAAGGACAGTGGGGGCCATTATATCTGCTCTGAACAGGAGCACACAGCACTTCCTGCCATATTGTCGTCTTCTGTGGATGAGGCTGTCAGCCCTCCAGCAATGGCCTCGGTGGGTGAGTTCAAGGTCTTTCAAGACCTAATGAAAAGGATAGCAGAAACACAGGACTTTCTGCTAGAGGTTATCCAGGAGAAATAGCCTAAACTTCTGGATATCCTTCGCCAGTTAGAGGGGCTATGCGTCTAAATGAGAACTTACTTGAACCTGCCAAAGCAGTCTGGGATACGCCTGCATGTATGCCAGCTACATCCAGGAGAGATGACAGGAGATTGGATGCTTTCTTAAAGGACTTGACAGGCTATATCCTCAAGTATAATAATGGATCCCAGCCTGAGATCTTAACCTCGTTCTTTTCAGACTAATAGGGGCTCCCTTTTTAACCTCCAGTGACATGCTCTTTGCTCTCTCGCTCATGGAAAGTAGTGTTTCTGGTGGCAATAATATCTGCCAGGAGGGTGTCTGAGCTTAAGGCCCTAACATCTGAGCCTCATTACACAGTCTTCTATAAGGACAAGGTTCAGCTTTGGCCACACCCAGCCTTCCTCTCGAAGGTTGTTTCCCAGTTTCATGTTAATCAGGACATTTTTTTTTCCAGTCTCATCCTAAGCCACACGCAAACAAAAACTTCACTCTTTGGATGTTCACCTGGTGTTAGCTTTCTATATCGAATGGATGAAGCTGTTTCAGAAATCTACCCAACTATTTGGCACAGCAGCAGACAGAATGAAGGGGCTCCCAGTCTCTTCTCAAAGAATTTCATCGTGGATTACATCAGGTATCCAGACATGCTACGATTAGAGAAAATACCTGCCTCCATGCTGACAGCGCACTCCATCAGAGCTTAGGCAGCATCAGCGGCGTTTCTGGCCCAGGTTCTGACCCAGGAAATTTGCAGGGCTGTGACGTGGTCCTCAGTCCACACTTTTAATGTGCACTACGCCATCACCCAGCAGGCTAGAGATGATGCAGCCTTTGGCAGAGCAGTGCTCCAATTAGCAAACCCATGAGCTCCGACCCCGCCTCCGAGTTCCTGCTTGGGAGTCACCTAACTGGAATCAACATGAGCAAGCATTCAAAGAAGAAAAAAACAGTTACCTACCTTTCGTAACTGTTGTTATTTTGAGATGTGTTGCTCATGTCCATTCCAGGACCCACCTCCTACTGCTCTATCGGAGCAGTGGTGGCAAGAAGGAACTGAAGTAGCGGTGGTTCGGTAGGACGATATATACGACACCATAGAGGTGCGACTCCAGGGGGCACCTGAGCTGACCTGACAGGTACTGCTAGGGGGAAAACCTTCTGGCTACTGTGCATGCGGTATGCACACACACCTAATTGGAATCGACATGAGCAACACATCTCGAAGAACAACAGTTATGAAAGGTAGGTAACTGTTTATTTGCCCAGCTGTAGAGTAGTACAGTACTAAATGTATTGTATCCTCATTTAGTTAACTTTTAATTGTTTGCCTCAGTTCTGTGATTTTGTATAGGTATGTTAGTCTTTAACACGTGTCTATAAAAGCCCACTTGTCTGTATACATGCTTTTGTGCTGAAATTGGATTTTTGTGTGTGTTTTAACACTGAGAGTTTTCCCTTGGCCGAAATTACGTTGGAAGTTGTGGCATAGCATGTAGCTAGCGAGTTTGTTGGCACTATTCGTATCATGCATAACTTTCCTATTTAATGATTTTGATACAGAAATATTACAACCTTTTTTCAGTTTAAATGAGATTAATCTAGATTGGTTTATTTTTTAATCACCTACTAATTTACTGTGGCTTTTTTCCCCTTAGTTGCTAGTATACCTTCTAAATGGCACATGGCCCCTCTTATAGACTTCTATTGATTCCCCTGGGCAACAGTTTAAAAAAACCAAAACAAAACAGCCATTTGCGTATTGCGCAGAGATGGAGATACGGAAATTAACTACTCACCATGGACGGATGCAGGTTATATACTCAAAATCAAACTAAACATGATTCTCTGCCTAGTTTTTAATTAAACCACTATGTTAATTCAAACAGGACATTTTAGGCCTAAGGGGGTTGACTATGTCCTATTTTAAAGGTCTTAAATGGCCTTTCTTCTCTTCCTTACTACAGTGTGGTTCCATTTTATTGCAGCTGTAGCCTTCTCTATATTCTTCTTTATTTTACTGTCACTCTAAACCATAGGAAAATAATTGTAAAAAGGCACCAATACTAGAATATATATTGGTTTTCAATAAAAAAAACTTACACCATTTGTCAGCCTACTTTGCGATATGTTTCATGATTGTCAGTGCAAATACCAGAATGTTACAGTATTCAGCTACATAAGTTGCATGAATTTGACAAAAGCAGCAAATTTGACAGTTTATTATAATTGAGCAGGTGACTAAAATAACATTCTTTCTTATATTTGTTTAAATTCTCTCCCCTTTCTTCTGAAGAAGTTGCCTACTCTGATGGAAAACTGTGCTTATAGATATCTTTTGTTGAGACACTCCTCATTCTTTGTTGTTTATCACTGTTTATCTATCATGCTGGAACACTTGTGTAGGGTAGAGTAGTTGTTGTCAGTCATGTCTCCTCCTGTCCAGAATAACTCCTTCCTTCATCTGCTTCCCCAAAAGAGACATGAAATATCTGAATCTGCAGAATGTGTATCTAGAGTTCGCAGTAGTAAAGCTTCCAGGTGTGCCAGCAGACTATGAATCGAGTGTATGTACGTACTGATGTTTGAAGTGGGTGTGCATTTTGAGGAGTATATAGCCACTCTAACTTGACCTTTATACTATGGCTTATTTTGATGTCACTTCAACTTATTTGAGTTTTATTTTTGAAGTTAAAGACAAAGACGTTAGGAGTACTTTACTTGTAAGAAATTCTAAGTGGTGTACTTTTGTTCATCACAGTGACAAACTGATATTTAGGTATTGCAGAATCATAATTGTAGACTTTTTAAAGTCTTTGTGCTGTACTTTACCTTAATACCAATCTTTATACTTGAAGTTATGGCATAAAGTTTAACATGAGCGACAGCAACATCCTGACCAATTATCCAAATTATCCAGACATCCCAAAATGTTCATAACACAGCACACAGAGTCTTTGGATTAAGAGGTTAACTCCTAGAACATCAAAAGCAGTGCTTGATAATAAAAGCAAATAGTACAAAAATTTGAGGTAACTTCCTTGCTTAATTAATTAGGTAGACCAGGTGGAAGCGAAGAGGCCAGTGCTGGTGCTCGGAATGTCTATAAAGCTGAGCAACATGACAGCACAATAGAGGAGGAACAAAGATTTTTTTAATATACTTCTATCCTGTGTCACAGTTTGAAATTGTCCTGGTTTATGTCCCTTTTGGCAAACTTACATAAAAGTGACCCTGTACTGTATTTTATGACCAGATGACTTTTTTCCCCCCAGTGGCTAATTTGTATCAGGCCCCCATCTTAAAGAGACAGAGAAATGAGTAGGAAGTCCAAGCTAGTTTGTCTCAGTGAGCTTTCATTGGATTCTTTCATTATTTTTGCTCGTTTTTGCCACTGATCATCCATAAATTGTTGGAAATGAGTGATTAAGGAAGTGCTGCTTAGTGTTAGTGGCACATACACATTCTTGGTATGGCTTTTTTTTTTTTTTTTTTTTTTTGGTGGGTGAGAGGAAATCATGTACTGCACAAACAAAAAGGAAAACTCCTGCTGGGAACCTTTCAAGGAAATTTAACTTGCATAATGTTTTGATCTTGGTGTTTATTACAGAAAATAGAGTAATATTTCACCAGCTATTGTTGTGTCAGCTAGTGCCCCATCCCTCTCTCAATAATATCCCCCCCAAAGCCTCAATGAGGCTTATTTTAATAAGAATACATCTAAAAAATGCAGCAGTTTATTTTTGCACTGAAGATAGATGAGACAGACCATTGTCCAAAACATTTTGCTACAATAGCGGCACTTTTTGTAAGTGCCTGCTAGAATTTCTGTAGTACTGTAAAGCCCTATTTGTGCTAGCCATATAATTTGATTCTTTTTGAATCGTTAACAAAAATTTGGTATATCGATTCCAGTCCAGATGTAAATTTTAAAAGGAACATAGTCCTCTTGTCATTACTGTTAATGGGCAGGAAGAGTTTTAAGAGCACAAATTTTAAAATGCCTGAAACAGAATGCAAAATATAGGTCCCTATTTTTGGCTTTTTAGGTATTTTTAAATTAAACTCAGAAAATCAAATATAGATTAACAGATGATTTTAATCACCTTTTTAATTTGCCCCCTCCTTCCGAAAAGCAGTCCACTGCAACTTGTTCAGAAGGTGTAATATGCAATTAACATGTTTTTTCTATTACTCATTAACATTTAATAGTACTAATTTATCAGTAGCAAGGACCCTTTTCTAAGTTATGTTAATTTGTGTATTAACATTAAATTCATATAGCATCACAAGAAAGTGATTTATCAATTTGAGGCTATTAATCTCTGGTGCTTATATTTTGCAGTCCATAGGTTGCTTTATTGGAGATCTCAGCCAAACTAAACCACAAAGTAACAACTTTGGAGAACTTTACAACTTTATCTCCCCCCCCCTTTTTTTTTAAATGGGAGAGGGAATGGAAATCTGTTTTAGTCATACCCTTAGTTATTTTTAAAACAGAGGAATGCTCCAAGTTTTGCTTCATGTACCAGTAGGATTCACTGGATTAATTATGTAGAGTCTAGGAGTACTGTAAAGCTATTTGTTATGTTTTTTTAGCACTTTCCTTAAGGCTTCCATAATTGCAGCTGTTGGCTTTCATTTGAAGTATTTAGTCACCGTTAAAATCAGTTGAATTTTCACAGTTAAAATGTTACCGCAGGTCAGACAGCAAAAAATATTATAGGGAAAATGGTCGCTTCTGCTATAATTTTGCTACAGCTAAAACTAGAAATAAGAACACTGTAAATAAGTTTAACTCTAATATGAGAACACCCTTAAATAAAATCTATCTGATATTCATTTTACTAGACTTTTGTACTCTGTTTTCCAGAAAAATTATTTGAAGTTGGAAAAAGGGTCTTGAACTTTATTTGGAAGCAGCATTTTGCTTCACATTTTATGTCTGCTTTAACCTCTGACTGCGGTACCCACAGGCCACTGTGAATAATGGCTTACCAAATAGCTGTGAGGTGCGCTGTTAGGAGTGTGTGTTTATTTGGCATTTAAGCTCGTATTTATTTGGCTATAAAATCATTCAGCATGAACTAAATCTTTAGTACTCTGATCTCAGTGAAATGTTTACTGGTATGTAACTGAATTATTTTACATTATATTACAACCCATTTACTCATTCCATTAGTAGTACCAGAGACAAAAGTTGTTTAATCAGTCACATCAAAGGCAGCTGTTTGTTTTTTTGGGGGGTATTTTTGACATGAGCTAACATCTTAAGTTCAGATATCAGGTCAATTTTTTTAAAAAAACCCTAAGTCATTAAAAATCAAGCCGCTTAAAAACTTTTATTGGTTTTTGGTTAGGAAGGGGATCTTGATTATTCTGGGATTCTGATTTGGTAAGTAGATTCTAGTAGCTCAATCAGTTTTTTCTAATAAATAAGAGCATACTTAAAACTAACAGTTGTTGGACAAACATGTAACCAGTACATTTGAAGATAAACACAATGTGGATAATTAAGGGCTGTGTTTAAGTATAGCTCTTGCAATAAGCATAGTGCCATGCTTTGGCTTTGAATACACACATTGCTTCCATTGAAGTCACTGATAATAGTGCATGCACATCTGAAAGCAGAATGTGGCTTGCAAGTCATATCATGGAGCTCATTTGTCCCCTCCACTATTTAAGCATAACAGGAGCTTATGAGGTGGGAGGAAGTGGAAGATGAGAAGTTTCAACATACATTAATACCTGTAGATATATTTAATTTATAGTATCAGAGGGGTAGCCATGTTAGTCTGGATCTGACATGCATCTGATGAAGTGGGTATTCACCCATGAAAGCTCATGCTCCAAAACGTCTGTTAGTCTATAAGGTGCCACAGGATTCTATGCTGCATTTAATTTATAGTTATATTTAAACTTCTGAGTCACATACATCTTAATTTCTAGAATATTTTATGAAACTATTCATAAATTATCTTCAGGATGTCTTTTACATTTAATACATTTCTTCTCTTTGCAGCCCTCCTTGCAAGCTTTAAATTTTTCCTCATTTATCTCAGAGGGAGTATGGAAGGGCAAGCCCCTTTCCTTCTTGTGTTTATAATAAACAAAGAATCAAGAAACATATAAATGGATAATGTAGTAGTACCAGAGATATTTTCTTATTTAGTAACAAACTCTATTGGTAACCATTATGTATATAAGTAGTAGAGGGTGTTGTCTACCGTGTCATCCTGCCGTTTTTGAAAGGCTCCAGCTGGCATGCTCTGCCTTCTATCTGTCTTAGTAGCTAACTGAACCTGAAATGGCTAGGTAGAGCTCAAAAATGGATGTGGTCATGAGTGTTGAAGGTAAATATTTTATATTACAGTATCTGGACTTTTACTTGAGACTTCCCAATACATATAAATTACATGAGATCGTTGTCTAGTAAAGTCTAAAATTTAGAATCCTGATCCTGTGGGTCTTACACATGTGAGTAACATGCCTAAGTTTCTGCAGGTTCAAGGCCTAATTTTACATGTGAGTTAAAAGGATAAAAATAAGCATGAATTGGAGGTGCATGATAGTCAGAAATGAAATTATGGGATTACTGAGCAAAAGCATGTAGTTAGCATGGTTGAACATTTTCTTTTGTAGTTATAAATAAATGTTTGTTCTATAAAATGTCTTGGTTGACTCGCACTTGGGCATCATGGTAGACGTGTGTTGTCGGGACAGATTTCAACGTAAGGAGGCTGATAGTTTGATGAACCTGTGTTGCAATTTTTTGAACAGAGATGGTTGAGGAAGATGAACAAATGGTTATAACGTTTGATATTGCTTGTGGTTCAGAGAGTAAGTGATAAAAGACTAATTGTTGCCTGCTTGCTTTCATGAATAAGGAATAGCTTTCTTAATTAGGAGCTAGATAAGCAAGCAGAGTAATAGACTATAGATTTAAGGTCTCTGTCCTGAAAGTTACTCTGCATGGATGTAGCAGTGTGGAACTCCATGTCAGTTGGGTTTCTTGGGGAAACAAAAATTCTCTCCAGGCAGAGTAACTTGCAGGATCAGGTCTATAGCTAGCATAAGCAGGTTAAAATTGTTTTTGTTTTGTGTTTGTTTGTTTGTTTCTGGGGAGAGGTGGAAAACTTGTATTGCGTAGTTAGAAAACCAAGATATGACAGGCTGGTCATATGTTCCATAAAACTAACTTTCTTCATTAGAGAAAGAGGATGGGAAATACAATGACTAACTGAAGGAAATATTTACAAAGAAAACTCCCTAAATGTCCTCATGCTTTTTACTTAAAAACATACATTAAATTATAATATAGTTGGACATCTTTTAACCTTCTACCTGTGTCTCTACTGGGAGCTTCTGTTTGATTTGCTCTTGCACATAGGTAGATGGGAACCATCTATAAAGCTAGGGTGTTTTGGGATCTATTCCTGTATCTTTAACTATTTTCTATTGCAGCATGCCAGGAACAGTAATCTCTGAGCTTTCACTCTACTCACCAGCTATATCTTTTACAACCTAAACTTCTGCTGCATACACTGTGCTCAGATGTAATGTTTTGAAAAACGTGAACTTGCTTTTCAGGTTATGATGAATTCCAAAATATTAACATTCTCAGTAGTCTCACAAACCTAGCCAAAATGCCTATTTATGAATCCATTTTTTCTTCTTCCCACCTTCAGTGTTGATTTCCAGCATAGACTTAATGTCACCTTTACCTTTTATTGGAGTTTTCTTTATTTGTATGCATCTGTAAGTTAGAGTCTAATACTAAGAATAAATTAATGATAAACATTAAAATGACAGGCGTGTGGTTCAATGTTGTTAGTGAACTTTCTATATACTTAGTTTTCCTGTTACTTGTGCAGTAAAGCAATTGGTCTTAGCAGTAACAGCATCTCATGGAACTTGTGTTCTACTCTACTTGACTGTGCCTTCATAGTTTTCTTTTTTTTTTTTTTAAATATGGCACAGTATTTCAGATGGACTATGGCACCTTTTTAGATTAACAATAGAAGTGACTTGTTTTTGAGCAGACGTAATCTAATTGTAAACACTTCCAGTCTGAGACAGAGCATTCTAAATGTCCTCAACATTCTCCTGTGTTTTTTGCTAATGAAAGCCACATGTCTTAAAGTCTCAGGAGTAGTATTTTCTACGTGTTCCACACATTACACTTTCAGAATCAACATTAATTCATATAGTTTTAGTTTAAACCAGGGGTTGGCAACCTTTCAGAAGTGGTGTGCCGAGTCTTCATTTATTCACTCTCTAATTTAAGGTTTTGCGTGCTGGTAATACATTTTAACGTTTTTAGAAGATCTCTTTCTATAAGTCTATAATCTATAACTAAACTATTGTACGTAAAGTAAATAAGATTTTTAAAATTTTTCAGAAACTTCATTTAAAATTAAGTTAAAATGCAGAGCCCCCTGGATTGGTGGTCAGCACCTGGGCAATATGAGTGCCACTGAAAATCAGCTTGCGTGCTGCCTTTGGCACGCGTGCCATAGGTTCCCTACTCCTGGTTTAAACTTAGTATCTTGCTTCACTTGGGATCTAACTTGCTTTTTATGTAAAATACCAAGCATTGGTAAATAAGCTAAACTATGCCTTATTAGGTTTATAATAAAGTAACCTGTTTTTAAAACGTAGTTTATTTAAATAAGGAATATTATGTTTAACCCACAAGCCTTTGTGAAAGTATTTAAATGGAAATCTGGGTTTACAGCTCTCTCCTTTGACATAGCTTGCTGTTTGTTACTTTTCCTCAGTGTTGAGGAGGGGGAGAATACAGAAATTTCAGATTTTGTGGTTTTCTACAGGCTTTCTACTCATTTTATTTTAAAGAAACTCAACCCAAAATGTTAAACTTGCATGTCATCTTTTTTGTAAGCAGAAGTTGCCATTTACCTCAAATGAATGTGATTGTACTGCTTTTCGTCCAAGTACCTCAAATTGCTTTTGTGGTGACATGTAGAAGGGATTTTTTAATTGTGTTTGTTTCATAACAAAAGGGCATAACTAAGAGAAATATTTAAAATACTAGATTCTAACTCTGAACATTTCAGGATGTCTTTCACTAAGATTCATAGTCCTCAAAGTTTTGTATTTGGGCTTTTCTCTTAACAGCTGTCTTATCTGTATCTGCCTGGTTATAACAAAACTTTCATGTTCTGGATTTACCGTTTCACGTTATACACAGTATATGGAAAGGCAACCAGCTGCAGCAATAAGGTGGTTACTTTGCATCTGACTGTTGTAGGCTGTAACATCCTACATTTGGTTCTTTTACATTTTCTCTTAGCTTCCTGTTAGTCTCTTAAGAAGGTGGCATATCCTTATAGTTTTACAAGCATTAAACAAGTTAACACTTTCATTTCCTTCTGAAATACATCTTCACATTTTAAAGATGTGGAAACTGACACAAAGATTAAGGCTATGGCTACACGAGAGAGCTTACACTGATGCAGCTGCACCGCTGTAAGTTCTTTCGTGTAGCTGCTCTAAGCCGGTGGGGGAGAGCTCTCCCATTGACTTAATTAATCCACCTGCAACGAGTGGTGGCAGCTGTATCATCAGGAGAAGCTTTCCCACTGACATAGCACTGTCTACACTGGCGCTTAGGCCCGTGTAACTGTGTCGTTTGGGGGGTGGTTTATTCACACCCCTTCGCAACATAAGTTATACCCACATAAGTGGTAGTGTATCCAGGGTTGTTGTAGCCCTTTTGGTCCCAGGACATTAGAGAGACAAGGTGGGTGAGGTAATATCCTCTGTTGGACCAACTTTTGTTTGTGAAATAGACAAGCTTTTGAGCTGCACAGAGCTCTTCTTCATCCTCTGTGTAGCTCAAAATAGAAGTTGGTCCAATAAAAGAGATAACATCACCCACCTTATCTCATAAAGATTAAGCTACGTTTCCCAAGGTCACACAGCAGTTCATTGGTAGAGTAGAATCAGGTTCCTAGACTCAGTGCTCTGTACTAATACTAGATAACACTTCTGATTCAGCAATGATAAAGCATTATATCAGTTTTTTATTTTTTAATTAGACTGTGGTAAATATGTGATCTGCTTTCAAAATGCAGAGGCGGACAGTCCCTGCACTGTTTCAATCAAAACAGTTTTAATCAAAAGACAAGGGGGAAGGAGATGCGATCAGATTAGTGAGGGCGGTGATTGGCATGTCTTGGGTTCCATCTTTTTATTTTTTGGGTCATTTATTGCCTGTCTGCCTGCTTCGTGATTATTTGTATTACCATAATGTCTGAGCTTTAGTCATAGACCAGGACCCCATAGAACAAAAAGACAGTTCCTACCCAAAACACCTTACAACCTAAGTGTAAGACAAGTGACAACACATGGATACAGACAGACTGACAGATGGGAATACAAGGAAACAATTAGACAATATTAGTCAGCATGATTGGAAGCAGCATCAGTGTTAATATATGTCACATGGATCATAGATAAGGCTACGATTTAGTCACAGAGATCATGGCAGTCATGGATTCCGTGACTTTACTGGACCTCCATGACTTGTAGGACTTCAGGAGGCGGAAGTGGGACTGTGTGCCCCTGCAGTGCAACTAGGGCAGGAACCAGGAGGACTCTGCAGCTTCCGCTGGGGCCATGTGCCCCAGCTGCATGGTGTCCCGGGCTTGGGTAGTGCAGGGCTGCGGCAGGGGCCTTGTGCCCCTGTCCTGCAGTCCTGATCTTGGCGGGAGCTGCAGCCGGGGCCGCCTTCTGCCGGGGGCCACAGCTGGGGCCATGCAACCCAGCCCAACAGTATCCCAGGCTTGGAGGGGTGGGGGCTGCACTCGGGGCCATGCCATCCAGCCCCGCGGAATCCAGGGCTTGGCGGGCTCTGCAGCCAGGGCCGCCTTCCAGCAGGGGTTTTAGCTGGGCCATGCGACCAAGCCCCGGAGCGCAGCTGTCACCCCCTGCCAGAGCACGAAGTGGCAGAAGCCTGGCTGGATGATCACTGGGACTTAACCCGCTATTACTTTGTTAAGAAAGCTACATAGTAAGAGCAGCAGTGGGCAAGGTGAGGCAGCAAAGCCCCCTTCCCTTCATAAAATACTTAAGATTGCCCCTGTGCTGCCTTTACAAGCACCTTCCCCTCCACTGCTTCCCTCCCAACAGCTGGCAAAACGTTTCCGCAGTGTAGTGGGCTTGGAGCAGGGACTGCAGCCAGCGCCCTGTGCCCCAGCCCTGTGGCTTCCGCTGGGGGATGCAGCCGGGGCCACGTGCCCCAACCCTGCTGTCCTGGGCTTGGCGGGGCCTGCAGCAGCACTGCATACCCCTGTCCCACAGCTGTGAACAGATTCGGAGTGGGTCTGTGCACCCCGGGGTGTGGGGGGAGACTGCTGCAGCTGGAGCCAGGGCTGTCCCCTCTGCCATGGCAGGGGACTCGGCCTATCCGTCCTTCCCCCTTACCTAGCCCTGCTCTCTGGTTATTTTTAGTAAAGTTCTGGACAGGTCATCGGCTCTGTGAATTTTTGTTTATTGCCCATGACCTGTCCGTGACAAAATCTTAGTCTTAGTCATAGTGTCCTGCTGGCTGTTTGTAGCTATTATCTAGAGTTTTTATTATCTTACCCTAGTAAGAGTTTCTTTTAATTGTGGGTTTGCTTTGTTCCCTTGAAAACTCAGAATTGCTGTCAATACCTGTTGTCCACAAATTTCCAAGAGAGTATACTTGGGGATTTAAGTTGCTCCTTCCTGCTGGAGACTGGTAATGGATGCCTGTCCCAATTTGACTCATAGGATGTTAGCCATGCTATAAAGTATGGAATAGTCTTGGAAAACACACAAAAAAGTACAATATAAATCATAATCCGTGCCATGTGCACAACATGTAACTGATTTTCTTAGAATTCAAGTGTATTTCCATTAAATTACACCATCATGATATTGTCTCATCCCAAAATGGATGCAGGAGTTCAGATTTAACTCTGCATGTCTGATTACCTGTAGCTGTCATCTGACTAGGCACCAACATAGCCACCTGATCCCAAAGGTTTGCAGTTGCAAATGTTAGGAAATGGTAATCTACTTGGTGAGAGTCATGCCATGTTTTGTGCCAGAGATCCCTTGACAAATGAAGACTTGAAAGCATAACTTGAACATTTCAGGCTGTGAACAAATGTTTTCTTGTTGTCATTATTTGAGACTACAATAACTATATTTATTGAATAATTTTCTGGTAGTGAAATTATTCTGTAAATATGAAATTTAGGGTTGGTATTGTGTAAAATATGCATAAGCTACAAAATATATTGAACTTGCTAAACAGAATAATCAGTTTTGAATCAAGCTTTCCAGTGTACAGAGTGTGACCAGTGGTGCCCGGGGTAGCCTTCACTGGAAATGCCAAGGTCGGGGCAGGCTGCAAAAGGGAGAGCGATACTCCCAAGGCTGGTAGGTAACACTGAAGTTAAACTCCCCAGCCAGTCACAAACTGTGCTGCTGACCCCGGCCACTGGTTATCAAGAAGCAAAAAAAGAAATCACCCAGCCCCCTTTATTGCATTCCAGTTCTCTGGCTCCCAATCAGCACCTAGGTCCAGTACAGTGAGAAGTTATTTAAAAAACTCTAGTCACGTGTACAAAACGTTCTTCTGACCCCAAAGCTCTGCTCACATATACAAAATGTTCTTCTGACCAGGTCAGTATATGTTTTGATCTTAGCCAAAATACTACGCTGCCAGCCAATCTTTTAGTGTCTAAAACTAAAGTTTTATTACAAAGAAAGAACAAGAAGAGAGATGTTAACTGGTAAAGCAGTCATATATATACAAAGACTCCAAAGTCCATATATCAGGTTTCTAGCAGTGTTGGTGAGTTTGCTGGCTTGAAAGTCCTCTGGAATCATTCAGTCGTTTGTTCAGAGCTTCAGTTCGTAGCAAAGTTCCTCCAGAGGTAAGAAGCAGGACTGAAGACAAAGGGTATGTCTTCACTACCCGTCGTATCAGTGGGTAGCAATCGATTGCTCGGGGATCGATATATCACGTCTCATCTAGATGCGATATATCGATCCCTGAGCACGCTTATATCGATTCCATAACTCCACCAACCCGAACGGAGTTGCGGAATCGACAGGGGGAGCCGCGGACATCGATCCTGCACCGTGAGGACGGTGAGTAATTCGATCTTAGATACTTCGACTTCAGCTACGTTATTCACGTAGCTGAAGTTGCGTATCTAAGATCAATTTTCCCCCGTAGTGTAGACCAGCCCAAAATGGAGAAGATGGCAGCTGCCTTTTATAGTCTTTTGCCATAGGACCTGAGCTGCCTTTGTTTCCAACACAAGCTGCCCAGCACATGGCCTGGAAGCCTTTTCTGTCCATAGGCATGCCCATGCATGCCTTGCTGAGTCATAAGGTGTATCCTCTGCCTTCTCTCAATGGATCAGTTGTAAAGCTGATGGTCTTTAATGGGCCATCAAGCAGGCTAGGCAGAGCTGATGCCCAAACTGTCTGGGGGGTGACATCTAGAAGCATAGTCCAAGTTTTGAAATACAGACATACATATGTATCTATAACTCATAATACAAAAGTGAGAAACATATAAATGAGATTTTCATGTTTGGCAAATCATAACATTTTGCAGATATCTTACATGGCATATCTGGCATAACTCATTGCAATTTTACAATATTGATATTCATAATATCCTAAAGTGTCCCCCAGATTCCATACAGTGTCACATACAGATTTAACATTTTTCTGGGGTGGGAAAAAGATACTTTGGGTAGAGACTAATGTCAGAGACATTTAATCATTTAGTGGTAAACTACTCTTTCATTATCTATCTGGATCCTGTATTGGTAAAGAGACTTGGCTCTAATTACCTCATTTATTTGATTTTTATTTGATTTTTTTTTTTTGGTTCAACTACCCCAACTAGTTAAGAGTTTCCTCTTGTAAGGGAATGACTTCGTAAGTAATATATCAGTATGCTAAATTTAATGTTTCCTTGCTACCTGGCAGAGAGTAGTAGTTCTCCTTTGCTGTTAAAGGAAAGCACTCTTGCACTATATCTGCATGCAGGCCAGAAAAAAGATTCTTCGAAGTGCTTCTCCTGACCTGGTCATAAAATGTTTAAGTTGTTTCTTTCTCTACACTTTAATGAACCAAGCATAAGAAATGTGACAGGTGTGAAATATGCTAGTTGGAGTTAGTTCATGTCCTAAAATAACTAATACCTGCTTGTATTTTATTCGTCTTTTTAGTGCCTCTATCTATCTTCTCCAGATGTCAGCGTGTATATTTGTTGCAGTCTAAATGTCTTGCTGAACAAACCTTATCTTAATGTTCTGAGACACCCTTTCTGTAAATGAAAACAATGGGCTTGGATATTTATTTTAAATGTGCCGTGAATGTAGAAATGTTTCCCAGGCTTTCCTGATGGGTCAGGGCATATTATACAAAGTAATGTTTACCTACCTTGCAAAAGGTCAAGACTTCGAAGCAGAATCGTGTTTAAATATTCAGCACCATAGAAACATATTGACTTATTGTTAGGACTTTGTGTGCAGTACATTGTAATTTTTACTTAATTGATACTTAGCATTTTTCTGTACTACCATTGACCAGGTTAAAAAATTCAGGTTAATAGAAGCTGCATAATGGGGTATTTGGGGACTGGAATTTTGTTTGGGAAATAAACAGTTTCATTTTATAATCTAATAACTGTTCAGTTGTGTATCTGAAGGTACTTAACTCCCATCACACAGTAATTTTCAGAAATAAATTATTTCATAATCTAGCCAGTATAATCACTATGGCATGACACCCATATTAGTGTTACAGCAAAGAAATAAATGCCTTCCCTGTGTCTTCAGTAATATAGGAATATTTTTTGATCATACCAAAAACCCCTCAGAATCTATGCTTTTTAATTTTTCTCCCTTGTGCCTCCCTTTTTATCCTCAATGTTTCTTCAGGCAAAACTGTTTATAGGGAAGAGTTTTTTCTGCTTTATTTTTTGGGGGGGTTGAGGACAGAATATATTTTATCTGAGTTAAAACTTGCAAAACTCCTGGAATAATATATTTTCTTTATATTTATGCACAATTTTGTCCTTTGAAATCCATTTGTGTATAAACTAATTCTTCAGTTGTTTTTGGTTTAGAATTTGAATCAAAACTAGTATAACAGGGCTCCTTCTCTGAATGATTGACAGGAAGTGACCTTTTATCTATAATATATACTGATCTATTTTTCTGAATGGTATAGACCTTTACAGTCACTGGCTCAATGTTACGATACTGTTGAGGGTTACATCAGTATGTTATCCTGACATCTGGTACATCTTTTTCTTCAGTGCATGTAAGAGTAGTGTTGATCAGAAGCTTCCCCATTGGGGCCTTCCAGCTACTGCTTCTGACTCTTAATGGAAGATGAGCAGTCAGCAGGTTTCTTGTCTATATTATTACCTGCTGCTGATTAATGGTGGTGATAAAAGCTCCTTCTATGCTTTTCACTAATTTTCAGACAGTATCCGCTCCAAATGTGTGTATATCTTAGGCAACCCCGCCCTCCAATCATGGCTGCCTTTATGCTCTAAATTTACTCACTTAATGATAATGAGAGTGTGTGAAGTGTGATGTATTTTTACACTTATATGATCCACAGTAGAATTATACTTTGAATCACAGAAACTGTGTGCGTTGTATTCTTGCTTTCTTTCCTAGAAGATATTGGAAGGCCAAAACATTTCTAATGTATTTCAAGTAAATAATCAGTTATTAAAATGGTCTGCCACTTTCCATTTCCAATAACCTGAAAAAAGTCCTTTGCCCCTGTTCACTTCTTGACTTTTTTCTAGAAGTATTAAATCTGCATTTTAAAAAATCAATAAGAACTTTCCATATAAAAACATACCCTCATACTGAGAGAGAAAAGCTAGCCTCTAGATATTAACTGTAAATGCACTTAATATTAGGCATGTCTTAATGTGTTTCAATTGGCATAATAGTAATCCTATTTAACACAGATTTATTGGGGGAGGAGAGATGGTTTCCTTGTTACTAATTATACTTTATGACTTTCTTGTCTGTAATGTCCATCATTCCTTCAGGATTGTAAAGTTGGCTGCCAATTATGCTTCAGCAGGATTTCCATCTGAAAAGTTACTTTTTAGGCACGTTTGTTTCCTGCTTTTTTTCAAATTGTGGATATCTGGGTATTTTTTCATGACAGATTGTTCAAATCCTTTTTGGCTAATATTAACAAATGGGTGCAGGAAATCGGAATACAGAGAATACAGATTGATTTGAAAATGCTGCCCATAATCTAAACTAAAATTTGTGTAAAAATGCTGCTATATTTGTTTAAACTTCTGTTGCTGAAAGTGGCATTTCTGGAAAAATGAAACTGTGAAAACATAATCCTAGTGCTGCAATGGTAAGGAAGGACAGGGATTAAACATCTCATGCATTTTTTTTTCAAATTTGTAAATTTATTAATTTTAAAATCATCAAAGTGTAAGTGTTAAATTTATGTGGGGCTGTACAAAACAGAAGATAAGGTCCCTTGCTCTGAGAATGCAATCTAAAGTTCTCGTTTATAATCATACCTTGGAATCTTGAAATATTCTTTGTTTCTAGAATTTTTTTTCCAGTGTACAGAGTACTAGAATTAATACTGGGTTGTTGGTGAGTGCCAGGCTGCTGGTATTCACATCCTTTTAATTTTTTAAAGAAGCATTGAAGCATTAATTATGGCCTAAAGCACAGAGATAATTTGGAAACGGATATGCTGTGTGTGTGTTTGGGGTGGGGGGAGAGGGAGGAGGGAAATGTAGGTCAGATATTGAGCTTACAACCTGAACCTTTTTGAAGTAAACATAACAGTAAAATAAGGAAAAAGATGAAGCATACAGTGCGCATATGTCAATTTAATTTTTCCAGTGTCCCTGGTAAGGAGTTATCTTCCTTCTCAGTGCATATGATTTGTAATTCTATGAGTCCATTGCCTGTTTGGTGTTCCCTAGCCTCAATTACACCCTATCTCCGTAAAATATGCCCTTATGCATGTTTCAGACTGACTCACCTGATTTATTATGCATCCCCTATTTTCTACAAAGTTTAGATTACCTTTTTTTTTTTTTTTAAGCTTCTAGCTCTTATGGCTGCAAAGAGAGCCATTTGGAAATTCAGTTCTAGATGTTTGTCTAAGTCTATAGACAGCCTGAAACCTACTTCTGAAAGTTGTGAATTGCCTGAGATGTTAATTCTGAAGCCTAATGACCAGTTGAAATCACCATTAATTTTTTCACTGTTTACTGTGTTAGCAGAAATCCTTTATTAACATGCTTAACTGTTTTTGTTGTTGGAAGAAAGGCAGTTAAAGGGAATGGACAAGTTGTTTGTGCCCTTCACTTAAAAAAAAAGCAAAAAAAAAAGCAACTGTTATAAGCAGTGGAGCTTGCAGGGGGAATCCTTTCTCTCCTCAAATTAACATCTAGGACTATTCTTGGGGCCCTGAAGGAGAGAGAAAATTTAGCTGTTGCTAGGTCTTTCGTACCTTGCTATCCTGGAAGTGGAACAAACCATTGTTTGCAGGCTTCTTTGTTCCTGCTTGGGGCCACATTTCATACTTTATCTTTTGTGTGGAGCTCCCACTGACAACATATGAAGCTCTGCTGTGGAAAGATGGTAGCACATAATCTATATATTTTCTCTCTTCTGTTGCTGCCACCACCACTCAGTCAACTCTGGCTTTGTTTTATTGTCTCCTTACGTAGCACTGAAGTTGCTTCCTTGCTAGGGTAACCAGACAGCAAGTGTGAAAAATCGGGACAGGGGGTGGGGGATAATAGGAGCCTATATAAGAAAAATATAAAATTGGGATATCTGGTCACCCTATTCCTTGCAGCCTTTGTTGCTTACTTTGTTTTGTTGACAATCTTAAAAAAAAAAAAAAAAGGGAAGTAAATATTCTGACAGGTGTTTTCAGGTTGTTGTTATTGGGGTTTTTTTTTGTGGGGGGTGGGGCGGTTATGAAAGCAAAGCAGCAATACTTCCTTCAGCTGGAGGATGGAATACTTCTGCTACCGAGTGACAACTATTTTTATAGGCTTTAAAGGGAACATCTCAAATTTGTTCCTGAGTCACTAAAGAAAAAATAAATGGGTTATGTATTGAATTCACTTTAACAAAGTAAAAAATATAGATGTAATGAGACAACAAATAGTAGTGTTATCAGAGAGCAACTTCTTATCCTGAAGGATAAAATCAAATTTGGGTGAGTGTAAGTCTGCCTTTCATTTAAAGAATAGATCGCCCAGATGTTCAGCATAAGCTCCTGTAGAAATGTTTGATCTCTGAGAAACTCATTGTAATTATAATTACCGTCTATGAATCCTGAAGGTAATAGACTTAGTCTATAAATTCAACATAAATTCAGGGATAACCTTAAAAAAAGCAAACCCCCAGCCAACCAACCCTAGTTTTTGTGTTAGCTATATAAACCTTTACATTCTCTTTGGAGAGAGATCTAGTTAGGAAGTGGAGACATAACTGTAGTATATTATAGTATTGTTTAGAGATGAAAACTTGATTTGCTTAAGAACATGAAACCAGCTACCCAAAGGTGAAAAATTCATGGCCCCTTTCAAGCCCTGCTGCATAGGATGGCCTGACCCTGACCCATTAACTTGATGATGATGATGTCCAGGAACATATGGAAAAATGCTACCTCATGTATGTGTGTTAGTGTGTGTGAGAGAGAAATGACTGCCAGAGCTAAAATTTTAAATCTGAGCAGCACAATTTCTCTCCTTCCTCTTCATGCTTCTGATCTACAGTAGAACCTCAGAGTTACAAACATCTCAGGAATGGAGGTTGTTCGTAACACTGAACAAAACGTTATGGTTATTCTTTCAAAAGTTTACAATTGAACATTGACTTAATACAGCTTTGAAACTTTGTTATGCGAAGAAAAATGGTGGTTGTTTATTTTTTTAGGTAGTAGTTTATATTTAACACAGTACTGTACTATATATTTTCTTTTTTTTTTCTTTTTGATCTCTGCTTCTGCCTGATTGTGTACCTCTGGTTCCAGATGAGGTGTGTGGTTGACTGGTCAGTTCATAACTCTGGTATTCCTGACTGTATTATCCCATGTTATCTACTTTCCCATTACTTTCACTGTTTCCCTTTCACTTACTCAAGTCAACTTCCAGATCTTCTTCCATAACACTCTAGCATAGTGGAGCTATCTTTCTCCCCCCATCTTCCTAGCCTATAGGATCAGAACCAACAGTAGTGGAGAGGGAGACCTGCAGACTCATTTCCTCACAGTGGGAGCCTTTTCTTTATATGTGGTGCATTTCATTAAGCCATTCAGAATTTCCTCTTTCCTGACTGAGCTGGTAAATGGTGGTTTCAAGCCCTGATATTGTTATATATGTTATACAGTTGATTTTTAATGAAAAGAAAGAATGTAATTTTCTCAATACATAAATGAGCAAAAATTCAAAGCAAGACTTCACCCAAAAATCCTGGCATCAAAGGACGGAAATGCCCTGCTCATAAAGCTTACATATATATAAAATTGGTTATCTCACGTCCTTTTGTCATCTTTCCACCAACCTTTTTACTTTTGGCTGCCATCCCTGCATCTAAATGTAGGATACAGCCACTTAGAGGCTTTGCTGCTAGAAGTACTGCGGAGTGATGTAGCCAGTCTTTACTAAAACACAAGTAAATACATTTCCTTCCACATTTGTTCTTCTTTGAATTGGATTAATTAATTAGCATGCATAAATACAGTGAAACTTCGTTTATCCAGTGCTTAATTTGTAATGAAAGAGATACTGGGGCTCAAGCAAGTAGGTGACAGTGCTCAAGCAATATTTTTTTTTTACATTCATTGTCATAAACAGATAGCTAAGGGTTAATGTCTCTTTCACCTGAAACACCTGACCAGAGAACCAATCAGGAAACCGGATTTTTTCAACTTTGGGTGGAGGGAAGTGGGTGTCTGAGTCTTTTGTCTGCCTGCCTGCTTCTCTGAGCTTTGGAGAAGTACCTTCTACTTTCTAGTCTTCTGTTTCTAAGTGTAAGGACAAAGAGATCAGATAGTAAGTTCTATGGTTTCTTTTCTTTGGTATTTGCATGAATATAAGTGCTGGAATGCTTTGATTTGTATTCTTTTTGAATAAGGCTGTTTATTCAATATTCTTTTAAGCAATTGACCCTGTGTTGTATCATCTTAATACAGAGAGAACATTTGTATTTTTTCTTTCTTTTTTATATAAAGTTTTCTTTTAAGACCTGTTGGAGTTTTTCTTTACTTCAGGGAAATTAAGTCTGTACTCACCAGGGAATTGGTGGGAGGAAGAAATCAAGGGGGAGAGCTGTGTGTTGGATTGCTAGCCTGATTTGGCATTTCCTCTGGGTGAAGAGGAAAGTGCTTTTGTTCCAGGATTGGGAACGGAGAGGGGGAATCACTCTGCGTAGTTTCACAGAGCTTGTGTCTGGGTATCTCTCCAGGAGCATCTGGAGGGGGGAAGGGAAAAAGGATTATTTCCCTTTGTTGTGAGACTCAAGGGATTTGGGTCTTGGGGTCCCCCAGGGAAGGTTTTTCAGTGGGACCAGAGTGCCCCAAAACACTCTAATTTTTTGGGTGGTGGCAGCAGTACCAGGTCCAAGCTGGTAACTAAGCTTGGAGGTTTTCATGCTAACCCCCAAATTTTGGACGCTAAGGTCCAGAATCTGGGAATAAGGTTATAACATTCATAACTTATGCAGCAAGCCCAGAGATGCTGGGGCTATGAACTGCCAAGCCTAGAGGTGCCAGGGCTCAGCCCTGGCAAACCCTGGCACAAATTAAGGACTAGAGTCATTCATCCTTAACGTGTTCTATTATTATCTTAATAACCAAATGACTCTGATCTACATTTCTGATCATCTGGATTTATAACATTAAGGAAGCACTGGTCATGGCTGTTCAGTTAAGGTTGAGTTGAATTTTGCACTCCATATATATGTGTGTATTAAGAGAGAAGTTCTGTATGCCATTTTGATCTATAAATTGCTTAGATGCATAATGTAATGTTTACTTGGCTCGGTGCAGATTTTACTTTGGATTTCATATTTCTTTTAATCTATTACAGGTCACAAAATAAATGTAAAAGTGAATCCTTATTCTCATCTATGTTAACATCCTGGGACTATCTTTTTATAAACATTGATTTTTTGGTAGCATCTTGGTTCATCACTGTATGAGCCAGGTTTGATTTGGGCATAACTACATCACCCATTTTGAGAAATGGGTTACTGTATCAACAAGTGATGTTGAATGCTGTTAACTAATTGTAAAACATTTAAGTCAGTTGTGGTGCACTTCAGTCCATTCTTACTTTTTTCCAAGCAGACTACCTTAAAAATGAAAGAGTTTGTATCCTGTAAAAACATGTTCCCAAATTGTGATTCATGAACCACTTTCTGGGGATCTGTGGAGAGCAGACTAGTTTATGTGATACTGGATCTCCTCGTTTCCATCTGAGAGAAATTAAACAGTTGGGATGGGCAGATTAAATGCAGAGCAAAATTAGACAGCCCGATTAACTTTTCAAAAGGACAAAGCACTTAAAGCAATGACAGCTAAAAATACATTAGTATTTTCCTAACATTACTTTTCATATAAGCAACTAGTGTACTTTCTACAGAGGTGCTCAGCAATGATGAATAGGAGGGGAAATAGTACTTGAGACGGTCTATTATAATTTTATATAAATTATTAAATTTGAGAACTCTGCAAGTGGGAAAATTATTCACATCTTGACTGTTCAGATCTTTTATGTCAGTCAAAATATATGAATAAAGCTGGCAGAAAACCAAAACATCCCTAAAACTAACAAGTGTCAGTTAATATGCACAGCTGTCTATTTGCTATGTCATCTGAAGCATTTGATGCAATGTTCTGGGCAGGTTATTCCATTGACTGAGTTACTGATGAATGTTGCTTTTTGCAATTGCTCCCTACCACTGGTACTGGCTTCCAATTTTCCATGGGGGTGCTCAACCCCAGTCCGTAGCCCCGCTCCACCTCTTCCCCAAACTTCCACCCCCACTCTGCCTCTTCCTGGCCCCTCCCCTGAGTGTACCCTGTCCTCGCTCCTCCCCCTCCCTTCCTGTGCCTCTTGCACACTGCAGAACAGATGATCAGTTTGGGGCAGGAGGCCCTGGAAGGAAGAGGGAGGAGTTGATCAGCAGGGGCCACCAGCAGGCGGAGGGGTATGGAATGGGAGCTTGGCTAAGTATCTGCTAATTTGTTTCCGTGAGTGCCCCAGGGCTCCCTACTAATTACAAATTGAAGGAACCTCACTAGATTTGTAGATCAAAATTTTGACAGTGACTTGCACAATACACTTGCACTGCACCTGACTACTCAGTGCAAATATGCCTATTTTTTTACATTAATTTCATGCAAGCCCAAACCCAGAAATTCAGATCCACTCTTATGTCAGTATCTTTTCTGCTGTCCTGTCCTGTCACTATAAACTGGAGGAAGTCCTCTTTGATCTTGTGGAGGTACTTTTAGGAAAGTGGTTTCAGAGTGGTAGCCGTGTTAGTCTGAATCGGCAAAAACAACGAAGAGTCCTTGTGGCACCTTAGAGACTAACAAATTTATTTGGGTATAAGCTTTTGTGAGATAGCATCTAATGAAGTGGGTTATAGCCCACAAAAGCTTATGCCCAAATAAATTTTTTAGTCTCTAGGGTGCCACAAGGTCTCCTTGTTGTTTGTTTTGGTGTTTTTAGGAAAGAGTCACTGTTCCTTTTTCCATTGTTTCATATGCAGTCTTTAACTTTTGAATTGGTGCACTTTGTCAGATTATTGTCTTTTCTGACAAATGTACTCAATGAGCGGTTTTTGAATACTTTTGCTTGTGTTCTGTGCATCTTTGGACCAAATTTGAGTATTAATCTGTTCATGAGTCATATGTGATAGTGTAGAATTAACGTTTAGAGTAAATGGGCGCTTGTAAACCCTGTATCTTTAAAAGCTGGTTTTAGGTTGAAATCTCCATCCAAGACAATTGACTTGTAAATCATGGTCATTAAAGTTAGCAAAAATGGCAGCTGTTATTGCAGTGGCAGATAAAATGTGAAAGTGGATGAGATGAACAACAATGGTATGAATTTACTTTCAAAGGAACTGTTTTAAGTGGTTAAAAAAGGAACAGGAAAAACAGGAATACCAAACCTGTTTACCCAAAGGCATTGCTTGTAATAGTGAAAGACTTTAAAAATGTACAATGGATATAGTGTGAAAAGACGGATGGTTATATCCTCTTCTGCAGGCATAGCACTTCTGGGGTAATGTCAGTTATGATTAGTCAGACACATCAAAGAAACTTGGAAAAGTATAAAAGGGCTATGGGAGAGATAAAAGGGGAAGGGAAAGCACAAGATGCCTGAAACCAGAAACTGTGACTGAGATGCTACCTGGATGAGAGGGTCGGTGAAGAGAAAGGAGTCACCACTAGAAATGTGAAATTTTTTACTTAATTTCAGCTAAACACAAGGAATGCCTGCCTGGTTTAGTTCTTCTTCAAGTGATTGCACATGTCCATTCCACTCTTGGTGTCAGTTCACCTAGCACATTGCCATCAGAATTGTTTCCCCCTCAATAGTAGCAGTTGGGTGGCTCGAGCTTCCCCTGTGGCTGTGCATCACTGCATGCAAGTATAAAGGGTAGAGCCCCCCCCCTCGTTTCCTTCTTACCGCCCATGATGGTTGTTCAGACTCTGTTCTATACCAGAATAGTTCTTTCTCTCAGCCTTTGTGAACATACTGTGTGGGTGGGTGTAGTTAGTCTAGTCTTTAGTGTTATGATAGTAAGTTTTAGCTGTTATATTTTTTAAAAAAGTTTTTCAGTCTTGTTTTTTTTTCCTGTTCATTTTTTTTTTATTCATAGTACTGAGGTACTCCCTGGTGACTGGGATTCAGGCTGTGTTCTTTTGGCTCCAAACGTATGCCAGTTAGTTACCTGCACAATAGCTACCTGAAGTGGACCAGTGTCAGATTTACAGGGCGTTCAAATCTAGGACAAAAAAAGGCTCCAGCTCCACAAGGGGCACTGTTGAGCCTGGTGTCGGAAGTGACAGTCAGTTTCTTTGGCACTGCAACAAAAAGAGACCATCTTGGTGCCAGCTACCCCTGGGAGGCATTTGCAGCAGCAAGAAAGTTGCTCTGCCTTTTGGTGCTGGTATCTCCTTGTCCGGTTCATGAACACCACTGCCACTTCTGCCAGAGATTCAACCTCCAGTTCCACAGTTGCCTGCTTCTTGGACAGGAGGTCCTTCATTACTGTCCAAAAAGAAGCGTGCTATCATAGCATTGCTCCATCCATTGCCAGACTCAACACCAGGTCACTGGCATTGACTGGATCAGCCCTGCGGTGGTCAAAGGAAGGGGAATCCTTGTCATTGGACTCAGATCAGATCTTATGTATCACAACCCCAAAGCAGGACCCACCAGATTCCTTGAAGGTCCTCTCTTCCACCTACTACTCTGACCCTTCAACAGGACCTGCTGTAGGAATGTAGTTGAGACAATGGGGCCTGCCCTTCAGTGGCCATTTTGGAACCCTTGAGGTTTTCCCCCAGTTTCCAGTTCTTCCGAACACGGTGTGTACTCAGTAACCTCATCTAGAAAAGTGGACTCTATGCACCGAGCAGCTCCATCCCCAGAATCTGGCAGCAAGCACCAAGAGGATGTTACAGAGCCAGAGAAACAGCTGTTAGAAGAGATTCCACCTCCTCCAGTCTTGTCTTCCTCTTTGTTCTCTCCCAGTGAGGCTGTTTCATCCAGCATGACTTCACCTCCTTCAGACGAACTTAAAGTTTATCAGGAGTTGTTAAAGAAAGTGGCTGCAGACTTAGGTCTAAAGGTGTATAGAGGTGAGGGAGTCTTCACATTGCCTGGTTGACATTTTATCCTCGGTGAGTTCCTCCAGGGTCGCTCTGCCAATTAATGAGGCAGTACTAGAGCCAATAAAAGCTTTATGACAGACTCCATCCTCTTTACTTTCCACCTCTAAAAGGGCAGAAAGACAGTACTGTGTACCCTTCCAAGGGTTTGAGTACCTTTTGTATTCCTCCACCTCCAGGCTTATTAGTCATCACAGCGGCTAATGAGATGCAACGACAGGGGCATCAAGTTGCCACCCCCAAATCAAAAGACTCTAAGGGGCTAGACTTATTCAGCAGAAAGATTTATTTGACGGGAGAGTGGCAGCTGCGTATCGCTAACCAACAGGCACTGTTGAGATGATATGATTTTAACTTGTGGGGTACCATGGAAAAGTTCAAGAAGTTGCTTCCTGAGAATGCTAGGCAGGAGTTCAGTTTCCTGGTCAATGAGGGCAGATTGGTCCTGAGAACTTCACTGCAGGTGGGTCTGGATGCAATTGACTTGACAGATAGAACCATGGACTCCGCAGTGGCCAAGCATAAATCATCCTGACTGCTGTCTTTTGTTCCTCCCTATGAAGTCCAGATACTGTCCAGGACATGCTATTTGAGAGTAGTTCTCTTTTTCTCAGACCAGATGCACAGCAAGCTCCATGGACTTGAGGACTCTAGAGCCACCTTGAAGTCCTTAGTTCTATACGTGTTACCCTGGTCAGGAAGCACTATTGACCACAACAGTCACACCAATATTCAGCTTCTCCTCCTCAGCAGGACTTATTAAAAAAAATCCAGGGGTTATAGGCCTAATCCTCCTCCTCATGCTGCTTTGGCCACAGCTCCAAGGCTGTCAAGAGCCCCAGAAACAGCAAAGTAGGCATTTTGATGGGCCATTTGAGTTTGACATACTGGTCTCCATCTCTCTGGACCCAGCCTGCCATATCTTTGCATACCATCTGTCCTATTTCCACAGTGCTAGGTCCCAAATTACTTCAGCCCAGTGGGTCTTGAGCACTGTGGAAGCAGGATATACTCCAGTTTGCTTCTACCCCTGCCTTCCAGTCTCCTTCTCCATCTGTCCTTCAGGGACCCTCTCATGAGAAACTCCTTATTCAGGAAGTTCAATCACTCCTTCGATTGGGAGACATACAGGAGGTTCTATGTGGTCTCAGAGGGAAAGGGTGGTGGATCCAATATTTCCTAATCCCAAAAACAAGGGACAGGGACCTCAGACCAATTTTGGGCCTGCATCACCTCAAAAAATTCTTAAAAGGGATAAAGTTTCGCATGGTCACTGAGTTTTGTTATTCCTTCCCTGGATCGTGGGGACTGGCATGCTGCCCTCAACTTAAAAGATGCCTACTTCCATTTAGCAATCAGTCAAGTACACAGGAAGTATCTCTGATTTCTGGTAGATCAAAATCATTACCAGTTCACTGTTCTACCTTTTAATCTGTCATCAACTCCCAGGGTCTTTACAAAGATCACAGCAATAGTAGCTGCATTACTCCAAAGATTAGGAGTACAGATTTACCCTGTTTAAACAATTGGCTGGTCAAAGGTTGGTTCGGACTGGAAGTGCACAGCAGTGTTGCCCTGATGATCAATGCCCTCGCACTGCTAATCAATACAGAAAAATTTCTCCTCTTCTTGGTCCAGAGGATAGAGTTTATAGGTTTGTGATGAGGGCAGCACAGCCCCAAGACCTTTCTTCCACACTCCAGCGAACTTAATCAGTTGTTACAGATTTGAAGGCTCGTCCGGCTCATGCTCCAAAACGTCTGTTAGTCTATAAGGTGCCAAGGATTCTTTGCTGCTTTTACAGATCCAGACTAACACGGCTACCCCTCTGATACATTACACCAGAGTATGACTCAGAATTGTGCAAGCTGGCTGGCATTATCTACTTGTCAAGCCACCATCTATCAAACTCTGTGGTAAGAGTGCCCTCCCATGTTCTCAGCTCCCTAGATTGGCGGACAGACCCAGCCAAAGTATGTATAGGCATTCTGTTTGTGTGCCCACAACCAATTTTCACGCTAGTGACAGATGGTTTGGCTCTGGAATGGGGACTACACCTGGGTTTTTTACAAACGCAGGGTCTGTGGTCCTCAAAGGATTTATCTTTACATATCAGTATCAGAGAACTGAAAACTCTCAGGCTGGTAAGCCAGGTATTTCTATTCCAGATCAGGGAAGCAACCTGTTTAGTTTACTTATTATATACTACTGGGCTACTTATTATATCTGAAACTCCAAGGTTTGGCAGCTGGTTCCATCAAAGTACATCTGGCTGCTATTTCAGCCTTCTATCCTAAAGTGGACGGTTGCTCTATGTTCTCCAGTGATATATCCAGTGATGAGCTGCCAAAATCTTAACAGCTGGTTCCCTACTAGGTCTTTGGTGGCACTTCGTTGGCAGGTCCTTCAGTACAACCGAAGAGCCGGAGCGAATGAAGGACCCGCCACCGAAGACTCGGAGTGCCGCCTGGTGAGTACGAGCCCCATGTGTTTCTTTTACTTTTTTTTTTTTTTTTAGTCATCCCTGCTGGGGCCCCATCAAAACTGTTCGAATCGGGCCCCGCACTTCCTAAAGCCGGCCCTGCACATCGGGGTGGCAAAAATTGTATCGGGGGCCGAGTAGGGAAGGCTGTGCCTCCCAAAACAACCTGTGCCCCCCCCATCCAACCCCACCCATGTCCTGCCCCCGACTGCCCCCCTCAGAACCCACAAGGGCCGCAAGCAACCCATCAAACCCCCCCCACTCCTTGTCCCCTGACCACCCCCTCCCAAGATCTCCCCCCCCAACTGCCCCCCAGGACCCCTCCCCACCTCCTACCCAACTCACTCCTCTCCCTGTCCCTTGACTCCCCTGACCCCATCCACCACCACCCTGACAGACCCCCGGAACTCAAGCCTACCCGAACCGCCCTGTTCCCCACCCCCTGACCATCCCCCCCAGAACCTCTGCCCCCCTCCAACTGCTCCCTGCCTGGCCCCTGCCTTATCCAACCCCTCCTCCCAGCCCCGTCCCAGCCTCCTTACCATGCTGCTCAGGGCAGCGTATAAGGATGCTGCGTGTCCTGCTGGAGCTCACAGCACCCCCCACCCCCTTACCTTGCTGCTCAAAGCAACAGGAGCTGCCCAGAGCGCTGGCGCCGGCAGCTTGGCATGCTGCAGCTCTGTGAGGGGAGGTGGGGCAGGGGAGCCTCCCCAGCTGGTAGCTCAGGCAGGCTGGAGACAGGACAGTACCGCAGGCCAGATGTGGCCCGTGGAGCAGAGTAGTTTGCTCACCTGCCCGCCTCTTTTAACAACTAGTTCTATGCTGGCTTCTAAATTTATCAACCGGTTCTTGTGAACTGGTGGGAACCGGCTCCAACTCACCACTGGATATATCCTTAAGGTTTTTGAAGGTCTTAGTCAAGTTATACCTTCAACTGCAGGACATCATTCCCCCATGGGATCTAAACTTAGTATTGTCAAGACTTCCAGGACCCCCATTTGAACCATTGGCTACCTGTGTGCTGCTTCATCTATCATTGTAGGTGACATTTTTGGTGACTGTTACCTCAGCCAGAAGAGTAGGGGAGCTGGGGCATTCATGTTGGGACCTCCATATATGATCTTTTTTAAGGATAAGGTTTACCTGCCTCCTCGTTTGAAGTTCGTTGCAAGGATAGTTTTCTTTCTCCACATCAACCAGCCAATTTATTTGACTGTATTCTACCCAAAATCATATGTCACCAGGGAGGAAGAGCATTTGCGTGCTTTGGATATCAGAAGACCCTTGACATTTTACCTGGACAGAAACAGATGCTTTTGTAAATCCTCCCAGCTGTTTGTAATGGTGGCAACACAGTCAGTCAGTCTCCACCCATAGAATTTCTTCCTGGATCGCATCTTGCATGTGCACGTGTTACACTTTGGCTAATGTCTCTCCACCAAGCAGAGTCACAGCTCCTTCAACAAGGTCACAGTGGCCTTGGCAGCCTTTCTGTCGCACATTCCAATTGCAGTCGTTTGTAGAGTGGTAACCTTGTCCTTGGTCCACATGTTTGTCTTCCAAGACTCCAGACACTATGCTAGAGTGGGATGAGTTGATAGCTTGTGAGTCACCAAGAATGGAATGCACATGTGTAGTCACTTGAAGAGAAAATTATTACTAACCTGTTTGTAATTCAAGATGTGTTGCGTGTGACCATTCCGTGACCCGCCTTCCTACCCCTTTTCATTGGAGTTACAGCAAGAAGGAAATGAGTGGGGAGCTGGGCAGCTCTGCCCTTTATGCCTGTATGCTGTGGCATGTAGCAGCAGGAGGAGCATGACCTGCTCAACAGGTATCACTGAGGGGAAAAAATGTTGATGGCCATGGGCTGGGTACACCAACAGGAAGAGTGGAATGAACTTGAGAATGCATCTTGAAGTGTAAAATTAGATATTATGCAAAGCAATTTTTTTGTGTTAATGTACTTTTTCTCTACTTCCAAAGTCTGGAATATTACTTTTATCTCAGTTTTTAATGCCTTGTTATTAATTATACTTCTTGAATTTTAAACTGGTTAGAAATTGCCTGCAAGCCACCCTGGAAGGTAAAACAACCTTCAGCTGCTAAAAATAGCAAGGGTATCTGAAGTTGACCCTACTTGAAATTTTCAGTTAAAAGGACACAGAATAGAGAGCTCTCTCCCATAAGGATTTGCAGGGTTATGGTTTGATAGATGCATAAAAAATACTTAATAAACTCTGTTCTTGTCCATGTTTAAGGAGCAAAGGTAACAATGACAATAAAATAATGTTCCAATAGCAAGTGTTCCCTCTGATCTTGCACTTTGTTTCTTAAAATCTTTCAGTGGCTCAACTGATTGCAAATATTTGATCTTCCACTAGTTTCTATAAGCATGCTGTCATATGAATGTCTGTCAGCTCTTTATTAAAGCTCTTCAAGAGACTTTTGATTAACATCTTCAACTTTTGTGAGCTACAGCCACCTTCTTGTTGACCAAAAAACTTGATATATATTCAGTAATTACCTTGCCTTTTGGAGTAAACGATTTAAAAATGGCCGTGACAAATGTATCACTTCTTTGTAGCCTAACGTTTTTGGTGGTGTAAGTTAGAGCATAAGTGTGATCCAAGAGTGCAACAAAATATTCTGGCATTCTTGGACACTCATTTTGATAAACATGAAAGGTCCAATGTACTTTGAAAAGTGTTGAGGAATTGTTGGGGAAGGCTCATCAGGCAGATAGACTGCTGAGTCTGAGCAAGTGTCAATAGGATGTGAGAAGCAGATAATTCAATTCTAGAAGATGGGGAAAATATTAAAGTGGGTCCCAGATGAAAAGAATGCAACCTCCTGATCAGATGCAGATTGAAGAAGTGTCTTAGCACTATTGCTGTTTATCTATAGCAGCTGGGGTTTCTGATCCAGTCCCCATGTTTCAGACTTTCATCACAAATGAAGGATGAACATTTTTTAATTGAGGGTCAATATAATCTTGGCCAAATCCTATAGCTGCTTTCCACAACCTACCGTAACCACTTCAGTTTCAGCTAGATTGAGTCTCATCTCTTTTGCTCTAATGCATACCCTAATCTCACCCAGACTTTGGGAAAGTCACTCAACTGAACATTGCTTCAACTAGAATTAAGAAATTCTCTCTTAAAAGGAAAAAGATTGACTCCAGGTGCACCACTTAGTTATACTCTGCAGACCTCCATTGTAGTATAATTCTTGTTTTGATACTCTTTTGAGCATCTCCTGCATCTCAGAGGGAAGGAGAGGTTTCTTTTAATGTTTTAAGGTCCACTGAAGCAACCTCCTCTCAACTGTGAAGAGTAGATCTTTTCCACAAGTCCAAGAAGAATTAATTTCCATGAAATTTGGAGGTTGAGGAAACTTGAGCCTGTTTCTTCCTGGAGCATTAGTAATAGGGAGATGTTTCAGCTAAAGTTGACTTACTGGCTAAGTCTCTCTGAAGCAAAAAAGTCTTAGACCATTTTTCTCCTGGAATCCAGGAGTTTAGAAGAGGAGTCTAGAATCCCCTCTCACTGTCTAAAAACCAGATTATCTTGAATCCCTCCTTCAAGAGCTCTGTGCTTCCCTCTAACCTCATGATTTTTTTTTCTCACAGTCTAATGGAGTTTCAAAGTATTACACATGCTTTACCTCTAATACTTCTCCTCTGAAGAGTACAAATGGAGAGTCATAACTTTACCAAAACTACTCCTTTCCAACTGTGACTCTTTTGGGACAAATCTTATGCTGTTAAACTGGTAATAACTCCTTTGAAACCAATGGAACTATGCCAATTTACGTCAACTGAGGATCAGTCCTGCATATTTATTCTAGTCAGAGTTCAAAGGTAAATACTCTGCTTGGAAATTTTGTTTGAATTTTGAAAGTTTTTGCTCTCCAGTAACTTAACGCTGACGTTTTGAATTTCATACTTAACACAGGCTATACCTTGGTTTAAAAAAAAAGTCTTAGTTAGATTTAACACACTCAAAATTAGTTATGGGAGATTGAAAACCAGCTACTGTTCACTTTCAGTAGGAAATCTTCAGATTTAAAAAAACTTCAAACCCAATTGCTGTTAGTAAAGACCATTTGTGGTCTGTTGGTACCAGTCGGGAAAGCCTCCTTTCTTGGCAATCTGCTTCCATGAGGATGCAGAGATGTCAACCTCGATGCCAGAGATGTTCCCCCAAGGCATTCAATACAGCCAGTGAAGAGGCTGATACAGGAGGCCAGTTGAGTCTAGATCAGGCTTCCCAATCCCTGGATCTGCGCTTAACAGAGTTCTGTGAGAGTAGGAACAGATTCTGGAGGAGGCCCTGGACTCTTTGAAGTGAGAGACCTGGGAACCCGCTTTGGACTCTGACAAGGAGTAAGATTACTCCAAAAGCCATGGTAGTGAGGAACCGTGAGGAGTCCTTGGAGGCCAGGATCTAGATCTATGTCAAGACTGTGGTACTAACAGCAGCATTGAAAGCTTCCTAGCTATCAGTGCCCTGTGATGAGGTTAAGCTGGTATCAGGGTCCCAGACATCCTCGTTAAAGAGGCTGATAAGGGCAGTACCAGACCTGAGACTGTTGGGGCCACGAGAGCCCCGAATATTGATGCTGATGACCACGGAACATACAACGATGCTTGTAGAGGATCTTTGCCCAAAATCAGCAGTGTTGGTGATACCAAAGGCACAATAGATCTCTCACAGCCACATAGGCCTCTGGTGGTGTTTGGCACCAAAATGGATTGTTACTCCTCCATAAGTGGTGATAAAATGGATCTACTGATGTCACCAAGGAAGTAGCTGCCCTCGATAGTCCTGAGATGGGAACGAGAGTCAACAGGTCAGCTCTTAGAGAGCCACTGTGAGCTGGTTCTGAGGAGCAGCAAGCCAAACAGTGCACTCTACCATCAGTGCCAAAGTCGCCTTCTGCTGAAGAGAAGTTCCATATTGAGGACTTCAGAGAAGTTGATGCAGTCTTCTTACTCTTCAGTGGACAGGAGTGGTCGGAACTCGAAGAGGATGACCCTAATGAAGGGGATCTCCTATGTTCTCTGTCTGCTGGCGAGACCAGGAGAGCACTCCTAGAGGGAGTGGTCAGTGATCTCCCTTTTACCATTCAAGGGGATTCTGATGCTGGGTGAAGATTAGCCTCCAGGAGAATATCTAAGGTGGTATTCTCTCTGATTCTTCGTTCTAGATTTGAAGTCCCAGGAGATCAGATAACTATCTCTAATGTGACCCTCACCCAAAACTTTAAGCAGTGATAGTGTAGGCTACTAACAGACATTGGTTTACGACAGCCAGAGCAGGGCTTAAAGCCAGGGGACATGGCAGAGGTTCTACATGATAGGTGTAGACCAGAGGCCACCAGAGCCCAGGAAAAAAAAAAGAAAAGAAAAAAACAACCTAAATAAAGAAAAAAGGATGATGAAAGGGCAGTCCAGGCACCATCAGTTTAAAAAGATTAACTATAAAGCAACTTTGTCCACAGAGGACAAGGCTGGAAAGTACAGATATACTCCGACTGGACTGCAGACAGTAAGAAGGAACTGAAGGAGAGGTGGGAAAGCTGCTCCTATTATAGCCTCAGGTGGGAGCATGAAGAAACCAGGGCACAAATGGGGCTCCTCCTATGGGTACCAACAGGGAAACATCTTCAGAATCAGTGCATAAGATGAGCACACACCTACAGAGTAATGGACATAGGCAAGCACTCAAAGAAGAACTTCCCCGTTCATGTTCCCTTCTGCCCTTATCACCTTCACCCACCGCTCATTACCTTCGATCCCTATTTTTATCTTAAGCAACTTTTAAGAATGTAAGAATGGCCATACTTGGTCAGACCAATGGTTCACCTAGCCCAGTATCATCTTCCAAAAGTGATTGGTGCTAGATGCTTCAGAGGGAGTTAACAGAACAGGGCACTTTATTGAGAGATCCATCCAGTTTTCCAGTCCTAGTTTCTAGCAGTCAGAAATCTAGGGACACCCAAAGCATGGGGTTGCAGCGCTGACCATCTTGGCTAATAGCCATTGATAAACCTATTCTCTGTGAATTTTTCTAATTCTTTTTTTAACCCCATTATACATTTGGCCTTGTAGCAATGCAGGTGACTCACCCCTGCAGCACCTCCTGCTGATATCCTGGGAATTAGCTTGTTTCCCAGCCTTGGAGCGCCCTCTGCAGGCCAGTGTCCCACTGGTGCTGGGCTCCCACATCCCTCCCTGGACTCCAGTGCCCCGTTATCTGGGGTGTTGCCCCTGGCAGTAACCTCTCACTCTGAGGGTCTCTCCTCCCTGGGGAACCCCTATCCCCACCTTGCCTCAGTCGAAGGCTACTGCCAGTCATTAACTAGCCCCTGCTCCCTGGTGCAGACTGCAGTATAAGCCACTCATCACAGGTAAGGGGTTTTTGGACCACCTGCCTTTCTCTGCAACCCAGTACCTCTATGGGGCCTTGAACAAGGTCCTGCAGCCTGAGGAGTTGCCAGCCTGGAGCTCCCCAGCCCCTCTGGCCTTTCCCCAGCCCTGCCTCACTGTAGGTACCCTGAGCTTCCCAGAAGCCAGGACCCTTTCTCTCTGATAGCAGAGAGAGAGAGACGGTTTCTGGTCCACTGCCCTCTTATAAGGGCCAGCTGGGCCCTGATTGTACTGGCTACAGCTGTGGCTGCTTTCCCCATCAGCCCAGCCTTTCTCTGCCACAGCCCTCTCCCGGGCTGCTTTAAGCCCTTCCAGGCAGAAGCGGGGTGACCACTCTGCTACAGGCCTTCACAAGTTCCGCAGGTTCATTGTGTACTGTGTGAAGAAGTAATTCCTTACGTATGTTTTAAACCTGCTGCCTATAAATTTCATCAGGTGACCTCTGGTTCTTGTATTATGTGAAGAGGTAAATAACATTTTCTTATTCACTTTCTCCACACCATTCATGATATTATATCCTGTCTCCCCTCAGCAGTCTCTTTTCCAAGATGAACAGTCCAAGCCTTTCTAATCTCACCTCATATGAAAGCTATTTCATGACCCTAATAATTTTTGTGGCGTTTCTCTGTATTTTTCCCAATTCTAATATATCTTTTTTGAGATGGGGTGACCAGAACGGCATTCAGTATCCAAGCTGTGGGCATAGGATGGATTTATATAGTGTCATTCTATCTTATTCTATATCCCTTTCCTAGTGGTTCCTAATATACTGTTTGTTTCTTTTTGTTCTGGCAAACTGCTGCTGCATATTGAGCAGATGGTTTTTAGAGAACTATTCACAATGTCTCCAAGATCTTTTTAGAGTGGTAACAGCTAATTTAGACCTCATCATTTTGTATGTACAGTGGGGATTTCTTTTTTCCAATGTGCATTACTTTGCACTTATCAACATTGAATTTCATCTGCCATTTTGTTGTCCCACCCCCCAGTTTGTCAGATCCCTTTGTAACTTTGCAGTCAGCTTTGGACTTAATTATCTTGAGTAATTTTGTATCATCTGTAGATTTTGCCACCTTGCTGTTTACCCCCTTTTCCAGATCATTTATGAATATTTTGATGTTCCATGTGGTTTCCTTTGCTTCTTTTCTAGCCCTCTCTAGATTCAGGAGACTGGTATGCTTCCCTTAATTTATAGGATGTCTACTTCCATGTGGCAATTTGCCCTGGCCAAAGGCAGTTCCTAAGGCTTATGATAGGTGGAAAAACTGTACCAGTTAACCATTCCATCCTTGGGGCTATCGTCATCAATGATTTTTTCACCAAATATGGCTGTGGTGGCAGCCTGTCTCCACTGGGGGCATCCATACCTGTACAACTGGTTGGTACGGGATCACTCCCGTCATCAGATAGGGACCAGTATCTGTCCAAGTCTCCATTTGTTCAGCAGCTTGTGCCTGAAAATAGAGAAAAGCCAGTTTTGTCATCTCTTCGAAGAGATGACACGTTTATTGGAGTGGTCCTGGATTTGACCTCAGCCAAGGCTTACCTTACCTGCCTCATCCCAGGTTCCTGCCTATAGCGGACCTCTGTATGTCATTCAGAGAACACCCAGGAATCACAGTGAGGAATTGCCTCAAGCACCTAGGTCACATAATTGCTTGAACACGTGACCTCTCACTTTAGGCTGTACCTCTGGGGAATGCAGACATGGCTCAAGTCAATCTGCCACCCTCGTGTTCACAAAGTGGACAAGTTAGTATTCATCCCAGACAGGGTGTTACTGTCTCTGAATTTTTGGATGAGTCAGGACAGTATGTGAGGGGAAATCTCATTTTCTCCATTTCTCCCTCCATGACTTTGATGACAGATGCTTCAGCGATGTGGTGGGGAGCTCATTTGGGTGATTTCAAGCTCAGGCCTTGTGGGGCACCCATGAGGTAAGGTTATATATAAACATTCTCGAATTGCATGCAATATTCCAAGCATGTCAACAGTTCTTGCCACACATTCAGGGCCAGGCCATCAAGGCATCTCACCTGCTGGGCATTTAGAATAGCTTAGTAGAGCACGTGAGCAGGTCCTTCAGTCTGGATCGTGAATAGTTTCTCAACATAGCTGTTCTAGGATTAATGTTTTGGTTAGGAGGATTTTTGACAGCGTAACAAAACAGGAAATGTCCCCAGTTCTGTACAAGAGTAAGTCACAATCCCAGTTCATCTTGGATACTTTCCTGTTCCTGTGGGGCATAGGCTTTCTGTATGCGTTACACTTTCCCCATGTTGTTGTCAAGCTGAAGCAAGAATGAGGCAGAATGATCTGCATAGCTCCAGCCTGGCCAAGGCAGCCTTGTGCTCGGACCTGCAAGAGGCTATCCACCCAAGAGCCCTTGTGTCTGCCACTAAGAAAAGACTTGATATCCCAGAATCTCGGGCAAATGTTGCACCTCAGGTGCTACACCTCCTGGTGTGGTTCATCCATGGTTAAATATAAAGGAGGGGCACTGGTCAGTGGCAATCCAGACAATCTTGCTTAATAGCTGGAAGCCTTCCACAAGAGCTACTTACATTCTTAAATTGAAGCATTTCTCCATCTGGGCAGCTAGCCATGGTGACTCTCCTGCACAGCCCATAGTCTAGAATTCTTTGAATCATCTTTTACATCTGAGAGAGTCAGGTCTAGTAGTTAGTTCCATTAAGGCACACCTGGCAGCAATTTCAGCTTTCACCCATGTATTTACTGTAATGTTTTTCTCCAATCCTATGACAACCAGATTTCTAAATTAGGCTGTTTTTACCTGTCAGGGATCCAGCTCCACCTTTGGACTTGAATTTAGTCCTGTCTTCCCTTACGTGGATCGTCCATTTGAGCCTTTAGCTTCCTTCTTTTTGTTATACCTCTTAGCAAAAGTGGCCTTCTCAGTGGGCATCAGCTCTTCTAGAAGAGGTGAGAGAACTGTTGCGTAACTGGTAACAGATTTCATATATTTTATTCTACAAAGACAAGGTGCAGCTTAGGCTGCCCCCTAAGTTTTTTTTCCAAGGTGGTATCTGATTTCCACCTGAATCAGTCTATATACGTGTAGGTCTTTTTTTGAAAGCCACATGCTCACAGGGATAAATAAAAGTTGTATACTTTAGATGTGCTATGAACCTTAACTTTTTACCTGGACAGAGCAAAGTCCTTTGGAATTTCTTCCCAGCTCTTCATATCCTATGCAGGCTGAATGAAAGGTCATGCTATTATAGCTAAATTACACTCTAAATGGATACCAGCTACATTGTCATGTGCTATGCTGCCAGTTTTTATACCCTCAGCTGGAAGCACAAGGCAATTGGGATGCGTGCGGGGCTGCCACTACGGGTACTGCTAGGGAAATCTCTGGCATGGGCACAAGACGTATGCACACATATGGTGTAATGGATATATACAACACGTCTTAAACAATGGTTACAGGAAGGCGAGTAGCTGTTTCTTTTTCACTGGTAACTAGAGTTCTTAGAGTAGATTTTTTCAATACAGGTTCACACACTTGGGATGCACATGTGCAGATAACAGAAGGCAAAACCCTCAGACAAGCTGTGACCACAGCAGGATTGAGGGTAGAGGGGGACCTGTATTGAAAATCCTCAGAGGAGAAGGTTTCTTCAGGAAAACCAAGAAAATCAAATATAAAAGCTGTTAATGTAATTGCAGGGCTACTAACATTATGTTAGGGATGTGTAAAGAAAAATTTTAGGTTCTCATAGTAATACTAACATTTATTATTGAGTAAACTACTAAATGTATTCTTTTGTATATTCTGTTTAAATTTGTGAACTTAACAATGCATTAATGTAGCCTTGTATACTTTGTGTGTGTATGTATCTTAGAGATCTTTTTTTATGCTTGTCTGGTGTATGTGTATTCGAGATGAAGAGTGTTTCACCCAGTGTTGAGCACATTAGAAATCTGATGTAATTGCTGTAACTGCAGCAATAATAGGTGGTTAGACAGAGAGTGAGCAGTACTCTAACTGTACACTTGAGGGCTCTGCAGACTGTGAAGAATGGTGCAGAAGCAATTACAGTGAAGACTATTTTAAGTAGATTGGTGCATTGTAACTGTGCAGGGCTTAATGTCGGCCGGGCTATTTGGCTATTTGCCATAATTAGCTTTCCATTCCTTTGATTGGAATCGTAGATAAAAATTTGCTAATCCACTTTGTTGGCTGAAAATATTAGAAAAGTAATCTATCTTTTAAAACTCTGTTAGCAAAATCATAAGATATAAAGATTTTTTATAGAATAATGAGATTATGAGAACTGTAAAGCTTAAGTAATTTTAAATAATTTTCTATGGTTTTAAGGGGAAAAAACTAGTCTAGGCAGTATGACGGCATAAGCACTTAGATGTTTTTTCCCTAGTGTGTAAAAATATCTTGCATGTGCTCTTAAAATGTATGTGTGTATGTGTGTGAAATTATATAATAATTCTTATTTAATTTGCCTTGTGTTCAGAATATTTGAATATATTGAAAATGTTTTATTTTTCCTAGGGGATCAGAGCACGTATTTTGGAAACACTTGTTATGCTTATTCTTCTTGGCCTGCTTATCCTTGGAATAGTGTGGGTGGCTTCAGCTCTGATTGACAATGATGCTACCAGTATGGAGTCTTTGTACGGTATGGAATATTTTTAAAAATAAGTTTAGCTGTGTACAGCATAGAAGTGGATATTTTCAATTAGAATTCATTTATAGTAAATCCCCATACTGCACTGATTTTTTTTACTTTGAACAAATGTAACCCATTCCCAGCACCTGACTTTTGCATTCAGCTAATGTTGTTACACAGTTCTTATGGTATACTGGAGAAATTTAGCTTTCTTGTTCGCAGTGTCTACATACGTAATGTTAGAAGTTCGTTCTTCAAGTAGCTTTTAAGATATTTGGTTTTTCTTCCCAAAGTGTGAAGGAGATTGTTGTCCACAATTTATAAATCGCTTAATTTTTTATTTACTTTTTAAAATTGTATTGTGCAATCCTGAAAGTCATTTCCTTAAATTGTTTTAGCTGAAGGAAAGATCTAAGTTTAAGCCAGTCAGACTCAAGACTAAATTTTCTTAGTATTTGCTAACTACTAGTAAATAGATTCAAATAGAGCATAAACAGCATATATTTAATAGGCTATCACTGTGTTGAAAATTTTCTTTACAGATCTTTGGGAATTCTACCTCCCTTATTTATATTCCTGTATATCACTGATGGGATGTTTATTACTTCTCTGTAAGTATTTTCCTGACTATTGTAGAAGAAAAGTAATATTTTTAGGTCATTGGAGGTTCAGGTGAATTTACTGCATATAACTTGAGGATGAAAAAAAGAATTAATTAGAGGTATTATGACACTTTCTCAAGTGCTTTTTTCACTTAGATTTTTTTCTAAATTATTTTGTTAGTGGTAGATCTGTGTTCCCATGGAGGTTTTTCTCTTTTAAAACTTATACCTCAAACTTTTGGTTCCTGAAATATGTAAACCAGTACGATTAGTATCTTTCATCTTAGGACCTCAGGACCTCAAAGCAATTTTCAAATTAAATGAACTAATCCTCATGCTTCTTACAGGGTATCCGCATTTTTATAAAGTGTAGGGGAAAAAACCAACATTGCACAAGTCAGGGACAGGAATTGATCCAGATCTCAGTCTCATGCTATAGTCATTAGACAATTCTCCCTCCTATTGCACCTGAAATGTCTCTTTATATACCCAGAAAGGAAAATTTCTGACCCACTGGTCCTGGTGACCTGGACCTGGGTTCTGGCAAGTCTTACTGGTGGATCATTTGACTATTGTACATCCAGTCACTACCTCTGATCAGCCAGGACCACTTAAAGTCTGACTCTCTCCCCCATTGGAGGGGAATGATGATGTAAAGCTACAGATCCCAGTGACAGGCCACAGTTCCATTATCATTTGAACCATGTTTCACTGCAGTTACTAAGAAAGGGAGAGTGGCCTTCTCCTTTTGACTGTCATAAGTTTTGTCTGAATTCTAGATGAGAAGGGTACAGCCATTGTGGGAATTCTGTAATTGGCTCACTACAAAGGACAGGGCCAGCAATTGTCACTTCATCAGACCTGAAGAACTTTGGATTTAGCTGTCTGATTTTAGGCACCAAGTCTGAAATTTTTTACATAACTCTTAATGTTCGTACTGAAATACTGTTTAAATAAAATAGAGTAAAAGGAAAGGAACAATCCATTTCATTCTTCTATACCGTCTTCTTAAACAAGAATGCCTTTTCTAATAATGAACGTCATAAATTTAGGTCTTCACCTCTCCCACTTCCCAAATCATCACCTCTACCATCTCCCACATACTCACGTGTTATACACTGTTTGAAGCCAAAGGTGTTCTTCATGACCTTTCAACACTGGAGATCTGTTACAACTGGCAGCTAATGGTCATACCTACCAAAATGTGTGCAAACACCATTCTTGAGAACCATCTTACTTGTTAGTTTAAAAGGCTTTTTTGGTAGTAATGTCTTCATTAGTACTGTATTAAATGAGAGGCGATTTTAAACATTTGTGAGAAATTTACTGAAGCTATCATCAGCTTAATAAGATAGGAATCAAATCTACATTCATGTATCTGTGTAAAGCCGCAGTTAACCATTTATTCAAAGTATATGGCAGCAGATATGTAAAGAGTAGCCAGCTTAAACAAATGAAGGGATCTTTGACATTATACTCCATGCTGGTAAAAAGTTTTGGATCACCAGTTTGTAATCTCAGAACCAGGCCCAGAGGATTGTTCAATATTCTGTAATATCTGTGATATTTCTAGTGTGATGGTGGAGTACAGAGGCCTGATCAAAATGTAGCTGAAAAAGAACAATATTCAGTTATATGTAAGAGTATGTTCAAAATATATAATTGCTGTACATTTACTAATCCAGGTGATTTATATCTTTTCCTCTGCAGTATGCACGCCGGTGGGGCTTTCACGAATGTTTACAGTGATGGGTCAGTTGCTGGTGAAGCCAACAGTAAGTACAATATATTTCTACACTTTTGACAATATTTTAAAATAGAAGGTACAGTAACATAGCCATATTCAGACAAATGTCTTTTGGCAAAATGAATTGCTTGCACATATTAAACAATGGTAATTGACTGTGCATCTGGGCTGCAAAATTTTCTGGTATCTGCACTTTAAAGCCAATGCCCCATGTTTTACACAATGTGGCCCCTGTCTAGCAAAGATTTATACATGTGCTTAACTTTAGTAATCGGGTGACTACTAACATGCTTAAAATTAAGCATTTACATAAGTCTTTGTACGGCCTGAGTTGCTCGTATTGGGATTGATTGCAGAGTATTTTGCATGTTTTTGTTTTTAAATGACTATTTTAATTTATAATGCCTGATTCTGTAAACCATATGTATTTACTTATTCTAGAATCACTGAATTTATGCAATCATATAACATGGATAGTAACTTTGATGTCTAATTCTGCCAAGTTTTCATAATTAGTATAGAAATATTGAATAGGTAAGAAATAGAATGTCTTGATTTTATAGCATGATGATATCTGTGCTCTTCATAAAACTTTTCTATGGTGGTATTTGTTTTTTCCAACTCAGTTGACCAGCTTAATATATTTTATGCACTAGGGTTGAATTAAATACTCCTAATAATTGATATTTTTTATTTGTGGTAATGCCCACTTTGTGTTAGATATATGCCAAACACTTAAAAAGGCCTGGTCCCTGCTATGAAGTACTCACAGTCGAAGAATAAATGAGAGAGGTTGGGAAAGGGAAAAGCAATAGGGAACTTATGTACTAGGCAGAGGCGCTGACTCCATGGGTGCTCCGGGGCTGGAGCACCCATGGGGAAAAATTAGTGGGTGCTCTGCAGCCAGGCTCCCCTCCCAACCCCACCTCACTTCCACTCCGCCTCCTCTCCTGAGTGTGCTGCGTGCCCGGTTCTCCGCCTACCTCCCAGCGCTTGCTGCTGCCAAACAACTGTTTGGTGGCATAGCAGGCCCCAGGAGCAAGGTGAGAGGAGCAGGAAGGTGGCACGTGCAGGGGAGGAGGTGGGGAAGGGGCGGGGCCAGGGCAGGGAGGAGGTGGAGTTGGGACAGTGACTTTGGGGAAGGGGTTGGAATGGGTGTGGGAGGGGGCGTGGCTTGGGGCAGAGGGGGTCGAGCACCCACCGGTGCGAGCAGAAGTCTGCGCCTATGATATTATGGAACTTAGTTCACTATAGGCAGCATGGCAGAAATGAGTCTGTAAGAGGGACTTATGTGTGGACATGGTAGTGGCCTTATGTGTGAATTCAGGGAAGCTTATACTATACACGAGTGCTGCATGAAAGAAGGTATGGAGATGACAGTGTGAGAGCATTAATTTTTTTCAATTTCATTTCCCACTATTTTTGGGAATGAAATGACTGTTAAAACCCTACCTGTGACACTGGAGAGCATTAAGCATTTCCACACCTATTAAGTTTTTTAAGCTCAAGTGTTCTGTAGATACACAAAACCTAACAACGTGACTAAAATTGCATGTTTTTTTGCAACTTTGCTGGCAATTTTGCCACTTGAAATGTCAGACTCTGTGACAACTGATCTGTCATGTAAACTTTACAGTAATTGTTTTTAAAAACTCTTCAGTTCTTCCTTGTTGTAGTCTAGTCAAATGTGAAGTTTGATAAGTTTTTGTCCATTTTTGATTTTTTGTGCACAAAATGATTTAAATTTTTTTGGGGGTGTAATTTAAATGACTGAATTTGGCTTAAACTCCTCCAACCCCCCTTCCCCCCAAATTCCTTTTGCACTGAAACTAAATAAAGTTTCAGACCAAAAGAAAAACTTATGGGAAAGTTAACCATCTGATTATAATTGGAGTTCTGAGTATCTTTAATCATAGACAATGTGATAATATTTTATGCAGCCTTCTTGTACCAGTAATGTTTATATTTTCTTAAAAAGTAGGTTTTAATCCAAAAAGTAGATTAATAAATTCAGGCAAGCAAGATATCACATGTAAATGAATGTGTATATCAATTGGCATTTGCATTTCTAATTTCAGATCCTTGAAGACCTGGATGAACAGATATACATCATCACCTTAGAGGAAGAAGCAATCCAGAGGAGACTAAATGGTACATGTGTTGTGTAATAATATAATATTTAAGCCAGAGAAAAACAGCACTTCCTGTCTTGAGCATTCATTTCACCATAAAATGAGCAGGTTCTCTTACCTTGTCCTACAAGCTGTAGGCCTTCACTCGTTTCAACTATTCCATGCCCCTACTTGCACAGGACTATGAGGATCCTCCCTGTTTTATTTTATAATATCTGTTATTGGTGGTTTTCTGATCATGTTCAGGAAGTCTGTCTGGGATGTGAAGGCTCAGAATAATTAGCAACAAGTCAGTTGTTTTGCCACTACAATGAAACATTTTTCTAAATTGCTATAAGTAAATTCTTAGTCTAATTTGGAGAGGAATCCAGTTACTAATAAGACACCGGGTACTGTAAAGAGGAAAGATTTTTGTATTTTGTCAGCTTAGGAGATGAGTGATCACTTGGTGGTCCTTGATTTATTTTTTAACAAATTATTAGCTTAAATTTTACATGTCAGAGCAGCTTTCCACAATCCAGAGGCTCCCAACAGAGAATTTTAAAGTAATCCATTACAGTAGGGTCAGAAAATTTTAAGTAGTTCCTGCGTTTAGTGTAACTTTGCTCTTCTGCTGTGTCTTTCATGTGATCTCAGAGCACTTCATAAACAGTTATTGGTGAGGTACATGTGTATAATGTTGCAAACACTAAGATTTCACAAAAATTTGAGTCTATTTAAAAATTATGATTTTTTTTTAAAAGTTGTGTTTTGGTTTACATTTTTAATTGTTCTGTTTTTAACCCAATGAAGAAACGATACATCCCCAACTTGTGTGACCATTTTCAGAGTGAAAAAAGCCCTTATAAACAGGTCCTGCTCTCAGCCTGGTGGTGTCTCACTCTAATCACTCAGGGGAGGCTTTATTATCTTCCTCTCCTGCCAGCCTCTTGTCAACCCCTTCTTGCAAACTCTACTGGATTTTTCCTCACTTCCCCTTTAGTTTTCTGCCCTCACTGACATTCTCTTGCCCTATTTTCCTGCATTCTTACCTTCAGTCTTCACTCTGTATTCCCTTGTCCCCTTGTTGTTTTCTGTTTGGGACATGCAGTGCTACCATTTTCACCAAGGTTGATAAATTGTATAATGGATTGCTTGACCACACTTTGGTTTGTTATACAATATGCTCAAGACCAAATAATCAATGTCTATCTGGTGTACTAATATGGTTCAGGAAAAAGGTTCTGTACGACACCGGTGTCCAAAGAGCAGTCCTGTGTAGTGATATTACATTCACCTTACACAGAAGATGTGCTCCCCAAAGTTATGTTCTTAAAGCCATCTTTTTATACCTTACTTGTGCAACCGTTCTGCCAGTTGTAGTCGGCAGCAACAAGGGCCAGGGTCAATATCTAGGGGTTCCTTTTCAATGATACAACACAGAACTGGCTCGAGCCCCCACTCATTAACCTGGGACAATTACACACCACCCTCTGGGTGCCTCTGAGGCAACACTTCTCCTTTTTCAAGCACTGAGTCTGAGTGTAGAAAAGAAACTTTTAATAAAAAGAGAGAAGTAACCCAGCATTAATTTGGGAAAACGCCACAAGCAGGATTCATGAACCTAAAGCCATAAGCAAAAGACCCACCCCGGAGTAGGTTGGGCAATGTCCTTTTGCTTCAGGTTATTAAGGCCAGCAACTATAAGTTCTTTTAACATGCCCCTTCTTTCTCCCTCCACCACACCGCACTCAGTTATTGTTCTTGGTCAGGGACAATCCAGAGTTCTGAGGTGCATCTGCGTTAGCTCATCTCCCACTCTCTGCCAGATGTTTGCTGTCCAACCCCTCTGCCATTCTGGAACATCTTGACACTTAACACATCTTTCAAGTGATTTCAGATTTGTGATTTCAACTCTGTGATTTCAGCTGTTAATGGGGAAACCTCACTGCTAGTGCAGACTAGGCAGTCTCTTGCATCAGAGACACTGTCCCAAAGCAGGCCTAATGCTTAGGCCGGGTTATCTGTGATTTCAGCTCTATTGGTGTGCAACAAGACTCTCAGCTGAGTCTTAATCCTCTCTGTTATTACACAGTGGAGAGAGAAATGGTCAAATGGTGTCTAGGACCCTTAGGTAGGACCCACATCACCAGGTACAAGTACCTGTCCCCACCCTCTGTCAATTCCGCTAGGCTTTGGCGCCCATGACCCCTGCCAACCACGTGCAGTTGAGGTTTTTTTTTCATAGATTCATAGATTCTAGGGCTGGAAGGGACCTTGAGAGGTCATTGAGTCCAGTCCCCCGCCCTCATGGCAGGACCAAATACTGTCTAGACATTTATCTAACCTACTCTTAAATATCCAGAGATGGAGATTCCACAACCTTCCTAGGCAATTTATTCCAGTGTTGAACCACCCTGAGAGTTAGGAACTTTTTCCTAATGTCCAACCTAAACCTCCCTTGCTTCACTTTAAGCCCATTGCTTCTTGTTCTATCCTTAGAGATGAACAAGTTTGCTCCATCCTCCTTATGACACCCTTTTAGATACCTGAAAACTGCTATCATGTCCCCTCTCAGTCTTCTCTTTTCCAAACTTAACAAACCCAATTCTTTCAGCCTTCCTTCACAGGTCATGTTCTCGAGACCTTTAATCATTCTTGTTTCTTTTCTCTGGACCTTCTCCAATTTCTCCACATCTTTCTTGAAATGCAGTGCCCAGAACTGGACACAATACTCCAGTTGAGGCCTAGCCAGCGCAGAGTAGAGCAGAAGAATGACTTCTTCTTGTGTCTTGCTCACAACACACCAGTTAATGCATCCCAGAATCATGTTTGCTTTTTTTGCAACAGTACCACACTGACTCATATTTAGCTTGTGGTCCACTATAACCCCTAGATCCCTTTCTGCCGTACTCCTTCCTAGATAGTCTGTTCCCATTCTGTATGTATGAAACTGATTGATTGTTTCTTCCTAAGTGGAGCACTTTAGTCCCTCAATCAGAGTATGCCAAGCACAGTTCAGCTGCCCTTGATTCACACAAGAATAACAATCCTTTAGAACCTCTGTCCCAACAGCAAAGTAACTTTTGATCCAACACCAGTCAAACACACCATGCAAACTAGGTCGGATCCTGAAGTCCCCTTCCTCAGCTCATCACTAGATGTCAGGGAAGAGCTCATTCAGACCCTGCTTACACGGTTACCAGTAAAAGGTACTATATACCTCACCTGAAACTGGATTCAATTAATCAACTTTTTACCTTGTTTGTTTCTGGTACCATGGTGTTCCCTTTGTCTTTTGTTCAAAAACCCATGCATTCCACATACTAAGAGGCATGAAGACACCTTCTAAGCCTGTGCCAGGATGGATAGATTTGTGAGGGTAATGCCTTTTCTCTGTTTTGAAATTTTTCCTATTTATTTAAACCAAAGTTTTCTTCAGCTCATTCAAGGTGATATGGAATACTTAGTGTAAGTGAACAGGACTGTAATAAAGATACAAGCCAACTTGGACTAGATAACTGCTATATTAATGTTTAATAATATGCATATTTAAATACTTGGAATAAATATTGTGGGTAGTATTGTCAGCATAATATATATGTATGCTAGCCGGCGTGTATTAGTCAACAGAGGATAGCTTGGATTCAGTTCCTTCAGGAAGTATGGGGCTTAGTAGCCATCTTTACTAGAGGCAGTGTCACTTCCATCTGCAAAGATTGTAGGGAAACAGTGACCTTCATTACTGTCTGTGACCTGTAGCTTCAGTCTTAAGAATAGTGGGAAATCATAGCCATTTGTAGTGAAGCCAAACATCATAAAATTTCTGAACTTTTTCTGGCATGAGAAATTTAACCCTTTGCGCCCCCCACCCGCCCAGCTCCTCCCTCTAAAATTACAAGATTTGTGATATATCATGACTTAACAATTTTGTTATTTTTTATGGATGAGGAACTTGAAAAAGGCACGTCAAAGCTCCGGTTATATCAAACCAATGATGGTTATCGTTAGGGCCAATTTCTCTTCATCTTTGCTCACTCAGACCTGATCTATGCTACAGTTAGGTTGAAACAAAGTAGACAGTACAGCCTTGCTCCCATCGATGTAAATGCCCTACTACACTGACATAACTCTACCAACACAAGAGGCATAGGGCTTATGTTGGTGTAGTTAGGGTGATGTAGTGTCCATGTAGACACTGTGAGTTTCTTATATTTGCTGTTGGCTGCTGTGCTTGTCAAGTGAAATTGACAAGAAAGCCTGGCACCAGCTCCCAGGCAGGTTGCTGTCCAGGCTCCATGCTCTGAGTCAGGCTGCTGCCTGCTCCCCAGGAGGAGTCCTGCTGCCCCTCAGGATCCTGGCTTCCTACTTCCTGCAGGGAGCCTGGGTGCTGTCCAGACTCAGGGCTCCCTGTTCCCCACTGGGAGCCTGGTTGCACTGAGACTCTGAACTACCGATGCCCCCAGGATCTCCCCACCAGGGGCAGGACTGCTCCCCCTCCCTTGGGCTTTTGGCTCTCTGCTCCCCACTGGGAGCCTGGAAGCAGCTCGGTTTCTGGGCATGGGAGCTGGGCTCCCAGTGGAGAGTCAAGTGCCTGGGAGGCTGCCCGGCCAGCCAGGCTTGCAGACTGGGGAGCCGAGGGCGGGGGCAGCTGCCGGGCTCCCAGGAGGGAGCAGGAGCCGAAATCCTGGGGACAGCCAGGCTCCCAGCAGGAAGCCGAGAGCCCAGTCTCTTACCCCCACCCCCATGGCCCCTCTTAAGTCATCGGAAGCACTGTTGATGAGGAAGCGCACCACCGAGAGAAGGAGGGTAGTGTGGACATACCCTCAGTTCTGAAGGGCAATTCATAGATTGAATTATGGGGTACTCTGTTTCTGAACGCTCCTCCTTTTATGGAATTTTGGAATTCACTCCCCATCCTAGTCCAAAATAACTGAGATTACTGGCCTTCTGATCACGTTGTAACACCCATATGCCTGCATAGGCATTTCAGGCAGGTTGAGAGTATACTGCATATAGTGTTTACAGCAGCTGCTGCATAGATGAGCTTTTTAGACCCATAACACACAAAGGTGTGTTCAGTGAATCTCTTTGAAGCTATGATGGGGTAATTATAATTGTTCTTGGTGTTTGATGTTCGCTAGTAACTGTAAAATATTTGTTGCTGAATATTTTATGCTGTCATGACAATGTTTATGGTGTGTACAGAAACTTTATGGAGAAATGGCCTTTTAGTTGTTCAAGTATTCATTACAGTTTGCTTAGCATAAGATTAGCCATTCACCAAGAGAATATAATGGGAAGGCTAAAAATGATATTTTGAATGCTGCTTACAAGGCTGTGCAACTATATTATAAATGATTATTTGTTAGTATTATCTGTTCCCAGCAGTGTCCCATACATGGTAGATGTTATACAAGTACAGAAGCAGGTCTAGTCCCTCTTCGTAGTTGCTTACTCTCTTCAAGTATAATTTAAATATTACAGAAACATTCACAGTAAAAAGTAAGGGAAAATTAATACAACTTAATTCGGTGTCGATTAGAGGTTATTTGTGAGGCCCAGAAGAAGTTTATAATTTAAAACAAACCACCTCTAAATAATTCCCATCTTTTGTGTGTTTTGCACTGTAAGCTTTTTAGAGTAGGTACTGTCTTTATTTTGCATAGTGTCCAGTGCCAAGCATATTTTTGGTGCCAATCAGATAACACATACACAGGCTTCAAAAAAGACAACTCAGTGATGTAATAAAAATTCACAGTAAAAACTGCATTATAACTGATAAAGGGTTGCAAGGAAAATTATATTTATAGGAGCTTGAATTGATATTTTGGGAAAAGTCAAGAAGTAGTAATGCACTTTCAGTAGAGATAAGAAAAAACACCTTATAGCCACAAGTGAAGTGATCAGTGAGCAAAAAGTTCATTAATTGAATGCAATGAGTATTTTCCACCACTGTACAAGTAATAATATTATAAGCCAGTAACACTGAGTTTTTTCTGTGTATAAATAGGATCAAAAGTGACATATTGAACACCAATTATCTTTAAGATTGTGGGGGAATTAATTGCACTAAATATAGTTTTGAAATATTAAATTAATGTAGTAGAAAGAATATGATGATGGAAGTACCAGTGAAAATTGATTAATTTAGCTGAGCAGTAGCTCAAGTGTGAGTATGGAAATAGGGTTTGAGTGGAGAGATTTTTATATAAAGCAAGCAATTTTTCATTCTTAATTTTTTTGCCAGTAATTATTAAAGTACAGTTTAAATAGAAACCTCATTTGTGTGGCAATAGTTAGAGATTGTGGAAGCTTTATTTTTGCCACCTATCTCAGAACTGGAAGTGACCCTGAAAGGTCATTGAGTCCAGCCCCCTGCCTTCACTAGCAGGACCAAGTACTGATTTTGCCCCAGATCCCTAAGTGGCCGCCTCAAGGACTGAACTCTCAACTCTGGCTTTAGCAGGCCAATGGTCCGACCACTGAGGTATCCCTCCCCGCCCAGGTATCTTAATACATACAAATAGTAGAAAAAGAGTCTCTTTTTAAAAGGTTTTTTTAACAAGGTTTTTAGTGTTGGGGGAATTGGATCTTAAAATCACAGCAATTAATAAAACAAAATATCTTTTTAGTTTTTCAACAAAAAGTTAGAATTATTTTCATTTTAAACAACTTCAGCTATACTAATTACAATCCCTTAAAGCATCTGTACTTTTGGTTCCAAGACGAGGTTACAGGGTCTTCTAGGTCTGTTTCAAAACATGTTTTTTGTTTAGTAACTCACCTTCACCACATGATTTTTCTTTTGTAAAAGTGTATATGGTAAGCTGCTATGCTAATTGTAGCATTGTAAAATTTGACTCTTGGACGTTGGAAATCAAAATTTGTGACTTGCAGGTATACCACTGAGAGTGCCTGAGTGAATTTGCTTTTGTTGCAATAACAAATACCTGAGAGAATGCATTATAATGGAGATTTGCAGTAACTATGACACAGCAGCTCCTCAGCAGCGTTGAGTGGTAATATTAAGCCTGCTTTCCCAATTAATGGATTTAATTTAAGTAAGCATTCTAGTTAGTTAATCAGTGAAGCAGTAAAAAGTGTTCTGAACTATATACTCCATAAGTCCTATGAATTGAAGTGTTTGGGACTGAGTTTCAGTAGACTGAATTTTTCATAAATCCTTCCATATTTTTAAAATATCTAATTATAGCATTACACAATTTTAATTTGAATATTAATTCCTTTATACCTTCTTGCAAGTAAACTATATATCTCATTAACAAACAGCCAGAAGTCATAAGAAAAAAAAAAGTTTGACAATTCTGATATCTACCCTAACATTTTTAGTTATTGAAGAGCTACTCAAAGTGTTTCTGTTTCCAGCATATAATGTTTCAATATCCACATCACTTCTACAGAAGAAGAATAAAGCTGGGACTTTTTTTTTTATATTAAAAGAGAAAAAAAGTTGCCTTTAGCTATTAGTTTTCCTGAATCCAAAGAGACGGGTGGAGCAGGATCAAAAATACTTACGTGATCAAAGTTATTGGCTCTGAAGGTATCCTTACCTATGTAAGAAAGATGAAAGGTGGTGTTTTTATTGCACGCTAGTAACAGTGTAATTTTGAACTAATTGGTGTTGAACTGCCAATCACCTAGAGGGAATGCAAATAGATACTCTTACAGTTTCCTTTGAGGTACTGAAATCTTATGTCGGGGCTGGAAGAAAAACAAAATAATACTGTTAAATTGACCTTAAATGAGCTGCTTTGTGGTTTTCTTGGAGAATCCCTTCTAATTTTTCATAACTAGTCCAAACAAGTTTTGTCTACCAATTTGATTTATTGGCTAGACAATGCTGACATTGAACTTTGCGCATGTTTGAAATAAATTAATATGTTGTAGACCTTTAAGTATTTAGCTGCATCCTCATCAAATAGTATTTTGACTGATCTAAAACTTTGCCTTACTGTCTCCTTTGTAAAATATGATTCTTTTGTAGAATAACCAGTTACTTACCTTCACTTTTAAGGAAGAATTACAAGAGCTGTGTCATATGAATGACTCCTGTTCTCTATCAGGGTAAATATTAAGGTCCTAATGCAGCTAGCATGGACATTGTTGGAAAGACTTCCATTGATGTCACTGGAAGTTGTGTTTAAGCCTTAAAATTATGTATTAAAAAATAAAAATACATATCTTTTGAATAGAGGTTTTTTCCAGTGATCTCCAAGTACGTTGCAAAGAACGATAAGTATCAAGTGCTAATTTTAACTTTTGTACAAAAAATTAATGGGGCCTGGATTTCAGCCCTAAAGTCAGAATTTTGCTGTTGACTTCATTGGAGCCAGGATTTCACACTAAAAGTACTTGTTGACTGAATAGAAGTCATTCCGTAAGTCTGGTACCTTACAAGAGAATAAAGCAAAGTTTTAGACCTCTCAAGCTAACCTGTCAAGAGCATACAGCAAAATAAAAGCTTACAAAACTAAAGGTTATAATAAATTTAAAAACTTAGATTTATTTTAAGAAAGTGGATCGGAAACATGAGAAATTAGATTCTTAAAGTTCACATAATTCAGGAAATCTAGAATAAAGAGAAGACAGATTTGTACTAAATACCTTTTACAGGACTTATTTATTGTTCAGCCCTTATTACTAGGCTTTTTAGGGGGTCAGTGATGTCAGTGGGAGTTTATGCATATGCAAGGATAGAATTGGGCTTCTTGCTAAGGAAGACAATGTTTTTAAATTTAAATTTCTTTATATAGCGGTAGATACAAAACTTAAGCATGTTAATTTAAAGCAGAAGTTAAACTTTTTCCAGAAGAAAATTACTGATTGAAATACATATTTGGGATAAATGTTTAACCATATTGAAATTAAGCCATATCAATATTCTGTAATAAAAAATGCCAGTGTGTTTTGAAAATGTGTCCTCACAAGGCATGAGATACACAGTGATGGACATGGTATAAGAACCTGAATAGTATGTATAAAACTAGTGAGGTTGCATTTGGAAAGTTATGTATAATTCTGATTGCCATTAAGGGTGCTTCAGCAAAGTACACATGCAGACCACCTGTGCTACCACAACTATAGTCCGGCATCACTTTAAGTAACTTGAGTCAAACCTTTGTTTCTATAAGAAGCAAACAATACCACACAGAGAATCATGATTTCTATTGGGACTCTTTATTAGTGTTAGGTTAGGAAACGTTCTCCTTTTCACAATGAATGAGGAGTGGCTCATAAAGACGTACCAAATTCTAGATGGAGTAAACAAGACACTTACTATAGCAAGAGCCATATATATGGTGTGGCATGTGTGACCAGGTTTTTGTGCATAGAGGTCTTTGGGAGTATAATGGTCTGCTTCCTACTCCACTTCCCAGAGGAGACAGGATCATGGGATGAGCCAGGTAGTGGATAGGGGGAATGAGTCTAGTGGTAGCTTACTCCCCACCCTCTCCTCCGCCCCAGCCCTTAGACACACTGGGAACCGTATTTCCTGATTTCTGCAGACTGTCCTTGTTTCAGTTTGCCATCAAGGATGGAATGGTTTCAGTGTGTTTTTTTGACTTACGAGTATTGAAATATCCAAACTTTTGCTCTAATTGTTAATTTAATGTTCAAGGTATAAAAGTTGAAATACTGTAGTGACAAGTATGGTGTTAAAACTGAGAGAGAGATGAATGACAAAACTACTACTTTTTAAAAAAAAAATTTTTTTTTGAAGGGCTACTTTTCATAAAACGCGGATCAAGGAGTACAGATACAAGAAACAATCCATAGATAAGTCATGTTCTTCTTCGAGTGATTGCTCACATCCATTCCAGGTAGGTGTGCGCGCCGCGCGTGCACGTTCGTCGGAAACTTTTTTACCCTAGCAACTCCAGTGGGCCGGCAGGTCGCCCCCTAGAGTGGCGCCGCCATGGCGCTCTATATATACCCCTGCCGGCCCGCCCGCTCCTCAGTTCCTTCTTACCGCCGTGTCGGTCGTTGGAACTGTGGAGCGCGGCTTAGCTGTCCTCCACGTCCCTAGCTCTCCTAGTTCTCTATTGTTTATCGATCGTTCATCTCTAGTTCCATTATAGTTGTTAATTAGTTTGTTAAGTAGATAGTTTAGTTAAATAGTTGTTAAGTAGTTCTTCGCCGGGGGCTTAGCCCTTCCCGGCACCCGGCGCCAGGCTCATGCCTGTTTCGCCGGGCTTCAAGCAGTGTGCGGCCTGCAAGAAGCCCATGCCTACCAGCGATCCCCACGAAGCGTGCCTGAAGTGCCTCGGGGAATCGCACAGATCTGACAAGTGCCGCATCTGTAAGGCTTTTAAGCCGAGGACAAAAAAGGAGAGGGATCAGAGGCTCCGAACTCTCCTAATGGAGGCGGCACTTGACCCGTCGGCTTCGCAGGCCGTGGTATCGGCACCGGCACCAGATCGCTCCGGCACCGAGAAGACTCCCCGGCACCGACCTTCTCCGGCACCGGAATCAGAGCCAAGGCCGTCGAAGTCTGATACTCCGGCCAGGCAGACCCGGCTTGAGCGCCCGGCCTCGACATCGGCCGCGGCGCCGCCGGCACCGTCAGCACCGTTGATTCCGGGCCCGGCGGGTCCGTTGAGTCCGGTGCCGCCGAGCTCCCCCATGAGATCTGGGGTTGAGGTAGTGGTCCCATCCACACCGGAGACCTTCGCCTCGGCTCGGGACCTTATTGCCCTGACTGAGCCCACTCGGCTGCCACCCCCGGTACCTCCGGTGCGGGTTGTGTCCAGAGGCAAGCCCATGCTGTCGGCGCCGCCCAGAGACAGTCGTTCGCCATCCAGGTCCCGACGTCTTGGGCGCTCCAGATCCCGACGCCGCTCGCAGTCCCGGCACCGCTCCCCTCAGCGGTACCGGTCGCACTCGCGGCAACGGTCGGCATCGAGACGGTCGCGGTCAGGCTCCAGTCGGCGACACCGGCACCGCGACTCCAGGAGCAGGTCCCGACGCTACTCGCCGCACCGGTCGACCTCCCGGCACCGAGCTGGTGGCAGGTCCCGGTCTCGGTCGACCTCCCGGCGCCGAGCTGGTGGTAGGTCCCGGTCGACCTCCCGGCACCGAGCTGGTGGTAGGTCCCGGTCGACCTCCCGGCACCGAGCTGGTGGCAGGTCCCGGTACCGAAGCGGCACCCGGTACCGATCAGGATCCCGGCACCGTGATAGATCCCGGTCCCGATCCCAGTCCCGGCACCGATATGACTCCCGGCACCGGTCCCCGGCACCGAGACGATCCTCCGTGCCGGCCCGCGCAGACCCTTACCATCCGGGGTCGGCCCCACCGTGGCCCTCGAGACAGCCGTCCGTATCCTCCCAGACGGACAGTGGGTATGCGCTGGGCACCGACCGGCAGGCGGCGCTGTTCGGGGATCCGCCGCTGCAAGACCAAGGCCCACAACAGTGGGGATTCTGGACACCCTGGGCATACCATCAGGCCCAGGGCCCCCAGCAGCTCCCTGCTAGACCGGCGACTGCGGAGCGTAGGGCCCCTGAAGCCTCTTTGTCTCGCCCCCCTCCCTCCCCGGAAGGGGAGGAAGGGTCCAAACAGCAGGACTCCGCTGTGGCTCCGGAGGCAGAGGCGAGGGCTGAGGAAGACCCTCAGTTGGACACTATCGTGCCTGGGGTCTCATCATCCTCCTCCCCGGATGAGGCGGTGGCGGGTACCTCCTCCAACAGTCCCCCCCCGCTGGATCTCAGGGCGCACCAGGACCTCCTCAGGCGATTGGCTCAAAACCTGAGTCTGCAGGCAGAGGAGGTCTCGGAGATAGAGGATCCAATTGTCACCATCCTCTCTTCTGATGCTCCCACCAGGGTCGCCCTGCCCTTCATACGGACCATCCAGGCCAACGCCAATACTATCTGGCAGTCCCCGGCCTCCATCCCTCCGACAGCGAAAGGAGTCGAGAGAAAGTACATGGCCCCTTCTAGGGGCTATGAATATCTACATGTTCACCCGACTCCCGGTTCACTGGTAGTGCAATCGGTGAACGATAGGGAGCGTCATGGCCAGGAGGCTCCGGCCCCCAAGTCCAGAGAGGCCAGGCGGATGGACCTCCTTGGCCGTAAGGTGTATTCGGCAGGGGCGCTGCAGCTCAGGGTCTCTAACCAGCAGGCCCTGCTGAGCAGATACGCCTTTAACTCCTGGGTGGCAGTGGACAAATTTAAGGAGCTGCTGCCACAGGATGCTCGCCAAGAGTTTACGGCCATCTTGGACGAAGGCAAGAAGGTCGCACGCACGGCCTTACAAGCCTCCTTGGACGCTGCGGACTCGGCTGCCCGTACCCTCGCGTCAGGAGTTACGATGCGTCGCATCTCCTGGCTGCAGGTTTCCGGCCTTCCGCCGGAGCTCCAGCACACTATACAGGACCTTCCTTTCGAAGGCCAGAGCCTGTTTTCCGATAAGACAGACCCCAGACTCAAGAGTCTAAAAGACAACAGGGTCATCATGCGGTCCCTCGGGATGCACACCCCCGTGACGCAGCGTAGACCCTTTAGGTCGCAACAACAGCAACAACGTAGGCCGTTTTCCCAGTTCCGCCAGCGGCAGGACCTTTACAGGCGCCGCGGCAGGAACGGCAGGCGCAGGCAGTCTGGGAACCAAGGGGGGCAGAACCAAGGCTCCTCAAAACCCCCGCCTGGTCCTAAGCCTTCATTTTGAAGGTGCGCCCGAGGGCGCGGTAACAGTTTCCCCTATGGATCCTTTCCCCCCCGTTTTCAAACCGCCTTTCGTTTTTCCTCCCGGCGTGGTCCCAAATAACATCGGACCGCTGGGTCTTAAGCATGGTGCAGACGGGATACCGCCTGCAGTTTGTTTCGTTTCCTCCTTCCCGCCCTCCTTCCTCGTCCCTCTTCAGGGACCCCTCTCACGAGCAATTCCTTCGGCAGGAGGTGCAGACGCTCCTCAGCAAAGGAGCTATAGAGGCGGTTCCGGAAAACGAGAAAGGCAAGGGGTTTTATTCTCGCTACTTTCTGATCCCCAAGGCCAAGGGGGGCCTCAGGCCTATCCTCGACCTGCGAGAACTCAACAAATACCTCGTGAAGTTGAAGTTCCGCATGGTATCCCTGGGGACCATTATTCCATCCCTGGATCCGGGAGACTGGTACGCCGCCCTCGACATGCAGGACGCGTATTTCCACATTGCCATTTGGCCGCGCCACAGACGCTTTCTCCGCTTCGTTGTGGGGGCTCTTCATTATCAGTTTGCAGTCCTCCCATTCGGCCTGTCCACGGCCCCGAGGGTGTTTACAAAATGCATGGCAGTTGTCGTGGCGCATCTTCGGCGCAACCGTGTCCACGTGTTCCCTTATCTGGACGACTGGTTGATTCGGGGCACGTCGGAACAGCAGGTCAACAGCCATGTCCGCATGATCACCGCCATATTTGCAAGTCTGGGCCTCTTGATAAACACAGACAAGTCCACTCTGAGGCCCACGCAGACGGTGGAATTTATCGGGGCCGTCTTGGATGCCACTGTGGGCAGGGCCTCGCTGCCTCTGCAACGGTTCCAGACCATGGCGGCGATCGTTCAACGTTTGCGGTCAGCCCCATTGACGTCAGTGAGGACATGTCTAACCCTGTTAGGCCACATGGCGGCATGCACTTTTGTGACCGGCTACGCTCGGCTCCACATGAGGCCTCTCCAGCTGTGGCTTATCAGTCATTACAGGCCGGCAAGGCAACCTTTAGACATGTTAGTCACAATCCCCCAGAAGGTCTTAGATTCTCTCGGCTGGTGGTTAGACCAGTCCGTATTATGTGCGGGTCTTCCCTTTCACCCCTCTCAGCCATCGGTATCCCTGACAACGGATGCCTCAGATCTAGGCTGGGGGGCCCACCTAGGGACCCTGCGGACACAGGGCCTGTGGTCCCAGGAGGAGGTGGGGCTCCACATCAACATGCGGGAGTTGAGAGCGGTCCGCCTTGCTTGTCAAGCGTTTTGTCATCAGCTTCAGGGTCGTTGTGTCGCCGTGTTCACGGACAACACGACGACCATGTACTATATCAACAAGCAGGGCGGCACCAGGTCCTCCTCCCTGTGCCACGAGGCGATACGTCTCTGGGACTTTTGCGTAGCCCACTCCATTCACCTCAGGGCTTCCTTCCTCCCTGGAGTACGGAACACTCTGGCAGATCGATTGAGCAGATCCTTCCTGTCACACGAGTGGTCCCTTCGCCCGGACGTCGCTCTCTCCATTTTCCGGAGGTGGGGTTATCCCCGGGTGGACCTCTTCGCGTCCAAAGGGAACAGGAAGTGCCAAGCGTTCTGCTCCTTTCAGGGCAGGGAGCCGGGGTCGATAGCGGATGCCTTCCTCATCCAGTGGTCGACCCACCTGTACTATGCATTTCCCCCGTTCCCTCTGGTCCACAAGGTCCTCCTGAAGGTGCGCAGGGACAGGGCTCTCGTGATCATGGTGGCCCCGGCGTGGCCCAGGCAGCACTGGTACACCATGCTGCTGGACTTGGCCATAGCCGACCCAGTTCCCCTGCCCCTTCATCCGGACCTGATTACCCAGGACCACGGGACCCTCTGTCACCCAGACCTGCAGTCGCTGCACCTAGCGGCGTGGCTCCTGCGTGGCTGACTGGTTCCGAGCTGCGCTGCTCTACGCCTGTGAGAGAGGTGCTCTTGAGCAGCAGGAAACCGTCCACAAGAGCCACATATTCAGCGAAATGGAAGCGCTTCTCCTGTTGGTGCGTAGAGAGAAATCTCCGCCCTATGGAAGTTTCGGTACCCGAAATCTTAGACTACGTTTTGTCCCTCAAAGGGCAAGGTCTGGCCTTATCGTCGTTGCGAGTCCACCTAGCAGCTATCTCCACCTTTCACCCGGGTGCGGACGGTCGCTCCGTTTTTTCTCACCCGACGGTGTCGAGATTCCTTAAAGGGCTAGAACGTTTATTCCCTAACGTCCGTCCCCCTGCTCCAACCTGGGATCTTAACCTGGTGTTGTCCCGGCTCATGGGGCCCCCCTTTGAGCCGTTAGCTACTTGCTCCCTGCTCTACCTCTCTTGGAAAACTGCCTTTCTAGTGGCTATCACCTCAGCTAGATGGGTGTCGGAGCTCCGAGCTCTTGTGGTAGACCCCCCATATACGGTCTTCCACAAGGATAAGGTGCAGCTGAGGCCACACCCTGCTTTTCTGCCCAAGGTGGTCTCAGCCTTTCATGTCAACCAAGAGATTTTCCTTCCGGTTTTTTTCCCAAAACCTCACTCCTCAGGCAGGGAGCAGCAGCTCCACTCGCTGGATGTCCGTAGGGCTCTCGCGTTCTACATAGAGAGGACTAAGCCCTTCCGGAAATCCCCCCAACTTTTCGTGGCGGTAGCAGATCGTATGAAAGGTCTTCCTATCTCCTCCCAGAGGGTATCCTCTTGGGTTACGTCCTGTATCAGGACTTGTTATGACTTGGCCCATGTCCCTACGGGCCGTGTGACTGCGCATTCTACCAGGGCGCAGGCGTCGTCGCTGGCTTTCCTCGCCCGTGTGCCCATCCAGGAAATCTGTCGGGCAGCGACCTGGTCATCGGTCCACACCTTTGCTTCCCACTACGCCCTGGTCCAGCAGTCGAGGGAGGATGCGGCCTTCGGAACTGCAGTGCTCCGTGCCGCGACTTCTCACTCCGACCCCACCGCCTAGGTATGGCTTGGGAGTCACCTACCTGGAATGGATGTGAGCAATCACTCGAAGAAGAAAAGACGGTTACTCACCTTTGTAACTGTTGTTCTTCGAGATGTGTTGCTCACATCCATTCCACACCCGCCCTCCTTCCCCACTGTCGGAGTCGCCGGCAAGAAGGAACTGAGGAGCGGGCGGGCCGGCAGGGGTATATATAGAGCGCCATGGCGGCGCCACTCTAGGGGGCGACCTGCCGGCCCACTGGAGTTGCTAGGGTAAAAAAGTTTCCGACGAACGTGCACGCGCGGCGCGCACACCTACCTGGAATGGATGTGAGCAACACATCTCGAAGAACAACAGTTACAAAGGTGAGTAACTGTCTTATATACTACATAAATAGCTCTAATGTAAGGCCCCTTTTATGCTGTCAAACCTGCAGAGCCAACAAGTGGGCATGAACTTGAGCAAAGGAAGGCAAATTGCTAAAATTATATAAGCTGTTTTTTTATACAGAATACTTTTGAAGGAAATCAGCTATGGATGGTCACAACAGGACCTGCTAGTACTTTTTTATATTATTTTTTACTTTTGACGTATTTGGTTAAAATATTGTGAGGGTAAAAAGGCATTGCAAAGAGAAGACTAGCATGATGCTTAAGTGTCTTCCGTATGCAAAAATGAGGAACTCCACTGAAGTCACAGTTCAGTTTTGTAAGAGGCTGTATGTGAAGCTGCAGTTTGATGGTTCATAAAATCATTGTTCTCTGTTGCCAGTGTTCCTTGAACGCAAAGGCAAGGAAACCATTCTATCCTTTTGAAATAGTTATTCTTTAAAATAACTATGGTCAGTCTTACAGGCAGAGATCCACTTCATCTTCAAACATAGGTGTAGAAAGTCCCTGAATATATTGAAGGGCCACCAGAGATTGTATTGCAGTGTTTGAATAACTGTATGTCACAATGTATTGAGACAACAGCACGATGCAGTCTTGCCGTCCGTCAGACCAGTGTAGCATAATTTTTAGCTCTCTGCAACACCATTCAACACCATCTACTTTCCTCTGTCATTGCCTCTATGGCTGCTTAGGGATATAGGAAGGGTTCCCAGCAGATCGCTCTGTGGTGCCTCTGGTGTGAAAGACACCTTTTGCTCAACAAAACAAGAGGACTTCCAATCAAACCTTTGTTTTATGGAAGCTATTTTCCATCTCCCAAAGAGCCACTTGCAATTCTAGAACCAAAAGATGAGTATTGTTATTGTAAGATGACTGCTTGTAAATGAAATGAAATATAAACAGTGTTTTAATAGTTTCTTTTGTGAGAATATTAATAATCTGAGAAAATAAAATCCCCATGTCTTTGCCTTTGAACAGGTATGTCTTCTGCTATGGAGTTCAATACAGTGGAGCTGAGACAGGAACTTGAAAATGTGAAGAGCATGAAAACAAAATTAGGTGATGTAGCATTTATTTTGTATAGCTTCCTGTAGTTGGCAATTTAATAAGAAGCCTTCTTTAGGGTATCAGATGAAATTTGTTAATGTATGCATACCGAAATTATTTGCAGTTGTTTGAAATCAGTTGTGATCCTAAGCCTATGTTTGTAAGTGTACTCATTTGAGTTTCTACAGATAGGTAAGACAACACATCATCATGGCACAAAGACGTTTAACCAAATAAATTGAAAAATGTGCAATGGGAATTTTTGCTTTTGCTTTTTATATTTCTGTAGAAAGATGTATTAAAATATCACTCCTAAAACAGATACAGTTCAGACACCATAGCATCTAATACATCATTTGCATGCTTTTGATCATTTGGGAGGAGTGAGACACTACTTTCCCCTAGATTTTTTTTTTTAAATGAGTGATTTAAGTGAGACTTTTAATAAAAATAATAAAACTCTTCATTTTTAAAACATTCTGCTGCTGTTTCATTTCTTTACTTGTCGGGGTGTCACCCTTTTATATGCAATGTTTGCTACTTAAAATTGACATTTTCCAAGTTACCGCATAGCATCCAAGACTGCAGTTATTACTATTTTAAGTGTAGGGAAATACTGCAATATCCTAGATACCTGAGTGGTAAGTAAATGTTAATTTTTAGCCTAAATGGTGATGTCCATTATCTAATTTTTAAATTAATCATAGATCTATATGCTGACTAACCTGAAATGGCAAGAGTAGGAGGACTATTCAGTATAAATGACTGTAATATAAGGCCCTACTTCATTCAGTATATTGCGGAAATTGCTGATCCCGGAATATTAGGCTTCCACTGCAACTTTGATTTTAATTAGCTGATTTGCACAGTCCACAATTTTGCATACATTTTGAGTATGTGATTAGTGCTGCACTAACAATCAATCCATGTAAAAGGCTAAGTGACTGGACTTGATTTCTACAGCAATTCGTTAAGACTTTAAGTCTCCTAAATTTTATATTGTACCAGCCATGTGTTTTTAAAAATGAATGTAATAACGTTACAGCAAAATGTCTGGTTATCAAAAAAAAATCAGCAGGCTTAACCTAATATTTGAATGTTTATATCATTCCAGCAAATTTTTCTTAAACAAATAGGTCTACTGCGTTTTTTCCAAAATACCGCTATTAATAAAGGTCTATTATTACTTTTCTGCGATTTTTCCATGTCTTGTCCGCAATTCAGCTGCAATTATTTGAAGATCATCCCACGATTCAAGTAGGGCCTTACTGTTATACCTTTTTCTTTTCTATGAAAATCTACATACACAGCTTATGCTCCTTGTAATATCCCAGCATTTACTGTAACACCACCCTTACAGAACCCTGTTGGAGCATAGAGCTATCCAAAAGGCTGTGAGGGAATAATGTAAGTTTCAAGTATGCGACAGGGTGTGCCGTACAAAATAAAAATTTGAAAAACTGCGCCATGCTAGAGAAACACCCGTACAATTTGACAGCTTACATTGATGTGTAACTGTGAGCATTAGACATTGATAAAAATAAAACCCAACTTAACGGGAGCTCCATTGGCTTCCTTTAATGGGGCTTCATGATGGTTTTGAGATCCTGGTTTTGTACCGCTCTGTGCTACATTCTAATATAAATGTTCTGTCAAATGATTGGTACCCAACTCTTTTGGCTGCAGTTGTTTTAGAAGGTTACATACAATTAGAACATGAATCCGTAAAAATGACCATTTGAAGACTATTCAAATTATGGTACTAAGTTTCCTTTTTTCCCCTGTGAAAAGAGCGGAGAAAAAAAGCTTCTGCGTGGGAGAGGAATTTAGTGTATCCAGCTGTTATGATACTGCTGCTCATTGAGACGGTAAGAATTTCACTATCTTTTTTCCAGTATGTAGAGGCTTCTCAGTTACTTGGGGGCTAATTTTAATAGTTTTTAGTAACGTGTATGTTAAACCATATGAAATCTGTTTGTTTCCCTCCTCAAATTTTCTTCACAAATATATTGGTGTTTTGTCTTCACCAAATTACATAACATTAAACACTGTTTAAATGTTAGCCTTCAGAATTGACAGAATGTCTCTCCTTCTTTATAGTCCATCTCAGTTCTCTTAGTTGCCTGCAACATTCTTTGCCTGTTGATTGATGAGACTGCAATGCCAAAGGGATCAGGGGTAAAGTAAACTTCCTTTCCTTTATTATTTTGAAAACTTCAGAGATGTGTTCAGAAGACTTTCTTGTAAAAATTCTAGTGAGAGACTGGACTTTGGCTTTAAAAACACTGTATTTCACACCTGAGATTAATACTCTGGGTTCAGTCCTCGAAACACTTAAACACATGCATAACTTTATTCAGATGAGTAATCTCATTGACCTCTCAGCGGAATCAAGCCCACTAATAGGGAAGGAAAACACAGGTAAATGGAGTGCCGTCAGGAACCTGACGCTGGTATCTTTTTTTTTTTTTTTTTTTGGTGTTTTGAATTTTTAAATGGTACAGTAGTAATAGATTTTAATAGGAAAATAATCCATTAAAAACCTGTAAAACAACCCTGCCCATTTTCCTTTTGTGTTTTCATATCTTTTTTACACATGAAACACAAATTTTACTCTTTTAAAAATACTTTATCTCAAGAAAATAGTGGAGAGCTCATTGTTAGCATTAATTGTGACATTGTTGGGTTTCTTGCTGGTGGTTAATGTTTTTTTTCCTGCATGCATACAGTCAGGTCTTGTACTTGCACAGCTGCATTTAGTAGAAGCTGCTGTTCTGTTGTTAACATTACATACAGTAAAAAGAGTCTGGCTTTAGGGAGTGAGAATGTATATAAAATATAATATGGGGTATAGATGTGATACATATGTAAATCATAATGCTGGAAACCTAATTGTTTTCCCATTTTATTAAAACGGCTTACTTAAATTTGAATTCTAGCTAATGTAATCACAAAGCGTGTGAGCCTAAGTTGAGATCACCCTGAATTTATAGAGTTGTATCAGGAAAATATTTTATTTTACAATGATACTTTTCATCTATAATAGCACCTTTCAGCCAAGGATTTTAGAGTTTTGCTAGGGACAAAAGTTAACTTTTTGAACACTTAATGCTTGTATCTCATTAAAATATGCAAAGTATTTTTCTCCTTGTAGGGGCCTGGAATAGGAAGTGCCTCCCTATCCACCTTTGGTTTTGTGGGAGCAGCACTTGAAATCATTTTGATTTTGTATCCTTTCTTTAAGTAAGAATTCTGTCTGTTAACAAGTATTCTGTCTAATTTTCTGGGACATTGGTCGTTTACTAAGACATTTGCCTAGAAAGAAGAAAGAGACAGGTCAGTCCTTCTCAAGCACTCGAAGTGTTTTTGTTTTTTCTTTGGTTCTTAAGACTTTTAGGAGACTGCTGAGAACTTGAGTGAAATTTGCATTCCTTGGAGGTTCTTTTTTCCTTGATTCTCACAGCTATCTTATGGTATCCTCTGTCGTCGGCTTCTATAGTCTTCGCTTTTTTGGAAATTTCACTCCCAGGAAGGATGACACAACTATGACAAAGGTAAGGTAAAGTCTGAGGTAGTGATGCACCTCCCCCCACCCCCTTTTGTTGTTTTTTTTTGCCACCCAAGACAAACTGGCTCTTTTAGTTAGTAATTGCCCTGAATGGCTCATTTGCAGTGATCAGTATTTGTTTGTAAGCTGCGTAAACACAAACTGGAAGATTTTCAAAATGCTGAATGAGTGGGAAAAAGGATGTGCTCTGTTTAGTTTGGATGGCATCCATTCATTTGTAAAAAGCCTGGAATAGCAGAGCTTGTTAACTAGCTATAGAAAAGCTAGTGAAAGGACCCCCCGCCCACCCCCTCCAAGGAAACTATTGCTAATGAGTAACTTTGATTGTGCTAACTGTACTTCAGGGAGCTTGTTTGAAATCTGAAGAACTTGGTTGCTACAAGTAGTACAAAGTAATTCAAATTTGAGTAATTAAAGTAAGACTGAGGAGTTCTATTCAGCAACATTTTGCAGTCTGAGTCTAGTTTGACTTTCACCAGTTTGGCATTGGTTTCAGAATAACAAATGCTGAGACGCATAGGTTTCTGATAAAATATTCCCACAAGCTGACAAGGGGGAGGGAATCAAAAAGCAGGAGGCAGGGTTTGGATTTAATTAAATATTCAGTGTATACCAGTGTTTAAGAAATTTCTTCTCAAATATAGCGTATTGCTTTAATCTTGCCAGGAATTCTTGGCAGCAGGAAAGTACGTGAAGGCAAAAGAGCATCACTAATAAATGTGTGCTTTGAAATGTTCATAATGTCTGCTCAGTTTTCATTTACAGTATATTAAGAATAGTTTAGAAAAAAAACAAAATATAAGTAAATACAAAAGTTTCTACTTTGCGATCTTTAACAGATATTTTATTTACTTGTTAATTGTTATAGAACCGGAGCTGAACAAACTGCTTTCAGGAACGGAAACATAAGTTCAGTTTCAGTAAAACTGCAGAAAGATCTAACATTGCTATGCTGTTAGATTGTTAGTTTCAATTTACGGGCAAAACTTAGTGGAAAGGAAACATTTTGTCTTTTAGCCTTTTTATAATTAGGCTGTAATCCTGCAAACAGTTAAAACATGTTTAACTTTACACATGAGTCATCACAAAGCGAATGGAATGATTCATGTGCATAAAGGTAAGCACATAAAGTATTTGCAGGATTGGGGCCTAAATTTTTAAATGAATGATAGTTGCTTCAAATGATGCCGTCCCTATTTTTTATGAAAGCCTGTGGTGAGCATGTTTATAGATTAAAATGTAGTATTACATGCTTGCTTATTCATTTCTCTGCTGGTTTTAATAAGTATCTGACTTTGTCTATCGTTGGAGGTAAACATTTTGCGAATGACACTTATTAGAGATGTCTAGCAGAAGCAAGAACAAATTAATTTTACATAATCTAAAATAAAATTACATTTTTAAGTCTAATTCACAGGCTGTAGCTTTCAGAAACTGTTCTTTGTCAGAGCTCAGCTGCCATATTTCTTTCAGCAAAAAAACTATTTTGATGGTGGTATTCTTGTTCACAACAGATAATTGGAAACTGTGTGTCAATCTTAGTGCTCAGCTCTGCTTTGCCAGTGATGTCAAGAACACTGGGTAAGTTTAATACAAATATTTCAGTATCGTAACAGTGAAGTATTTTTACTGTGTTGTATGTTTTCATAATGTTTTGATGCAGGCATGTAAATGAAATGACCCAGGAAAAGTTAGACTTTGGATATATATTAAAATAACTTCCCTGGTGTTTCTCAGGAACTATAAATGACTTCATAGTTTTACTTTGACAGTCTTTGCTGAAATCGAATGTATAGCTTCTCTAAATCCCAGAGCACCATGAATTATACATATAAATAGGGTGGGCAAAATTCCATTTTTTATTTTTTGGGGATTTCAATGGATAATATAGATGTTTTGTTTTTAAGCATTTTTTCAATTTGTATTTATTTTAAATTTTCACAGTTGCACGAGATAGAGTGGAGTCGGACAACGATTATTTAATAATAGTAGATGTTAAGATTCAAAAAGTTAAAACTTTAAAACCATAAAAAAACACAAATTGTCCAAATTACATCAAAATATATAAAATAAATATCCTTAAATCAAACCCTGATAAATGTGCGAGCAGTATTTTTCTTTCTTTGCCTGTGTGTAAATTTCTATTATTATTGGTGTGTGTGTGTGTGTGTGTGTGTGTGTGTGTGTGTGTGTGTGTGTGTGTGTGTGTGTGTGTGTGTGTGTGTGTGTGTGTGTGTGTGTGTGTGTGTGTGTGTGTGTGTGTGTGTGTGTGAAATTTATATTTACCAGTAAAAATGTAATCCTTCCAAGCCTACATATAAATAGCAAGGATCATGCTGTGAGGTATGTTTTAGAAAATACACTACTTTTTTAAAATGTTAATCAGAAGATCATGGTTTCATTTAAAATTTGAATTTAAGGAATATTTTTTTAGAGGGCTTTAGTCCTCTTAATTCAAGTAAAGCAAGAAAAAAAAGTCTAATATCATAGCTGGCTTAGTTTTTCATAGAAACTAAAGAATACTGTTGTTCTTGAAGGTAAACTTGCAGACAATAAAAAGAAAATAGATTTGAAAACTTTTGAAAGGAGTGCACAGTTATATCATGTCCATCTTAAAATAGTTTTTTGTCTTATATAAAAGCATGCATTTCATCTGAGTTCAGACAGGTGTCATAAGTGGATGGCACAGCAAGCTATCTATGGATTAAGCAGCAAGTTAATGCCTGGAGCATAAAGGTTTATGAAGTGTTAAACACACTTAATGTATTTAGCTTTTTTTATAGTAATGGGAAAACCAGTTGATTGTTATTGTTAAAATAGTTCTGCATAAAATAGTTCTTGCCCCCTCTAGCTTAATATGTTAAAAACTAAACTTTGGAATATTGATGGGGAAAGACACCTTGATTTCTGTTTAAAATTGTCATAGATACTTGTCCTGGAAAACTGGTGCAACAGATTAAAGAAAGAGGCTCTTTGTATTTGAAATGCATTTAAATGTTCAACCTATCAGACTCAGGCCTAAGTGCTTACATATAGGCTTGTAAAATCATATGGAAGCATTTAAATAAGTCACCTGATTTTCAGTGATGCAGAGCACTTGCACCTCCTGTGAACTTCACTGGGATTTGTGGGTGTTGGCTGCTTCCAAAAATCAGGCCACTTATGTTTGAGGTGTTTAAATATGAATATAGGAGCTTAACTTCAGACAGTCAGATTTGAAAACATCTTAACTTTTGTTCCATGTAGACTCTGTCTCCCTGGCCACACCGTTCAGACTATGGGGTGTGAAGGGCGGCATGTGCTAGCGGTCTGTGCAGTAACTCCCCTTTAGGACTCTGTCAGTGTGAATGAGGTACCTTTTAGTTTGTGCCCACAGCATCCAAATGGGGGAGGTATAGTGCAGTGTACTAGTGTGCACTGTAGTTTACATCTCTGCAGGGCAGTGTACACAAGCTTTTAGTTGCAAAAACAACAACTTCACTAAAGTGCCATCAGATAGAAAACCATTGAGATTTCCCAATAAATGAGTCTAATAACTACATGGCATATTGTATACAATCTTCTTATGAAGAATCCCATTTTAAAGGGCACAAACAAGGACAAACAAGTACTCATGAGTCTATTTCTGCACTGGGTCCCATTAAAATTCAGTGACATTCCAGGAGGGAATGCCTCTGTATGTGAAACAATAAATTGTTTGAACGATGGTATTCTAACCCAAAGCTCTCACCTTTAAAATAATGTACATGTATATATTGACATTCTAAATTTCACCAAAAATCAAAATAATAAGTCTAATATTTAAAGATATCCAATCTTAAAATCAAGAGCAAATATGATTAAGATCTGAGAAATGAAGCCACTTTTTAACATCAAGACCAGCAGAGTGTTCAAATAGCGACATTTAAAACTAGAATTATGGCATTTGTATTGTGCTACTAATTTTTATGGCATTTACCATTTTTGTTTGTCAAAATCATTGGTTATGTACTGTAATTAAGATTAACAGTTGGTATTAATACAAGATAATTGTACTGAGGAAAGTGTACATGCAGGGTGCAGTTGTTACATAGAAAGCAAATTAATGGCAAAACGCTCTTTAAAAAAAAGCAACAAAAAATGTAATAAATGAAAATCCTGGATAGTTTGTCATAGAGATAAATAAAAAAATGGAACAATTAAAACACAGCTAACAAATGCACGGACACAGCTGTCCAAACAGGATTAATAGAGTGTATTAGAGTACAGTGAGTCATGTGGTGCTTTGCAAAATATCAACATGCATTGCATTACATGTTACGCCCAGTGGCACTGAATAGATGAAAAGAAATAAATACGTTAAACAGATTCATAGTCTTTTCACAGTATTAAAAAAGCAAGTTTCTAGACTATTAAGAAAAATCAGGATTTCAGCATTATGGGAAAGGCAAACTGGGGAAAGTTATCAAGTATTTCACGTTTTGACTTTTTTTTTAATCCAGCCTTTGAATTTAAGATGAAGTATGGAGAATTGTTACATGTATTTTAGCATTCTAACTAAGGTTTCTGTCAACTCTTTACTGCCATATTAAAGGAGTTGGGGGTATTTTTATCAACAAAAAGTAAAAATGAAAAACCTAGTTTTTCAGGCCTTTTCAGCCTTTCTTTTACTGTTCTTGATTGGCAAGTGCTTGACTGTCAGCACCACATCATTACCATTGTGAAATGAACTAGGGAGCAGAGTAGTTGATAAGCTAGGGGTATGGCTACATTTGGAATTTCAAAGCGCTGCCGCGGCAGCGCTTTGAAGTGTGAGTGTAGTCAGAGCGGCAGCGCTGGGAGAGAGCTCTCCCAACGCTGCATGTAAACCACATCCCTTACGGGTGTAGCGTGCAGCGCTGGGAGCCGCGCTCCCAGTGCTGCCGCCCTGATTACACTGACGCTTTACAGCACTGTATCTTGCAGCACTCAGGGTTGTTTTTTTTCACACCCCAGTTGCAGCGCTGTAAAGTGTGAGTGTAGCCAAGGCCAAAGATTTTAGAGCTACAAACAAAATTGAGTTTGATGTCATAAAAGTATTGTTTTCCAGCTTTCTTTTTCTCTAGGATTTTATCATAAATATTGATTTGAAATTAAAACTGAAGTTGTGTGTTTATTTAATGCTGTATTTTTAGGGTTCTTTAAACACACATTCTGAATTTTAAAATCTCCGCAGAATATTTTGTCACGAATACTTTTTAGGTTTATACTTATACAATAGACTCTTTTATAGTGTAGTCTCATTGAATTTTTTTTTTTTTCCTGAAAGGGCTGTATACATGTTTTTTTTAAAAAAACAGATAAGGCAATAAAAAAAATCAACCTGCATAAAGGCTGATTTTCCAGATAAGCATATTAAAATATATTTTTATTAAAGATTGTCAAGAAATATAGGTTATAATCACTTTCTTTTACCTGCTGTCATTGAGACATGGCACTCTGTCCCTCTGATTTGTCTTCCAGTGATGCCTTCTCCTTTAAAGATCAACCCTCCTTGCAGTCCCTTCCTCTTCGAGAGTCACGCTTGCATTTTGCAAAAAAAAAAAAAAAACTTCTTTGACCCCACTTAAATATACAACTAATGCGCCACCTTTTACTTCAGGCTTCTGGAGTGTGCCTTGTTCCCTACCTTGAGTTTCTGTCTCAAACACTCTTGTATGTCCTGCAGTCTGACTTCCACCCTCTCCATTCCACTGAATCTGTGTTTAAGGTCATTCTCAACTTCATGGTCAAGTCTAAAAGCATCTTCTCTGTATTTATCTATCTTGATCTGTTTGCTGATTTTGACTGTCAGTCAGTTTCTGCTCCTTGTGTGCTTATGAATCTGTACTCTTTGTTCACCTCTTTGTCCTTTCCTTTTCATTGTCTTGGGCAGCTTCAGTCCTTTCTCCATTATCCCTTAGGGCTGTTTCCTTATTCCTCCTCCTTTTTGCTCTGTAATTTTTCTTTCTTGTGATCTTGTACCCTTTGTGTTCTCCTTAAATACTCCAGTTGATCTCAGTTGTTAGCTGCTCATCTTCAGGCTAGGTAAGATGGCTGAGGCAGAGGTTCAAATGGTGCATGTTTTTTAATGCTGTGATGTGTCATTGACCAGCCTAGAGTCTCTGGGTCAGGGTCACTGTACAATGAGGTTCATGGCGTGTGCAGCTTTGGGTCAGGGTCTCTGTACAATGAGGTGCATGGCTTGTTGTGCAGCTCTTTCCCCTTGGCCTTGGAAAGAGATGGAGTTGAAGTGTCATCACTTATCACTGCACAAAGCACGGCAGGTTAGTATACCCAAGCCTGAACAGCATAGTCTTTCCAAGTCTGTAACCTTTTTGGAATCAAGCTGTAGTTCAAAACCTGCTCCCAAGAATCTCAGATCTGAGGGTTGTGTTTTCAAAGGAAGGTTGGTGTCTGGAGCTTGTTTTTTCCCCATTTTGATGTTGAGGCCAGTGGAAACTCTTTTCCTTCACCTTATTCAGAGGTAAGACTGAGTTCTGAGGATAAGTTACCACGGAAGGACTCTTTGGAGTGGGTCCCAGGGGGAAATTGTTTAAGCATTGGCTCAATGCCCTACACCTTTATATCTGTGCAGTCTGTCTTGATGTGGTCTTCTTTGGCACAGACTCCCCTCTTGAAGCTGACTTGTTAGACCTGACACAACATGGGTTTGGAAAACTTCCTGTTTCCTTTTCTGCTTTGTCGGTAGGCACTTGGAGCTTGATAGCCCCTAGAGATTACTATCCTGACATGTGAGCTGGAGCCTGAGGTCTACCTGAGAACTAACAGGATTGTGAACTTCACCCATTTCCTCCTCCTGTGTGACTCCTATCTGACTGCAGCACTGGCACTAGGAGAGGAAGTCTTTGAATACTTAATTTCAAAACAGTGGATCCACAAAGCATGTATGCAGCCCTAATGTTTACTGTACCATGTGGTTTTGTGCCTCTCTTGGCAGGGCACTTACTGCTACAAACAGATATCTGCAAAAGCAATGAAATAAAAAAATCAATATACAGAAAAATAATGTAATTTACAGTTAATGCAGGCAAAATTATACTTTTGTACTGTTGTGCTGTTCTGTTTCTTACACTGCATATAATTTTTTGAATAAGTAATGCTAAACATTCTCATGTCATGGAAAAGAAACAAGCTTCAGAACTGTGTGTGTGTGTGTGTGTGTGTGTGTGTGTGTGTGTGTGTGTGTGTGTGTGTGTGTGTGTGTGTGTGTAAAGCAGTTAAATGTAAATTAATGTTGTCTTCTGTGAAAGGCACACAATGCTTTCCATCTTTTTTTTTATATAAGTAAGGATTTTATGGAAGTGTGACATCTTAAACAAATGGCTTTTATGATGATTGGTTTAAGATAGTTAATTTTCAAAATTATATTTATTGAAATAGGGGAACCACTTATTTGTCTTGAATTTATAACGTTATTTCAAGACACACGTTTATCAGCCTTTTATCTGAGCCACCTAAGGTATTTTGGTCAACTAACAAATGTTATACTATGACCTAGCATCTCTGTGGTAGCCAAACAAGAGACCCAAATGACCTTCAAAAAATGTTTGTTTTACATCTTTGACTGTACATCCATCTATCAATCATATGGATTTTTAGTGTATTTTTCTTTAATACAGCACCAAGTACTAGAGTTACATAGATCAATCTCCTGTATTTTTATAGTTATTCAAAAATGTTTTCAAGAATATTTTTTAAATCTTATCTCTTTTTAAATGTTCAAAAATGTAATTTTAACAGGAATTACCAGATTTGATCTGCTTGGAGACTTTGGAAGGTTTAACTGGCTGGGAAATTTCTACATTGTATTATCTTACAATTTGCTCTTTGCTATCATGACAACTCTATGTCTGGTCAGAAAGTTCACCTCTGCTGTGCGAGAAGAGCTCTTCAAAGCATTAGGTAATATGGTAAAGGCCTTGCCCTTTATTTTAACATCTACATCTTTTTTTTTTTTTTCCTTTTTCAATCATAGTTTCCCAAGTCCCTACAAATGTATTTCTGCCAGTTCTTGCTCTTAAACTAACCAAATGGGTGTGTGTGTAACAGAACCTGTGTGCCATTGCAAAAGTGCTGTTTTTCTCACTTAAACATTTCCTCCAACCCCTGCACCACACTATACCTTCTGGCTAATGTTTGAATTACCTTCATTACTGCTGTACCTCCGGGTGTTTGTGAAGGCATGTACTTTAGAGCAGGTGCTTAGTTACACCCGGTATAGTTACGGCTGCAAAAAAGTTTGTTGTAATATCTTTCTTCATTCACTCATAACTTACTAAAAAAATCACGTTTTAGGCTGAAACATTCCAAGCTTGGTCTCTGCCAGAAAGGAATTGAATTCTATATTACTAATATATTCATCTTTTATTTATAATTTCAGAAAAATAATCCTAACATTAACAAATAAAAAGAAAAATCAGAAGCTATTTATCAATGACCTTAGCAATCCTTTTTGTTTGTTTAAAGAGTTTATCATAAAGATAAAAAGTTCTGAATCCTAGGGATGGATCATTAACATAAAGAAATAAAACAATTGGAAATTCTACAAGTTAACAGAGTTAAGGTTACAGTGTTAAGGAATCTTCTGAGGAAATGGGCAAACTAAGATTGAGCACACAACCTTAACTCTGCCCTCTTGTATATTATATCTTCAGTTTTCAGGGTATTGCTAGGATGGAACCATACTCTGTGGAGTTCCTGGCATGCACAATCCCAAGTCATACCCCTCTCAAAAGTAGTTGGGTGGTATTCACATGCTGCCTCACAGAAAGGAACATTCAGCCCTGTGGTCATATAAGGTGCAGTTGTACTGACCCCCTTCTCTATCCGTTTGTACTCTCGCAGATGGAGGGCTATGAATCCTTAAAAATATATATATATATATGGAGATATACCTATCTCATAGAAGGACCCTGAAAGGTCATCAAGTCCAGCCCCCTACCTTCACTAGCAGGACCAAGTACTGATTTTGCCCCAGATCCCAAAGTGGCCCCCTCAAGGATTGAACTCACAACCCTGGGTTTAGTAGGCTAGTGCTCAAACTACTGAGCTATCCCTCCTCCCTAGACTTTTCCCAAAAGAATGTAATAGTGCTGTGCCCACAACCTACATACCTAACTAAAGTTGACATCTGATTTCTACCTAAAACAGTTTTTTTAACTTCCCAAGAATGTTCTTTCCTAAGCTTTGCTTACTATCAGGAAATGTTAGCCTGCATAGCTTAATAAATTTTAGCTACTATATACAGAGAATTAAACCTTTACATAAATCTGTTGAAGACAATGGAGATACAATTTCTACTCGGCTGGTCTAAATAGATCACATTGTGTATGCATGCTTGCTGAGAATTTGCAAGTGTGGTAGTATCTAAAAGTCTTAAAACACATTCTACAAATCTAAGACCATTTCCACAGTATGTCTTCAAATGTTTCTCTCACTGAGATATGTAGGACAGCTGCCCAGAATTCAGATTTCAGTATGTTTACTCTCTTGACTTGGTTTCCATGACTCGTGATCAGTTCAGAAGAACAGTTCTGCTATCTTTATTTAACTAGCTCTCATCAGAGTCACCTCCTTTAACGGTTTTTGCTGCTACTTAATCTCTCAAGTGTGGGGCTCTCTGCTGTAAATATTCAAAGGAGAGAGCTTGCATTGAGTAGGTTGACTGCCTAGATACACACTCCCCACCAACTGTACCTGCTTCTTCAGACTCTTGAATGGAATTTGATTAAGTTGAAAGATCCAGAAGTGAGATTTAGATGATTATTTCTTATAAGCTTGGGTCTGAACACTCAGTGCTGTGAAGGTGCATGCCTGAGACTCCAGTGGTCACTGCTTCCCAGAGAGAAAGAAAATACAAGTGCTCCTTAGAATGTGGATCTATCCTGTCAATCTGTTTGAAGAACCATGGATTCTTGGTCAGTAATTTTAATTTGTGCTCATATTTTTTGTAATTTACAAAGAAACTGTGAACCTTGCTGGTATTGTTACGTGTATGCATTATAGAGGGACGGAAAGAAGATTTTTTGGTTCAGTCTTAACTTTCACTTTTTATGATTGTGTAATTGCTTAAATTTGAAATCTTAACACTTCTTCACTAGTTGGTTTGTACATGGTTTTTGTTTGTGTGCACACAAACATAGACAATCTGATGTATTATTCAGACTTCATTAGTATTAATTTAGGATGAGACCCGCTAATTTTTCTCCAGCCCCAGAGCACCCATGGAGCTGGCGCCTATGTGTTAAGCCTTGAGAAAAGATGACTTGAGGGGGGATTCTGAGAAGTCTTCAAATATGTTAAGGGCTGTTATCAAGATAATGGTGTGCAATTGTTCTCCATGTCCACTAAACGCAGGACAAAAAGTAATGGTCTTAATCTTCAGCAAGGGCAATATAGGTTAGATCTTAGGAAAACTTTGTAACTATAGAGGTAGTTAAGCTCTGGAATAGGCTTTCAAGGAAGATTGTGGAATCCCCATCATTAGAGGTTTTTAAAAACAGGTTGGACGAACACCTGTCAGGAATGGTCTAGGCTTACTTGGTGCTGCCACAGCACAGGAAACTGGATTCGATGACTTCTCAGCATCCTTTCAGCCCTACCTTTCTGTGATTCATCAGTAGATCTTGTGCTAGGAATATGTATTCAAGGAAGCTTCGTCTTAGTTGGTCTTGATAGAAGTGACAGACCGCTGTTAATTTCTTGTTTATCTATTTGGTTTGATCTCCCTATTCATTAGATGGGGATATTTTCATGAAAAGAGCATCTTTGAGTTCCCTTTGTTCAGTGCCTTGAGTAATCCTCTTTCATATGTCATTGCTTTTGATTGCTAAGGGAATAGTAGTGACTTTGTGTAGGGAAAGAAGATCCAGGAGTGGGGAAGTTCTAAGATGTGATATCGATTTTGTGCCATTAGGATTAAATTAAAAAAAAAAAAAAGACCCTAACGTTAGGTTCCAAAGTCCCTGCTTAGACCAGTAAGGGGATTATTTTAAAAGTACCCATGGAACTTGTGCACTTAAATACTTCTGAAAACCCATCCTTAATTGTTTAAAGTGCAGATTTAAGAGCTTAATTGTAGGCTTCTGTTTTTGAAAATGTTCATAGATTATAAACCCAGAGGGGAGTGTTGTGATCATATAGTCTGACTTTCTGTATGACACAGGCTTGAGGACTTCCCTGAAGTAATTCCTGTTTGAAACTAGAGCAGCAGTTCTCAACCAGGGGTCTGCGAGCCCCTGGAGGTCCGTGAGCCCTTTCAAGGGGGGAGTGGGGCCCCGTGGCTGAAACCCAGACCCCAATCCCTGGCTCCCCCTGCAAGGCTCAAGCTGAGACTCCTGGGAGGTGCAGGGCTGAAGCTCTGACCCTCGGCGCCCTCCGCTGGGCTGAAACCGGGAGGCCCGGGGCTGAATCCCTGAGCCCTGGTGCTCCCTGTGAGGCAGAAACCCTGAGCTTGTGGGCAGAGTTGTGGACATGGAGGGCATTGCCGCCCCTACCTCATACCCAATCTGCAGCGCAAGAGCAGGGTAGTCCCGGGGGGGGCACATCTACACCACCTCTCCCCCTCCTCTCCCTGGCCAGGTTGGAGGCAGGAAGCCAGAGCTGATGTAGTGGCAAACAGCTCCCTGGCAGAATTTCCTGTCTAGGTTGTACTGAGCCTGCTCACCTGAACTGAGCAGGCTCAGTAGGTAACTGCTATTGGTGCCGCCTGCTATTTTTGCCATTACACCAGGCAGTACAGGGCAGCTGCGGCTCTGGTCTGGTGCCATGGAGCACACGGCCACAGCGTTCCCTCCTCTTCTCCTGCTGCCCCGGGCTGAGGTGCTCCCGAGTCCCAGCCCCCTTTGCTCTCGCAGAGACATCCACTAGGAGCTACCCTGGTGGGGAGACCCAGCTCCGTGGCTGGCAGACCCCTCTGGGTCTGTTTTGGCCTTAAGCAAATATGGAAAACAAAACTAAATACAATTTGGTTTCACTATAATGTGGTTTTAGCAGTTTTCCATTGTAAATATCTCAATATGTGAAAAGCAGAAAATTGATTTTACCTTGTGTAATACCTGTGCAGGTTTAGATAAACTTCATCTGTCGAACAATGCAAGAGACTCTGAGACAACAAAGCCTTCTGCAAATGGGCATCAGAAAACACTGTGAGAAGCAATCATCTTCAATCAATAAAGCTGAAAACTTCAACCTCATGACATTCCTGTCATCTTCATCAAAATATCTTGTTATTAATTTCATTTGTTAATTTTGGGTCCAACCTTCTCTCACTTTTCACACTGTGTATTTCTGAGAAACCAAGCTACTTCTGATTCTACAATTTCTGATTTGTTTTGGTCCATTTTGTGTACTCCGCGGTCAGTTTATGCAGGAGGTGCCTTGAAGACTGGAAGCTGAGAAAAATAATGAATTCCTGGTTGGACAGAATCTCATGTTTCTAGATATGATGCCCTACTACCATGTTAAGTGCACAATACCTCCTCTGTGATATAAATACAATGCTGGTGAACAACTCTGAGACTTGGAAAGAAAGGGTACATTTGAAGCCCAATATAACCCTAATTAGGAATGTTTAGGTGTCTTTAACAGCAAGTCACACTTCTTTTTACTAAGAATTCATTAAAAAATTGAAGTAATTTGGAGAGATCACTCTTCGTTTCATACAGGATTCACTAGGCTGTATGTAATGTTTGGCATCATGAAGCACTCTTGCAGACCCAGTATTGTAGGCTTTTCAGTGACAGAAGGTAATTTTCTTCACTGGTAATCAGAAGGTGTCTCATCAAGACTAATGAACCACAAGATAAATTCGAACGTACTTCACTTTTAAATCTGAGCCCAGTATGCTTTGTAGAAAGCTATGCAGGCCTCTTATTGTTCTAATTCATATAGTACTATCACTTACGGAAAGTGTTATGCCATAGAGGTCAGTTGCCCTTCAAAATACACGCACATAAAATTCTGTTAACTTTGTGTGTGTATGTGTGTGCGCGCATATCAACCCAAATAGCACAGACTTTGTCTAGTTGTCTCCAGTTGCACAGTTTCCTTAAAGGTTTTCTGAGTTAAGTCCTGGTGATGATAATGCAATATATTGTTTCTCAGTCTTGCAAGCCACTATCTTTCAGTAATCTCTTCAGCCTTTAGTTTCTCTCAAATGTGTGTGTGTGTATATATATATATACACACACACACGCACATAGGAATGTTTATAACTCAGTGCAAGCTATTATTTTTCACCAATCTCTTCGAGTCTTTAGTTTCTCCTATATATTATATAGTACTGTCTATCTGTATAGATAGTACTATCTAGCGTGTGTGTAGTATATTATAGTATACTATATATGTTGAATACTAAGCTTACAGAAATGATGCAGTCAGTTGGGTCAGCAAAACCTCCAGTTCAGTCTTATGAGTATGAAGCTTTCTGCAATGTAACACGATTTAGCTGCTCTGAGCCCTTAGACCCAGAATGGCACTGATGAGGAGAAATTCAGTATTTTCTTTAGCATTGCTGTAGAATCAGAAGTCCTGCAAGTAGTATGTGACAATCACAGGTCGCTGTTAAAATGTGTGTACTTTTGCTTGTTGTCTAACACTGCTGCACTAACACTTGACTTGAAAAGAGGAACTATAAAGACAGTAATGAGAACCACTGCCTGTATATGTGTGATCTGTAGACAGATCAGGCAAGGTTACCAAAACATTTTTTGGTAAGTTTAATGTTTCTTATTTCGTATTTATGTAAAACTGAAATATGTCCATTTGAGGTCTGAGCCCTTATACGGTATCAAACCATGATAATGGACTAATATCCAGTACGATTCTGAAACAAATTAGTCTCTTCTGATGTCAGGTATTTCTCATCTGTTCTCTTCCTGAGTAATGTCTCAGTTCTGGATCTATACTTAATGAAATCTGAGTGAGATGGGAGTTTAGTGGAGTGCTACAAAAGCAACTCCCAAGCAACAGCCACAAAAATAATGGTTTCCTGAATTGGCCTTTTTGAATGGAAATTGGGCATAATATAAATACTACTGCAGTAATTTCCACGCTATATCTGCTGTTTATTAGGCTGGGTTTTGGAGAGAGTAAAATTGCTAGTTTTCATTGAGACTTGCAGGCTTCTTTTTCTGTTGCTTACATTTAATGTTGAGTTTTTGGACAGCAGAAATTATTTTTCTCTCCATTTGAGGCAAAGTTCCAACCAAGAACAGATAACTACTCCTAAATTACTTGAAAATATGGATTCACATTATAAACATTAGATGATTTATTAGTAAAGGCGTTGACTCCTTGTATCTGTTGAGAGTGTATGGGCTTCTGCATTAGAAGTGTAAAGAAGGATAATATAATTATCCACTATTTATCTTTGGAAATGATAATATGACTATAATTGTACCGTATCCCCACTGGGAGTGTGGTAAACTGTGACATATGATAGGGTTAGTTAATTTTATAAAACATATTCCAGTTTCCTGTTACATTGTGACTTTAAGGTAGCTGCCTCAGTAAGATTTTGTTATCAGATCCCCTGATGAAATTGTCTGCATAGAGATCAAAAAGCAAAAACTTCTACTCAAGTTCTGGATGATATCTGCCTTCATTTTGATCTTTGTCCTTCTCTCAGTAGGAGTTCACAGCAGAAACTGATTTATTTTCTTTGAGGGGGTATGTATTCTGTCAATCCAAGAAAATCAAAAGAAGTCAAACAATTCACCATGCTTATATATGATTCCCCAGAATGGATTGTGTTTAGCAAGTGAGTTGTCTGGAGGCAAGCTCCATTAGATAGGTTCACAGATAGTAAGAATACAAGTTATAGTATGTAGGCAAAAAAGAAAGACTTGCAGTGTTTTCCCCCTTGTCTTAGTAGTGGCAGTATCATAGCCAATGAAGTTAATCTGAGGTGTGATTATTGCTAGTTGAAAACTTTTCTTTCCCTCCCAGAACAAACACTGAGGTATTCTGATTGCACTCCTTTTATTGGGTTGTGCTTTGAATCTTAGAGTCACAGATATGTATTAATTAAAAAGAGTACTTAAATAAAGACACTGTTTACTGGAAAGAAGGCAAAAGTTTAGGTTAAGTGTGGTTCTCACAGTGGATTAATCTTCAGAGAAAATCCAACCTTTCTGTATCTGCTGACAGTGTCTTAACGTTTACTCTTTGTATTGTGACACCGTCTACATTAAATGTCCTGAAACTGACGTTCTATATGCAAACTTTTTACAGATACAGTGCTACTTTCAAACGTAAATATAACACCTTGGTCATGTATTCACAGAAGGGTAAATTCATTTACACAGAAGCAATGGAGAAGTCATTAATGGATATTGACAGTGCACTTCGTGTTTTGTCTCATGTAGTCAGGTGGTCTGTACCTCTTGGTGACATCAACAGTTGCCTCATTTTTTATGAGGCTAAAGCACAGAGATGCTCCTATCTGATAAATAAGATACATTTTTGGTCTGTTTTATGGTATGTGAATTAAGTGTCTTAAGTTAGCCACCTCTTGGCTTTCTCCTGTGTTAGTAGCACAATATTCCATGCACAGTGGCAGAATTGTTGTAATATGGTGGGATTTTTAAGTGTAAGCACATCTTTAGTATTTACCTTTTAAGGTAAAAATTAAATTGGTATGATGTTACTTTAGAAGTAACAATTTTTGGATTCACAGGAAACTTTGTTTACAGATTGTGATGGTGTTGTTTGTTGGCCCTGTTTCTCCAATATCTTTTACACAGTTGACTGTTTGTGTCATAGAAATTAAAGAATTTAACAAAAAATTATTTTGTGTTTTGGTTCAGAAGTACCATATTAAAGCTTTAAAAATATCACCAACCACCGGACCTGTGGGAGTATTAATCCTCCATGCTCCTGAAGCCTATTATAATCATATACAGCATAGAGTGCCTCCTGTGTGCTCCATGCTGTACAAACCAGAGAAGAGGTCCCTGCCCTGAAGAATCTAGGCTAAATTAGACCCGGGTAAGGCAGTCCTTACTTAATGAATATACATCACAGTACACATGAGAAATGGATAGAAGGTCAAGTTTTCAAGATGACATTTTATATCAAATATGTGATGGTCTGGATGAGTCTCTGCCATTGTTCACATATGTTAGGTTGATGTCTTCCCTATGGTATTGTGGGGGATCTAGAATAAACCATTTAGTCATAAAAAGAACCCTAGCCCTTCCTGTTCCAAAAGAAACATAAGGATTTAAGGCCATGCTCTCAGTCTGTACTATTTTTTCCTTGAATTTCATAAGTATAATACGATACCCTTTAGCACAAATTGTCAAGAGTTTTGCAGAAAACAAAGGATGTATCTGTTCTCGGCAATTCAGGCTTGTTGCTATTGTGTTCTAAATAGCCATCTTATTGCAAAGTATTAAGCAAAAAGAGTATCACTGAATCTTTTCTTGTATCTTACACATGCTCAGATGAAACTAGAGCATGCTGTTTTTAAAACATACAGTAAGTAGTGTAATTCATATCAAGTGATTTCATGTGCATAATTAGGACCAATACGGTTAATAAAAAAGAAAAGAATAGACTTCATCTTGTTTGGAAAAATGAAGTCAAAATAAGGTCTTACAGTCATTGATAATGTTGAGGAATATTGTCAAAAAAGCCAGCATTTACAGATACTAAAATAAATGTGGCATTAGCCTTAGAGTAGCATATAAATCAGACTTCCTCAGGTATCGAATAAGTGTGCAAATATACTGATTAAATGTGTCACTGGCAGAAAAGTGCTTTTTTAAGGTGCTGATGTTCTCTTTGTAGATAAATATTAACTGAGTTACTTCAAGCTCTGCTTTAAGTGCATCACATTCAGCAGGGATGCACAGAGTAAACAGCTGACATCCACGGCGTTCTGATGCTGGCTCCATAGCCCCGGAATATATTGGCTTTCAGCAAATTATGAGAAACCCTCACATCCACATCTGCCCCCCCCTTTTTTTCTTAAACAAATCTCCAACTCCAGCATATAGGAAGTTGTTGAACTCCCTTTGTGTCATAGTCTTTGGTTTGTCCTCCCCTGCCACACAACTCCAGACTTTGACTGAGGCTGAGGACTGAACACCCTGCAGTTACTAACAGATATCTGGAGGTTTTGAACTGTGGTCCATGAGGAGCTGGCTTGTCTCATGGTGCTGGCTAGTCACTTCTAGCTGCTGCACTTCATTAAAAGACTACAAATATATTAAATGTTTTCCTACTATACTCCTCCATGTGAGCAACTGCAGCATTTGCTTCTGGGATGTCGTATATTATGAATGGGAGGGATGCAGTCTGTGTAGTAGTAAACAAGAGGGCACATTGTCCATGAGACAATCTCTTACATGTTCCACATTATGATTAAAATTTGAGGACCCTGATAAACTTGTAGGAAAGTATCCTGTGGCAATACTGTCCCGTGGGGAGGTGGACTGGTACGGAGCCTGACCTTTTTGTAGGGCACCAAGCTACAAAATAGTTGTAAACACTTTTACAGGGTTTTGGTACCTTCTCCGTTACCCGTGACGACAATGTGAATGGTCTTTTTACTTCTTCCTGGTTGACCTCCAAAACAGAGTTTTCACGTAACAGAAGCCCACATTTCCATTAGGTACATGGAATTTATGAATCAGATGATACTTTCTTCTGGATTGGGCCCTGCATTCTTAAAACTTAACATTTTGACTCCCTTTTCCTTTTCATGTACTTAAGTATTTTCCGTCATTCAGTGGCTTCAAACTGTCATCAATATGTACTTCAAACATAAAGATTTTCACCTTTGCCTGGCTAGACAAGCTGGGAAATAAGAGAACAAGTGAATCTAAACAGAACTGGGATGTATGATGTATAATGGTACTAATTAGCAAGGGCATAGTTTGGAGGGGGGAGTGCGGAGCATTGCTCCCCTCCCCCAAACTGCAAGTCCCAGGCAGGTGCAGAATTTCCCACACATGAGGCCCCATTGGCCTGACTGGAGCTGCTCCCCAAATATAGAAGTCAAACTACACCTATGCTAATTAGCAGGAAGTCTAAACATGAAATCCATTGTTTTCTAGAACACTTTCCAATCCTACTAAAGATTCTTGCTGTACTTTCTTTCACAGGTAAGTCTTTAGCTTTTATTTTTGATGATTAAATAGTACATGTCAACCCGTGGCCCTTATAATAAACAGGTGTTCAAGTTAAACAGAATTGCAGAAAATGTCACAAAATAACACTCTACTTATGGTTGCAAGGCAATTTACAGGAGAACAGTGGCTTTGGTTTCAATTATAGTAGCCTATGAATTGTAAGGATAGCTGCATGTTTTAGTAGCAAAGTTTTTTTTGTTTGTTTTTTTTAATTAAAAATAGGAAAGGTGAAATAGGATCTTAAATTCTGTACAGCCTTTGCTTGCCTAATTCATTGTTCATTCATGGACTTTTCCTAATAGCTACTTTGATTAATAATTCAGATTTCTATTTGTTAGCTTTAAATTTGAGACCAAAAATGTCTCTGATTGTTTCAACTATACTACAGGTTGATTCCAGTTGGGCAAAATGGCTGCAGAGTAATAAAGGAGAAATCCTTTAACAAATGTAATATCAGTAAATGCTGATGATCTCAGCCCAACATACTTGGACCAGAGCAATCTAAAAGTTGTATCTGATCAAAATTGAAACTTTGTTCTGAAACCCCAATTTTTGAAAACGATTCAGATGTCTACAGAGAAGTTTGTAAAATCTGTGTGTATCTATATCAAATGTCTTTAAATAATACATAATTATGTGTATTTCTAGATATTTCTACCAATAATCTCAACATGCTGCTCTTCTATTTCTTTCATTAAATATAATTTGTACAAAAAGTAACTTTTAAAGGTAATTATAAGGTTTCCTTCATGATTAGGACACTAGCCTGCATCCCCCAGCACTCATCACTTCCATTTACTTCAAGGAATGAAAGCTCAGGACATCAACTTTGCATTTTATTTAATACCCATCTGCTCCCCCTAGTAGTCCCATACGAGGTTTCTTAGCACAAGTATTTATATTATGGAAATACCAGTACTCTCTGGTCTTTCAGTGTCACCACAGAATTCCATTAAAATAAAGACTGGTCACTTAATATGCCCTTTTTTAATGAATATGCCTCACCTCACTGGAGATAAAAAATGAATCTGTTGGTGCATCAATATATAGCAGCTCTTTAAGTTGTGATTACCAAGCCAAACATACTATGGCACCAAGAAATGAAGGGTTTTATTCTGTACTTTGTCTGTGTAGTAGTTGTGCTCCCTTAAAAGTGAGTGATGCTCCGTGTGCGTGCAGTTTGGCCTTTGTCTCTATTGGAGAAAATTTAGAAAACATGCAAACTAACACATTTCAGACAGCATGAGGTTAAACATGATATTGCTTTTAGTGTGGATAAGATGCTCATGCTAAAAAGCTTATGGGCAAAATTCTGTTTACCATCATGCTGTCTGAAACATGCTTTCTAACACTAATGCATTTTCCCAGTTTAGAAAAATTACACAAAATCTTCCAGTTTCAAGTACAATTAAAAGGTTGTGAACAAAAAATGCAACCACTTCCCAGTTTTTAAAGGTAACCTTAAAATATTTTGTCTGATCTGGTACCAATTGGTATAGAAATTTAGAAAATGAAGATGTTAGGATTGTGGATTTAAAATTGTAACCTGTGACCAATACAGCAATACATATACACAAACTGAAAATACAGAATATTTAGGTTCCTCTATATGCAAGAATGATTTGGGGCCTACTCCTGCATTCCCAACTCAGGCAAAACACCCATTGAACTCAATGGGCTTATCTATGCTAAGCTTTTTTAAACAGCAAAATCCCAGTTGCACTACCATGAGTGGGAGTATACCCAAGGCTCAGCATTCTTATAACGTCTAGACATGTTCTGAGGAGGGTTAGATGATATGGTCATAGAAATACCACCTTTTCTGCATTACAGACCATATATATGCACTGATGGTAGTGCAATGGCAGATTTAAAAAAGTCTAGTACAGGTTCAGCTAATTAGTGGGCCTTTTTCCTCATACAGGTTCAGGCTCTTTCATTCCAATATTACCAATTTAGGTCTGTCTTTGCAGAAATTTAGTTACAAAAGTTTTTAGTTATGTGGGCATTTTCATATCTTGAAAGCAAAATATGGCTGAAAAATGTTTTTAGCACTAAAGTAATTGTTCCCAATCTGTAGCAGACGCATCCTCCCCACCCAGTCCTTGAGGTTAATTTAATTTAGGTCATCTGAAAATGTGTGCTTTATACAATTTTCAGTTGTGGTAACCTTGCAATGTTACAAAACTATATGAAAACAACTGCCTTTTTAGATGGTTTGAATTTCACAGTGCAGTAATGAAAAGGAGTAGATTTGTTATCTTTTTGCTTTATTTGAAATGTCACAATTTGTGTGTTTTTAGCAAGATCTTTTTAAACTCTGTTTTCAATAAAGTCAAACTGTGATTGATTTACAACGTGCTTTTTTTGTCAACATTTGTATTAAAAATAAACAATGGACTTTTGAGTCTTTGTAAGCTGTTTCTCCATGCCTCACAATTTACTCCTCTATAATATATGTAGGCCACATCATTGTAGGAGGGTGGCTTAATGTGTGCAAAGAGCTTGAGAGCGTCTAACACAAGCCATTTGTTGAAGTTCAGAGTATCATTGAGGAGTAGCAGAGATCCTGATAGGTTCAGTAAGTGTTACACCCTTTGGACCAAAACATGGAGCACAAATAAAGCAAAGGACAAACATGCAGCAAACCCATCAAAAAGCAAACCCATACCTTTAACATGCCTGTATCCTAATTTTAGTTTTTAGTTAATGGAAAAACACACAGGCTATCAATAGTTTTCAGTAATCTTTGACACAAAACAATACTAATTTAAATATGGCCAGTCTACAAGCATTTTCGGCATTGTGAGTCACAGTTTCCTAAAGCATCTGGAACATTTTAACAAAAGTTTAGCTTTCAAGCTCTCCTGGGTGCATGATATTGAGTTAAGGCCTAAAATCCCTTGATCAAAGTTCAAGAGTAACAGTCCACAACTGAAAGGTTTTAAATGCATTTTGGTCTCTTCTAAACCTAGATGATACTAGTTGTTCAAGTTCCTGAACCATTTTGTTCCTTTATGGGGACGACTCAGCCACATTTGCAGCAGAGCTATTTTGCACTACTTTCCATTTGCCTATAATAGAGCTTGTAATGTGGCTTCCAGCCATTAAAGGAGAGGAGCCAGCCCAGCTGCATTCAGCTACTAAAAGGGGCTGAAAAAGTAATGCATCTCATTCCACACTCATCAGTGGCATTTCCAACTGCCTGGGTGCTGCTATCAAGGGAATCTGTCTTTTCCTGGTGTTCAACATGAGTAACTCCACTGGAGAGTGTGTAGATGGACTCCACGGAATGAAGAAAGGAGTCCAAGGGAAGAGTTCTCAGGGAGAGGGAAAAGAAGAAGGGATCCTGGGATGTGAGGGAGAGGGAGAGGGTAGTATGTCTCTGAGAGGGAGGAGTTAAAGGAAGGAGAAGACCAGGGAGGGAAAACAGAACATAAGGGAAAGCAAAGGGAGCAGAAGACAGGTAAGAATGTGGAGAGCAAGGAAAAGCAACAAGTCAGAGAAATGGTAGCACACTGCCCATTTAACTTTTATTTCTATAATAGGAACATCAGCATCCACAGAGAAGTGTGTTTTTCTCACACTGGATCTGACAAGGATCTAATCTCCTGTGAGGTTGTCTATCATTAAACCAATTAAAAATTCGATTATGCAGCTCATTCTGGACTGTTTACATGTTTATATCAACATTCCAGAATTTTCTTTTGATAACAAGAGCGACATAAGGGACAAACAAGTCTTTCTCCCAAGGAAAACTCTTCAAATGCTTGAAGACAAGTCTGATGAAACATATGTGAACAAGAGAGCAGAACGGTCTGGCGTGAATACCGATTATTGCTGTTCTCAGAAAAGACACTTGGAGGATGAGTGATATGATAGAGTGGCATAATGCAAATAGGGCAGTCAAATATCTCTTGCCGAAATGCCTGAGGGGAAAATAAGAAAATAGATTAGTTATTGTAGACTGATAACTAAACGTTGGAAGCATGCATAGCAGCAGTACCCTGTACCACCAGAAGGTTCAAAGTGCATTTTGTAACAATTGGTAGTATATCCTTCAATGTTTAATCTACCGAAACTTGTTCTGTATTTTGTCACATCAGAATAATTCTGAAATATCTTTAATGTTACTTTCCTTCTTATTGAACACAGGAGGAATTATTTGTAATCATAAACCAAAGAATAGTTATTGTAGCAAAATGTTTAACTTCAATGTACTATACTGTTTTAAAAAAAGTTTGCAGACATTATTTTAACGTATAGATAAGGGGTTCTCAAACAGGGTCGGGACCCCTCAGGGGGTCACGAGGTTATTACATGGGGGTCACGAGCTGTCTGCCTCCACCCCAAACACCGCTTTGCATCCAGTGTATCTAATGGTGTTAAATATATTAAAAAGTGTTTTTAATTTATAAGGAGAGTTGCACTCAGAGGCTTGCTATGTGAAAGGGGTCACGAGTACAAAAGTTTGAGAACTACTGGTGTAGATTGACAAATTATACCAGGGAATTTTTTGGATGGAGGATATGCTGGAAAAAACTTTCCTGCTTTGACAAAGACTATAGTTGGAAAATGAATTATCATCATCATCCAACTGGCTCCTAAACCAACCTGCATCTGTATTTTCTCCCATTCCGTTTCGCTTATTAACGGGGCAAATTTTTCCTCCAGCTGTTGAAGCACATTTCGACTTGCAGCTATAGAAGAATCAATTTCAGAAAAAAACTCATCTATGTTTGTGTCGTAAGAACTCAATAACCGATTGCTGATCTCCTGAAACTAAAGAACAAGGGAAAAAATTGCCTCCAGTCAGAACTGAATTCTGTTCAACAACTACCAGCACAGAATTTTCAGAATTATTCATAAGTTGCTAAAAAATCAAGAAAACACATTATTTTAAAATAAACATTATTTATCAAAACAATACTTGATCCTTGGCCAAACAGTGCATGCTACTACTCTGTCCAAACATGATGCATTGTTACTTAAGATGTACAAAGTACAGACATCTGCCTTTTTTGTATTAACTGTCCAAAAGTCTCTATTTTATACTCTTAAAGGCTTTAATTCGTACATGAAGACAAGGTTCGTTTGAAAGTACAGTTCTAAGCCCGCAAGAACACATTTTTTTAAAAAGTGCCTGTACTATGTTTTGTTAACACTATTAACAGCATCTAACCAAAGTATGTGCATCAAACAATAGTGCTGAATTATTTTTAGTGCATAATGCTACCCCCAACAGAAGCAGGAGGGTTGTTGGTCATAATGGCATGGATAAGAGACTGTGCCTAAAGGGGTGGGGTGCAAGAGTGCATGCTTGGCAAGGCAGGAGTAGGGGCTCTTCTTTTCCCCCTCTCCCATTGGCTGTGTTCAAGGGTTCCTTCCTCCCACATCTATTTAAATTCTTCCAGGGCTTTTCCAAGTTGCAGTGCAGGAGATACGTTTTCAGGATGCTTGGGTCTGACTGGTTGCCTGTTTGGGTTCAGGAAGAAATTTTTCCAATGGCTTTTTCCTCTCTTGCAGCTTTATGGAGGCACAGTTCGATTGTACACAGTATGACTTGACAATATTAGGAAAGATAAGACTGTCTAGCTCATTGCAACTTAACAGCTGGTGTTCAGTGTGAGTAAAAAGGGCTGGAGACCTGGGATTTCACTGGCAGACTTTGTATCTAGAGGAGAAGGGGAGACCATAAGTCTTCAAGGACTGAGGTACTGCATTGGTAACCTCTATTCCCTGTGGGATGAGACTATAGGTTTCAGAAATGTAGCTGGTGCCCAAGGGGTAGACAGAATAGGATCTACCTCGAGTTATTAATTACATGGTGGGAGACCTATAACCCTGTGCTGGACCCAGCTAAAGGCCTGGGATTTGAGAATGGGGGTAGATGTACAGCATCCCCCCTCCAGTATTAAATTATAAGAATTGCTGTCTCCCACTCAAATCCATCCCAGGAGTGTGTCATTCATTTGCCTGTAGATCCTGATAAAAGACTTATGTGCATTATCCAACATTTGAAGAGATCAACTTTGTGGCCAAAGAAGAAATGAACTGAAGTATAACTGACTCTCACTCCATCTCAGCCCAGCAGACTGAGGCCTCCGTCTCAAATAAAGTCCCAGATAGAGTCTATATTTCCTCTCATCTACTGTAATCAACACAGTGCCTGAAAGCTCAGTACAGAACACTCATCTTAGAATTACCACACAGCCTGCATCCTTTGAGATTCTGATAACATTCTATGGACAGGAATGGGTGGTAGGCCAACTTCTATGGACTCCATTTCTCTCTCGAGAAGAAAATGGGGATTATTCAGTGCATGTGTTCTTTTGTTTGAAGTCCACAATCACAGGAGTCAATTCACTTACAAAGCGACTCAAGATCACCGGCATGGAAGTTTTTCCATGTCAAAAGGGCCTGCATATAAAGTTTTCTCCATCTGTGTTTGACAGTGAAAATATGTTTGTTTCCCATGTTTGTTTTTTTCTTTTGTCCTCAGCCAGATTCAGTGCTAGACCCCCATGCATGCAGCAAACTTTTTGCTTCTTTTGTCTCATTGCTTGAGTACCCTATGCCTGGGGAACATGTACTTCCCTGCAAATACTGACTTGAAATTGGATTGCATTTGTAAGATAGGATGTAAGTATTAGACCTTCAGTGTTAGGCACCCAGCTGAATGACTTGTTATAAAATCCCAGTCTTAGCTAACATTTCAAGACATGATTTTTAAACTTTGTCATTAGTGTAGTGCAGAATTAGTGGCAGACATACCCTCCATGTCAATTAACCTTCCAAAATTAGTTAGCAAGGTGTGTGGATGTTAAAGTCAGCTTTATAATGAAACTCTTAACTATGATCTCTCCATAATCTATTGTTTCTAGCTAAAGTGAATGCTTTGAAACAAAGGAAAACTTTAGAGCCACCCAGAAAAGGAAAATGATGAGAAGCTTTATAAGAGCGGAGATGGGTAATTTCTGTCTTGTGCAGAAGTTTGATTTGATATTTTTTAGTTTGTTTTTCCTTTTAAGCAAGAAAAGTGGAAACTTGTTCATTCACACTGACTGGGAGACCCACTATGGTTGACTGCATTTTGCACTATAGCAAAACACAAGGGTGAAACCATAAAATGTGTTTGTTCATTTAATTTGTCAACTGCAGTTTAGGTTTAATTATGATATGAGAACACTAGTATATGAACAATAGCATATATTTTTTAAATTGTACGATGAGGCCCCTTTAAAGCATCTCCTTGTAAAACTTTCTGAGAGGTGGGGAAGGGGGGGTTGAGAGAGAGAGAGAGAGTGTGTGTGTGCATGTGTGTGTGAGAGAGAGATTGTCTAGTACACTGCATATTAGTGAGCTATTCCTGTACTTCCATGGTATCCTTTCATTAAGAAAAGATCTTTCAGATTCTATCACATGCAAATATGTTCATTGACCTTACATTTTTTTAAAAAATCCAAACCCTTCTCCCCTTCAGTATTTGCTTTTTACATGATTTCCATATAGTTCTAAATGACAAAATTGTGACTCTTTTGGATGAGATGAACAATATGTATTGGACTAATGGGATTTTATTTTAATCCGGTTATGAGTGCATATACTGCCCTGAGTGTTTTAGTGAGCTAAGTCTCTGAAATTACATTTATTGTAAAAAAAAAAAAAAAAAGTTATTGGAGTCTTAATTTGCCTTACCTGAATTACTGTCAAAGACTAGGTTTTAGAATTTAATTAACCTGTTCCATCTTTTATATAAAACCTGCTTCTGCTCCTAGTAAAGTCAATGTTAAAGCTCACTGATTTCCGTGGCAGCAGGAGTAGGCCCTTACCCAGCATGATTCATGGTCTCTGTTCAGAAAGAAATCAAGCCAGGATTGATTCTTTAGGAAAGTTTTTCTACAGTACACAGGAAGAACTATGCTGCACAGCCTGCATTATGCCTGGCTCTACCCTGGCTTTCAATGACTATCAAATTGGCATGTACCTTAGAAAATTATTTCCAGGAGAAACCTATAGGTGCCATCAGAAATTAGCATACATTAGAGCAGCCCTGAGGCTGCTTCAACTTTTGCTGGCGGTCAGGCAGGGGCCAGAATACCAGAATATGGCGAGTGCATAGATAATTTAAAGCAGTGATACTCAATAGGTGGCCTGCGGGCCAAATGTGGCCCACCAAACCTTTGGGTGTGGCCCACAACTTCAACTTAAAAATGTTTATAATTAAGTTCACAAACAGTGATGCACTACCTATCATTTGCCTATGATTTCCTTAGTAAATAACTTACTGGCAGTGCTTAATTTGTAGTGAAAGAGTTGGGGGGGCAATCCTGGCACAAATTAAGCACTGACAGGGAGGCTGGAGAGCAGCGACTGCTGGCCGGGTGCCAAGCCCTGAAGGTAGCGCTGTCAGCAGCAGCATGGCAGAAGTAAAGGTGACATGGTATGGTACTACCACCTTTACTGTCTTCAGAGCTGGGTGGCTGGAGAGCAGCAGCTGCTGGCCAGGAGCCCAGAGGAGCCGAGGATGTGAACTTCCAAGCCTAAAGGTGCTGGGATTCAGCCACAGCAAGCCCCAACACAAATTAAGCACTTCTTACTGGATCTTAAGTTCTCACAGTTGCATCAGCTGCAGTTGAGCTAGGACAATGCCCATTTTTCCATCAGTGATGGAAATGGAGCCAAAAATGCATGTGAATGGGAGTAAATGTCACCAGGTCAACAGCAAGAAGTGAGCTTTTAACTCAAACTGGACAGTAGATTTTCTTTTTATTATGCCACCTCATTTAAACACAAAACCTTTGTGTCTAATGTGCGACACCACTGTATCCATCTGTAAGGTCGTGAATATGAAGTGCCACTTTGAATGAAAGCACGGTAAATTCAATTCAGCCTATCTCCCTGGCAGTGTTGCAAGATGTGACAAAATTGAAAATCTGATGTCTTCATATCACACTTCAAAAGCAATTTAAGTGATGCTGCCCAGCCATCTGTTTGTTAGATTTTATAAAAGTGAAATTTTCAAGGAAGAATTTTTGTGCTTAATACCATTAGAAACCTACACCACAGAAGAGATCATTTTTGAAAAGATAAAAGGCTTTTTTTGAAAAAAATGGTTTAAATATGTAGAAAGTAAACTTGCTTGTTACAGATGGAGATCCCTCCATGACAGGGAAAGAGAAGGGCTTTGCTTCATATTTGGCAGTGATACACTTCTCTGCATCATTCACGAGATTGTCCTGTGTGGTAAGTTGTCTGGGGACTTGAAAAAAGCCAATTGGTATAGTGATGAGATTAGTGAACTACACACGCTCAACTTCTAGCTTGCAACATTGTCTTTTTAAAGCTCTTTTACAAGACATTCTAGCCGAATACAGTGGCCAGTTGCAGCACGACGACGTTTGCTGGTGAAGTTGGGGGCAGGTGTTAAAGAAGTTTTGTGCGCTTCAAAAAGAAATATTAGACTTTCTTTCAAACTACCAGACCAACAATGCTTGTGAGTTCATGGAATTTATGAATGATGTCCCCTCCATGTCACAGGTAGCTTATCCGTGCAATATAACTAGTCACTTGAATTTCCTCAACTTGCAGCTCCAAGGCCACGCAAGCAGCGTCAGGAATCTGTTTGAAAAAGTGTGTGCCTTTCAGAGGAATTTTGAAATCTTTTGGACAGACTTAATAGGAAAGATGTTGCATGAATTTCTAAAAAATCTGATCAAAAATTTTAAAATGCGATTTGAGAATTTTACAATTCTTAAGGATTTGCTTTTATTTGTTCATGATCCATTTGTTGCCTCTGCCGATGGACCGTGCCCTTCTGAAGCAAAGAACGTTCTTGATTCAATTGCTGAAGGTGCCTTTCAAGCTTCAGAGCTCAGACAACTTGATGGCAAAATTCAGAGAAGTGGGACTTCATGATTTTTGGACTAAATATGCTGACCAGTTTCAGAATAGCCAGAATCAAGCTATCTATCTTTTAACGATGTTCAGATGAACGTACATCTGTGAATCTGGGTTTTCTACCATGAACATTCTAAAAAACCAACACTGCAATCGCCTGACATATAAGCATTTTCCCCGCCTTGCCCTGACCACCTACAAACCGATCTTCACAGAGCTTGCCAGAGATCATTGATGTCACCTCTCCCATTAGAGATTACCACAAACACAGGTAATATTATTGATTCATAAACTTTGTTAAAAGATAGAAACACTAATACTTAGGTTGTAATCAAAGATTTATTTTTTTGCAGCTGAAGTTTCTTGTTTGGTTAGGTTTTTTTGACAGCCTTCTGCACAAATGACCTGCCTCGTTATAAAACTCTCAAATCGGCCCACAGGTAGATCTAATTGAGCATCACTAGTTTAAACCCACCTTTGCTTCATTCTCTGTTTCTGTGATGAGCACATGAGCAAAGTGACACAGAATATGGAACCTTATAATGTATAACCTCAGTGTCAGTTTCTACTCCTTTTATCTTTCCTTAGCCCACGCTATGACGGGAGCATGTGAGAAAGGCATGCTGCTGCTGGGGATGCGCAGACAGTAAAGAGAGCACATACTGCTGCTGTGAGCTAGAGGCAGGGGAGGAGCTAGCTTCTTCCGGAAATCCCAGCAGGGTGCTGCTCAGTGGGTCAAAAGTTTTTTCCACATAGCCCATGTAACTCAAAGTGAGAAGCAGTACATAAGCTTGTCTGACAATGGCTGTGCTGTTTGTTCCTCTTTTCCTTTGTTGGACTCAGCTGTAAGAGGTCTCCCATTCACTCCTCAAAAACGCACCTGTGTTTTCCTTGCCCTACTCAGCCAAAGGATGTTGGGTCCTCTCATCAGGCCTCCCTGAGCCAAAGCCATAGAAGAATTGGAGGAGAATTTTTTTTTCCTTATGACTGATCCAGCAAGTTCCCCTGCATGGATGCTACCTGCTTTAAGGTTTCCAATGGATTTTCTGCAGAAGGACCCTAGCCCAAGCCATCACTCAGGAAGTGGAATCAGGGACTGGAAGACAGAAATGTAGCTAACTCTTAAAAATGGGGGTTTCTGCTAAAAGGCCTATAAATATTTAAAGTCTATACAGGAAGGGATAAGCACCCTTTATAGAATATGGAATAGGTAGTGTTAATATACTAGGCATTATGTTCACAGTTACTGATGCTAAATCCTGATCTGTGTCAACGAAAAAGTTATTAGATCATTTTGCTTTTCAAAAATTTGAAACTGATTAATAGGTAAAAGTGCTACTCAGCCTATTGGCTCCTCAGTACATCAAAACAACTTATGTCTGAAAGAATCCTTGAGTAATTAATCTGTATCTTTTTGTGATTTCATGATAGGGTCATTAGGGAAATATTTCAGCTTGAATGGTGTGACAAACTAGGAGTTCTAAATACTTTATATCAATATGCAAAGTGACATCAATCATTTGCAAGGCAACACACTAGTTCTAAGATTAAATGAAATGATGCAAACAAAAGCACCTTAGTGAACTCTGTACAGAGAAGCCTTCTTAAGTGATCCATCTTAATGTCAGTAAATTGTTTACTAATGTGTTGACTTACTGCAACCCTCAAAAGGAAAATGAAAAGGCTGGAGTTTACAGCATATCAAGGAATCAGTTGATAAGCTTTTACTGGTTTAATATCCTCCTAGTCTTGCTGCTTGGAGCCACTTCAAGTTAGCAACAGAATGTTTGCCATCACCACGTGATAAAGGAAGTCAAATGACTAAGCAAACTCCAGGACCATTATACTGTTTGGTGAGATTTAAATTAAAATTGTTGCGAGAAATCATGTGGAGGGGGGGAAGAGGAAACTAAAGTCAACCACACAGATTTACAAATGACTTACCTAGCTTCCCAAACAATGGTCAGGACTTTTACTTAAACTGGAGACAATGAAATGCATTTGAAAAGATTTAATTGCAGCAATAAAAGATCATACCTCAATTAAATGACTTATGCAAGCAGACTTTATAGATAAGGATCAAAGAAATTTACCACCGAACACACAGCATTCTAGGCAACACTTTGTTTTCTGTACACACTGATGCTAAAAAGTTGCATAGCTTGGTTTCAGTGACCTTTCATATTCCCTTTGATCTAAATTAGTAAGAACTTTAATAGGTTAGTATAATAAGGGCTACTGTATCTCCATCAGACAAATAAAATACACTTTTCTGAACAAAGATATTTCAGGCCTACATTCTAATTCGATGGCAATTGTTTAAGACTGCAAAACTAGACCTTTGACCTTTGTGGGCTTGCCAAAGGAAGTAGGTCTATATTTTAAAAAAAATCTACTTGCTAACCCCCAATCTCTTAATTGTACCACTGTTCAGTTCTGTTAGCAGCCGGGAAGTGACATTTTTAAGAGCATGACACAAGTTTATGAGAAGAGAAATGCATTTTAGAAAAGCTTTTTTCCATCTGGAAATGGACTGCTATATTACCCAAGTGTTTTATTAACAAACACACTAAACAAAGGTATGAAAGCTAAAAGTGGAGAAAACCAATTCTCATTTGAAAGCCAGAGAAGAGAACTAAGAAAAATGAGTGTGCATCCCTTGATTGTGATTTATACTTTCTAAACACATTCAGACCTGGGCAATCCAAATCAGTATGCGTTATCCACGTGTGTCTGAACAGAAAGAAGAAAAGTTGCTGCCCTACTTTCAGTGCAGGTTCATGAAGTGCCTGTGAGCTAGCCTTGGAAATATTTGTAACTGAAGCTGCCAATTCTGAATCTTTCAACAGCATCATGTTGCTAAACAGCAACAGTGAAATTACCAGTATAAAGCCCCAGTGTTCAAGTATTACACGTTTCCCATTTTGCTTTTTTAAAATGGGTTTGAAATTAAAAAAAGGCTGGATATAAAATATTTTGTTTAAACATTAATCAGTGTTGTGACACACATGCTTCTTGAGAGTGCTACTGCCCTTGTTTCCTGTCATAATTCTGATGCCTTCCTTATTGTGTCAAGTTTCTTTAAGTGGCATTTAAAATAAAAAAGGTGATTCCAAATCACCAGCAAGAACTGATTCAAAAACCAAAGCAGGAAAGAGGGAGAAGAGAGAAGATGCCAAGGAGGTGCAGCAGGTTGGCCTTTTATAGTGGCAGGTTCAGGTAGTATCATGATTGTTATACTTGCACCTAGTGTACTGATTTGTATATTGGGGAATGCATAGGAATTGCCATACTGGATCAGACCCAAAGTCCATCTAATTCAGTATCCAGCCTCTGACAGTGGCCAGTATTGGATATAATATAATAATGGAGATATACCCATCTCTTAAAACTGGAAGGGACCTTGAAAGATCATTGAGTCTAGCCCCTTGCCTTCACTAGCAGAACCAAGTACTGATTTTGACCCAGATCCCTAAGTGGCCCCCTCAAGGATTGAACTCACAATCCTGGGTCTAGCAGGCCAATGCTCAAACCACTGTGCTATCCCTCCCGCCTTCAGAGGAAGGTGTAAGAACACTGCAGTAGGCTGTCTTCTCCCCTGCCCCTTCCCTCACATTAGGACTCATCCTAATCTCTAATATTTGGTGTAAGACTCAAAGCTTGAAGTTAGTATTCCTTCCAAAATGTTTATTAATAATGAGGACTGTGGGTGTTCTTGGTGTCCTTGTAAAGTGTCCAATACTCTTGAATCCCTACACTCTTGGCCTCGACTATAGGTGACAGTGCAAATTTCTTAGGGAAAAATCAATCTGCAAAGAATTAAATCAACTCTAAGCCTCTTAGCAGACATGTGAGATGGCATATTTAAAAGTGTTCAGCACCTTGGGACTTTGCTTCCAAAACTGTGGCATTTTGGGGATAGGGACTGTGAGATGCTTATTAGAAAGGAGACAAGTTAATATTCTGGGGTATAGAAAATCTATCGAGGTATTTACATGGCTCCCCCTCACCTAGTGTCTGAAGAGGACAGTCTCTATCTACCAAACCTTCCATTTCTCCCAAACTAAATTTAAATGAGACCTTAAGGTCTCTTTAGAAAGTATAGCTAGTTCTCTTTAGTTCCGTCCTGTAGGTTTTGTAACAGTTACAAAGGCCTGCAGTAAATATTAAATTGTCAGATTTTTAAGGCTGAGAAGTATTTTTGTTGCAGTAGGATCCAAAAGCTCCAACCATGACTGATGCTCCACTAAGCTAAAGGCTGTACAAACACACAGGAAGATGTAGTCCCTGCCCCAAAGAGCTTACACACTAATCAGATGCAACAAGTAAGTATAAAAACTGTGCTAGGGAAAAGAAGACACAGCAACAGTAAAACCTGGACTGCACACACGCTTTTACCCTTTTAGCTAAAGATGTGGGCTTTTAAATCAGTTTAGTTAAACTCGTACAACGGGATGTGGATGTTGGTTTAAACCTGACATATCGATTTAGTTTGCACCAGCTATGAGTGTCTACACAGGAGTTTGCCCCAGTTTAACTACATTGGTTTCTGTGTATAGTTAAGATGCGGGGGGTTGGAGGCGGGAAGGGGGCATGAGGTCCTTGTTACTCAGAGGTGCTTGGCAGCTTATAGGAGATTGTGGCTTCATGGGAGGTGGGCTTGGTGGCTGTTGGGGAGGTGTCAGATGGGTATTTGTCACTGACTAATCTGGAGAGTTGGGCTGAGCTGCCTGTCGCTTGCAACAAGGGAAGAGGGAAACTGGGAAAGGCTGAAAGTGGAAACTCCCCAGGCTCTTTTTAGCTGGCTACTTCAAATGAGCCAGATTCACTCCAGTGTCCTAGCTCCCAAGACAGAGGTTAATTGCCCTATACAGTATCTGGAGTTCTTAGAGATGTGTCCCCCTATGGGAGCTCCCCTTGAGGTGCACATACACCCCATCTTACTTCAATCAGAGATTTTTGGCAGCAGTGTTCACTCAGTCTGCACATGTACCTATCCTTATGCTCTGTACTTATGGTATATAGGATTGCAATGGATAAACTGTCCTTAATTAACTTCTTTACCACAAAGTCCCACAGAGACAACACTCCAAAGCAGGGGGCAAGGAGGGTGGGTAGTGGAGCACCCATAGGAACCCACATCTTGAAAACTCCAATTACTGTACAGGATAAGTAACCTCTCTTTCTTCAATGGGTGTCCCTATGGGTGCTTCACTTGAGTTGACTTCCTAGCAGTGCTGTCTGAAGGAGGTGGGAGCTTTGCAACTCGATCTAGAACTGTTTGCAGAACCAAAGACAGCATCTGCCTGAGAAGTGTTAACTAGGGCATAGTATCTGGAGAAAATGTAGACTGAAGCCCATGTAGCAACTCTGCTTATTTCCACATCTTTCAGCAGAGCAATGGATGTGGACTGAGACCTAACAAGTCCTGCGAGAGAACGTTCAGGGGAAGGGTCAATGGTAGGTTTGATGACCAGCTGAGAAAAGAGCTGGAAAATGTAAGGGAATCGGACAATTTGGTGCAATCAAGATGACTGTAGCTCAGTCTTGTTTGACTTTTGTTCAGGACCATGAGGATTAGCAGCACTGGAAAAAAGGTATATAGAAGATTCTTTGACCACAAGAGGAGAAAGACATCTCACAAGGAATGATGGTCCAGACCTCCCCTTGAGCAGAAGTTCACGCAGCTCCAGCTAACAATGGTGGCAAAGAGATCTATCACTGGAAATTCCCAGGTGAGTAACCTGTCTGTGGATTTGTTGACTTCTCACTTGCAATCCTGAGTGAAATGTCTGCAGAGGACATTGGCTATGATGTTTTGAAAGCCAGGCAGATAAACTGCTGAGAGAAGGATGTGGCAAGCTATGCACCAATTCCATATCATCATGGCATTTGAACAGAGGGAGGGAACTCTTCTCCCCCCCCCAATAAATTTATATTGTACATCATGGTCCTGTTGTCTATCGTTCTGTGAATCAGTGGTCCCCAATGTGGTGCCCGCGGGCACCATGGCACCCGCCGGGGCATTTATGTGCGGCTGCCTACTGACAAGGGAGCGCTGAGGAGCGAGGCTGTGGACAAGCAGCCGCCAAGAAGCAGCAATGTCAAGAAGCATCACCGCTGAAATGCCGCTGCTTCTTGGTGGCATTTCGGCGGCAACACTTTTTGATGCTGCTGCTTCTTGGCAGCATTTCGGCGGCTGCTTGTCCAGCGGCTGCACTCCTCGGCGGCATTTCGGCACCTTGTTGTTCGGTGCCCACCATCCTGAAAGGTTGGGGACCACTGATGTGAATGGATTGACCTTCTAGTTTGGGAAAGAAGTGCTGGCAGGCATATCTTATGTCCCTAAATTCTGGGTTACTGACTGCCATAGCTTCGAGAACACCCTTAGGTGGTAATATTGATGGTAGTCCTGGCCCACTAGAAAGTCTACAGACTTCTTGTGAGAAGAGTGTATCATAACATGCAGGTATGCATTCTGAAGTTCGAGGGTTATGAAATAGTCCCCCAGATCACGGGGTGGGATGATAGCTGCAAATGTCATCATCTCAAACTTCTGAATCTTGATGAAGGTATTCAGCATCCTGAGATCTAAAATCTGTCTCCGCTTGCCCTTCTTTTTGGGAATGAGAAAATATTTGGATTAAAATCCTCTTCCCTTGTACAGTGGGAACTTGTTCAATGGTTTCTAAGCAGAGAAGAGACAGAGTCTCCTATCTCACAAAAGACTTAAGAGATTGGTCGCTGAAAGGGATAGGGAAGGGGAATGTGAGGCAGGGGCATGGAGTGTAAGTGGATGGAATACTCTGATGTTATAACTTTGAATACCAATCTGTAGGTAAATCAGCTCCCATGAATTGTGGAAATGGGAGAGCCAAACTGTAATAGGTGAGAGAATAAGCTAAACAGAATAGTGCAGTATCAGATCAGAATCACGAGAGTGTTCCAAGGCATCCAAAGGAGCTCTTCATAGATGATTCCTGCTGTGTCAGTGGGGTTGTAATGGTGAAGGCATATCTCCAGTTAGGTATATCTCCAATTATTATTAAAAAAAGCCTTTCCATTTGTGTAGTTTGGGTCTCTTCTTAGGTGGCTCAAGTCTTATGTGGTAGGTGGAAAATGGGGGTGGACAGGACCTCTGAGTTGTTTGAGACCTACTGAAACCTTTTTTTTGCAGGAGTGTGTGTATATATACCCAGAGAGCAAAGGACAATTCTAGAGTCTTTCAAGGAAGAGGAGGTTACTTACCTTGTACAGTAACTGGACTTCTTCAAGAGCTTCAAGATACATGTGCACCTGCGCACTCTTGACTGAAGACTTTTCTCAGTAGCATCTGCAGATCTGTGCCTGAGCCCTAGCTACCTTTGTGCTCCAGTACAAGGGTATATAGGGAGGAGCTGGACCTGCTGCCAACAATGGAAGTTCAGTGAAAGACTGAGGCAGAGGGGAAGGAGGGCAATCCTTGTGAGAAGGGTCTCAGAAGAGGAGGGGGGACTGAACTGGATGGAGTAGGCTGAAGAAATCACCTCTAGGATCCATCTGTCTGAGGTGATGAACTCCCAGAAAGGTAGGAAATGGAAGAAATGATCCCCATAAAGGTGTGTGAGGGGGAACAGATGTAGTGTAGGAGCTGGAGCAGAAGACCGTTTGTGACCCTCAACCAGTGGGTCAAAATAGTTGTTTTGATGATGTCACTGACTGGGAGATTGCAGTAGGGCGGCCTTTTCTTAGCAAACTTGGGCTTCTCCCAGGAGAGTTCACCCACTCTCATGGGCTGGCGGCAGACTTTGTGAGACCATTGAGCTGTCTGTGATCTACTATATTTTCTCCTTGTTGCAGCTGTATAAATGTCCAGGGATCATAGTGTTGCCCAGGAGTATTTAAATGAATGAAAGGACCATCCATGGTGTCACTAAACAACCTAGGTCTCTTGAAGGGAAGGTACTTGAAAGTATTTTGTACCTCCAGGGGGAGGCTAGCGGACTGCAGCCAAGAAACTCAGTGTATGACTGCTGCAATAGCCATGCAACATGCAGCTGTATCGATGGCATCTAATGAGGCATGAAGAGATGCCTTGGCAATTGTCTGGCCTTCTGTTATGAGGGCTTGAAATAATTCCCTCTAGTCCCGAGTCAGGTGTTCAATAAAAGATGAAAACATATAACAGTTGATAAAATTATATTTTGCCATCTGGGCTTGGTAACTAGCTATTCTGAACTTCAAAGAAGCTGACGAGTAGCTCTTGCTGCCTAGAAGGTCCAGACATTTTAAATTCTAGTCAGATGGCACTAAGCAGGACTGATGTTGCTTGTTCTGTTAGTTAACAGCCTTGACAACTACGGAGTTGGGTGTAGGGTAGAAGAAAAAATATACTCTGGGCCTCTGGGTGGGATGTAGTATTTTTTTTTATCAGTCCATTTATGCATAGGTGGTATTGTAGCTAGAGTTTGCCACACCGTACATGCTGGGGCCACCACAGCATTATGGATGGGCAAGATGATTTTTCCCTGAGGAGATGTAAGAAGAATGTGCAACAGGGAATGCTGGGGTTCATGTATTTCTTCCAATGAAATTTGCAAGGTCTACACTATATGTTTTATAAGGTGTTGAAATCACTGACATAGGATGATGGAGGATGCATGACAACTTCACCTGGAAAGGAGGAGGATTTGTCAAAGATGGTGTTTCTTTTTTCTCAGTTGGCCCTTGTTCCTCTGTAAGATCCTCCTGTGGAGCAGAATCCAAGGGCAGCAGTTGTTGCTTGTAAGAAAACACTCATAAGATGCGACCCTGTAGAACTGGGTCACCCTAAGAAGCCCACCGCGGTGAGGAATAAGGGAAGGGAGCAGGGCTTCAAGGTTGTCCTTCCCAAGGTTGCCAGTCATATCTCTTGCTGGGAGTTTCCTCCTCAGTGAGTACCTGGTAGTAAAGTTGGTACTGGGGGCCCAGACAGGGTCCTGAGATTGTACTGGTATCTTCAAAGAGATTGTGTGGGGCTGGTGACCACACTGGTACCAGAGACTGAGTCATCATTAAATATGGTAGGGATTGGAGGCTAAATAGGTTCCAGGAGGTGAGCTGGTACTGGCACCCCTCAGTAACGGTGATTCAGGGTCTTCCAAAGATTCCAGTGCCCTCATGGAATCGGAACCTGGATGGTACCGGGGACTCTAGATAGGGATGCTCTGGATTCAGTATGTTGGGTGGTATTGGAGACGGTATTAAACTGTAATCAGTGTGCCCTTCATGTTTGGGTACAGAAGATAGTACCAATGACCATTTCAGCTTGGCTCTGGAGTCCTTGTATTCCAAAGACAATGAATCTAGTGCTGATGCTGTTCTAAGTTGTTTACCTGACATGTTCTTGGTACATGGCATGCTTTTCTTAACTGGTGCCATGAACTTGGAACTGGAAGGGATTGAGAACCTCAGCGCTATCCGTATCAGGATATGAAGTCTCCTGAGACCTAGACCAAGGAGATGACTTTCACACTTCTCTTATCCCATTCTGGAGAATGGTATCTCTTCTTCTTAGAGGGTCTGGATGGTTGTGAAGGGCCCTCAGGGTCTTTTGCTTACTGTCGCAGCAGAGCCAGTCACCGGGGCTCTGATCAACTAAATCCAAGACACAGGGGATGAACTGGATCCCACGAGTCTCAGAGAGTGCTCCAACAACAGGAGTTTTTTTGAACCTGCTTCTGAAGCCAAGCAGATCTCACATTTGGAGAGGACATGAGTCTCTCCCAGGCAGAGGAGGCAGCTTCAATGACTATTGCTGAGTGGAAAAGACCCGTGGCACGTCTGGGAGGGTTTGACGCCTGGGGTCTTGGGCATAATTGCACTTGAGTCTGTGGATCAAGACTTGAGAGGGTGGGGGAAAAAGACCCATACTGGCCAAATGAAGGGAAGGGGGAAACTAACCCCCAAAGTGCATACCGTGCTAAATAATAAAGAAATAGAAGACAATACCAAAAGAAAAGATGATGTGAGAGAGGTAGCAAGCTGCATAGCTAGGTAATGGACACAGCAATGCTCCTTCTCAAGTCATAGTCTTGAAAAGGAACTGGAGTGGCAGTGGGTCTAGGAGCACAGGGAGGTGTAGGGTAGAGGCATGACCCAAAGACACTGCTAATTAAAGTCTCCAACCAAGAGTGTCCATTGGCATGTGCATATCCAAATGCCGAGTACCCACAGGGACACTGCTCAAAGAAGAATATAAGGACTAATCTGTGGGCTCACTGAATAATTTGAGGCCATTGAAGGAGAGGTCCACTACAGCATTTTGAACCTTACACAGGAAGTCTGAGGACTGAAGTAATGATGCATGGCACATGACTATGGCTGTGGAGATGGAGCAAGCTGCACTGTCAGTTGTGTCAACAGGCACCTGTAAAGTCATCCTCACCAAGAGCTGTCCCTCCACAGTGACAGCCTGAAATTGCTCCCTGTGTTCTTGTGGGAAATGCTCAATAAGATAATTAAATTTGACATAGTTGATGTGACTGTTTTGTAAGTATCACCTGACAATTCACAATTATAAACTGCTGGGAGGCAGACAAATAACTCTTACAACCAAGTGAATCAAACACTTCTGGTCTATGTCATGTGGGCTAGCTTTTGAATGGTGCAGTCTGTTCCATTCCTTAACTGCATCCACGCCTAGGGTGTTGGGGATGGAATGAGAAAATAATGACACTGAGCCCCAGTTGGGAGTAGCATTTTTTTATCTGCCCTCTGGAGCTGTCGGGGGCAGTGCCAGGGGTTTGCTAAATTATGGTGATAGACTTCAACTGCACTTTAGTCAGAGGCAGGTCTTTTGGATTTTTTTCTAATGGAATTTGGAAGGTGTTTGCCACTTTCTTCATCAAGTCCAGAACTGTTTGAAGTCATCTGCAAGAGGCAATAGGGGCATAACCGCTTCATCTGGAGAGGATGATGATACGTTTGTTTGCAGAGTATGCTCCTTATCAGCCCTCCTTTCTTTCTCCTCAAACATTTCTTTCTGCAACGATGATTGCTAAGGGGAAAGGATGAGTGTGGGGAATGCTGTCTCTGGTGTTCCGCATGAATGACAGGTGCCTTTGAAAACTGGTGGTGATTATAATGCTCAGTGGTCCCAGTATGGCCATTGAGGCAGCCCCAAAGAAAACTGGGGAGGCATCTAGCACTGCTCATACCCTGGAGGTTGTTGAACCACCTGGTCATGGAGACGGCGAAATGTCCCTGGGCTGAATAATTTCAGGAGAGTCAGTTCTGGGTAAACAGGGAGAAGAGTCCTGAACTGACACTTTAGAGTCTGAAGAGCTCTCAACTATATAGTGTAATGGTGGAGAAGATGATGGTTCAGTGAGGGTCTGACTGTGTGGGAAACCAAGAGGTACCAGTGATCCCTGGGGTACCAGAGATAATGCAGCTTTGCGGTACCAGGAGTCTGAGTTCAGTAAAGGAGACTCAGGCTCATCAGACACAAAAAACAGGTCCCTGGAGAATATGAACTGTTGTGGTACCACATGGGCTTGTGTGAAGAGGTAGAGAAAGCTGTGATACCGAAGGTGGCATCGACACTGGTGGAATTACCAATTGAGGTACTGATGCAGCAGTAGGTTCAGGCGGTAGCAACTTCTTAGGTGCAGGGTCTTTATTTCTAGTACTCTGCTCATGCTTCAATGCTGTTGTGGCTTTGTACCAAGTGATGGGTACCCTGCAACTTACATGAGTTTGTGGACTTTAATCTGGAAGTCTTGGTACTGGAACCACTCGAAGTCTCTGTCAAAATCTTTTGAGGAGTACAGGGTCTCTGCTGCAGCAGGTCTTTTTAGAACAGTGTTCTCTCTGAGGAGATTTCATGGATCTCCTAGATGAGGTCTTCCCTGTGTCTCTAACAGGTTTATGTCTCAAAGCTTGAGAGGGTGAGCAAGCTGCAGAGGATGATGGGGCACTGAGGTCACTCAGGGTATGTCTACACAGCAAAGAAAAACCCGTGGGTGGCCCATGCTAGCTGACTTGGGCCCGCAGGGCTGGGGCCGTGCAGCTGTTTCATTGCTGTTTAGACTTTCAGGCTCAGGCTGGAGCCTGAGCTTTAGGACCGTCCCACTCTGCAGGTTTTTCTTTGCTGTGTAGACATACCCTTAGAGACCGCTGTACAAGGATCCTACGCCGGGCAGAGGCAGTGCTCCATTATTAGAAGATGGAATTTTATTTCTCTCTCTCCCTCCCTCCCTCCTAGAGCAACTTTTGAAAGTTGTTCAGAACTTAATTAGCAGGCATATGTATATCCAAGGTGGCATATACAGTGTGAATGGCCATCACTAACTGGGAAAGACTCCTGGCAAAGAGGCAAGGTTTGAAGCTTGGAGACGTAGGCATACCTCAACAAAAACAGGCTTCACTAAGAACTTCCCTTACTGTCAAGAGGGATTGGGGGGAAGAACGTGTGTGAATAGCAGGAGTCAAAAGTCCTTGGCTAACTGGAAAAAAAAGAACTGAACACTAAACTAACTAAAGCAATAAAAGGTATAAACCACAAAAGAATAAAACTGACTAAAAAAAATTAGTTAACAAGTAAAATTGTAAGCGAATGCTGAGAATGCTCCTTCTCAGGGCAAGGTGGTTGAGAAGGAACTGAGGGCAATTTGTCCATCACAGTCCCATATACTCTCAGTACGAGGCACGAAGATAACTAAAGTGTATGCATACTCCAAACGGACACTGATGCCAAAAATTTTCAATCAAAGAAGCATGCATACCATGGAAGTGGAGCCTCCATAGAGACACTACTCAAAGAACTGGCCTCATTTCTTCTACTTGTCCTATAGGGAAAGAGCCCCAAAGTTCTCACTTCTGAGCTGGATTTGGAGGATGTGTAAGAGTGTTCTGGAATTGGACCATCCAGTCCAATTTTTGGAGTAGTTATGAAAGACCAATGACTAATAACAAAATCTCTGATTCATTTCTTTTACTACCATATCTGCTTAATGTGTACTTCTACAGGAAAAACAGATTCCTGGGATTTATGAGAACGGAGAAGAAAAATCCAAAACAAAAAGAAAAGAAATACTGTTATTGGGGTAAGCACAGGTTAGGCCAGGGGTGGGAAAACTATGGCCCAGGGGCCGCACCCGGCCCTTCAGATGTTTTAATCTGGCCCTAGAGCTCCTGCTGGGGAGGAAGGTCTGGGACATGCCCCGCTCCGTGTGTGGCATGCCTCCACGTGAATCCCAGAAGCAGCAGCATGTCTTCCCTCCAGCTCCTAAGCGTAGGGGCAGCCAGGAGGCTCCACATGCTGTCCCCACCCCAAGTGCCGCCCCTGCAGTTCCCAGAGGCCAGGAACCACGGCCAATGGAAGCTGCAGGGGCAGCACCTGCGGACAGGGCAGTGCGCAGATCCGCTTGGCCGCAGCTCCACGCAGGAGCCGGAGGGGGCGGACGTGCCGCTGCTTCCAGGAGCTGCTTGAGGTAAGGGCCACCCGGAGCCTGCTGTCCCAGCCCTGATCTCCTCCTGCCCTCTGAACTCTTCGGTCCCAGCCTAGAGTACCCTCCTACATCCCTAACCCTTCTTTCTCCTTCCCCATCCCAGAGCTCGCACCCCCAGCCGCAGCCATCACCACCACCCCCTGCACCCCAACCCTCTGCCCCAGGTTGGGGCTCCCTCTCACACCCTGAACTCTTCATTTCTGGCCCCACCCCAGAGCCCAGACTCACAGCCAGAGCCCTCATCCCCTCCCACACCCCAACCCCCAATTTTGTGAGCATTCCTCGCCAGCCATACACTTTCCATACCCAGATGTGGCCCTCAGGACAAAAAGTTTGCCCACCTCTGGGTTAGACCTTATGTAACATACACCCTAAGCTATATTAGAGTGTTTGTCACTCTTTGCCCCTAGAAAGGGACTGACTGAGGCTTTGAGAATGTTTGATTTAATGGAAGGCTAGGAAAGAATAGAACATTAACTGAGACTGAAGAAACAAATGCAACGTACCTTTGCTTCAAAGAATTTTTTTCTTAATTTGCTATCTTGCGGAGGTACTGTTTTCCTCAAAGTTTTATACCATTTTCTAACAACATACCCTCTCCAGCAAGCTTGGATTCTGTTCAAAAGAAAATGTCGATGTTCAACAAATACAAACATACATTTAAAGAGAATAAAATAATTATCTGAAATGTAACCATCTGAAATTTTTCAAACACTTAAATATTTACAGTGCATCCACCAGTGCTGAATTTTCATTATGTAACTTGGGGCAATACGGCAAAATAAATGTTCAGCAACAGCAGCTTGATTGGAAGTAATCCTTACCTCGTAATACACTTTATTTTAAACAGACGTGCCCCATCATGTATTACTCTGGTCTGATACTGCTTCTTTCTACACAAAGGACAGGTCTTTTTACCTGCAAACTTTTCAAAAGCTTTCAGGCACGCCTAGAAAAATATTATCATTTTAAAATTTAAGTAGTCACTTATAATTTGTAGATGTAATGTTAATTTTTCTTCATAAATAAACCAGATTCACTTTAGATTACACTAAGTGAACATTTTTTGCTCTTTCATGAATTCAAAATAGCATATTTACAAGAATATACATTTATATCAATAAACTACTGGAAATAAGCAAATGGATGATAAATCGTTTTAGCCTTCATGGAATCAAATATTACGAATTAAGCTCTCTGTCACTTCGATGTACATAATTAGTAATCCGTACACAAACATATGTGGGTTTCCCTTGTATGCAAAATGTAACATTGTAAAACAGGAATAATAATATCTGTTAATTATGTTTCTAACAGTAAATGATATTGAGTCAAAATGCCTTCTTGCAAAACCAGAAATTGTGCTTACAGTAGATTTAGAGCATTTAAATTACAAGAATGCTGTATTGCATGCTTTAATAGTTAAACCAGGGTCTACTTACTCTGTGAAATACATGGGAACATGAAAGCAGCACCTATTGTTCACAGAAAAAAACACAAGAACAGCTTGAAGTTTAAACTAGTTTAAAAGCTGAACACCAAAAATACATGAAGTAAAAGAAAATATCTGAATGCAGAAAGGTTAACAAGCCTGCTTGTTGGTAGTATTACAAAAGACTTCTATTGAAAATGAAGTTTAAATATTTGCAAATTTTATTCTAAAAAATATATAAGTGAACAGCATAAAAAACTTCTGTAGGAAGCAACTAGAAAAATAAAATACGGCTCAAAGAAACAAAATAGTCATTCATTAGTTTTGAATTGCTTCATATAGAAAAGCGCATAGCAAATGGGGGGGGGAGGAGCCGTAAAATGCCAAATGAAAAGAGAAAATACATTCAAAATAAAAACTGATCTTTTTCCCCCAGAAAACAGTTAAATTTCAGTAAGTGATATGCAGCACACACACAGTCTTCTCAGAGAAAGTGTGCTCACAAGCTTCATGCAAACTTCACCTTTTTCTGACCCAAACTCCTATCAAATGATAGTGATCTCTATTCTGACAAAAGGTACAGCATTAGACAAAAAAAGCAGTTGGTCCTTAGTGGAAGGAAAAACTGGGGAAGGAGTGAAACTAGAATAAGTACTGTGCATTACTGAGCTGGCAAACACAAAAGGATTAATGGCTAAACAGCCAGCAAAAGGAAAAGCTTTCAGATACAGTGGCTTTTTTCTCTTGAGGGAGGACATGTAATGAAACATGCAAGACAAAAAGAATTCCAGAGACATGTCCCTTTTTTGTGCCAAATCTAAAGTAACCTTTTAATGAGTGCTGTGTTTTGCTCTCTCTAGTTAAAACTTAGACCTAAAGGGTAGCAGACTGCCTGAGTTTGGCAGAACAGCCTTGTTCTTCAAGGCCATCCCACCTGTCTTTGTGCAATTTTATACTTTCTTTTAAATAGGCAGCAATGTGGTAAAATGGAAAAAATAAATAATCCACCTCAAAAACTGAAATTTCAACCCACCCACTGCCCCCACCCCAGTTCAACAAAGCAGAAAAATACCACAAAATGCAGAATGAAGGAAACTTACAAGCAACTTTGAATAATGGTTTTCTCCTCCTAATTATGTTAACATCTGTCTAAAGAACAGCACTCATCTTTAGCTAGTTATTTGTCCTTTTTGTTTAAGTAATTTTAAAATTATACATGAGGGAATATTAATAAAATGTTTAATGCAATTATGCTTACATTGCACATATTTGATGTATAAAACCATCAAGGTAAAATGCAAACATGCCCTCAGAAATTGTGACTAAATGACCAACTTATATTGGGGACACACCAGTTTCACTCTGTGGACAAAAATAACTAAAGAACTATTTTTTTAAAACTAGCCTAACAAGAAAATAAGAGAAATAAGGCATGATTTTTTTTAAAGTAAATTGCCCAATCAATAACTATTGTACAATAATGATGATGAACTAAGGTTAAAGCTGTAGCCACTTAGGCTATTTTTGGTTGGCTCAAACCCCAAGTGGGCACAGACCTATAGAAGTTTTGCAGGACTAGATATAGAGGTCTATTAGTTTTTTTTCCTCTAGAGTAATATTTTCAGCAGCAAAAGAATGTCCCTATTAAGCATTCTATACCACTTCTCTCTCCAGGGAAGCTTCAGATCTGGGTATAATAGTTGGACAGGCAATCAGATATTTGAGTGACAGCTAGGGATTTCACTGAGCATGCTCAATAGAATCCCCATTATCTATATGTGGATATGGGTTTTTCTCCTGACTACCAGATATTTGTTAGTTAGAAAACTGTGTTAAAATGGCCTCGTCTGAAGCTATTGCTCTTTCCTGTCTGACAGGTCTGTTACTAAGATTCATCAAGAAGATTTCTAACAATAATTGGCTTCTACCTCTTCTGGTACCAGCGGACAACATAAGCAACCTTATCAAGATGCCCTTCAGAGACTAACACTTTAATTTACAGAAGAGCAAGAAACAGCCTACCTGCTTTAGTACAACTTTTTTACTTCAGCACCTAATTGCCTAGACTACTTTCCCCCTACGTCAAGTAAGTACTGCTCTAAAATGCTGAGTAGTTTTCAACTTCCACTGAAGTCAATGAGAGCTGAAGCTGCTCAGTACCTTATAGAGGTGGGGGTTGAATGCAATGATGCCCAGCAGAGTTACTCCATCCAAGAGAAGAAGAAATCCTCAATTGTGTTGAGACTTTGAGAAGAGCTAAAACTGGGAACTAAAGAGTACAGGATGTGACAGCTTAATGTGTATGAATAGTTCAGGATCTGGGAACGCCAGGATCTCTGAGCAGCAGGAGCCTGCACAACCTAGAAAGTCAAGAACATGGTCTAATGATCCTTTAATTAGGCAATGTAATTGACATTCTCTTAATAAAAGGGAACCAGTGAAAACAACCTTTATAAAAATTATTTGTGGTGCACCGACAATGTGTTCAGTGATGTACAGCACACAAAGCAGACATGATTTCTGTCCCAAACAGTTTGCAATCTAAGAATTGGACCCTGCAAACACTTCAGAAGTTCTATTGACTTCAGTGGAACTCCACCTGGTGTAAGTATTTGCAGAGCCAAGCTGTAAGATAACAAAATAGAATTTTCACATCCAGGTCACTAGTTCAAATCCACCCAAGGTCACTACTGACCAAAATTCACTATCTTGTAGTTAAGGATCATGAAATGAGTTGATATCAGTACTCTTCTTTATGGACATGGTTCCAAAACAAAAAAACCATCACTACAAATTGTATCCTGACAGTCTGCAGAGGTGTGAGAGGCCTGGATGAAGACTGAACTGTTTTCTGACCTCTAACAGAAAGCTTTCGCTGGATAAGGGTTGTCACACAATAGGTGCTGCAGGAACTTTTTCCTTACCATCCATTCCTTTGTTGAATTTGTTCTTGCATACCTTTAAACTTGCATAGTCTTTAAACTTTAGTTCTGTCAATCCAGTTCATTCCACAAGTACTAAATTAACATAAACTAAAGTAATGGAAATACAGCAAATGAATAATTGTAGAAAAATAAGTTACACAACAGACTCATTAAGTCAGCAAATATTTCAAGTTGGAATCTCTAATTTTTTCCTCTTGTTCCAACTAAAATTTTCTAGTATAACCATAACTTTAGAAAATGAATAACTAATAAGTGCATAACTGTTTAAAGAATGTTTTTGTGCAGAATACACTCCAAAAGTTACAAATGTACCTGTGGTTGAAGTGCAAATTCTTCCCTACATATTGCACAAGGTTGCACAGAATCTCCCTGTTTTATAGATCTTTGCTTTACTTTATCCCATTCTTCTGCTGTTAGTGGCAAGGAAGGAGGCTCAATTAAGCCCAGTTTCTGAGCTAGAGTGGAAAAAAAAAGACACACATTGATACTTCTACGGAATTAATTTTTCTTCACATAAACCTCATTGCTATGTAGCTATTTAAAAATACTGTACACAAATTCATAACCAAACTACATTCCAACCTATCATAGAGTATTCACTACAGACCTGATTCTGCAATGTGCTGAAAGTACTCAGCTCCCACTCAAACCAATGGTGGTTGGGCATGCTTACCACCAGGCATGAGGTGTTTAGCACTCATCAGAACTGGGCCTTTTTAATGTATATGGCTAAAGCAGAAACATGTTTTTTAATTTAATTTTTTTACATTCAGGTAATATGCATTTCCTTATCTGTTAATAGCTACTTAAGGTTTATTAAACTTAAATGCATAGTGCCTCATATAAAAAAACAGGACAAGAATCAGGAGACGTAAGAGTCATGAAAGCCAAAAGGGCGAATTTTCAAGAAAAAGGAGCACGGTCTATAGCACTACAGGCAGCTGACAGGTCAAGGAGTTATGAGGCTGGAATACTAGTTCTAAACTTTGGCCAGGAAGAGATTATTATAGACTTTGGGAACCATTTTAGAAGATGGCAGAAGGCAGACTGGAGAGAATCTATGATGGAAATGGAGGAAAGGAATGCCAAATAGCAGATGTAGACAGAACATTCGGTGAGTTTAGAGATAAAGGGAAGATGAGATAGTAGTTGTAGAGGCAGATGTGGTAAGGCAATATGGGAATGACTAAAGCATGCTTGTAGTGTGAAAGAAAGGAGCCTGAGGAAAGTGAGAGGCCAAAGAGAGGGTGATGGGGTGTAGGGATATCAAGAAGTTGGGAGGAGAGGGCGTCACTGGTGAAGGGGAAAGGGTTAGAGGAGGGGAGGAAATAGGAAATTTCTCTCTGAGATGGAAAAATAAAAAGAAAGTGGGAGGGAAGAGAGGGAGAGAGGAGGCCATACTGGATCTTCTTGACTTTCTCTCTGAAAAGTCAGTAAGATCCTGTGTGGAGAGGGAACTGGAGGCCAGAGAGGGGGGAAGGCTTGAGGAGAGAGTCAAAGGGAGGAAAAAGGTGGTTCACCTTAAAACAAGCCTATATGGGCAGCTCAGGATTCCATTCCTACATGGAGGAATCCTTAGCCAGCACAAAGTTGGCTTTAGCACCCTCCATATTGGCCCCCATCCAGCCCTGGGACTGGGGGAGGTGGAAAGGTGCAGCTGAAGATTCAGATTAAAGAAAAAGAGCAGAGATGTCTGTTTTTAATGCCTATTAATGAAAAATATCTGTGATTCTTCTCTGAAATCAAACAAATGAAGTTAAAGAAATATGGATTGGATGAATGGACTATAAGGTGGACAGAAAGCTGTCTAGATTGTCGGGCTCAATGGGTAGTGATCAATGGCTCAATGTCTAGTTGGCAGCCGGTATCAAGCGGAGTGCCCCAGCGGTTGGTCCTAGGGTTGGTTTTGTTCAACACCTTTATTAATTATCTGGATGAGGGGATGAACTGCACCCTCAGCAAGTTTGCAGATGACACCAAGCTGGGGGGAGAGGTAGATATGCTGGAGGGTAGGAATAGGATCCAGAGTGACCTAGACAAATTGGAGGATTGGGCCAAAAGAAATCTGATGAGGTTCAACAAGAACAAGTGCAGAGTCCTGCACTTAGAAGGAAGAATCCTATGCACCACTACAGGCTGGGGACCGACTGGCTAAGCGGCAGTTCTGCAGAAAAGGACCTGGGGATTACAGTGGTCGAGAAGCTGTGAGTCAGCAGTGTGCCCTTGTTGCCAAGAAGGCCAATGGTATATGGGGCTGTATTAGTAGGAGCAATGCCAGCAGATCGAGGGAAGTGATTATTCCACTCTATTCGGCACTGGTGAGGCCACACCTGGAGTATTGTGTCCAGTTTCGGTCCCCCCACTACACAATGGATGTGGACAAATTGGAGAGAGTCCAGCAGAGAGCAACGAAAATGATTAGGGGGCTGGGGCACATGACTTATGAGGAGAGGCTGAGGGAACTGGGGTTATTTAGTCTGCAGAAGAGCGAGGGGGGATTTGATAGCAGCCTTCAACTACCTGAAGGGGGGTTCCAAAGAGGATGGAGCTAGGCTGTTCTCAGCAGTGGCAGATGACAGAACAAGAAGCAATGGTCTCAAGTTGCAGTTGGGGAGGTCTAGGTTGGATATTAGGAAACACTGTTTCACTAGGAGGGTGGTGAAGCACTGGAATGAGTCACCAGGGAGGTGGTGGAATCTCCATCCTTAGAGGGTTTTAAGGCCCGGCTTGACAAAGCCCTGGCTAGGATGATTTAGTTGGTGATGGTCTTGCTTTAAGCAGGGGATTGGACTAGATAACCTCCTGAGGTCTCTTCCAACCCTAATATTCTATGATTCTATTCTAAGGCTTAAAGAAATTAAAGGACAATATAATGAAAAAAAATTAATTTAAGGGCTAATTTCTTTTTTCTTAAATGGCATACCCTGCAATTCTTCTCTGCAAGGTTGGATCCCATTGAATACTTACAGGGGTGGACTAAAGCTGGGGATCATGATAAAGTGCTAAAATGACTCACTCATGCCATGTAGTCAGAGGAAAACCTCCAAAGCTGAAAAATGAGATTCACATGCACCTGTAGAGAAATGCATATGGTTCTGGGATAACACTCAAACAAACACCATTACACTTTTAATCAAATATAAAACTTACCCTTTTAAACAAATACATATTTTAAAAATATCTCTTAAGACACGGTGGGTCAGATTTTTTGGCATACCATTTAGGAGAGAAGAATTTAACAGGTAAGCTGTACTTTTCTCAGTCAAATGAAATGTGCAGCTATCCTTCATTGATATGGTTAGTAGAGACAGCCATACATAGGCAGGAATAGAGATCAAAAATAAAAGTTTTAACCAGATAGAGTAGAAATAACTTCTGCAGGTCCATAATCACATTATTTTATTTGTATTTGGCTTCCACAGCATGTTAGATAAACCATGCCTTGTGCCAAATGAAAAGCCAACTTGTAGTGCCTGCTAAATATATGTGGATGTGGCTATATGGACGCCTTGCAAATTTGTTCATCAGATGTGCAGTTTTTCTTATTCCTGGTATAAACTGTGACTCTGAGTGCAGATTTCATAAACACACCTTATAATCTTTGACAATGCAGCCCTTAATCCACCTCAATTAGGTGGATTTTGAAGTATTTTTACCTCTGCATCTTCAGTGAAAGGGGACAGTACAGTAGACTTTTTAATTTATTTTCAGCAATATCCGACTAGCCTCTATTGCCACAATAATGGAATACCTCACTATCGACAATGTATTTATCCTCATTGCCCTTAAGAAGTAGGAAGGTACTATATCCTCATTTTCCAGAAAGGGCACTGAGGCATAGAGAGACTGACTTCTCGAAGGTCATAAAAGAAGTCAGTGGCAGAGCAGGGAACTGAACCAGCATCCTAAGCTAGTACTCTCACCCCTGGGCCATCCTTCGCCATACTGTACAAGAGATTAGGAGAGAAATATTAGTGCCAGTTCTCATAAGTGTACAAACAAAGTAGCTTGATCTGTGAGTGAAATGAGATATAGTTCTGAGAACTACCTTTCCTGGGCAAAATAAGCAGTATTCTGTCACAGGGAGAACTCCTGACTCTGACATCCTGAGGGCAGAAATGATTTTTCTAGTAAGTAGGGCTGTCAAGCGATTAAAAAACTTAATCCCGATTAATCGCACTGTTAAACAATAAGAGAATACCATTTATTTAAATATTTTTGGATGTTTTCTACATTTTCAGATATATTGATTTCAATTACAACACAGAATACAAAGTGTACAATGCTCACTTTATATTTATTTTTGATTACAAGTATTTGCACTGTAAAAAACAAAATAAATAGTATTTGTCAGTTCACCTAATACAAGTAGTGTAGTGCAATCTCTTTATCATGGAAGTTGAACTTACAAATGTAGAATTATGTACAATAAACTGCATTCAAAAATAAAACAATGTAAAATTTTAGAGCCTGCAAGTCCACTCAGTTCTACTTCTTGTTCAGCCAATCGCTCAGTAAACAAACTTGTTTGTATTTTCAGGAGATAATGCTTCCTGCTTCTTGTTTACAATGTCACCTGAAAGTGAGAACAGGTGTTCTCATGGCACTGCTGTAGCCGGCGTCGCAAGACATTTACATGCCAGATGTGCTAAAGATTCATATGTTCCTTCATGCTTCAACCACCATTCCAGGGAACTTGTGTCCATGCTGATGACGAGTTCTGCTTGATAACAATCCAAAGCAGTGTGGACCGAGGCATTTTCGTTTTCATTATCTGAGTCAGATGCCACCAACAGAAGGTTGATTTTCTTTTTTGGTGGTTCAGGTTCTGTAGTTTCTGCATTGGACTGTTGCTCTTTTAAGATGTCTGAAAATATGCTCCACATCTCGTCCCTCTCAGATTTTGGAAGGCACTTCAGATTCGTAAACCTTGGGTGGAGTGCTGTAGCTATCTTTAGAAATCTCACATTGGTACTGTCATAGTATAATCCCCACTCTGAACCTTAGCATCCAAGAGATGGGGTACCAGCATGAATTCCTCTAAGCTTGATTACCAGCTTAGGACCTGTACCGCTGCCACCAATCAGGAATTCCAGTGCCTGGTACACTCTGGTCCCCCCAAAAACCTTGCCCGGGGAACCCCAAGACCCAGACCCTCTGGATCTTAACACAAGGAAAGAAAACCCTTTCCCCTACTGTTTTCTCTCCCAGGCTTCCCCTCCCTGGGTTATCCTGGAAGATTACTGTGATTCAAACTCCTTGAATCTTAACACAGAGAGGAAAATCCACCTTCCCCGTCCTTCTCTCTCCCCCTCCCAGACTCTCCCGGAGAGAGAAGGTAATCCTAAAACAGAGAGAAAATTAACCTCTCTCCCCCTTCCCTACTTTCTCCCCACCAATTCCCTGGTGGATCCAGACCCAGTCCCCTGAGGTCTCACCAGAATAAAAAAACAATCAGGTTCTTAAACAAGAAAAGCTTTTAATTAAAGAAAGAAAAAACAGTAAAAATTATCTTTGTAAATTTAAGATGGAATATGTTACAGGGTCTTTCAGCTATAGACACTGGGAATACCCTCCCAGCCTAAGTATACAAGTACAAATTAAAATCCCTTCAGCAAAATACAAATTTGAACTCCTTTCAGCCAAATACACATTTGAACTCCTCCCAGCCAAATACACATTTGCAAATAAAGAAAACAACCATAAGCCTAACTCGCTTTATCTACCTAGTACTCACTATTCTGAACTTATAAGAGCCTGTATCGGAGAGATTGGAGAGAAACCTGGTTGCACGTCTGGTCCCTCTGAGCCCCCAGAGTGAACAACAACCAAAAACTAACAGCACACACACAAACTTCCCTCCATCAAGATTTGAAAGTATCCTGTCCCCTGATTGGTCCTCTGGTCAGGTGACAGCCTGGCTCACTGATTTTGTTAACCCTTTACAGGCAAAAGAGATATGAAGTACTTCTGTTCCATTAACTCTTAACTATCTGTTTATGACAGGTACCTTCCTAGCGTTTTGTCAAATCTCCAGTGAAAACGTTCTTAAAATGAACAACATGTGCTGGGTCATCATCCGAGACTCCTATAACAAGAAATATATGGCACAACGCAGGTAAAATAGAGCAGGGGACATACAATTCTCCTCCAAGCAGTTCAGTCACAAATTTAATTAACATATTCTTTTTTTAATGAGCGTCATCAGCATGGGAGTATGTCCTCTGGAATGGTGGCTGAAGTATGAATACGAATGTTTAGCATATCTGGCACATAAATATCTTGCACTGCTGGCTACAAAAGTGCCATGCAAATGCCTGGTCTCACCTTCTGGTGACACTGTAAATAAGATGAAGGCAGCGTTATCTCTGTAAATGTAAACAAACTTGTTTCTCTTAACAATTGGCTGAACAAGAAGTAGGACTGAGTGGACTTGTAGGCTCTGAAGTTTTACATTGTTTTGTTTTCGAGGGCAGTTATGCAACAACAAAAAAATCTACATTTGTAAGTTGCACTTTCACAGCAAAGAGACTGCACTGCAGTACTTGTATGAGGTCAATTGAAAAATACTATTTCTTTTATCATTTTTACAGTGCAAATCTTTGGAATCAAAATATATATACTTTGATTTCAATTACAACACAGACTAGAATATATTTGAAAAGTAGGAAAAATCCAAAATATTTAATAAATTTCAATAGGTATTCTATTAACAGTGCGATTAAACTTGCCATCAATTTTTTTGAGTTAATCATGTGAGTTAACTGTGATTAATCAACAGCCCTACTAGGAAAGCATTTTTAACTGAAAGGAAGAAGAGACGTACCGCCCTAAAGTGCTCAAAAGGGCAACTTGTTAAGGCTTGTACGGTTGTTACATTTCCAAGTAGGCGAAGTGTGCATCAAGGAAGTGTTGATAATCTTTGCTGCATTGATGAACCTCTTCATGTGGATGAAAATCTAGTTTTGTCTAATTTCTGGAATCTAGAAGGTTATCTAGTGATGCAATTTCGACCTTGAGAGTACTACCATTTAAGATGCATTCCAATTCCTCTTGAAGGAATAACAGAATGCTGGAAATCTCACATTTGGGTGAATTTATGTTCTTGTATCTAGCAGTGGCAGAATTTTGAACAAAATCTGTCATAAGCCTAAGATGTAGAGTCTTTTCTAGAAGCGGGAGAGAGTAGCAATATCTTGTTTTGAGTAATCTTTTTTTCTTCTGCATCTCCCTTTCAAAACTCAAGCCATCAGACTTGTGTATCCAAGCCTAATTTGTCCTGGAGAGAGAAACGTTCCTTACACACCAGCACAAGAATTGGGTTTCTAGCACTGCCACCAAGCACCAGTGCGTTTAAGACCTTTTTGAGGCTGTGTTATGATGTTTCTTTCACTCTGATTTTCCTGGGTTATCTTATCTAAAAGAGGAATTAAGGTAGAAGACATACAAGATGCTCTTTAGCCAGTCCTAAGATGGATTCTACTGCTGTTACTTCTGTGTCCATTCCTTTGAAGTCTTGTAAATGTCCTAGGTTGGCTTTGGTCTGGTTCAAGATCTCAGTAAGGCAGTGGAGGAATTCCGAAGGGACACTCCATTCCCTTTGGATCATCTGTCTTTGATTGAGTTAGTCCATTTTTGTAGTTTTTCAGGTGTATACAATTTTGATACCACATCTTGTTCAGCCCTTTAGAACAGGGGTTGGCAATGTTTCAGAAGTGGTGTGCCGAGTCTTCATTTATTCACTTTAACTTAAGGTTTCACGTGCCAGTAATACATTTAAACATTTTTTAGAAGGTCTCTCTCTATAAGTCTATATATTGTATAACTAAACAATTGTTGTATGTAAACAAGGTTTTCAAAATATTTACGAAGCTTCATTTAAAATTAAATTAAAATGCTGATCTTATGCCGCCAGCCCACTCCCGGCCTGGGGTTCCATTCACCTAGACTGGCAGCGGGCTGAGTTGGGCCTGCAGCTGGGACCCAGCTGGCAAGGGGCCAGCAGCCAGAACCCCAGACTGGCAGTGGGCTGAGCGGGACCGGCGGCCGAGACCCCAGACTGGCAGTGGGCTGAGCGGCTCAGCCTACTGCCGGTCTGGGGTTCCCTCCACCGGCTCCTGCCAGCTAGGGTCCCGGCTGCCGGCCCCGCTCAGCCAGCTGCCGGTCTGCGGTCCCGGCCCTACCTATGTAGAGTGGGTAACTACCTTCTCCCTGATTTTAGCCCATTCTCTTCCTCTCTCTCTTTCTGTACTGAGCTGAGGGTGGGGTGCACTGAGCACAAGGCTGGGGGTGAAGGAGCAGGCTGGGGGTTGGGGTGTAGGGTCTGGCCAGGAGCTAGATTGAGGGACGGGGACTCAAGGTTGGGGCAGGAGGCTTGGGTGTGGAGCGCTTACCTGGGCAGCTCCCATTTGGTGCGGGGGTGTGTGCAGGAGCATCTGTTTCATGCGCAGGGCGGGGGTGGGGATGTTGGGGGTGCAAGAGTCAGGGCATGGAGTGTGGGGGAGCTGGGTATGTGGGGGGGGTGCCAAAAGCAGAGCTGGGGTTGTGGGGGGTGCAGGGCTCAGAGCAGAGGTCTGGGAGTGTGTGTGGGGGTTCAGGAGTCAGGGCAGGAGGCTGGGTAGGGGTGTGGGCTGGAGTCGTGGGGATGCTCCCAGCCCCCTGCCCTGAGTGGCTCACGGCTGGGGGCTGGAGGGGATGTGCCCTGATTCCACCCTCATTACCCAAGGCCCCTCCCTGCCTCTTCTTCAGAGCAGCGAGCACGCTGCGGCTGTGGTTCCACTTCTCCCCCACTCTCTCTTCCCCTCTCCAGGGCCATCAGCTTTTCGGCTGCAGGGAGGGGGAGGAGCAGGAACCCAGCATACTGGGGGAAGAGGCGGGGGAGGAAAGAGCTTGGCAGCCGGTGGAGGCTTCCCCGCAGCAGCAGCCGGCAGGACCAAGCTTCTGCCCCCTGCCCCTGCAGGAGAGCATGGTGGGCAGGGGGTGGAGAACAGCAGGTTGGTCCGGGCAGGATTTTTAATGGTACGTTGCTGCCTGCCAGGGTCCCAGCCGCCAGCCCGCTGCTTGCCTGGGTTCGGCACTGGGCTGAGCAGGGCCGGCGGCCGGGACCCCGGCAGACAGCAGCGTGCCATTAAAAATTGGCTTGCGTGCCATCGTTGGCACGTGTGCCATAGGTTGCCAGCACCCTGCATGTAGAACCGCAGTCTGACCTTATTAGAGAAATTTTTCTTTGAACGTGAGTTCCAGAAAGCTGATACGGTCATGTTCTTCCTCCTGTGACCAGTGTCTTTGTAATGACTCCTGATTCCACTGGGGACTCCCTGCCATCTTTGCAATGACTCCTGGCAGGCTGATATCCATTGTCAATGAGAGTGCCTTGCATGATTATTTCCCTGAATGATCACCAAAGTATCCACAGGCTTACTGATACAGAGAGTTTGGTAAATCTTTAGAGGTCTTGCTGCGTGTGTGGTTCCAGGTCCTGAACATGAATTTTTGAAGTAGTTATATGTAATAACTTGAGTTATTGGACTTGACTGTGCACAATACCATCATCCCTAAAATTAGCAAGCAGAAACCCTAAGATTACACTATGAGGCTTGAAATGAGCAAGCAGTTGTGATAATCTTTCCTTTCACAGTGTTGTTCTCCTTAAAACAGATCTTTCAGAGGTTTTCTAAAAATAAATATTGATAAATCTCCATCCAAAGTGTAACATCCTCCTATCTGTGTGAACCTTTATGTACACTTCATAATTCTGCCTGTCCAGCATATTTTAGTTGCTATCAGTGCAGAGTCAGCAATTCGCTGTGGACATGGCAAATGGAATACATAATTTAGTTGAACCCACCATCTTGAGCTCTGCCAGTAGATTATATGTGAGGAAGGTGACTTCTGACCCAAGGACAGCTATGATTTTAATTGTTAAAGAAATTGTTTTATCCAGGAATTCCAGCCCTTGTGAAGAGAGGGAAGAGTTTCACAGAGCTTAAAAGATGTCTTCAAAAGCTGAGTCTGGCTTTATGGTTTCTCTCAGTTTACAAGTTTATTTGCAAACTTTTATTCGTGAGGAACACAGCTTTACTAGAAAAACATGATTGTTCTGTAGATAGTAAAAAAATTTCAATATACTTAAAATAAGCATAATGTCTAAGGTTAATTGTTAAGTTTTTTCTTACTATAGTTTGTACTCTTTAACTATAGATTTCCATCACATCACATCACATACAAACTTCTTGTTACGTTGAAAATAACAGCTTCTTGAACAAGCAGTTGAGCCAAGAATCCATCAGCGTTGTTAAGCAATCTTATATGCTGCATTGGCAACCTAAAATAGGTGGCAAAGAAAACTTTAACCAATGCTGCAGGCAGGTTCTCTTGGCAAGTGTGTACAGTTTCTAGTGCAGTATATGTACTTTCTTTCACAGGCTCAGGAGATCCTCAGCACTGTATCTGGGCAGCTTTGATACCCAGACACTAATCCAGTCCCTATCAACAGATCCTGGAGCTCATAGTTCTGGGGGCTTGGAAGTGCATCCTGAATCTAGGACTAGAGGCAAAGAGAAAGTGTATGAAATTGAAGTATTATATTTAGTAGTGCAAAATAGTCTCTTCACTGATGAAAAATGCACTCTCCATCAACTTCCTTGTAGTAAAATGCATTCCTCTATCAGCCTTATCATTGTTGAAGTAAAATTTGGGCTTTAAAAGAGAGAGGAGAGATCCTGTAGAAACAATTATGACTGACATCTTCAGAAATCTGCAAATTAATACAATTTTTAATAGCCCACTTGGTAGTCCAAGTCATGAGAAAAGTTTTACTGTTGTTTATCTGTATTGCATTAGTATCTAAAGGCCCCAATCATGGATCAAAACCCATTTTATTAGGTGCTCAAACACATAACAGTGAGACTGTCACTGCCCCGAAGAGCTTACAATTTAAGTATAAGACAAGAAACAACATGTGGATACACAGACACTGGGAGCATAAGATAACAATGAAACAAATTTGGTCAGCATGAAAAGCAGTGGTCATAGCACATCTACTTAACCATACATTTTTTGTAGACATCATGACAGAGAAGAATTTTAACAAGCCATTTGATGAAGGGCAATGAGGTGGCTTTGCGGATTTTTACTGTGAGCTCCTGCTATGCATGAGGGGTGATATGAGAGTTAATCACAAAGATGCTTGTGAGAAATTTTCCCAAATGGGTGGCAAAGGCTGGCAACACTGGCAGAGTGAAGGCAGGAGTTGATGTTTCAATAGAGAATAAGTGATGATAGGTAGGACAGGGATAGGACAGAACAGCCTTAAAAACAAAGATGAGTCATTTGTTACGATCCAGTAGAAAAGGGAGAGAAAGTGGTGGGACACACACAGAGGGGTGGTAGGATGAAAGTGACTAGCCAGGAAAATGATCTTTGAAGCAACATTTTGAATGAATAAAGTGGGGCATGATTGCATTTGTCAAGGCCCTAGAGATGGAGGTTGGAGTCATCAAGATCCAAGAATATTCATGTTTACCCACCAAAAGTTTACATGACAAATCCATTTCACATTAGCTTGATGTTTCTGCTAAAATGATCAAGTGAGACAATTTTAAATACTGACATCTAAATTGCACATCTTTAGCTTTAAAGTTAATGTCCATGCTGAGGTGAATGGGGTAGTGCAGACCTGATCTATCGTTTGACTTGTCTGCAGATTTAGAAAGAGAACATTGCATCACTTCACGTTTGCAAGGTTGTCTTCACAACAAGAAGAATTGGAAATGTAATTATTACAATGAAATATTGTAGGAGGATACAATTATTGTGCCAGATGCGAAAAAGTTATGGCAAAAATGTAAACAGTTTATTGTGTAAAGATATATTGAAGATTACATGATGATGTTTAAATGTAAAAGTTTTTTAAATTTTTTTTTCAATTTTAAATTACAAAAACAAATTTTATAAAAACGTTTAAAATGAGTAATTTAAATGTTTGTCTTTCAGTAAATTCTTTGGATTCACTTGCACAAAAAAAATCTATATTGGACCCTTTAGTGCTGAGTTGGGAAGGAAATATTTTGTCTTTCTTATAAAAACCAAATGAATACATTCACACTTTAATTTTTTTTTCTCAACTAAGCCTTCAGCTTCCATGATGACTCTCACCATTCATGTAAGGCAAATAAATATAAAACCCAGACAAATAAAGTCCTTTTAACTGATGTGAAACCAGAATCATGTGAACACAACCCCTGTTTCCCCACTCCCTTTTGTCCTATTTGTTACTTATTTGTTGAGTCTAGTACACCATAGGAGGAAGGAGAACAGCCTGCTCTGCAGAGAGGAGACTGGCTCCTGGCCACCTCAGCCAGTAGACCTAGCTCCACTCTCTCGATCCGCCATCCATCCCTGTACTGGCAACAGAAAGTGGGGAGGAGCCACTGGTCCCCAAGCCTGGGAGGCTCAGAGCCATCACAACCAAGAGGAAGAGGTGTAGAGTACTGGTGGTTGGGAACTCCCTGCTGAAGGAGATGGGAGGATAGAATTAAAATTCAAAACCATCTTGACAAACTAGAGAATTGGTCGGAAATTAACAAGATGAAATTCAGTTAAGAGAGGTGCCAAGTACTTGTATACTAAAGAGAGAAAAATCAAATGCACACTTACAGAATGGGGAATAACTGGCTAGGCAGTATTACTGCTGAAAAGCATCAGGGAATTAGTGTCCAATTCTGAGCACCACACTAGGAAAGATGTGGACAAATTGGAGACAGTCCAGGGGAGAGCAACAAAAATGAGAAAAAACACAGAAAAATTGACTTCTGAGAAAAGGTTAAAAAAACTGGGCATGTTTAGTCTTGAAAAAAGAAGACTACAGGAAGCTGATGAATCTTCAAATATGTTAAAGGCTGTTATAAAGAGGATGGCACTCAATCAATGGTTCTCCATGTCCACTTAAGGTAGCACAAGAAGTAATGGGCTTAAACTACAGAAAGGGCAATTTAGGTTAGATATTAGGATCTACTTTCTAACTATAAGGGTAGTTAAGTTTTGGAATCAGTTTCGCAGGGAGGTTTTTAGGAACAGATTGAACAAACACCTGTCAGAGATGGTCTAGGTTTAGCTGGTCCTCCCTTAATGCAGGGGGCTGAACTGAAGGATTTCTCGAGGTCCCTTCCAGCTCTACACTTCTATTATTCTATGAAATTAGGGCCTGACTTTCCAACTGATGCCATATAGGCAGACCATTGTGCCAGTACAGCATCCTATTGATTCTGTGTAGATCTTATTGCAGAGTCAGGGTCTTGAATTGTAAATTCTTTAGAATACGGACATGTGTGTCTGCATGACAGCTACCCCAATGGCAATGTGACCTTCACTGGGGTCTTTAGGCATTTCCAGAAAGAGAGAGTAAATCAGAATGAGTGTAAAAGCAGCAAAGAATCCTGTGGCACCTTATAGACTAACAGACATTTTGGAGCATGAGCTTTCAACATGCATCCGACAAAGTGGGTATTCACCCATGAAAGCTCATGCTCCAAAACGTCTGTTAGTCTATAAGGTGCCACAGGATTCTTTGCTGCTATTACAGATCAAGACTAACACGGCTACCCCTCTGATATCAGAATGAGTGGGGTTTATCTCACTATATTGTAAGATCTTGATGGGGAAGGTCTGTGTCTTTTTTAAAAAAAAGGTCTAGTCAAAAGGTTTTTGGGGGAAAGGAAGCATAGGCCTTGGGGGTGCTCAGACCCCCCGCTCTGACCCACGTCCCACCCCCACCCGCCACCTATCCCCAAAGCCCTCATGCCATCCTGTGTCTTCCCACCCCCGCTCTGCCCCAGACCCTGCCCACACCCCACCCTTTCTCCCAAGTCTCCACCTCTTTCCCGCCTCTTCCCACCCAGTTCTGCCCCCTCCCCTGAGTGTGCCCCATTCCCGCTCCTCTCCCTTCCTCCCAGAGCCTCCTGCACACCGTGAAACAGCTGATTGCAGCGGGCAGTAGGAGGGAGGGGGAAGAGTTGAGTGGTGCAGCCTCCGGTGGGCAGGAGATGCTGGGGAGGAAGTGGGGGAGCTGGCAGCCAGTGGGTGTTAAGCATCTGCTAATTTTTTTCATGGGTGCTCCAGCCCTTGAGTGCCCAAGGAAAGACAGGGAAACCAAAAGAAATGTTTCATGGTAAGAATGCTGTAGAATCCTTTAGCAAGGGTATCTCTGAAACTAATGGTTGGGAAAGACATCATGGCTGTTAGTCTGCTAATATACTTGCTGCATTTTTATAGTAACGTTTATTGTCACTGTAAAATTGTATTATAATAAAGAAATATTTCTTCTTTGAGTGCTTGCTCATGTCCAATCCAAAGTAGGTTTGTGCTTGCTCTGAATTCCATCACCGGAAACATTTTTCTCTTGGTGATATCTGTCAGGTCAGCTCTGGTGCTCCCTGAAGTCGTGTCCTCACAGTTAGTATAGTTGGTAGTGGACTCCATTTAACAGGGTTAGCACTTCCATCATGCTTGGGTATGTCTTGGTCCCCACGATTTAAGCCGTGTGTGTCATGCCATCAGCAAATACTGGTTAGTCACCCACATTCCAGCTGCCTTAAGTATCTGAGGGAGGCCCACATGCAGGAGTGTTGCAGGATTTGCAAGGGATTCAGGCCCAGAATTAAGGAGGACAGCAACACCAGACTCAAGTATCCTTATGGAGGCAGCGCTTCGGAGCTGAGTCACAATGACTCAGCACCAAGTACTTCGGCTTCAGTGAGAAGTGCCCCACAGTCTCTAAAGGAGGTGCAGCGCCGTTCCGCTTCTCTGGAGCCAAGAAAAGACTCTGTCTATGGCCTGGCACCGACACTCATCCTTAGTGCCGAGGACAACAACGCCAGCATGGGATTCTCTGCACCACTCTCTATTGACGGTGCCAAGAAACAAGCAGAGAAAAACTGATCAGGGGAGATTCCCCAATCCCAAGGTCTGCAGGGCATAGAGATACTGATAGAGTGTGACCTGTGTTGGGCCACTCGGAAATGCCAGTGATGCGCATGGTACCACTGACTCCGGCCCCAGTAAAGGCGCCGTTGGACACTCTGCCAAGGGAGAGCCACCAGAGTTTGACAGCCCTAGTGCTTCCGTCCATGCCAGAGGCATTAGAGGCAGTGAGGGAGTTGCTGTCACTCCTGGTACCGCCATCCCCAGCCACTCAGGAGCTGACTGCGGTGGCACCGGAGGCAAGGACCTTTGTATCACCAAGACCCCAGATGCCATCAAAAGGGGCAGTGCCTATCTCCTTCCTCCCAGTACCGTTTACCAACACAAGTTGGCATCACCTCACCCTGGTCGCTGAGAAATGACTCCTTGGAGTCAGATTCTGAGGTGGAGTCATATGTCTCCTGCAGGAGCAGACACCACTCCAACCAACAATACCCAATGACTGAGATGAGCCAGGGCATTTCACCAATGACCTGGTCACCAGTGCAGTGGCAGATGAAACTACAGTGGCCATTTTGGAATGCCTGGACTTTTCAGCCAGTCCAGGGTCCACAGTCCACGAGGTCCTACTCCGTTGCATTGGGGTTGAGAACTCCCTCACTACCTCCCTTGGAGCAGGGACCAGGCCTCGATGCCAAGCCCAGTACTGAACTGCAAGACCCAGCCCCATGGGACCCATCCAGTGCAGAGGGCAAGGAACAAAGCCCCATGCCTCATTCCGCTTCCTCTTCTTCCAAAGAGAAGATGGCTGGAACAAGTATAGAGTCTTCCCAGACAGCAATAGGGTGCACTAGGAGCTCATCAGGAGGGTAACCCAGAACCTGGGTATCCAGGTCAAGATCTCTGAATCATCCCATGCTCAGGTCGACATTTTAGCAGCTTCAGGGCTATCTCGGCTGGCTCTGCCTTTGAACAATGCCATTCTGGACTCCATCAAGGCCTTATGGCAGACCCCTGTGTCCCTCCAATCTATTGCGAAGAGGATGGATAAAAAGTACTTTGTCCCTCCCAAGGGGTATAAATTCCTGTACACATACCAACACCCACCAGGCTTGTTGGTATTTTCAGCTGCAAATGAGCAGGAGTGGCAAGATCAGCTAGGGCCAACTCCCAAGGCCAAAGATGCCAAAAAATTAGACCTTTTTGGCAGGAAGTGTACTCAATTGGTGTCCACCAGCTCTGGATCGCAAACCAGCAAGTGCTCCTGAGCGGGTATGATTTCAACTCTTGGAGCACAATGGCAAAATTCAAGGAGCTTTTGCTGTAGGAGTCTAGGGATGAGTTCTTGGCCCTTGTTGAAGAGGAGAAATTGGTGGCAAAGGCATCCCTCTCAGCAGCTTTGGACACGGCAGACTCTTCAGCCTGATCCATGGCTTTGGCTATGGTTATGAGAAGAAGTTCATGGCTTCAGTCCTCGGGACTGCCCTGTGTGGTGCAGCAGACAGTGCAAGACCTTCTGTTTGAAGGCAAGTTACTCTTTTCAGAGCAAACAGACTTGAAGCTGCATAGTCTGAGAGAGTCTACGACCACCCTGAAATCCCTGGGGTTGCATACACCAGCTCCCACCAGGAATTATCATGAGCCCCAACCATTGGCCTGCTTCTATCCGCCACAGTAGAGACAAGACTATAGCAGGAAGAGTGGAGGCTATAAGAGGAGGTTTTTGTCCGAGTCCTCATATGTCCTAGTGCCTGCCCCCCTCCTCCCCCACCCCCTGAGATAATCAGTGGGATCTAAGAAAGCCTTTTGATGGGACACTCAGGGATGATGTACCAGGACAATATGTGGATCCAATTTCCCCTATTTTTGTTGACCGGTTGTCCACTTCTATCGGGCATGGATCCATATTATCTCAGATCGCTGGGTGCTATACAAGATAGAAATATAATACACCCTTCAATTCAGTTGTTCCCCTCCTTCCCACCCTCCCTTCCCATCCCTCTTTAAGGACCCCTTTCACGAGCAACTTCTAGATCAGGAGGTGCAAGTTGTTCCAAAGGGCAGGAACAGTGGAAGAGGTTCCACTGGAGTGAAGGGATTGGGGGTCCTAATCAGACCGATCTTGAACCTATGAAACCTCAACAGATTCATGAAGAAACTGACATTCCACATGGTCTCCTTGGTCTCCATTATCTCTTCTCTGGATCTAGAGGACTGGTACACTACTCTCAACTTGAAGGATGCATATTTTCATATTGTGATATTTCAAGGACACAAAAGGTTCTTATGATTTGTTGTGAACCACAAGCACTATCAATTTACTGTGCTCCCATTCAGCCTGTCAGTAGCCCTCAAGTTTTCATGAAGTGCCTGACAGTCATCGCAGCCTTCCTGAGGAAAAAAGGAGTTCAAGTCCACCCCTACCTTGACAACTCGCTGATCAAAAGTCGATCCAAGGCCCAGATGCAGGCAGATGTGGAGATAATACAGTCAACCTCCAGATAATATAGGACCTGGAGCGGTTGATAAATATGCAGAAATCTACCTTTTCCCCAGTTCAAAAGATAGAACTGGAACAGACTTCAAGTCGATCTAGTCCAGAGCCCTTCTCCCAGAAAACTTGTTCAGAGCACTTGGGGCACTCAGAGAGAGTCTGAGGAATCACCCCATCAAGAAACTGCTTAAAGCTCCTAGGTCATATAGCATCATCCACCTATGTGGTATAACATGTGAGATTACAGCTCAGATCTCTCCAGCCTTGGCTGGCGTCAGCATATGCCCTGGGCTGACACCATTTGGACAGGGTGGTATCGCTTCCTCTGTCCATGATTGCAACCCTTCTTTGGTGGCTAGACCTGCGGTCAGTACGTGCAGCAGGAATCCCATTCTCAAGGACCCAGTCATCAATGTCTCTCATCACACAATGGGATGGAGGGCTCATTTGGGGATCCACAGAACTCAGGGCCTCTGGTCCCCGAAGGAGCTCTCGTTACACATCAATGTGAAGGAACTGAGGGCAGTGCCCCTCGCCTGCCAGGGGTTCCAAACCCACTCGGAGGGCAATGGGCATGTCAATCCTTACACACAACACGACAGCAGGGCAAAGCACAATCCTCTCCCCTATGCCAGGAAGCTCTTCGACTGTGGGAATTCAGCATTGTCATAACCTAGTTGTCATAACCTAGTCCCAGATTTGGACCTTAGCGTCCAAAATATGGGGATTAGCATGAAAACCTCCAAGCTTAGTTACCAGCTTGGACCTGGTAAAGCTGCCACCACCCAAAAAATTAGAGTGTTTTGGGGCACTCTGGTCCCCCCAAACCTTCCCTGGGGACCCCAAGACCCAAATCCCTTGAGTCTCACAACAAAGGGAAATAAACCTTTTCCCTTCCCCCCTCCAGGTGTTCCTGGAGAGATGCACAGAAGCAAGCTCCGTGAATCTAAACAGAGGGATTCCACCCTCCCCGTTTCCAGCCTTGGAAAACAGAAGTACCGAGAGCTAATCTCTCTTCCCACCTCACCCAGAGGGAATGCAAAGTCAGGCTACTATATCTAACACACACAGATTTCCCCCTGACTTCTTCCTCCCACCAATTCCCTGGTGAGCACAGACTCAATTCCCTGGAGTTCCCCACTAAAGAAAAACTCCAACAGGTCTTAAAAAGAAAGCTTTATAAGAAGAAAGAAAAATACATAAAAATGGTCTCTCTGTATTAAGGTGACAACTACAGGGTCATTTGCTTAAAAGAAATATGACTAAACAGCCTTATTCAAAAAGAATACAATTCAAAACATTCCAGCAACTATACCCATGTAAATACAAAAGAAAAACAATAGAAACCTTACTGCCTTACTATTTTTGTACTTACAACTTGGAAACAGAAGATTAGAAGAGACAGAAATCCTCCCATAGCCGAGAGAGAGACAGGCACAAGACAAAGAACTCAGACACAAACTTCCCTCCACCCAGACCTGAAAAAGTCTGGTTTCCTGATTGGTCCTCTGGTCAGGTGCTTCAGGTTACCTCTTTCCAGGTGTAAGAGACATTAACCCTTAGCTATCTGTTTATGACAAGCATAGCCCACTCAATTCACCTTGAAGCCTCCTACTTTCCGGGCTCACAGAATGAGTTAGTGGATCACCTCAGCAGATCCTTTCCCAACCATTACGAATGGTCCATTTGCCCAGACATTGTAAGCACCATTTCCCAAAGGTGGGGAACACCCTAGGTAGATCCATTCACGACAAAACACAACAGGAAGTGTCTTCAGTTCTGCTCCTTCCTAGCCACAGCCTGGGCTCACTCGCAGACACCTTTCTCCTCCCTTAGACGGACCATCTCTTGTATGCGTTTCCTTCCATGCCTCTCATACAGAGTTCTGCTGAAGGTCAGAAGGGACAGGACGCATCCTATCCTGACAGCCCCAGCCTGGCCATGTCAGCACTAATTCACTACCCTCCTACATCTCTTGGTGGACACGCCAATCAGCCTGCCCCCGTTCCTGGGCCTGATCTCTCAGGACCACAGCTGTCTATGTAATCTGAACCTTGAGTCTGGAAGCTCCATGGCTGAATTCTGCAGAACTGATATACTCTGGGCCTGTTTGCAAGGTGTTTTTTGGGAGCAGGAAACTGTCCACTAGACCCACTTACCTAGCAAAGTGGAAGAGATTCTCAATCTGTTCAGGAACTGAGAAGCAGCAGGGCCCTATATACAGGCGCTATGAAGGTGTGGCTCCTGGGGCACCAAAGCCGACCCCAGGGATACCATGGGGGAAAGCTTTCTGGCAGCAGGCTCGGGGTGAGCACACACCTACACTGGAATGGACATGAGCAACACATCTTGAAGAACAGATATGGAAAGTTAGTAACTGAGGTTTTTTAAAAGAAATTTGCTCACTAGGCATGATTCCAAGCTCTCACTTTTGTGACTTTTATCTTGTTGCATGTTTGCTTCTTAATGTGAAGTAGATATTTAACTACAGGTGTTAATTCTTGCTGGGTTTTGCCCCAGGATCATCGCAAAAACAAACATTTTTAGGTTTGGGCAGGGGTGGGTAAATGTTTGCAAAAGCATACAATTTATGCCCAAACTAGTAAACATCATTTACTAAACAAAAGGTAAAGCAACAGTTGCACACAATCTTATGTAATCATTCCAATATTAAAAATAACATCTGTTTTTGTTTATACTTGTATTGCATTGTACTTTCAACCACTAATATAAAAAATATATATATAAAAAAAATCAGTGTGGAACACAGTGCCTGTTTCTAGAATGAAAAAATTCTTCATCTAGACTTACTAGTTTCTTCCTTCTCTGTCACACTGAAAATAAATTCAAATATATGACAGATGTGAGAAGTATTCAACTTTTTTGATGGCAGTTTAAATTGTCCTCATTGTTTAAATGATCACTGTTTACCTGAAGGCCCAAAGTACTTGATTTTTGACATTTTTATAAACTTTCTATGCATTATACAGTTTTATGCTAAGTTATAGTATTGAAAAGAACATCTAGTTATTGTATTCTAATAAGTTTGAAATAAAATGCAAAAATACACAAATCAGAATATAATGGTTTACCTAAAGTTAGTTGTGGAGGATTAGGATCAAGGACATATTCCTTTTCTGGATCTTCCTTTTTTGTGTGGAGAATGCTCTTTTTTCTTAGTCCAGTATATACTACTGCTCTGACCATCTCTTTGTTCACAGGTTTATAAATGTTCTTTTTATTCATTAACTTTGATTTAAAAGGATCTGCTAATGAAAGATCCTGGAGCTGTAGGTTATGTAAAATATGATCTTGTAAAGCAACTGCAGTAACAGCTAAAGTATCTCGTTTGGAGGAACTGCCCTAAAAAAAATTCCATAATTATTAATATAAATGACTTGCATACGTGTACATTATCTACAGTATATTAAAAAAGAAAAGCTCAGCCTTTAGCCAATGATGTTTTAATTTGACAAAGATTTTTATACATATACAACTCCCATGCTTGAAGTCTTACTAATATACAATTACCATAATATGAAACTTAAGGTTAGGATGTGTCAGTAACATCAATCTTAACTTATAAAGTCAAAAGAAATGTTTGATTTATGGTTTATATTAAATAAAATAGCAGTAATTTTTAACTTTTAATTACTGAACCCATAATTATTATATGCAATAAACTCATTATGAACTATAAAAGCTTGACATGCCTAAACATATTTTGCCTCAGTATAATTAAAAACAATCCCAAGGCTAATCTTGCCTTTCAGAGCCCTGAACATAAACAAGTACTTGTAAGTATATATTACTTTTAACACACTAAATGGGCCTATCTATACTCAGTTCAATTTTTTGTAATGCTCACTCCTTTTAGCATAAAATATGACCTGTGCACCTTGTAGTTGTTTTTAGAACTGTGAACTGAAGTCATTGATGAACTACTTGTCTTCAAAACAGAATAATGATGCTCCATTGACAGGGACAATTGACAGCATATTTTGTAATATCTTGTAGTTCTAAAACCAAAAATACAAAAGAATTAGTAATGTTTTTGATCAACAGAAATACTCTCATTGACAGTACAGCGGAAGTATACAAAATTAATGTTCACTATTTTCTACACCTGTGGAGAACAAGCGGTTAGCACAACACACACAATAGTACTGAAAAAATTAGCTCCATGTAACCAAAAGTAGATTGTGACCCCTCTGCCCCCACAAACTCCAATGTACTGCACATGCTGTATACAGTATATTTTTGAATAGGAGCTAATGGATCTGTCGTGGAAACCTGTCTTTATATCAGCTTTTTAGATTATTTGTATTGTGTTAGCACCTAACAGCCCCAGTCATGGACCAGGACCCCATTAAGATAAGCACCATACAGACACACACACAGACAGACGCATACACACTTCTCTGGAAGCTACTTCAACATCTGTTGGCAAATCATCCTCCTTCCTTTTCCCCCTTCTCAATTTGGGTACCTAGGTCTCTGTTCTGAGCCTTCTCCTCTGTTTTCCTATCCTTGGCTGAATTCATGTGGTCACTGAGCTGAATTCTCTTTGCTGATGACTTTCAGGTATATTTGTTCACGCCTGACCTGTACTCTGTGTTTCGATATAGGTTGCCAATTTTCCCGGGAGTCTCCTGGAATCAGGCTCTATCTCCCGGAGGCTACTGAAGCCAAACCGAGAGATTTTAGGCTGATAAAAGTTCAGTGGTGCAGCAGGGCTAAGGCAGGCTCCCTGCCTTCCCTGGCTCCATGCCGCTTCCAGAGCAGCCAGCACATCCCTGCAGCCTGGGGCAGCAGTGGCCGGCAGCGGTCTCTGTGTGCTGACTCTGCCTCCGGTGCCAACTCCACAACTCCCATTGGCTGGGATCTGCGGCCAATGGGAGATGCGGGGGGTGCGTGCAAGTAGGGGCAGCGCGCAGAGCATCCTCCTCCCCCACCATCCTGGGGCCACAGGGACTTGCTGGCCGATTCTGGGAGCGAGTAGGCAAGGAGCCTTCCTTAGCCCCACTGTGCCACCGACTGGGAGCTGCCTGAAGTAAGTGCTGCCTGGCAGGAGCCCTGCACCCCCAACCTCATGCCCCAGTCCTGAGGCCCCTCCCAGAGCCAGCACCCCATACCCCCTCTGCACCCTGTCCCAGCCCAGAGCCCCCTTCTGCACTCAAACTCCCTCCCAGAGCTTGCACCCCACACCCCCTCTCTGTACCCCAATCCGCTGCCCCAGGCTCAGCCTAGAGCCTCTTCCCACACTCTGAACCCCTTGGCCCCAGCCCAAAGCCCACATCCACTCCCACATCCCAACCCCCTACCCTGTGAGAGTGAATGAGGATGGGGAAGAGCAAGCGATGGAAGGAAACGGGATGGAGTGAGTGGGGAGGGGCTTTGGGACAGTGGGTGGGGCAAGGGTGTTTGGGCATGTGTGATTAGACAGCTGGCAACTCTACTTTGAGATCATATTTTGTTGCCTCCCTGACTGCCTGTATTGGATTGTTTATTGTTATCTTAAACTCAGCATGGCCAAATTTAAGCTCATAATCTTTCATCCCAAAGCTCCACTATTTCCAATCTTCTTTACCGTTAATGATACCACTATCCTCTGTCATGTAGGCCTGTAATTAATTTGGAGATGTCTCTGACTTCTCCCTTTCCTTCTCTCCCCACATCAAGACTATAGTCAACTCATGTTGCCTTTTTCCTCCTCTATTCAAAATCTGGCCTTTCATTTCCACCCCAAATAGAAAATCCTCCAAATTCCTTGTCCCTACCCATATCATCTCCCACTTTCATTACTGCAATCTCCTCCCCTGGTCGTCTTCATACTAACCTTATGGTTCCATTCCATCCAAAATGCTGTTGCCAAAGGCTACCTTCTTATCTGTGACTATAACTAGACACCATTTACTCGCTGTGCTGGTGCGCATCTAATTAAAACTTCTTGTCCTTGACTTCAAGGCTGTATGTCGCACAACCCCTGCCTGAATCTTGGACCTGGATGTGTCTGTGTTGCTCCCCATCAATCTTTCTGCTCACTAATGACTACACCTTCAATATGCTTTTTGTATCCTCCTCTCACAAACATTTCTGTGCCTTCTTCCCCGCTGCCCTTTGTGCTTGGAATGCCCCCACAAACATGTCCATCAAGTCCACTTCCCTTATCACATTCAAATCCCTCCTAACAACTCACCCACTTCTGCTGTTTTACCAATGGAAAAATTAAGGGAAGTCAGATAACACCAAAAAAAGGGGGAAGAGAACCTTGAAGATGAGTGGTGATAACAAATAATAGAGAAGGAGTGGAACGAGAAAAGACAAGGTTACAGTGATAGAATCACTAACTGGATTTTGCCATGTATATTAACCTATTTATTTTGGACATTATAGAAGTGAGTTATGGATTTGAATGAAAAACACACTACAATCACCTGATGATGAGGCTATTATTTTAGAATTGGAATCATTAATCTACATTAGGATTACAATTGTCTCCATCTTGACTGCGGTAGTAATAGAAGCAACTGTGCACCTCAGTGATGGGTAAAGACTGCAGCATGACTAACCAATCTTGTTGAGGCTCAGTCTAGATCATTTGGACGTGATAATGGTAGGTTGGGGAAAATAACCAGAAGACATGATTGTGGTTCTATTCTCCTTCAACGAGGTTGTGCATCCGTCTTCCATTACCAGAGTTATTCATATAGAGTTCTGGATAGTATCAGTAGCTAGGATTGCTTTCCTCTATTTATGCTTGGTCAAAAGAGCCAATTTCATTTCCAGACCATACCTAATGAAAACCTTGCTGTTGTCATCCATGGCTTTGTCACTTCAAAATTAGACTATTACAATGTGTTCTCTGTAGACCACATCCATAAACTTATTCAGAAACTTAAAATGGTATAGAGTACAGCCATCTTTTTAATGAGTTGAGAATTTCACAAGGAGTACTTCATACCTGTGCTTCATGATTAGGGCCCTACCAAATTCATGGTCCATTTTAGTCAATTTCATGGTCATAGGATTTTAAAAATAGTAGATTTCATGATTTCAGTTATTTAAATCTGAAATTTTACAGTATTGTAATTGAAGGGGTCCTAACCCAAAAAGGAGCTGGGGTGGGAGTTGCAGAGTTATTCTAGAGGGGGGTTGTCGTACTGCTACCCTTACTTCTGCGCTGCTGGTGGTGGTGGCAATGTGGGCAGCCAAAGAGTGGTGGCTGCTCACCAGGAGCCCAGTTCTGAAGGCAGTGCTGTTGCCAGTAGCAGCACAGAAGTAAGGATGGCATGGCATGGCATGGCATTGTCACCCTTATTTCTGCACTGCTGCCTGTAGACTGGGACCTCAGTTAGCAGCCATCACTCTCTGGCCACCCTGCTCTGAAGGCAGTAGCACAGAAGTAAGAGTGGCAAGACCATGACCCCCCTAACATCACCTTACGACTCCCCTGCAACTCCCTTTTGGGTCAGGACCCCCAATTTGAGAAACGCTAATCTCCCTGTGAAATCTGTATAGTATAGGGTAAAAGCACACAAAAGACCAGATTTCATGGGAGAGACCAGATTTCACTGTCCATGACATGTTTTTCATGGCGGTGAATTTGGTAGCGCCCTATTCATGAGCTGTTGCTTGGCTTCTGAGTTGAATTTAAAGCACAGACTATATAGTAATAATAATTTTCCCTTCTCTTTATTATGGAATGAAAGCTGTCTCAATATTTAAAGTGACACAGGTCATATCTTCACAATAATTTACTTTACATCTTTTATGAATTAAAAAAAAACAGATTTTTTCGTTTTAGTTGTAGTGGAAACTGTTGAAACAAACAATACTCCAAACACTCCCTTGCTTGTTTGTAGTCCAAACACTGCAGCATTTTCCAAGTACAAAGAGCACCTAAATATGGAATAAACTACAAGCTGATTATAAACAAAAGTGAATTACCTGGCTCACCTACATCCACTGCTCAAGCTTGATAGAAATAAACAAACAAAAACAGGATAAGAAGTGAAGAGTAAACTAGATATAACAAAAAGTTCCCTATTAACAGTCTCAGGTATTATGTATAACAGGGGTTGGCAACCTTTCAGAAGTGGCATGCCGAGTATTCATTTATTCACTCTAATTTAAGGTTTCGCGTGCTGGTAATACATTTTAACATTTTTAGAAGGTCTCTTTCTACAAGTCTATAATATATAACTAAATTATTGTTGTATGTAAAGTAAGTAAGGTTTCTAAAATGTTTAAGAAGCTTCATTTAAAATTAAATTAAAATGCTGAGTCCCCCGGACCGGTGGCCAGGACCCGGGCAGTGTGAGTGCCACTGAAAATCAGCTTGAGTGCCGCTTTCAGCACACATGCCACAGGTTGCCTACCCCGATGTATAACTTAGGGAAGGACATTAAAAGACTGTTTTTTAACCTAATAATTGACCCTTAAAAAGCCAAGTCTCTCAAGAACTAAACCAACTCCCACTGGAAAAAAAACAGGAAGATTTCCATTAACTTTCATGGGAGTTGGCTCAGTGAGACATCATACAATTACCATCACAACTGACACTCACTTTTGACAGGCTCAGTAACAAGGCCAACAATTGCAAAGGTCATGGACAATGAACTACTCCTACCTGGAGGTGGTTTATTCCGGTTAAAGCTGAGTTATGTTGTTGGAGATTTTAGGGATTGCCCCAACTAGTGCTGTATCTGTTTGGTGGACTGAAAGGATTTGTTTTTTCAGAGATTAATTGACCTTCTGTTCCTCTTCTCAAAATATGTTAAAACTATCTCTGACTAAAGAATCTCTTATTGTAAAAACAAGTTTTGAACTAAAAATTTAAAAATATAATAAAATCTATTTTAACTACTGCAACATGTTAATTACTAATTTAAAAAAGTGCACCAGGCTGCCAAAAGATCTCCTCAAATCACTCTTTATAAAGTCTGTGTAGAACTGATAAATGAAATTGTTTTTAATTTATTAATGTAACTTCTGTTCACCATCCACACTACACTTGCCTACACTGTAACTTCTGTTCCATATTGTAATTCAAACCCCATTTTAAAACACTTACTCCATTTTGTAAAAGCTTCCTCCAACCTTCATTTTTGCAAACCCTGCTGTAATCTTATTAGTTTAGTTTAGATGTGTGAATGAGGTATGTATGGATGACGGAATCAACCTCCAGCCCCAGCCTGTCCTGATGAGATAAAGTTCAAATACCAACGGCTGAAGACCTAGATAACAGCCCTAAACAAAGTAAGAAGCATCCACCCTAAAAAGAAAAGGGCAACGGAACAACAGAAGGAAGAACAAAGCCAGATTCAAGGCTGAAAGTCACGCCTGCAATTGATGGGTGATCAATCTAAACCCAGAGGCAGGGTGACACAGCAAGACCTATAGGCTTTGAATCCAAACTAAACGCCTATAAAAAAGATGGGTGAGATGAGAGGCTCTGGGTAACATTCTGCTGCCAACATAGAAGGACATCAGTGCCTGCCCAACAGAGATCCAGCTTGTCCTTGGGCCTGGCTTTCCTGGCCAGTTAGCCGCCACAAGCTACAAACCCAAGCTACAAAATCAAGCTATGAACTTAAGCTATCTTCAGGACTGGTAACTATGCAGCAGCTGCAGAACATCTGATGGGTGTGTGTGTGTGTGTGTGTGTGTGTAGGTATTAGGTATAATGTGTGTGTATAAGAATTAAGATATTAGTTATTAGTCATAAATCAAATCGTTATCATAATAAATGTGGCATCTTTGTCTTGTCCCCTTTAATAACATCCTGCTGGTTTTTACTGGTCTAATATAATTGGTATAACATCTGTGTAGTGCTATTCTAACCACTGATTTTTATGATAATCAATCATTTGAATTTCTATAGCACCTTCCATCCCTGGGCCACAGAACTTTGCAATCATGAGGCAAATTAAATGTTGCTGACTATTCCCATTTTACAGAAACCACCTATTCACCTGCCCTACCCACCTCTTTCTCCTTCTCATCCTTAAACACATCAGATCCCATAACAGTAGCCCCATCTTTGCACAAGTCTCCCTACTGCACACTGGTTCATGTCATGTGTCTCCCTCATTTATCAACCCTCCCACTCATCTCCCACAGAATCAGCCCTCCCTTCTCATCTGCCTTTGCTTCTCCCTTCCCCCCACCCTCAGTCTCTCTCCCTACAATGGCCTCTGCTCCTGAATGCACCCAGCACCTCTCTCCTTACTGGCTCCTGTTTTCCCCAGCAGGCTCCTGTCCTCCCCATTGCACACTGCCCCCCTTATTGGCCCCCCGCTTCCTCAGCTCACTAATGGCCTCTGCTCCCTCCATCACAGTGCTCCCCCTTACTGGGCCCAGCATCCCCACATCACACAGTGCCCTGCTTATTGGCCCCTGGTTCCCTCCAATCCAACGGCTCCTGCTGGTTCCCACCCACCCAATGGCTCCTGCTCTCCCCATCACACATTACCCCTCCCCCTTATTGGCCCTAGCTTCCTCACCCCCATCCAAGCCATGGCCCCTGCTCCTCCACCACACACCCCATTGGCCTCCCTGCCCCCTCTTAGTGGCTCCTGTGGTCAGCCCCCGATACAAACACCCACCCTGCCAGGGGACTCTGCAGCACCCCTGGGCTCGTCCCCTGGAGACTGTTACTGTCTTTTTAACACCAACCTGCTCCTGTCGCCGCGGTCGGCATCGGGTTGCTTAGCAACACAACGCCCAAGCTTTATCACAGCCCGCCCCCACGCCAACGCGAGGTAGAAACCGAGGCGTACGCGTGCGTGGCGCGCAAGTGGGCGAGCGGAACGTCAGGGCGGCGAGGGCGTACGCAGCCCGGAAGTTCATGTAGCGCGAGGGAGGAGTGTGGAGCGTGGGCGTGAGGCACTGATGCTTTGCCTCTGGAAAGGACAGGCCAGAGGCACGTGGGCACTGCCCCAACGGTCGGGGTGTCCTCCTGCCCCTGGGTGAAGCTGCGCCTTTCGAACGCACGCGGAGCTCTCCGGCCGGCGGGCGGGCCAAAGCGGCGCGCGCGCCCTGCGCGATGTTGGGCGGTTTACTAAGCGTTGCGTTGCCCGCGCTACCTCCTTTTGGTGGGGGCCAACTGCGCCCCCACTGGGTGAGAGGCAAGGCCCTGTGCTGAGCCACCCTGGACTTGGGGGCTCCTTAGCTCTGGTCAGCCTGTTGCGACCACATATGGGGCACTGATGAAAGCTGGGTGGGAAAAGGGGTGGGGAGTAGATTTCATTATTGTGTCCCCATTTTTTGTCAACATTTGAACTTTAAACAACATTTAAATTGCAACAAAAAAATCTCCCCCCCCCTTTTTTTTCCTCCTTCACACCTTTTCTCTCTCAAACAGTAGTTTTGCTGCAGTCCCCTCCCCCACCCCACCCCCGGACTGCCAGGCAGCACTGCCCATATAACTTAGCACTCCTGGCCAGCACACAATTGCTGCTCGGCAGAGAGGTGCCCACCCTGGATCCCTGCAGCAGGCTGCCCCCACCTCCACAATTGTGTATATTTTCATATCTGTGGATTTGCTATTTGGATTTTATTCTGGTTCCTACATCTCTGGTGCTGCTTACTTTTCCCAACAGCGTTTCTTGCACTTACCTGTATGTGTGTTTGTAACACAGACTCCACTCTTATGTTCCATTGTAATTACTACACTCAGCTTCAGTTAATATATCTGCCTGAAAAAAAGTTTTCTTCTGTTTTGTCCTATTGTGATATTTTTTGTGCTGGGGAAGTTGGAGCAAAACTTGTTCAGCTGTTTTGAGCTAGCTATCAGAAATAAACACTTTTAAAAAAAAAATCAGATTTTGTATGTAGAAACAGTTAGCTTTAAAATATCACTTTGGCAAACCTATTCATAGATGATACAGTCAGAAGCAGCCATTGTGGTTCTCTAGTCTGATCTCCTGCAGAACATAGGCTCTGAGATTTCTCTGAATTAATTCTCTTTTGATTAAAGCATAATTTATCATAAAACTATCTTAATTTAAAATTTTCCAGCAATGAAGGTTCCACCACCACTCCTGCTAAGTTCTTGTAGTGGTTTCTCAGTGAAATAGAAACAAGGTATTACTATTTACTTTGTAAGAGCTTGTAAAGAATTAGGTCTTGAAGGCCTCAATTCCATAAATACTTTCACTTGTGTTTAACTTTATTCACATGACTAGTCTCTGACAGTGGCACTCTTCTCATGCGTAAGTGATTGTAGGCTCAGGGCCTATGTTTCCATTTCTTTTTGGTGCTGAAAAGGGTACATCAAGTCATGTAAGCCATTTTGCTGCATCACTTTGCATACAGTTTCAGATTTTTGAGGGCAGAAACATCCACTACTTCTGCCCTTTGGGTTTCAGTGAAAATATTCCACAGAGCAGGGCTTTTCGTTTACCATCACAGACAATTTATTGTCACACAAAGGAAGCACCAGAACAAATATATCCAGAACTGCTGGTAAGAATAGTTGATTAATCTAGGCTTTTTTGGCTGGTTTTCTGGTTATCCTTTACACTTAGATCCCATTTTCCCTCAAATGGACTGGGCACATTAAATCAGGTCCTTAGTCCATGAGCAGCTTTTCCTCCATCTGGCTGGTTTAACCAGTTTTCATTGCATTTTAAAAAGACCAGCCAGTCAGAGGGCAGTTTACTCATAAAAGCTGATCCAATCTCATTCTGGCCTTCTCCTGTCTTCCCAGTTGCTTCTAAGGTATAACCAGGGCCAGCTCCAGGCACCAGCTAAAGAAGTAGGTGCTTGGGGCGGCCAATACCAAAGGGCTGCCCTCTGGCCGCTATAGGGGCAGCACGTCCAGGCCTTTGGCAGCAATTCGGCTGCGGGTCTCTCAGTCCTTCTTGGAGCGAAGGACATGCCGCTGAATTTCCGCCAAAGAGTAGAGCGGCGCAATCGCGCTGCCGCAGCTTTTTTTGTTTTGCTGCTTGGGGCGGCAGAAAACCTAGAGCCGGCCCTAGGTATAACCTATTTGTCTATGTGGAAAGCTTGGAATACCACAGTAGTGGTCATCTCCTTGTTACTCTCTCTTTCTGCTCAGAGATGTTCCTAACATATTTACAAACTAAAATAGAGTATTTTGTGACGTATTACAGAAGTGCATGCAGTGTAGTTGTAGCCATGTCAGTTCCAGGATGTTAGAGAGACAAGATGGGTGAGGTAATATCTTCTATTGGACTAACTTCCATTGGTGAGAAAGACAAGCTTTTGAACCACATAGAACTCTTCTGTGGGTCTGGGAAAACTAGTCCGAATGTCACAGCAAAATGTAAGATGTAACAGGCTGTTTAGCACAGTAGTTTTCAACCTGTGGTCTTTGGATCCCCTAGAGTCCTCAGAAAATGTCTAAGGCAGCGTTTCTCAAATGCGGCCATCAGGGTTTTTTCTTGTGGCCACAAGTGGCTTTCTTGTGGATGTGATGGAGTGGGGATGGGTGGCTAAATAGTGGCCCCTCCTGCTCCCTGTTGCTCCTGGATGCTCTGCCTTGGTGTTGATTGCTGGGACCACCAGTAGGGGTTGGGCTCTGCCCCCCTCTAGAGACACCTGGAGCACAGCGCTGGAGGAGCAGGCAGCCAGTGAATTCCCCACCTTCCCAGGGAAGTGGGGCTCAGGCTTTGGGCGTCAGCTCTGGGGTGATGGGATTGCAGGTTGTGGCTGAGGGGCTTCAGGCTCCAGCTCTGGGCTCTGGCTGTGCAGTGGCAGGCCCCAGGCTCTTGCTGTGGGGCTTCAGACTCCAGCCCCTTACCCACCCACCCCCATTGCCCCTGCTGCCTCCCCAGCCCCCCCCCCCATCCAGGGCTTAATTTGTCTCCAGGCTTACCAGAGCTGAATAAGTCTGCTGTGAAAAGTGATACTTGCATTTTTATTAATATCACTTTTCACAACAGACTTACTAGCTAACAATAAATAAATTACAATGATTTGGATATGTGTATATTCCTATTTACTTGAATTTCCTAAAGCTAATTAAGTATTTTAGGGGAAAGTGTGAGATTGGCCACCAGCAAGAGTGGGTGGCTGCACTCTGAGGACAAAAAATTTGTCCTGAGAACTCCTGGTCTAAGGGTTCTGCAAAAGGTTGTTGTTACCATAGAACAGTGATTTTCAGCCTGTGGTCTGCACACCTCTGTGGGTATGCAGAGAATGTCTAAGAGTTCAAAAGGCGTCCGCACTTCCATTTGACATTTTTAGGGGTCTGCAAATTAAAAAAAGGTTAAGATGCACTGGTTTAGCGTAAGTAATTAGGACATATTGTAAGGAACCATTCAAGGTACTCGGGTCCACTCTACCTTCAATAATACAGAAATAGCATTTCAATATATTTAATTGTCCCTCTTTTTTATAGATACATTTGTTGGAAAATAGAAGAGAAATTGCTTTTAAAGTCATCCAGATAGAAAATAGGTGGTTGATCTGTTGATGTATTTCTTTTCAGCAGATATAAATATCTTCTCAAATTACAAATCTGAACTAGCAGAGGGAAAGATTATAAACAGGTATTTGTATGTGTATATAATAGCCACCATCTTCAAGACTATTAAAGTATTAAAGCAGCCACCTTAAAAATGACTAAAACAGTTATTTTTATAGATATGGGGGAGAAAATAATAGAACAACCACTTTATGAAGCTGCAATTCAGTAGGTGAAAAACAAAACAAAAAAAATTAAACATGACACAATAATACCATATGAAAGTGCTCTCCAGCCTGAAGAAAAGAGAGCTCTTTATTCTTCCAAAAAGCACACAGTTAGAAGTCAATGAAAACATCAGCAGTGCTACCTCATTGAAAGGAACCAGAAAATGTGTCTTCAGATATCCTAAGCAATACCAAGATTAAAGTTAAAAGATTTCCATTCTTAGAGATCTTACAATACCTCAGTGTTTGTGTTTATTTGCAAAATGAGGTAACCCATTGCTGCAATACAAAAATCACCTGCATAATTAATTATTGGTATGGATTAACTGGGGAAATTTATTTCTGGTGTAACTACATTGGCTTCATTAGATTTTTACCAGCCATGAATTTGATCCAGTATGTTGGTGACTTTTAGGTATAACATTACACGTTTTTGTTGTAATAGTGAGCATGTGTCCTCAATAGCCAGCAACTGATTCTTTTAAAAGTTGCAAATAGGAGTCTTTTAAAGAAAAAGTTTTCATATGCTTCTATTTTTATTGTACCCAACTAAATTCGTCCCGTATAGTTTATAAAGTTTTCAGTAATAATGACCCCTCTGATTCAAGGCTACTATGCTTTGATTGAAATTAAAAGAAGATCAATGTCATATCAGTTTGTTTTTTTTTAACTCTGACACAGTGCTTAATTTGTGCTGGGGCTTGCCAGGGCTGAGCCCCGACACCTCTAGGCTTGGCAGTTAATAGCCCCAGTACTTCTAGGCTTGCTGCATCAGTTATGAAAGTAAAAAAATTGCTTGAGCCCTGGCACCATTTTCATTACAAATTAAGCACTGCTCTTACAGTAGTTTAATTTTCATATGGCTGCTAAACTGAAATGTTTGTATTAGCTGACACACAGTCAGGAATAAGTTAATATTCACATTGCAGTCTTCTAGAGAGAAACATGCCTCTTTAGCTGCCATTTCTTATTAAGTAGCACCTTTTAATAGGAGTGTACACTAGAAATGCAAGATAGCTAAAGTTACTTTAAACAGATTAGCATAAAGAAGATGTGGCCTGGTTTGAAAGTAGATGGATACATTGTTAGTGATATCAGTTTTCTATTCTTGTGTAGTGCTGTAATTTTCTCTTTAATTTACAGTGTTAATTATATGTTTTTAAATTGCTGAACTCATGAATCTCTCTAGAATGGATGAGTTTTACAGCCTTCTTTTGAATAGACTATGCAATGAACAATATAATTCTGTGTAATAAATTGGATTTGTTTGCCTGAAACATCCTACTTTGTTAGCACCCTACTTTGTTAATCTTTCTGCAAAAGAGTTAAGGCCCCATTCCTGCAAACAAGGACATCACAAACACAGGCGTCCATCTGCCTAGTTTATCTTTGTAGAATTGCAACCTAAGGCTTGAGTATACACTAGAAAATTAGGTCAGTTTAACAACGTTGGTCAAAGGTGTGAAAAATCCACATCCCTGAGCAGCATTCTTAAAACAACCTAAATCCCTGTGTAGATAGCACTAGGTTGACAGAAGAATTCTTCTGTCCATCTAGCTACTGCCTTTCTTGGGGAGGTGGATTATCTACTCTGACAGGAGAACCCCTGCTGTCAGTGTAGGTAGCACTATAATGAAGAACTATAGTGGTGCAGCTGTGCCACTGTAGTGTTTTAAGTGTAGACAAGCCCTAAGTGAGTATAGCTAACTCACTGAGTTAGGTGGCTTGTTGCACCATGTGGATATACAGAAGGTGGGCGTAGCTTTTTTGGAAGAGAAGATCTAGGATGTGGATTGAGCTGATCTGAGGTAGGAACCTGAGGAGCAGCCAACCTTGGAGTGAAGCTTTGAAGCAAACTTCATATTATATAATTAATTTCTGTGTTAATAAACCAAACTCCCAGTGTGTGGACACTGCTTGAGTAGGCTGGGAATAGCATCTGTGTGCAGAAAGATATTGATATTTTATCATTGTAAACAATATTTAGGGTACTAAAAGAATACAAGACAATAATTCACATTAGAGTCAGTCATACTGATGTCACATGCCATGCACACAGTTTGAGTAGGTTAAGGAGAATAACAGACTGGTGGAGTTCTGCTGTGGGTGGGAGGTTGGATTTGGTGAATCTGTGCAGATAGACATCACCCTCCGTGGAGAGCACAGTGTTGCAGAACCTTCCTGTATGCCCAGTGGAAGTTTTTTTTAGGGGAAAGGTGGAGTTGGAGAATTAAAAGGATCGACTGGCTATTTTATCCTTTTTAACTGTGTTTTGTTATCAATTCTATTAGTATGTTTTTATTCTTCTATTTGTTTGCTCTTTGTATTTCTCTGTTTCTAGTCAATTTCACATTTAGCCACTCATTCTCTAGCACAATGATGTAATGCTTAGGTTATAAACACAGCAGGGATGTTAGTGGCCTCATCCAGATCTTACTGAAGTCTATGAAAAGACTGCCGTTGATTTCAATAGGCTTCAGATCATGCCCTTTGCATGAAATACCTTTTCCATTGCAGGGAAGGAAGAATCAGTCTAAGGGAAAGTTACTTTTTTTTTTTTTTTAAACTAAACCATGTTTTGGGCCAAATGTGACCTCACAGATGTTCTTTTAATTTTTATTTAACATGCACTTCCACTGACAAAAATACTGTGTTCCGATGATATTCATCATACTTAGGATTTATATGTCTGTAGTACTTTACATTTCCAAAAGCACCATACGAAGATTAGCTAACTAACCCTCAAAATATCTCTACAAATATTATAAATATATAAATACATATTATATAATTATATGCACATCATTATTAAATGTGCAAGCTATTGGAATGCCTAGTGTTGGATACATCCTAAGTGTCTAGTTTTGAATATACCTAGGAAGCTCAGAATATGTTTTTAAAAAAGAAATTATAAGTAATAGACGACTATTTGCTCAACAGCAGATATTTTCTATTTGAGGGAAATCAATTTAGTTAAGTAAAAGTATAAATTTTACTTTTAACAAACACATGTTGTAGCAGTAGTTTTTGAATTTGTAAAAATCACCAGCATGTAATGCATCAAATTTGTTTCTGCTTCTTTATTTATTTTTTGAAAGGCACTCATTCCTTGAGAATGAAGTAAACATCTAGCTCTATCATTGCAGACTTCAGAATTAGCACTGAAAACATGGGATTCTTTTCCTGGGTTGATGAAAGTAGTTTCTTGTTTGCTGTGTCAAACAAAGCATGCTATTTGTCACATTGTGGTTTGTGTATCTTTTTAGAAGCTTTCAACTTTGATCTGAGTCAAGGTACACTCAGTAGCACAGATGACAGAAGTAACAAACCAGTGATGTGCATTGTCACTCACACAAACTCTTTAAGTCAACAAATACTGAGACTTAGATGTAGAAAACCATATTACTTTGGAGGAGGCTTGTGCGTTCTTGTGAGAAAACGCAGACCTTTGCCTTTCTTGTTTCAGACAAAGGTGTGGAACAATTTATTAGTTAAGGATTCAGTTCAATGTGTGCAATCAAAAGGTGCCTCTTCCAGGCCAGATTCTGGCCCTTACTTGTATTTTTAGGTAAACAATTGCATTTAAAAGACATAGCAGAGCTGGCTCAGTAGCACATAAAAGCTGCTTTCTTTAAACTGTCATCACAGTGGATTTCAGAACGTGCTTTTAATACTTCCAGGGTTGATGTTTGTGTCTCTTTCTCTTTTTTTTTATTAAATACTATTTGGAATAGTTTTTTTATTATTATTTAACTTTCACCTGGCTTTTAACTCATCTATGGTAGCTTTAACGAAACTAGTCTTGTATATGACAAGGCAAAGGCTTAGCAAAACATTTTGCAACATGGCCTTTTAAAGTCACAACTTTATTAAAAGCCCCAGTTTAACCCGTCCAAAAAAGAAAATGTAAAACAAAGACATAAAATGATGATAAATGAATGGTTGGTTTCAAGTTGTTTTGATTTACTATATTTTGTGAGGTATACTAATTATTCACATTTCTTTAGTTCTAGAGTTCCATTTCAGGTTTCAGGTTTATTACAATTCCCTTCTTTTTTAAGAAGTAACATTGGAAGAGAATGAATGTCTTAAATAATCAAAATTAGGGGATTTTGGATGTATAGGCTCTGTAGAATTTGCCCCATGACTGTTGTGGAGCCACAGTGTGACTCAGGGTAATGTCTATACCATGCTTGCCAGACTTGGAAGCTTTAGCATCACACTATGTGAGTGATTCATAGTTTTTAAGGCCAGAAGGGACATTAAGATAGTCTGTTGTGGCCTCCTATGTAACATAGTCCATAGAATTTCACCCAGTTGTCCTTGTATTGAGCCTAATAACTGTGTTTGACTAAAACATATATTCCAGAAAGTCATGTTGTGTTGATTTGAAGACTTCAAGAGATGGAGAATCCACCACTTCCTTTGGTAGTTTGTTCCAATAGTTGATCACTCTCACTGTTTAAAAAATCAGATGGCATTTACCCAAGGGATCTGAAATAGCTAAAGAATCAGCTAACTGAACTACTGACAATAAATGGGTATTTGGTAAATACTGGTACAATATTGGAAAACTAAAGGGTAGCCAACTTTATACTTATCTATGGGCGGGGGCAGGGAAATATTCTAAGGAGGATTCCAAGAATTAGACTGGTGAGCCTTATCTCAGTGCTAGGAAATTTAACTGAGCAAATTACTAGATAAGATCTATAACGAACCTGGATAAGTAGAATGATAGAGACAATCAGCCTGGTTTTGGATTGGTAAAACTGTCTGACCTGTTAGAATTCTTTTAAAAAGTTAACAAATTAATGTTAATTTAAACCAGCAAATCTAAATGAAGCCACACAAGAGACTGTCAGGGCTTTTAGATATTAATTAATAAAACAGCTGCTAATTATAATAATAAAAGAAACTTGATAACCTCAGTGTGAGAAGAAGAACCCTGTCATTAAGTGAAAACTAGTTAAGTGATAGAAATCAAAGTATAGAACCAAATTTTATCAGGGAAAGAGGTCAAAATAGGAATCTTGTAAAGAATAACAGAAGTGTTGAATAGTGATAAAACCAATTTTGCTGATGAAACAAAGTAATTTTGGTTTGACAGCAGTGGGGAGGATTATGAGGAACCTGAAGGATTTGGAAATTTAGTGATGGGGTAAGAAGAGCATAAAGCTGCACATTGAAAGAAAGGAATAATTTAAATTACTCAATTTACTTATGCATGCAGATTGGTTTTGAATTAGTTGTAATTTGCAGAAAAAAGACTTAGATATCTTTGTGGCCAGTACACTGAAGATGTTTGCTCAATGTACAACAGTGGTCAGAACAGTGAATAAAATATCAGACTAAAAGGCCTAGGAAATAATACAGAAAATATTATAATACCATTATATAAATGGGTATTAATCCATTGCCTTGAATACTCCATTCCCTTTTGGTCACCACATCTCTAAGACATAACAAAAATAGACAAGGTCAAGGGGGGAAAAAAGAAATTACTAGAGGCATATGAGGTTGATGTGTGAGGGCCTTCTTTAGAAGGGAATTAAAATTAATGCACCAGATTCTCATCTGCTGTAAATTGGCACGGCTCTATTAAAATTAATAGAGGTTACACCACTTAAGAATCTGATCCACTGTCTCTACTGTGGGAGGCGGGGGAAAAATGGAAATTTTTAAAATGTAATTTTATACTGCTAAGTTAACATTAAGGCTGCAAATCCAAGGAGTGAAAAGTTGGGAAATCCCACAGTAAACACTGCTTGTGCAATCTGAATTTGCCCCTTTGTGTGCATCCATTATGATACAGTCATTAATTACGTGAGTAGAGCACATGCTATTTTTTTTCCAAAGGAACCCCCTCTCTCTTCTAGCCTGTATCTGTCTTCTTTCATTGCCCCCTCCAACCAGCCCTAGTCTTCCGCTCCCTCCTGCCTCCTCCCCCAGCTCTTGTCTTATCTCCCACCCCTAGCTCCGCATCCCTCAGCACTCCAATCAGGGTGCTTTCTCTTTCTCCTCCGTGCTATCTGGACAACCACCATGGGGAGAGGGCCATTGAAAGCACAGATGAAATTGTTATCCTATTCTTAGTGCTGAGTACCACAGTTGCCCCTGGCAGCTAGGAGGAGCAATTGCAGGGGAAGTCCTGCTCAGCCCCTAGCACCCTGGGGTGGAGCATGCTCAGTTGCTATGTGTGCTTTAGTTAGCATGTTGGAGCTGTGAGGGGTTGAAGCATGCTCAGTGCAGACAGAGTCTTTAGCTAATTTATCTGCCCAACTCTAACAACTCTACTGACCACGTGTGAACTGAGATTTTCAGAGGTTTATACGTTGGCCAAATTTGGGTGAATTTTCACAAGGACAGCCAAAGGCACATCTGTAGCACAAAGGTGACAGTTCTGCTATATTTCAAGTCCCTGCTCCAAAGTGTAGAGATGCTAGAGCTTCTCAGTGAAATGGATGGAAGACTTTTAACATGAGTAAAACAATCTATTTTTCCATAGTTGCATTCTTGGAAATGGTGCCCTCTATTTCAGGGACTCCTTGAACCCTCCTCCCTCATGCCAAGGGCTGTGTGAGCCCCCTTATTCCTTTCTTCAGGGTGCCCCACTTTCCCCCCCTGCCAGGGGCTCTGTGTGCTTTCTCCTTCCCCTCCATGCTCCCTATTCTCCCTCCCCCACAACCAAGATTACTGTGTTCCCCCCTTCCCATTCTCTTCTAATAACAGGATCTCTGGGTGCACCTCTATTCTCTCCCGCCCCACCCCTATAACCTTCCACCGTTTTTTTCTTTCTCTCTGGGAGATAAGTCATTCAAGCTGTCTGCTTGTTAAACTCGATTGTGGAGAACTGGCAGAGCTGATATGAGGGGTATTGCTATGCTGGTGCATTAATGGCTGCCACCAATTAGTTCTTTAACCTATAAATAATTGCAGTATAGGGCCTCATTTCACTCAGCCAAATATTTGTAATCTGTGGCACTCCTGCTGAATATTACTGAAGACAAAAAGATTAGATAAAATTAGCATTAATAAATTTTGTGTTTTGTATGAATAAAAATTGTTTCTACAATTACACTAGCTAGGATAAAATTACATGAGCTATCAGTCTTCATGCTTCCCCAGATCAGATAGTATTGCACAAAGGTAGGCAGTTTACATGGGGTTTATGCTTTCATCTGAAGCGTTAGTTCTAGGATATTTTTGGAGACTGGAGTGGGTACCAGACTAAGCAGACTATTGGTATATTCTGGTATTTTAGTATCTTCAGCATTTTTTGTTAAATGAGAGTTAAGGTATTTAAGACCCAAATTAACCTCACCTTTACAATTTTACAATATGTGATAGATAACAATGTGTATGTTATTTCTGGTACTGGAGACTTCTCTTTCTAGGACAGAAGAACCTAAAAAGGTTTCACGCATGCTGCACACATGGACACACCTTTGCAACCATACTGTGACTTTAATAAATGCTGCATTTCAGTCTTGGAAAGAATTAGTTTAAAACAAAACATTCTGTTAAAAGAAACATATTTATAGCTATACATATAATATTGAAGGTTGGTCACATTTTGGGTCTAGCCTTTATACTTTCAAAATGCATGGGAAGATAGTCAAGCAGTTCTTGTTGGATGAAATCCACCCATGGTGTGTGTTATCACTTAAACCCCAATTCAGCCCTTCACAGGAAATTTAATAATTGATTGATGGGTATCATCTGGTTAAATCAATGCTTGTTCATACTTTTTCAGCAACCAATGAAAAAAATTGTCCAATTATTTGACAAATACTGTTTGGCAAGATTATAGAGAATAATGCAAGTATTCTTGGAAGAATTTAAGGGGAAAAATGCCAAAATTAGGTTCTTTACTCTCCATGAAGTGATTAGAGCTGATTTAATTATATGCAGATAGTTTGATTAATTTTGAATAGTCCTTACCCAGGCAATATTCCGACTTCAGTAGGAATTTTGCCTGAGTAGGGACTATGGGATTGAGCCTTTGAGGATAAATGTCTTGAAAGGGTCTCTTTATAAAGCAGCAGTTTAAATTCTGAACTGCAGTGAAATCCCATTTTCATCTTCTCTCTCTTATTTTACCTAGCCTGTGGAATTGCTCTGTCCGAATGTTAATCCTCTTCTCTCTTTATCAGCAGAGGGTGCTCTGGGAGTTTTGTGCTTTGCAGCAGCCTTTTGTGTATGCATAGTTCAATCTAATTTAAGAAGAACTGACTATTTCAATGGGAGTCAAGTATGCATTTAAATGGTGTGTGGGAGAGCCATAATGTAATGGCAAACCATTTCCTTAATTGATTAGAGTTAAAGAAGGGAGAAATTTAAAAATGGATAGTTGCAGATTCCTGCCCCTCCTCTCCTCCTGAATGAATCACTGAGCATGTTTTTTGTAGCATATTTGCTCATTACCAACAAATAATTGCATTTTCTGTGCATTTTAAATGTAGGTCCTGTATTCAAAGTTGTTGGAAATGTATTACAAGGAAATATTATTATAAAATGTTGAATAGAAACATCTTAAATGCAACAAACTTTTATAGTAGTCAATATTTAATACAAAAAGTTTTTAAAATCTCATTCTGCGAAATACTTAAAAATGGAAAATTTGTTTTGATAAAATAGTGAAACATAATGAAGCTGTTCATTGATTAAATCCCAAGCAATGATGTTAGAAGAACATTAGGGTTGCAAAATCAAGCAGGGAAAAGTTAGAAAATGGCAGAATTAAGGTTGCTTATGCATTTTTCATTTAGTCCTCTTGTGTGTATGCATTCTGATACAGATTTTAATTATATGATTGCATATTGTTTTTTCCACAGGACCCCTACCTCATTCAGTGCACAGGCTAGATGGTGTTCACTGAATGAGTAAGCTATTAAATATTTATTTTTACCTTCACCATTCATTTTGTGACCTCATGCACTATTTACTGAACACTATCCAAACCCAGCACTGAATGTACAATTATTCATTTCCTCATACTTTTCTATAGTGCTCTCATGGTAGTATCTTAGTGCTTTACAAACATTAATTAATTTATCTTGAAAATGAGGAGGTATTTTCCACATGGGGAGCTGAGACAGTGGGATTAAGGTAAAAGTTGTCCACTAATTTTGGGTGCCCAATCTGAGATACCTATGACCTGATTTTGGAAAGTACTTAGCATTATATAGACTACTTTATATGTTCAAAGCAGAATTGCAATAGACTTCAGTTGCAGCTGCGAGTGCTCAGCACTTCTGCAAATCAGATTGCAGGGTCTCAAGTCATGCTTCAAGAAAATGAGGCACGCACAATTAGACCACCTGTGAAATTGTTGGTTTATGTGATCTGCTCATCACATAGGAAATCTATGGCAGAAGCAGGGACAGAATCCAGTTCTCCAGGGCAACATTCAACCACCTTAACTGTTAGACCCTTCTTTCTCTTCCTGCCCTCCCCTGCCTCATTCACCACATGCCTTTCAACTTGCGCAACAAATAATGGAGTCCTAAAGTTATCAGCTTCATTAATGGCATAACCCTGATTCATTCCCAAAGCATCATGTGCTGAATGAGACAGGGTTTATGAGGGATATATAGTATGTGATCATCCAATTAAAGATTGTATCAAAATACATACACACAATGGGGCCAAATTAAAGTTGCACAGGCCAACTTGATTCTGGTATTTCCTCATTTTTGAGTGCTTGGCTTTGCAATCTTAACATTCTTTTAACATAATTTTTTGGGATGCAGTTTCCCAAGTTTTTTAAAAAGCAAACTGTAAAAACAGAAGGTCCATCATGTGGAACCACACTGACCTATCTGAGTCACCTGCGTGGTGGAAATACTAGATCCACAGCACAGTCCACCACCATTTGAGCTAACTGAAGTAACTGGTAACAGTAGAAGGATGTTTTCTTCTTTGTGGACTAGAGGGGCATAATACATATACTTTGCCTGTGGGGTTTACAGCCATTTGCTAGACAGCAAAGGAATGTTGAGACTAGGAGTCCTGGGTTCAATTCCAAGTCCTATAGGGGAGTGTGCTGTAGTTGTTATAAACCCTTCTGTCCCTCTGTCTCCCACCAGCATTTTGCTATTCTATTCTGCTCCTATTCCCCAATTTCTGTACCTTACCCCCTGCTTCTGCCCATCTCTTCCACCACTCCTGTCTCCCATTCTCTCCCTCCTCCCTTTCGACTCCTACTTCTCTCTCCCTGAGCCCCTGACCTGCCTCCAGTCCTGCATCCCTTCTTCCACTCTGCTCCTCACTCCTCTGTATTCCAGTCTGGATGATGGGATCTAAGTTAGCTGTTACCACTCAAGAAAAAGATCTTGGAATCATTGTGGGTAGTTCTCGGAAAACATCCACTCGATGTACAGTGGTAGTCAAAAAAGCAAACAGGATATTGACAATCATTAAGAAAGGGATAGATAATATGAAGAAAATATTGTATTGCCTCTATATAAATCCATGGTATATCCACATCTTGAATACTGTGTGCAGATGTGGTCGTCCCATCTGAAAAAAGATATATTGGAATTGGAAAAAGTTCAGAAAAGGGCAAAAAAAATGATTAGGGGTATGGAATGGCTTCTCATAGACTCATAGACTCTAGGACTGGAAGAGACCTCGAGAGGTCATCGAGTCCAGTCGACCTGCCCTCATGGCAGGACTAAATACTGTCTAGACCATCCCTAATAGACATTTATCTAACCTACTCTTAAATATCTCCAGAGATGGAGATTCCACAACTTCCCTAGGCAATCTATTCCAGTGTTTAACTACCCTGACAGTTAGGAACTTTTTCCTAATGTCCAACCTAAATCTCCCTTGCTGCAGTTTAAGCCCATTGCTTCTTGTTCTATCATTGGAGGCTAAGGTGAATAAGTTTTCTCCCTCCTCCTGATGACACCCTTTTAGATACCTGAAAACTGCTATCATGTCACCTCTCAGTCCTCTTTTCCAAACTAAACAAACCCAATTCCTTCAGCCTTCCTTCATAGGTCATGTTCTCAAGACCTTTAATCATTCGTGTTGCTCTTCTCTGGACCCTCTCCAATTTCTCCACATCTTTCTTGAAATGCGGTGCCAAGAACTGGACACAATACTCCAGTTGAGGCCTAACCAGCGCAGAGTAAAGCGGAAGAATGACTTCTCGTGTCTTGTTTACAACACACCTGTTAATGCATCCCACGTTTGCTTTTTTGCAACAGTATCACACTGTTGACTCATATTAAGCTTGTGGTCTACTATGACCCCTAGATCTCTTTCTGCCATACTCCTTCCTAGACAGTCTCTTCCCATTCTGTATGTGTGAAACTGATTGTTCCTTCCTAGGTGGAGCACTTTGCATTTATCCTTATTGAACTTCATCCTGTTTACCTCAGACCATTTCTCCAATTTGTCCAGATCATTTTGAATTTTGACCCTGTCCTCCAAAGCAGTTGCAATCCCTCCCAGTTTGGTATCGTCCGCAAACTTAATAAGCGTACTTTCTATGCCAACATCTAAATCGTTGATGAAGATATTGAACAGAGCCGGTCCCAAAACAGACCCCTGCGGAACCCCACTTGTTATACCTTTCCAGCAGGATTGGGAGCCATTAACAACTACTCTCTGAGTACGGTTATCCAGCCAGTTATGCACCCACCTTATAGTAGCCCCATCTAAATTGTACTTTCCTAGTTTATCTATAAGAATATCATGCGAGACTGTATCAAATGCCTTACTAAAGTCTAGGTATATCACATCCACCGCTTCTCCCTTATCCACAAGGCTCGTTATCCTATCAAAGAACGCTATCAGATTAGTTTCACACGATTTGTTCTTTACACATCCATGCTGGCTATTCCCTATCACCTTACCACCTTCCAAGTGTTTGCAGATGATTTCTTTGATTACCTGCTCCATTATCTTCCCTGGCACAGAAGTTAAACTAACTGGTCTGTAGTTTCCTGGGTTGTTTTTATTTCCCTTTTTATAGATGGGCACTATATTTGCCCCCTTCCAGTCTTCTGGAATCTCCCCCGTCTCCCATGATTTCCCAAAGATAATAGCTAGAGGCTCAGATACCTCTTCTATTAACTCCTTGAGTATTCTAGGATGCATTTCATCAGGCCCTGGTGACTTGCAGGCATCTAACTTTTCTAAGTGATTTTTTACTTGCTCTTTTTTTATTTTATCTTCTAAACCTACCCTCTTCCCGTAAGCATTCACTATACTAGACATTCCTTCATACTTCTCAGTGAAGACCGAAACAAAGAAGTCATTAAGCATCTCTTCCATTTCCAAGTCTCCCATTACTGTTTCCCCCTCCTCATTGAGCAGTGGGCCTATCCTGTCCTTAGTCTTCCTCTTGCTTCTAATGTATTGATAAAAAGTCTTCTTGTTTCCCTTTATTCCCATAGCTAGTTTGAGTTCATTCTGTGCCTTTGCTTTTCTAATTTTGCCTCTGCATTCCTGTGTTATTTGCCTATATTCATCCTTCGTGATCTGACCTAGTTTCCATTTTTTATATGACGCCTTTTTATTTTGTAGGTCACGCAAGATCTCAAGGGTAAGCCAAGGTGGTCTTTTGCCACATTTTCTATCTTTCCTAACCATCGGAATAACTTGCTTTTGGGCCCTTAATAGCGTCCCTTTGAAAAACTGCCAACTTTCCTCAGTTGTTTTTCCCCTCAGTCTTGATTCCCATGGGACCTTATCTATCAGCTCTCTGAGCTTACCAAAATCCGCCTTCCTGAAATCCATTGTCTCTATTCTGCTGTACTCCCTTCTACCCTTCCTTAGAATTGCAAATTCTATGATTTCATGATCACTTTCACCCAAGCTTCCTTCTACTTTCAAATTCTCAACAAGTTCCTCCCTATTTGTTAAAATCAAGTCTAGAACAGCTTCCCCCCTAGTAGCTTTTTCAACTTTCTGAAATAAAAAGTTGTCTGCTATGCAGTCCAGGAACTTATTGGATAGTCTGTGCCCCGCGGTGTTATTTTCCCAACATATATCTGGATAGTTGAAGTCCCCCATCACCACCAAATCTTGGGCTTTGAATGATTTTGTTAATTGTTTGAAAAAAGCCTCATCCACCTCTTCCACCTGATTAGGTGGCCTGTAGTAGACTCCCAGCACGACATCACCCGTGTTTTTTACCCCTTTTAGCCTAACCCAGAGACTCTCCACACTTCCGTCTCCTATGTCCATCTCCACCTCAGTCCAAGTGTGTACATTTTTAATATATAAGGCAACACCTCCTCCCTTTTTCCCCTGTCTATCCTTCCTGAGCAAACTATACCCATCCACACCAACATTCCAGTCGTGTGTATTATCCCACCAAGTTTCAGTAATGCCAATAATGTCATAGTTGTATTTATTTATTAGCACTTCCAGTTCCTCCTGCTTATTACTCATACTTCTTGCATTTGTATATAGGCATCTAAGATACTGGTTTGATCTTGCTGCCCAGCTTTGCCCTGACCCTCCTTCCTCTCTGCCATTATAGCCCGTGCTCCCTCCTGTTTCCAACCCATCTCCCAGGTCTTGTTCCGCACTTACCTGTGGGCTTTTTCTGTATGAGGGAGATTAATAAGACTAGGACTTTTCAGCTTGGAAAAGAGATGACTAAGGAGGGATATGATTGAGGTCTATAAAATCATGACTGGTGTGGAGAAAGTAAATAAGGAACTGTTATTTACTCCTCATAACACAAGAAATGGGGATCACCAAATGAAATTAATAGGCAGCAGGTTTAAAACAAACAAAAGGAAGTATTTCTTCACACAGTGCACAGTCAGCCTGTGGAACTCTTTGTCAGAGGATGTTGGGAAGGCCAAGACTATAACAGGGTTTAAAAAAGAACTAGATAAATTCATGAAGGATACGTCCATCAATGGCTGTTAGCCAGGATGGACAGTTTTGGTGTCCCTAGCCTCTGTTTCCCAGAAGCTGGGAATGGGCGACAGGGAATGGATCACTTGATGATCACCTGTTCTGTTCGTTCCCTCTGGGGCACCTGCCATTGGCCACTGTTGGAAGACAGGATACTGAGCTAGACAGACCTTTTGTCTGACCCAGTATGGCCACTTTTATTATTATTCTTCTCCTTTGCCTCCATGGTGCCTGGGCACAAGTGGAGGAAGAAAGGGGAGCTGAGGTGGGGAGCATTGAGAATACAAAAGAGACCATCTCCCTGTTCTTATTTCTGGGGCCCACACCATAGCAATCTCAGGATCTGGGCAGAGTCACTGGGGGAAAGTCCTTCTCAGCTCTGTAGGCCTGGAATGGAGCATATCTCGCCACTCCGTGGGGAGGGTGCATGTGCAATCTGGTTGGTCCATAAGGGCTGTGAGTGGATGGAGCATGCTCAGTTCAGACAGTATCTTCGGAGAAATTTTACAAGTCTCTGTTGAACATGTGTGAACTGAGATTTTTCAGAGGCTTGTAATTTGGCCAAATTTAGGTGAATTTCCCCAGGGATGGCAAAAGGCACATCCCTGAACAAAAAAGCAATCTCCTTTCTAAATTTCAAGACCCTGATCCAAAGCATGGAGGCACTAAATTGTCTTTTTTAAAAAGAAGATAGGAATTTTTTAACATAGCACCGGACTATATTTTCCTCTAAACTCTTTCTTGGAAATGGCCAAATGATTTTAGCTGAAAACTCCCCAAAATAGACAGCCATACTCTGATACGCAGTATGAAAAATTTCAGTCAGTTTGGCAAAATCATAAGCAATTGCAAAGTTGTATAATGGAAAGTGTCTGCTAACCTTAATTATAGCTATTGTTACCTGCCTATAATAAATCATTTACTTCATATGGTAAACACCTTGGGGCAGGGATCTTTCTTTTCCTGTGTGTTTGTACAATGCCTAGCACAATGGGTACACGACTAAGCTTTAGGCAGTAGAGGAATACAAATAATGACTACTACTACTAATAATAATTAATAATACAGAAAACAGATTTTGAATGTGTTGCTTCAGCTTCTTTTTAAAATATACTTTTAACATATGCTATATTCAGTGATTAAGAATAATCATTTTTTACACCCAAATTGTATCTGGGTGCAAAATCTGGCTTGGTAGAAAGTCCTTTTCTCTTTCTCTCTCTCCCTCTCTCCCTTTTTATAATGCTAACAAAGTGCCGGTTTTCTAAATTGAGGACATTCATTTTCTATTGTACAATGATTATGTAATTAACCAGTGTTCCTCAATTCCAACTGCATAGTGCAGCTATATTTAAATGGAAAATGCAGTTAGTACTCATTTTCACAGTTGTTTTCTCAGAGTTGTACAATAATACAAATATTCTCACAACTGGTCTGTGATCCACAAAACACTTGGTTGATGATCTGCAGAGGCCTAGAAGGTCATATGATTCTGGCTGTCATTCTTTTCAGCTTCTAAATTATATTGAGAATTCTAAATATATTAAATACTTTCTTCTAATTTATTTTCCATGTAAATAATTGAAATAGTAGCCGCAAGGATGCTACGCCATCATGTATATCCAATTTATAGAAAAAATGATCCATACTATGGAAAAAGTTTGAGAACGCCTGCGGTAATACAATATATAAGACACCAACTTTGTCTAGACTAGGATAAAAAGTATGATGTTGGAACATCTTAGCCTTTCTGGGCACACATTTGAAAAGTCTAGTGTAGACAAGGGACACTTCCTTTAACATGTGTTAACACAGTCAAGTTAAAGCCTGGACTCCAACTTTTCAAATGCGTTAGAACATGTTAGCTGACATGTTCAGACATCACGCCTTGTTTAGATAAGGATTTAAAAGTCACTATTGACCTGATTCTCAGGGCCAGTGCTATATTCTAGAGATGATAGAGTGAGATTTCTGTTACGTAACTTGAGTGATAATCAAATGTTTGTTAGGGACCAAAGATGACAACTTAATAGGAGGCGGTATAATATTCCCATTGAACACAACACTATGAAGAATGACATACCGTATATTGGGCCAGCTAAGCTTAGTTCAGTGAAACTTTTTTAAAATATCCAAGGTTGAGTGTCACTTTGGCATCCTGTCAAAAGGTTATGGCAAAATAATGCTTATTATCAGCATATGGATGAAACTTTGAAGTGATGATACATACTGGACAATTATAGATACAGAACAGCATAGGTCAAAGAACTGAGTCAGGGGAAATTCCACACATATATGAAAAAATAAAAGCTCCCCATGATCATAGGCGCCAACTTTCTCTGGCGCCGATGGGTGCCTGTGCCCCCCCGCCCCTGGCCCCGCCCCAACTCCATCCTTTCCTCACCCCCATTCCAACCCCATCCCAAAGTCCCTGCCCTAACTCTGACCCCCTCCCTGCTCAAATCAGACTCCTGAAAGGGGTACAGTAGTTTGGATAGGTTGAGAGCCGCTGGTTTAATGAATGTTGGTTAAGTGTCTGGGGACCGCCTGATCAACGGCTATACCGGCATGCTCAGTAATTTTATTATTTAAATCCTTGCTATAGCTTTCTGTTTCAAATTACACAGACCTATATCTCAGACTACTTTGAATAACTTATGTTAAAACCCTGTATCGTTCTAGCCACGTTCTTCATTTTTATAATGTCTTTTTATTAATATGGGTTGCAAAACTGTACACAATATTACAAATAAGGGGCTAGCTCTTGCTCCAATGCAGAGAATGTTAGTCTTGCCATTTGCTTCAATGGAAGCAGAGTCAGGCCCATGGTTCTTTTATAATCACGTGGCAGGATGAGATTAATCTCACATTCTCCATTTTGTGTAACTGTTAGGGATATATGCGTATTTTAACTACTCTTGAGGCCTGCACCTGAGATGTGCTGAGCACCCCCATCCCTTTAGGAGTAAGTAAACCAGCGAAACTTTTTTCATTTTCCATCTCTCAGAGCCTTCCTGCAGAGTGTTTTACAATGAAGCCCCTTCGTTTTCAGTTTAAACCGATATTTACTGAAAAATGTCCAGGTTTTACAAAAAGTATTATTTTTTTTTCTGATTTTCACCCTACTTTTGTATCATTCAAATATATAAAAATAATGTGTTTTACTGGGAAAATACAATACATTATATGAGATATGTGATAATACATTAGTCTGTGTGGATATGCAAAGCTGGCTGTTGAAGCAAGCTTATGTATAGTCTAGAACAGTGGTTCTCAAATGTTTGTACTGGTGACCTCTTTCACATACAGATAGATTGTTTTCTTCAGGGCCGGCTCTAGCAATTTCGCCGCCCCAAGCACGGCGGCACGCCGCGGGGGGCACTCTGCCACTCGCCCGTCCCACGGCTCCGGTGGACCTCCCGCAGGCATTTCTGCGGACGGTCAGCTGGTCCCGCAGCTCCGGCTGACCTACTGCAGGCATTTCTGCGGAGGGTCCGATGGTCCCGTGGCTCTGGTGGAGCTGCCGCAGGCGTGTCTGCGGGAGGTCCACCGGAGCTGCGGGAGCAGCCGACCGTCCGCAGCCACGCCTGCAGCAGCTCCACCGGAGCCGCCTGTCGCCCTCCCAGCAACCGGCAGAGCGCCCCCTGTGGCGTGCCGCCCCAAGCACGCGCTTGGTGCGCTGTGGCCTGGAGCCGGCCCTGGTTTTCTTAAACTCAGAGGTGGCATTGTGTTTTGAGTTCTGTTTTATTTCTACAGCAGACCATATTGGTGAACAGAATTCAGAGTGTTAATCTACTGAATACTTTCCCCCCGTCTTTCCATCCACTAAAATGAATCCCAATAGTTACCCAGAAAAATTAATAATAGTTTTTTGCACTGATTTTCACCTGTTTTTGTTATGGTGCTAAGAAACACTGATAAATTCCTGTGAAAAATTAAGTAAAATAAAAACGGAAAATGAAGGGCCCTATTTATAACACAAGCACACTGAGAATTTGTTTTTCTTACCCTCATCTCTTCAATTTGCATATTGGCAAATTAAATTGAGGGAGTCACAAATCTTCTCATGCTCTTCCTTAGTCTATACAAATCTTTTGAAAAGTTATTGCCAGCCTCCTTGGTATTGCTCCTGATTTTTTATCGTTGCCAAGATGCCATGTTGCATGTTCCTTATTTTAAGTCACATTTAATGTGAGCAGAATTAATCCTAATATTGGTCCTTGTGTCAAACTACTAATCACTTCCCTTCATCCTCCACTTTTCCATTCACAAGTGCCTTCTTTCTTTGATATCCAAGCTGTCCAATCAAGTAGCTCATTCCCTTTGCTGGAGATGTTTACTTTTCAGATTAGGGTATCAAAGGCTTTCTTAAAGTGCAGGCAAATTATGTCCAAGGCTGCTTCTTATCAGCTCTTATTAGTTCTTCTATAAGATCTCCCTTTGGCAAAACCGTATTGACTATTCTTAATGGAAACTATAAATGTCTAGGTGCCTTTTTCCCCTGCTCTGTCTTGGTTAAGTATTTCTGGTATCTTCTCCATATGTTGTTATAGCTTCTCTTCTGTACACTAGTACTCCTATTGCCAAGGATTTTATACACATTTACTGAACGCTTTCTCTTAGAAGGTATTAGTGGAATCCTTTTCAGGAAAGATGAGGGCAAGAGGCTTTGGGGAATGGAAAACCTGTGTGAATGAAGGAAAGAAAGGAATGAAGGAGAAAAGAGAAGGAAGAATCAAAGTCCAGTTATTGGTTTGCCAAACACAGGGGATTTTTAATTAGGATTCACAGTTACATGTGGAAAAGTTCTGCTTTTCAGGTTCATCCCATTGCAAGTGCAGAGTATAGTCTCCTCACCATAGGATATCAGAAAGCAAATGTAGCCTCATGTTACTTATTTTGCATTTTCTGCCATTAAATAGCCGCATCTTCACAATTTGCATTTCCTTTTAGGCCTGAAGACTGAAGTGCCCTGGAATGTCTTGCTCAGTCACGAAAAACTAGGCCAAACTTTCAAGCATGGGTCACTGAAGTTAGGTACCTAAGTGAAAGTGGCCTGATTTTCAGGACTGCTGAGCACTTACAGCTCTGACTGAAGAATTGTGGGTGCCCAGGTACCATTGAAAATCAGACTCTGTATAAATAAAAACAACAAATCAAACCAGGAAAAATATGAGACAGACAAGGTAGGTGATGTAATGTCTTACCTTGTTTCTCTAATATCCTGGGACCAAGCTGGGACCAACAGTACTGCAACCAGGAAAATTACTAAAGGCTTCTCTTTTGCACTTCTTAGTGTATCCACTCAATTACTTGCCTACTTCTTCCAGGAGAGATCACATGGAGAGGCTGACTCCTAGCAGGTCTCTACCTGGTCTCTGGGAGGAGTACTTTTTAAAAATACTATATGCACCCTTTAATCCCATCAGGTTTTACCAGACACCAAGACTATAAATATGGGTGTCACCATGGACTACAGTTCCCAGTTTGCCCTGCTTTCCTTGATATCAGAGAGAGGTTGACTGGGAACTACTGCTGAGTCAAACTTGTCCCTCATTAATTAGTAGGATAGAGTGTTCCAGCTCACCTTGCCCATGGAACCTTAGCCTTCTCCCTAAAGCCATTAGTATCATAGTGCACTTCGTTATCTCCTAGTGCCTGGGGAACCATGTGGGACGACAGGAGGTTATCATCCATCTCCCTCTTTCCTTTAGACATGCTATAGCAGCCTTTGGCAAGCAGCATATGTTGTTTATACAAAGAGTGGATACTGGAATTATGATGGCATGAATACATCAGTAGTCATGTAGTATGTGTGTGTGTGGGCAGTATTCACCCAACTTATTTAACTACTGGCCAATTCTTCATCAAATGGAAAATGTGGTTGAGAAAATTGTTCGTTGCACACAAGAAATTTCTGGATGTTAATCAAAGGGAACTGAGCCTTACTAGTTTATATGGTATTTCATAACTATTGCTGATGTTATCAGATTGCTGCTTAATTCCTCATCTGACACTACTGGATTTATCCTAATGTTAGATTAATAAATGCACAGCCTTCCTTTGTAAGGCTATAATTGTCTGATATTTCAGTACTTCTCTCTGTAATGGCCCACTGTCATTCTTTAAAGAACTTCATGTGCTCATATTTCTATCATCTACATAAGTGAAAAAACAATAAATCAGAGCTGAAGTGCAGAAGTATGGAGTGTTTTGATGTTAGTTCTGCCTTGTTCTACTGCATTCAAAACAAAACAAAACAAAACAAAAAGAAAAGAAACCGAAAACAGGCTGCTTCTATTACATTTTTATTTAGTCCCCTGAAAAGTGCTAGACTGACTGTCCATTTGTCCACCTAGCAGCCACAGCACAAGAAAGGGAAGTGCACGTTTTGCACATTTACTTGCAAACATGTATCCTTTTAGCTTAGCGAAATCACTCTACAGATGAGATGCTAGTTCAATCTTTACCATCTCCAAGATTACCACTTAATACCAATTATCCTGGTTTTGTGACATGGACACTCGGAACTAAACTGCGACCACCAATTTTTTTCATGGAGATTTCCAAATACCTTTCATATCAAATGGCTTGTTTCTGGCTGAGGATGGCTGGATAGATCAAATGGCTGGGCACATTGTGCATACACTGATATATATAGTAACTAGTAGGTAAGTGATAACAACTGGAAGCCTATACTGAACTGGTTTAGATTTGAATGGGCAATTTAGATTATGTCTACACTATACTGTAGTGTGGACTATTGGAGGTGTGAATCGCAGAGTGCACCAAAGAATTGCACTTAAATGCCCCATGTGGATGCTGTTGGCACAAAGTACCATATACCTAGTTTGCATTAACATACTGCTCTTTCTAATAGTACTAAATTAACATGAACTAAGTACCTTTTAATTTATGCCATTAGCGTCCAGATGAGTCAATTACAGCACAACTCTTTAGTGTGGTCTGTAATTGACACCCTGTAGTCCACACTGTGGTGCAGAGTAGACAAGCCCTTAGGTGTTGTAAGCAAGACATGAGAAGTAATTCTTCCACTCTACTCCACACTGATTAGGTGCCAGTTGGAGTATCGTGTCCAGTTCTGGGCACCACATTTCTGGAAAGATATGGACAAATTGGAGAAAGTCCAGAGAAGAGCAACAAAAATGATTAAAGGTCTAGAAAACATGACCTATGAGGGAAGACTGAAAAAATTGGGTTTGTTTAGTCTGGAAAAGAGAAGACTGAGAGGGGATATAACAGTTTTCAAGTACATAAAAGGAGGAAGGAGAAAAATTGTTCTCTTTAACCTCTGAAGATAGGACAAGAAGCGATGGGCTTACATTGCAGCAAGGGAGGTTTAGATTGGACATCAGGAAAAAATTCCTGTCTGGGTGGCTAAGCACTGGAATAAATTGCCTAGGGAGATTGTGGAATCTCCATCACTGGAGATTTTTAAGAGTAGGTTAGACAAACACCTGTCAGGGATGGTCTAGATAATACTTACATGAGTGCAGAGGACTGAACTAGATGACCTGTCAAGGTCCCTTCCAGTCCTACAATTTTATGTGAAAGGTTGTGTATCCCATTACCAATTTCTCAACCCCATAAACATAGTTCTTTATGCAGTATATTCTTCTCTCACCTCTCTTCCTCTGTAGTTTTAAATACTTGTTTATCTTTTGTCATAAGAGTCTTAGACGAGTTGACCTCATTGGGAAGCATGAGGGCACAGGCCAGCTGAAAATCAAGCCATGTTTATTTAGGTACTTGAAGAGCCAAGTTTGAAAATTTTAGCTGCTCTTAATAGGAAATGAGAAAGGAACTTTTGCTCAATACATTTTTCACATTAAACAATTTTAATTCCCTTCAGTAGAAACAAATGATCATATAGTGCTGCTGTTAAAAATCATAAGTAAAATACAGAAATATTTTTATCCTGCTTTGCTATGGTCACAACAAACAAACACACATACATATTGGGCTGGATCCCATATTCCTCATGCAGGCAACACATATACTGGCTTCAGCAGGGTTCTTGTCTGCATGAGGCATCCACGATCAGGCCCTGAAGTTGTGATATCACATTATATAATGTTATATTTCTATATCAGTTCTGAACATTTCCTCTGTAGGAACTTCAGACCATCTTCTTCAGAGACATATATTTTATACAGCTCTTCCTGCCCCTTGTACTCTTGTTCAAAGACAAGATAAACTATTTTTACAATGAGCCAGCAAGCATTTGTAAGCATTTGATACTTCAAATATTCCTTAATTGAGTTTAGATGCATTCCGTGCATTTTTACACCAGCATCAAAGCTAATGTCTTCCCGGAGATAAGCAGTTTCTTCTCATATTTCAAAAAATCATCACATATTTTCAGCAAGCTTTCAGGAATAAAAGCTACTGGACTGCAGTGTTGTCATAATAAAACAGAAAGGTGCACACAGGTATTGTGATTCAAAGGTGACAAGTGCTGAACAAACAGTGTGCAAAGTCTTTTTTCTGGCTGACAATGTCCATCTCAGGCTGTTATTGCTCCTGTTTGATCATCTTTTAAATTATTATCAGAGTTGAAGCAAATGAAGACAGTCATCACACTTTGATACAGAAAAAGTACAATGAAGCCTGAAGGAAGCTTTCATTGCCAGTTGATATTCTGTTAATAGTGTGGTTCATGTGAGAAGAGTCAGGATATAAATGGTATCCCATTTCCCACTTTGTGAGTTAAAATCACACCAGCGTAAAGCCTGAGTAACGTCCATTGACTGAATTTGGCGGTTGACATCTTTTGTTCCAGATTTATATTGATGTGACTGAGAATAGAATTAGAATTTTTTTGTACCTCCTTTTTGTTTAATTTAATGTTTTTAACTGACTGGAATAAGTATCCTTTCACCTGTCCTTAATTTTTAAAAGCGTGACATCTAAAAAGCCGATTTCTTATAATGAAACCACTGCTGCCATCTGAAGCCAACTTAGTGAAACAGAAACACTATTTTTAAAAAAGCAAAATATAAGAGGATGTAAGTGCTCCTTAGACGTCTGCTGTGCTGAGATTTAGTGTTTACTGTTGTTTTTGTTTTGCTAAGGTGGGAGATCAACACATAGGGTAAATGTAGAAAGAAAATAGGATCAGATATGTGTAAGATATGGTGATTAGGTTAGAAACAATGGTATTGTCTTGGTACATTTTAAATTGTACTGCTAGTCCAAATGATGGCAGGGCAGTATCACTGACACCAATCACTGACCTATATGGACACTAGAAGGGAATCTAGTATTTCATACGACAGTGTCATTGGTGTATGTGTTGGGAGGCAACGTGGTACAGTAGAGAGGGTACAGGATTGAGACTCAGGAAACCGGATTCTATTTCTGACTATGTTGCTGTCCTGCTGCGTGACCTTGGGCAAGTCACTTCACCTCTCTGTGCCTCTGTTACGCAGGTGGGGCTCGTCAGCCATGGCAGACAGTCCACCTAGGAGAAGAGAATTCTGATTTCAAACCAAGAACAGCAGGCCCTGGTTAGCTGGTTTGTAAAAGTTGTGCCAATCATACACTCTTGATGGGTCTTCACTGCCAAGTCCAGCGAACAGGCCAAGGTGAAGTGGTGTCAATGGTGTAGGGATTCAGCCAGCAGAACTAGAGGGAGCCAGCAGAACTACCATATGACCTCCCCTCATGATGCCAGAACTCATTGGTTATATCAGCAAGCCCAGGTAGACAGACTAGGCCTAGTGTGCTACAAATAGCAGTATGGATGTTGCACCTCTGGTAGACACTTGAGTTAGTCACCTGGGCTCAGACCCAGGAGCTCAGGTGAGAGACCAAGCTTCCACTCACACCACAACATGCACACTGCTAGTTTTAGTATGTTAGCTCAAGCCTTGCTTGCATGAGTCCGCCTACCTAGGCTGGGAGGTTCACTCTCAGCTCCAGTGTAGATGTACCTATTGTTATATTACAATGACTCTTAGTTTTTTATGAGAAGTAACAGGGCGCACTGGACTCCAGGGTCTTAGCCCTTGTGGGGTTTGGCATGATTCCAGCACTGAGTGACAGCTCTGTTGGGCACAGCACATCTCACTTGTTGAATTTTTTATTTATTTTTCTGCAGGCCAGAGAGGATTCCTCAGCAGACTGATGATGCAGCAGCAAATTCATTGGTCATTTAAAAGCTTGATAGCCTTTCAGTGATTAAACCTTTCACTTTTACTGGTGAAAGTCAGCAACCCTGAATTTTACATTTGTATTAATGATAAGTAAAGTTGATTAAATTAATTGCAGATATATTACCCAATTTCTTTGATTTTGTAAGTCATTTGCAAACCAATTCTGGGTTCTGCAAATACCTATATATATATATTGTAAATTTTTACCAAATTGTTTTGGACAAATAATTTTCCTCTTATGAGTTTTTTACAGACTCTTTCCTTATTCTCATTCCTGCCCTTGCTGCACCCTCGCCCAACCTCTTCCTGTCCCATTCTGAACCCTCCTCTGAGCACCCCTGCCTTCACTCTGCCTCTTCATGCCCCTGCTCCCCTACTCCCCCCCAGCGCCTCCTGACTGCGCTGAACAGCTGATCAGCAGCTGGCTGGAGGTGCTGGGGGTGAGGGGGAGTAGCTGATCGATGGGGCTGCTGGTGGGTGCTCAGCACACACTATTTTTTTTCTGTGGGTGCTCCAGGGCTTGGAGTTGAAGCGTATGGGGTGTTGGGTGAGGGAGGTGGGGCTCTGTGGTTTGACATGGGCCTGAGGGAGAAGGACATGCTGGCACAGGGCTGGGCGGGCCACTGTGTGTCTGGCTGGTTTGTAAATAGTGCCCTTGCACTGAGCTGGATGGAGCAGCGCCATGGCTGCCATGCCATGCCCCATTGCCCCTGGCTGGCCTCTCACTCTGGGGACTGACCTCCCGACACCATGCTCCATTGCCTCCATGGGAGCCCACAAATATGTTTGATGCTGCACCCACAAAAGGCTAATCCGGCCCTGCTCAGGTGCTCCCTGGGGCTGCTGCTCTGGCCATCCCCAGGACTACTGCTGCCCTGGCAGTTTCCAGGGCCAGCCACAGGGCCGTGCTTGGGCGGTCTCCAGGGCGCAGCAGCTGGTGCAGCTGGCCGCGGAACACCCAAGCAGCTGCAGAAGTCATGGAGGTTGCTGAAACTCAGCGAATCCGTGATTTCTGCGACCTTAGAGACAGAATCACAGCCTTACTCACATGGCATTGTTTTTGCTCTCTGATTGGATGACTGACCATTTTTAAACTGTAGCACAATGAATGATTAACAGTGAATACTTCTGTTCATGCATAAAACACTGTGGGTTCACATTTAAATATTGGTATTTGAATGAAAAACAGCTGTTCATCTACATGAACATACATCCATGCAAACAAAAATCTGTTCAGGTGAATATCTGTGAATAGGACACAAAACAGCATAGACTTGGCTGATATGACTACTCTTTGGAATACAAATACATATGTTTGTGAGATGTTTTTCAATATTCAACCAGCTGGACTGGTAAGTAACTGAATTGTGTAAATCACAGTGTTGAAATACTGGTCCCTTTTGAAGTCAGTGGGCATTTTGCCATTGATTCAAATGGGGCAAAGATTTCACCCTAGGTTTCACTTGTAACCTCTTGGGGCCTGATTCTTTAAACTAAGGCCACTTTACATAATGAGAATCAGGCCCCTGGTGTATTTTTACATCTCCAGCCTCTGTGGTTCCTCTCATAGTTGATGCCTGTTGAGTTGATCTCTCTTCCTCTCATTGTAGTGGCATGCTCCTCCCACATTTTTGCCTACTGTCATAGCTTCTGCACCTTTTTTATTTCTATCTCTTATATCTCATTATTGTTTCAGATAATGCACCATTTTAACCAATCTAATCTTTGTTGCATCAAAGATTAGTCAGCTGGTCATACTTAGCTGACTGCTAAGCATACCTGTTAAAAACTGATATCTGTCATCAAAGAAACACTTGAAAAAAACTCTTCTACATTTTGTCATGATTTTTTTATTAGAGCTGGTCAGAAAATATTTTTTGTTTTGTGGAAAATTTTGGCTTCTTGGCAAAAAATAAAAAACTGAAATATTTTGGCCTCTGTAGGCTAAACTTTCTGACCAAACTATACCTCCCATGAGCCAGCCTGGCTTCCCTACTTTGTGAGGGAACATGGTGCATCATTAGAATCACGTTGCTGCAGAGCATAATGGGAGATGAAGTCTGGTGGGGGAATGTGGTCCATAGAAGAGAATGGGGACATTAGGCAACTGAACTACAACTCCCATGAGACAGTACAGCACTTACAATGCATGTCATTTTTCATTTCTAGAACATTTTACAAGCATTAAATAATTAAGAGAATGCTGGAAGTCATTAGATGGAAGAGAATAGATTGTGCTCTGGTCAGAGCAAAACCCAGACTGAAAATGGCAAGAGCATGGTGTACAAAGTGACAGTAGTGTCACCGAGATACGGCTACTTGCAGTGAATGGGAAGACCTTATTCATAATGTGATATTAGGTATTATTAAGTGTATCAAGTTAAATTGTTTATTAAGTTCATCAGGTTAAATTGTTTTAAATTCATGGTCTGTTTTCTGCACACTGGTATATGTAATAAATAATGTATTACACGAAAGGATTTCTTCCAATCTGAGCTAGCATTTTTTGCTTTTATGGTCACAAAGCTGCCAAAAAAAAAAATAGTACATAGTATATCCATGCACACCACCCAAATTCTCTGTTGCTAATTTTCTTTAGCTTATTTAAAGACTGGAAATTCAATGAAGCATGTTTGTACAACTAAGGTCTACTGTTGATATCAAGTTGCCCCAAAGTCCAGCTTTGGGCTTTGGAAAGAACCATGTGGTTTCTGAAGGTTTTTTGACAGGATAAAAGAATGTAAAGGAGTATTTGTACTAAACAGATTAAGTTGTTTGTAAACATGTCCCCTTCAAATTAAGTGGTGGTGAAGACAAAGAAAGTACTTTGTTGTTATCTGTTGGATTTGTCTTAAGTCAAATGGAGAAACAAGTTAAACAGCAGATCCTCTTTAAATCCCTAATGGCTGTGAAGATTAAATCTGAAAAGGTCTGTAAAATAAGTAAAAATTAAATTACTTAAATTCTTTTGCTCATTTACTTTGGCTAAAGCTTCCCCCCCCCCACCCCCCGCTTCACTTTTCTCATTCAGCTTCGGGGAACTTTGTTTTCAAACCACATTAGCATAGAGACAAATATTGCACAAGAATTTCACTTCTCTGCCGTCTTGTCACTTGTGATGAATAAGTCCTTGCTTAGTAAGTGATGGTGACACATCATTGTGGCAGCTTCTGCACTTCAACAGAAGGATAATTAATCTTGCTATCAACACTGCTAAACAGGGGAGGATCACTCAAAGTTTTATTCTATAATGCTGCTTTGTGTGAGGTGGGATGCTTCCATTTGAAATAGTTGTCCATGAGTCATGTACTTCCTGTGATTAGCTTTTTGTAATTGCTTGGTTCTTGAATTGCGGGGTGGGGGGAAAAGGGGGGGGGAATACACAGGCTTTGTGTAGTTTTGATGTGGCTCTTTTATGCTGTGTAAGTGTGTTTGTGTGTGAGATGTACCCACCACAAAAGAGAAACTAAGGACTGACATGGACCAGCACTGGCATGTATGTGCAAACTCTCTCAGGGCCTAATCCTATCTTGCATCCCACTGACTCCAACAGGACTGAAGGTGTTCAACATGCTGCAGGGATGGGTGAAGACATACTACAACTGCTGACATATCATCTATTGGAATGAAAAAATATTCTGTTAGCCAGCCAAGAACTGACAGCATTAAAACTATTAGAAAGGACATAGATTGCTATTTAGCTAATCAGTTAATATTTAGCAATCATCACTGTTTTCTGAATTCCAGCATTGTTGCAGCAATAAAATGATGACAAACCAGAGAAGTAAGCTAACAATAGATTTGCTTCAAGTGCCTTTTCACTTACTTTAATAGTAATAAAATAATAATAATCCCCGCTTCACTCATATGTTAAAGAGGTGCTGATCTAAGGTCACAAATTCCAGTTGGCTAATTATTCTGCCTACCTAAAATTCCCCTGTAGTTTGTTTATTTAAATAAAGCTATTCTTTCACTTTTTGTCCTGAGCTATTATGTGGTGTCTGTTTAAGGACTTATATGGTTAAAAACAAATGTGGTCATTAGAAAGTGAATATTGAAGACAACTTTCTGCTGCTTACAACTTAACACATAAAACTGTAGCTGTGCTTCCAGCTAAATCTCCACATCTTCTAGCAGCTATAAGCAGAAGATAATCTTTAATCAGATGCCTGTTCATTTGTCATGTCGTGATAGAACAATGAATATCACTGAACATAACACAAACTGGAAAGCACACACCCAACATTTTCTATCACCAATGAAGGGGTGGAGTTTTTTTGCTGGTGGGTCTTTCCCAGACTTCTGCACATGACCTCTTCCTTTCTGCTCTTGACCTAACCTTTGAGTAGTCCACAGGAATTGGGCTTTTTCCTAGCCCTTCATTTCTGGGACCATCACTGCTCATGCTTGCTGTTTCCCACCAACCTGATGTGTACCATACACCTGTCAACAGGGCACAGTAATTGGGAAGGTCAGATGTTTAGTCCCTCCCTTCCAACAATACTAATTACTTCTTTCTTAATTAATGGCTGCATTGGGGCTTCCAGCTAGAGCCAAGGAAGAGGGATTTGTAGTCATGCCAGTGGCTGTAGTCATTGCACTTGTAGAGTGCTGAGCCAGGCAGAATGCTTCGAGGCCCTCTGATGTCTTTGGAAGTAGCACGAACATATATTTCCTATTCAGAGGAGTAGACCATGACCCCCCTGGTGCCCAAAACCTCACACCACCCTCCTATCCATATCACCTTTGGCTGGTGAGGCACCTGTGGGCATTCTGCTTTGCCATCTCTTTGTACTCAGGCTCTGTAAGTGTAGGCATGCAAGTTGTCCTCTGTGCAAGTACACATGGAGGAAAATGGGATCTCTATACTCACCCCTTGTGCACCCATGCTACCAGACTTTATCCATAAATATCTGCAATATTAATATCACCCTTTTCAGGGACCACTTTATCAGTGCTGCTATCCAGAGGTGACCAGCCTGTGAACCAATGTGAACCAATGTGTCTTGATAAGTGCATTTCTTTTTATCTCTGTCTCCTCCTGCAGCCTTCATTATTTTCAAAACTCTTGCTTAGCACTTTGGTCAACTGAAATCTTAACCTGCAACCAACACTGCAGTAAGAGTGGACAGAAAGTACGGTGAGCAGAATAAATAATTTTCTCTTGTTTTTCCAAGCCAGTTTATGAAGATAAAAGCATTTAAATGATCAGGTTAATCTGTTTCAATTAATAATTTATACCTAGTTCATCACTAGCATTATTGTACTGTCACAATATTTACTTCTGAATAAATTCATTTTAGCAACAGTGGGCCAGATCCTCAGCTGATGTAAATTGGCATCTGACCATTAAAGACAAGGTAGATACACAGATTTTTTACAAGCTGAGACTCTGGCCATGTATTCTGATCAAACCTGACTCTGGTCTCGCCTAGCTTTTGCCTCAAATTCAGTTTCTGATTTTTGGTTGATAAAGGTCCCATGACTGTAATTCAGTGTTGAAACTGAACAGCAAATTAAATTTAAAACACAGATTCAAATGTTCTTGAAGTGACCAACCACAGAGATTTGACATGCATCCTTCATAGGAAAAAAGAAGGGAAATAAATTATCCATACATTATTCAAGAGGGTTTTGTGTAGAGATTTTTAGAAACTTACAGGTGTCAGTCTTGTATTTTTATTGAACTATTGCATGTAATCAGAAACCAAAAGTAAATTGTGCTTCACTTAATCGTGAAGGGCCTGTTTCTCTGAGGCGGTGAGTGCTTTCTGTGCTGTCCTTAGTTCCCACTGATGTCAATCAGAGGTGCTCAGCAATTTTGTTACTGGTTGAAGTTGTTTCCCACTAATGATGATTTAGCATTTTGCATGTTAACAGATTAGTTGGTATGATTAGTTGGCAAAGCATAAGCCTAAAAGAAAAGAGCTACATAGCTGGCAAAGATTCTTTTAAAGGGTTTTTGTCAAAATACTATTAAAATATATAGTTTGGTGTTAAGCAATTTATTAATACGCCTATTAATACCACGGGCTTTTTTCTTGAGAGAGTCTGTTAAGAACATCAGTGTTTGAGATGCTATCCACACAGACTTAATGCCAGGAAAAGCAATCCCATTAAATTGGACCTCATGAAATATTTATGAGGGCCAATTTAAAATTAATCCTGGCATTAAGCCAAACCAGGCAGTATATTTGCTACTGTATTAAAAAGAAGAGGAAGAAGAGAGATTTTTCACAATAGTAATCTAGCTGGATTTTAGCATGATCCTAACAATATTTTTAATAATGCAGCTGTTATTTTTGGCACAAAGAAACACTTCTCTTTCATTACCAGTTCATGCAAAAACTACACTGAGTGTCTAGCAGATTCTAAATGTCGTCCTTCTAGAAGATGGTTTATGTTTTTATTTTACAGTGATTAAATCTCTGTTTTTGAATAAATTATTTCCCCCACGATTTACAAAAGAAATGGACAGTTCCGTAACTGTGCAGAGAGGGATATTACATTTGCAAAAGCATTTAAGGGGACTTGGGAACCTAAGTTCCATTTTCAAAATGACAGAGACATTTAGGAGGCTTTCAATGGGACTTTAAATAGGACCAGAGGCTTTCAGTGGACCTCAGATTTCTAAGGGCTAGATTCATAGATTCCAAGGCCTGAAAGGACTATTGTGATCATCTAGTCTGACCTCCTGTATAACACAGGCCATAAAACTTCTCCAAAATAATTCCTGTCTGAACTAGATCACATCTTTTTAGAAAAACATCCAGTCTCGATTAAAAAATTTCCAGTGATGGAGAATCCACCACAACCTGCGGTAAATTGTTCTAATGGTTAAGTGCCCTCACTGTTAATCTAGAAAGGTACTTAGACATTGCACTGCTCAGCATCACCTAACTCCTAGGCACCCTGGTACCTAGTGAAAAGCTCAGCCTCGAGTTAGGTGCCCAGGCTCCCCAAACAATGCATGTTAGGTGCCTAAGAAAGGGATCCTCAGAAGCAGAGTAATGCAGAGGAAGGGGGTGAGGCCTCAGCCCAGCCCCCTTCAAGGTTATTTATCCGCCTGACTCCCATTGATCTTGAAACCTCTCCTTGATTTAGTTAATCTCTCTGTCTCTGGCCCATGAATATTTAATTTTTTATACAAATACCCTAACTGGTAGGCTGCAATACACACACATTTCCTGACCTACTTGCATACAATTGTTTTTTCTGAAGGGCCTGATCCTGTGGGCGTACTCTGAGAATGCCTATGAGATCAGACCCTGTTGAAGAAAAGCTAGGGGAACATCTACTTTGAAAATCTTGCTCTGGGGCCTCTGGGTCTTGGGCTTCAGCGAGGGCTCCAAGTAGCTCATTAGCTGAGGGGGTGGCATCAGGACTCAGGCAGTTTGTACATCCCTAGAGGCAGAAACATATATGTCCAAGGGATTTAGACACTGGTGGATTACATGGACCCTGAATTGTAGTTTTGAGAATGTCATTGGGACCAAAATGTTGGATTTAGGCACCTACAGAGGTAGTCAGGTGACTTAATACCTTTGGAAATCGAGCCTGAAGGGCTTAAGTCAATATAGAAATGGAACTTGATTCCTGATACTACATTAGCTCCCAGTTCTACACCCATTTGAGTCAAATGGAATTTTATTCATTGTCTTCGATAGGTGCAGAAGCAGAAGCCTTAGAATGGAAACAATGAGCTGTCACAGAAGGGTGACATATTTAAGAAAGAATGAAGTAGAGCTTGTCTTAAACCTTTTTATAGGTTGGCCAAGGGGCCACCTGTTGGCAAAACACCTAGGGCACAGATTGGGAGTGTTCCTTATAATGTTTGGAAAGCACCTAACATATTGTGGGTGCTGAAAGAAATACAAGTAGTAGATTATAATAATAGTCTGGGCAACTTACGTTGCGTGGGTCTAGAGATGGTTTTGAGTATAAAGAGATTTCCTTAATTATGAAGAGTTTCTTGGACGCAGTACAGGAGGATAGAAACTATTAAAATTGAGTTGTATCTGGCTCAGGAACAGGAAGGAGAGTGATAAAATAAATAGTGTGGGAATGGAAAAAAGTAACAAGTTGGTAATGGCAAAGTTTTGTATTATATCCCTTGTGTTTACTTTGTTAATAAATTATGTTTTGATTATTTCTTTCCTGCCCTTCAATTTGGAGTGACTTCAGAACTCATAAAACAGAGAGATTTAAGGCTTCTCTACATAGCAAGTTAATCCACAGCAAGCCAGGGTGTGAATCTGCAGCACACCGGCTTGTCAGGCAGTAACATTCTATATGGACACTGCTACAGTGCACTGAAAGTCCTGGAGTCTTTGACTTTCCATGCATTGTAGCAGTGTCCACATGGGACATTCCTGCAGGGCAACTTGCTGTGTAGATGAACTCTAAGAGACTGATAGATTATCTGTTGCTTATTGAACTCACTGGGAGTCTTTCTAAGTTGTGTTTGTTTTGTTTTATGGAAAATTGGAAACTAGGCTGAACTGAAACAAAAACTCACTCCTGAGTTTTATGATTTGAACAGATCACCAGAAATGATCAGCTGCTGTATCTCAATTCTCAGCTCCATTGCTCCCCTAGTCAGTCTCTTTGCTTTCCCAGTTCACTGTCCTTCACATTCCCTTTGTATCCTTTCACAAGGGTCTCCATGTTTTATCCCACACTTCACCCTACACTTAGCATGGTTTACTGAAACCCGGCTATCATTCCATTCTCCTCTCTGTCCAAAATGTATTATCTGGAGTAGGATTTTTAAATGAGCCTAAGGAGTCAAGTAGAGCAAGGTGGCTTTTTGGAGGTTGGGGCAATTTGCTTTCCAACCATCCAGATGACCAAGCCAAGAGAGCAAGGGCCTTCTGGTAGGTGTTACCTGAAGCTGTATGCAGAAAGGGTGTGTATGAGTGTATAGCACCTACCTATCCAGATGTAAAGGATTATTTGAATTACTCCATGTTAACTGGAAAGAAAATGCAAAGCTTTCTGTCAGAGAATGCTGAGCTAAATTAAATATTGGGTACAGTGGTACAACACTAGGCAGTAAAGGAAACGGCAAGAAGTTTAATAATGACTGTCTGCCAGTGAGAATCATTGACTGAAAGGATGACTTCATGTCTAAAATGGTAATGAGGGCTGTTCACACCTAAACTCTATCCAAAGACTATCCATAATATGAATAAAAGTGCACCAGCCAAGGAAAGGGACAATGTGTTCTCATCAGACTTGCATACCCTGCGATGCTAAGAAGTACCTGTCAGAATGAGGCCAGGGACAGACACAAACTTTTAGAATGTCAGTCTTTTATTATTGTCTGTCTCAAAGAAATTGTAGCCAGGAGATTTAACTTTATCAGCAAAGGGTTACATGGTCTTAGTTAGAGAGGAGTTGTACCACCTTCTTTGATTTCCTTTGGTTTACTGTCTATTTTCTATGGATAATCTTGTTTTTGTTCCATAGTGTATAGGAATTGGATAGTATCAAGCCAAATAGCTCTAATGGGCCTCTCTGTCTTCTACTGCAGAAGCCACTAGAACTTAACATAGGGTGACCAGATGTCCCAATTTTATAGGAACAGTTCCAATTTTTGGGTCTTTTTCTTATATAGGTTCCTATTACCCTCTACTCCCTGTCCCGATTTTTCACATTTGCTGTCTGGTCACCCTAACCTAACAGAGCAGAAGTGTATATATGTAGCTAGGGGTTTTATGTTTGTTCACAGTTGGTAAACATGGTTATTTGGAACCCAGCAATATTAGTGTGGCTTCCTTGTATTCTTAATGTTATGTAAAAAGGAAGACTCAACAACTTTAGATATGTTAGGCCTCTGGATTGTTATTTTGAGGAAAGTGCTATGAACCACTCAGAAAAAAGGAAAACAAAAAGCTCAAGACACAGGGCTGGTCTACACACAAGGTAAGCAACAGTAGAATTCACCTTTTTCTTGTGGGCTCCACACCACATCTGTCTCCCACAGTAATATTCCTGTGTTTATTTAGCAGAGTTGTTCCCCTCTTCTGAGCCTTGCAAGTGCTCATCAGGGGAGTTAAGTTGATGTGGAGGCAGTTTTGGGCATGGCTACACTTGCGAATTAGAGTGCATTAAAGCAGCCCGGTGCGCTCTAACTCACGACCTGTCCACACTGGCAAGGCACGTAGAGCGCTCTGGCTCCACGGCTAGAGTGCTCCTGGTACTCCACCTCGGCTAGTGGAATAACATTTGATGCGCCCCTGCTGGAGTGCTGCAGCATCAGTGTGGATGCCCTGGTCTGTTAATGTGCTCTGATCGACCTCCAGAACTCCCACAATGCCTGTTCTAGCCACTCTGGTCATCACTTTCAACTCTACTGCCCTGCCCTCAGGTGACCAACTGTCAGACTCGCTCTTTAAATTCTCTGGGAATTTTGAAAATCCCCTTCCTGTTTTCTCAGCCAGGCGTGGAGTGCTCTCAGTGACTCTTTCCAGGTGACCATGCCTCCACGCACCAGGCGATCCCCAGTATGGAGCAATGGTGAGGTGCTGGACCTCATCAGTGTTTGGGGGGAGGAAGCTGTGCAGTCCCAGCTGCGCTCCAGCTGTAGGAATTATGATACCTTTGGGCAGATATCAATGGCCATGATGGAAAGGGACCATGACCGGGACGCACTGCAGTGCAGGGTTAAAGTGAAGGAGCTGCAGAGTGCCTATCACAAAGCCCACGAGACAAACTGCCACTCCGGTGCTGCCACCACGACCTGCTGTTTCTACAAAGAGCTGGATGTGATACTTGGGGGTGACCCCACCTCCACTCCAAGTACCACCCTGGACACTTTAGAGCCCAGTCCAACAAGGCAGGAAGAGCAAAGCGGGAGTGAGGGTGCTGAGGAAGAGGAAGACACCCCGGCATCCCTAGCCAGGAGCTGTTCTCAAGCCAGGAGGAAGGTAGCTAGTCACAATGGCCGGTGCTTGGGGAAGGACAAACACCAGAGGAGGTTCCCGGTAAGAGGCTTTTATTTTGGGAAGTAGTTATTCGGGGCGGGGTCTTGGGGTGAGGAGGGTTAGGGCTGCATGCATGTCTAGATACAGAATAGGGCGTTGATGTGCTCTCTCACATCGCAGTAATTGGCCTTAATGATCTCTTCAAAGGTCTCAGCCAGAAGTTGGGCAATGCACTTGGGCAGTTTTCATGGGAGAGCCACTGTGCTCCTTGTCGCAGTTCGGCTAACATGTCTGCGCCACTGTGCCATAAGAGTGAGGGGACCATTGCTGCAGACGAGCAAGCTGCATATGGGCCAGGGCGGAAGCCGCATTGTAGTAGAAGACCCTCCCTTGCTTCCCAGGTCACCCTCAGCAGCAAGATATCTTCCAGGACGAACTCCTGTGGAAAATGTGGGGACAGTGTTCAGTATAGGCCCCCCCTGCAGCTGTTGGCTCTCCCCAAGGCACAGAAATCCAGAGGACAGTACAGCCATAAGAGAATCAGTCCCCCTTGACTCTGTGCTTACTCACCATTTTGGGGCTTCAAATATGCGCTCGCTTTGGGACGGGCAAATTATGCTCTTGCATAGACTGTGCTTGCCCTCCTTAAGTACGGGGGAATCATTGTTCTGTCTGGTGTGAACAATGCTGCCTCTATCAAGTGTTGCATTTTGCCTTTGCAGATTCAACCCTGACAACTCAGCTGTCCGTGTTATCACCGGCCGAGAGGCTGCAAATAATCAGGAAGAGGCCACATAGAAGCAAAGAGGACATGCTGAATGAAGTCATGCAGCACTCCCTTAATGAAAATCAAAAAGTGCAGGCGTGGCAGGAAAGTGAAAGGAGAGTCTGCCAGCAGAACACAGATCGCCGGCATGAAAGCACAGAGCGGCTGATAAGCATCATGGAGTGCCAAGCGGACTTGATCCAGGCGCTTGTAGCCATGCAGGTGGAGCACTAACGCACCTGCCCCCCCTACAGCCCTTGTTCCAGAACTTTTCCCTTGTGCCCCTGTCACCTCCAACCCACTTTCCCCATGTAGTGTGGTGGTTACCTACTCCTGACCTGTGGGGCTTGAAACAGCCCAGGAGAGGGCTGTGGCTGGGACAAGAAGCCTGAGCTGATTGAGGGAAAGTAGGTTCAGCTACGGCCATGCCCCAATCAGGCCGAGCTGGCCCCTATAAAAGGCTGTGAGCCAGAAGCCCAGTCAGTCCCTCTCTGCTTGTAGAGGGAGAAGGGCCTGGCTGCAGGGAGCAGGGCTGGGGAAGGGTCAGAGGAGCTGGGAGCTCTGGCCTGGAAAGCCCAGGCTGAAGGCCTGACTATAGGCTGAATAGGTGCAGGGCTGCAATGGGGCAGCCCATGGGGAGGCAGAGGCAACAGGTCCGAACCCTTTGCCTGTGATGAGTGGTTTATACTTCAGTCTGCGCTAGTAAATGGGGGCTAGATGGAGACTGGGCAGTAGCCAAGACTGAGGCAAAGTGGGGATAGTGGGTGGAGGTTCCCCTGGGACGGGGAGATCCAGAACCGCGGGGTTACTGCCAGGGGGAAGCACCCTGTTAAAGGGGCACTGGGGTCCTGGGAGGGACATGGGGGCCAGCAGTGGTGGCAAGACACCGGCCTGAAGAGGGCACTCCAGAGTTTGGATGCTAATTCCCAAGGACAACTAGCAGGAGGTGCCACTGGGTGAGTCTGTGCATGCTTACACCCCAACATCTGGTTTCTTATCACCACCAACTGCTTCCAACACCTGTAGGTTCACCACTCAGCCCTGAAAACTACGACCCTTACCCTTTGCACCCAACTTCCATCACCAAGCAGTATAGCCAGCCTGAAGTGCAGCACTCATTGCACAGCACTCCAAACAGGAAGGCTGAGTATGATAACAGGACATACACAAACCTGTGTACTATTCCCCACCCTACTCCCTTGCCCTTTCTTTTTCCCAAGCAGTTGTGTTTCTTTTCAATAAATGGATTTTTTTACTTTGAAAACATTCTATATTATTGCATAAAGTAAAAGATACCTTAGTCCAGGAAAGCAACAGGCACTGCAAGTCAGTGTATCATACGTAGCAAACACAGATTCCTACTAACATTGGAACCACTGGACTTCACTCCTGTGCAGGGCACCAGACATTACTGGTGGCTTTCAGCCTCAAATTGCTCCCTCAAGGCATCCCTAATCCTTGCAGCCTCGCGCTGGGCCCCTCTAATAGTCTTCCTCTCTGGCTGTTCAAATTCAGCCTTCAGGTGTTGAACTTCCGAGTTCCATGCCTGAGTGAATCTTTCACCCTTCCCTTCACAAATGTTATGGAGGGTACAGCACGCAGATATAACCACGGGGATGCTGTTATTGGCCAGGTCCACCCAGGGGCGGCTCTAGACATTTCACCGCCCCAAGCACGGCGGCATGCCGTGGGGGGTGCTCTGCCGGTCGCCGGTCCCTTGGCTTTGGTGGACCTCCTGCAGGCGTGCCTGTGGAGGGTCCGCTGGTCCCGTGGCTTCGGTTGACCTCCCGCAGGCGTGCCTGGAGCCGCCCCTGGGTCCAGCTTCCCATACTGAGAGCGCCAGCAGCCCTTTAAACGGCCAAAAGCACATTCCACAGTCATTCTGCACCAGCTCAGCCTGTTGTTGAACCACTCCTTGCCGCTGTCAAGGCTTCCTGTGTAGGGTTGCATAAGCCAGAGCATGAAGGGGTAAGCGGGGTCTCCAAGGATCACAATGGACATTTCGACTTCCCCTACGATGATCTTTTGGTCTGGGAAAAATGTCCTGGCTTGCAGCTTCCTGAACAGGCCAGTGTTCCGAAAGATGCATGTGTCATGCACCTTTATGGACCAGCCTGAGTTAATGTCAATGAAATGTCCATGGTGATCCACATGCACCTGGAGAACCATAGAGAAATAGCCCTTCCGATTAACGTATTCAGAGGCTAGGTGAGCTGGTGCCAGAATGGGAATATGCATCCCATCTATCGTCCCTCTGCAGTTAGGGAAACCCATTTGTGCAAAGCCAGCCACAATGTCCTGCACGTTCCCCAGAGTTACGGTTCTTCTGAGCAGGATGCGATTAATGGCCCTGCAAACTTGCATCAACACGATTCCAACGTCAACTTCCCCACTCCAAACTGGTTAGCTACTGATCGGTAGCTGTCTGAAGTTGCCAGTTTCCAGATTGCAATAGACACCCGCTTCTCTACCATCAGGGCAGCTCTCAATCTCTTGTCCTTGTGCTGCAGGGTGAGGACAAGCTCATCTCACAGTCCCATGAAAGTGACTTTTCTCATCCGAAAGTTCTGCAGCCACTGCTCGTCATCCCAGACTTGCATGATGATGTGATCCCACCACTCAGTGCTTGTTTCCTGAGCCCAAAAGCGCCATTCCACAGTGGTGAGCATGTCCATGAATGCCACAAGCAATCTCGTGTGGAATGCGTTAGTCGAGTCAATATCATCAGAGTCCTCACTGTCACTTTGGATCTTAAAGAATAACTCGACTGCCAAACGTGTAGTGCTGGCGAGACTCATCAGCATATTCTTCAGTAGTTTGGGCTCCATTCCAGCAGACCAAAAGGGAAGACAGAGTGTGCAGTATAAAAAACGTTGAAAAATGGCGCCAATTATGGACGGAAGCAGAGGGATTGCTGGGATGTGAATCAATGCATCATGCCCCGCATCCCCTGCCCTCTTCCCACAAGCCACAGCATCAGAATGGGAAGAGGTGCTCTATGGGATAGCTGCCCACAATGCACTGCTCCCAATGCCGCTGCAAGTGCCGCAAACGTGGACACACCAGAGTGCTTGCAGTTGTCAGTGTGGACAGACTGCAGCGCTTTCCCTACTGCCGTCTACGAAGGCTGGTTTAACTCACAGCACTCTACATCTGCAAGTGTAGCCATGCCCATAGATGCACACTGTGACCAAGACAGCTTTACTAATGCAGGAGCAAGAATTCCTTTCCCTGCAGTCCCTCACTGCACCGCTCCTTTCAGCAGTGACTTGTCTGATAGCCTTTCTGAACTCCACTGCCCAGAGGGCTCACAATGACTGAAAGACCCTTCTGCTTTAAAAAGGGCTGTTATGTGTCACTGGATTTACAAAGCACAAAGGGGCATTGCAAGTTAACACATACTCAGGAGAACATCACTTTTTATCAACAAAAAGTTTGTGCCTCAGGCTTTAGCTTGGTCATTGATTTCCTAGGGTTGTGGGTAAGGTTGTCTTCCTTAGGCCATGGCTACACTTACAGTTCTGCAGCGCTGGTAGTTACAGCTGTGTTCGTACAGCTGTGTAGGGCCAGCGCTGCAGTGTGGCCACACTGACAGCTACCAGCGCTGCAGTGTGGCCACATTTGCAGCACTTGCAGCGCTGTTGGGAGTGGTTCATTGTGGGCAGCTATCCCAGCATTCAAGTGGCTGCAACGTGCTTTTCAAAAGAGGGGGGTGGGGTGGAGTGTGACAGGGAGCGTGGGGGAGACAGAGAGAGTGGATTTTGGGAGCTGACACTGTTCTCAGCTCCCTGCCTTGCAAGTTCTAAGGACTGGAAGATACACAGTGCCTACCTTCAATCATTTAAAAAGTTTTGACCTTTCCCCCACCTGTCTCTTATTCACTAAATGCGAATTATGCACTCCTAAATAGCCATCAGACCACATAAACAGTTGCTCAACATTACCCCCCCCCTCCTCAGGCAAACAGCTTTGAACATTCCAAAGCAATTCTCCTGCCTTCGCTGGCTCGCTTGCTGGAGCAAAGAGCAGCTCTGTTTGTTTTTTAGCAAGTAGCTACGGGGAGATCGGAGTTCAGCCATTCTTCTGGTTTGTTGTGGACAGGAATTCTGGGATATCTCCTTATACCCCGGAGGCCAATAAAAGCGCTGGTGGTGTCCACACTTGCTGACCAGCGCTGCATCACCATCGCTGGAATCGCTACACCCGAGGCAGACCAGGTGTACAGCCAGCGCTGCAACCAGGGAGTTGTAGCGCTGGCTGTGCTTTGCAAGTGTGGCCACATCCTGAGTTGCAGCGCTGTAACCCCCTCACCAGCTCTGCAACTCTCCAGTGTAGCCAAGCCCTTAGGAAGGTGCAGGGCCCGGGGCAAATCAGCCTTTATGGGGCCCCCTTAACATTTTTATACAGGTGCTGAAGTCTCTTTCCAGGTTCTCGTGTCAGGAACGCTCTGGCTCAGGGGGAGCCCGGGTCTAGGGGAGCCCAGCTGGGCTGCTGGTGCTGCAGTCTCAACAGGTTTGTTGTGTGACTCGCTCCTGGTCTGCAGCTGCAGACTGTTGACCCTCAGGCTCTCTGCCACTGCCAGCCCACCCAGTACCCTCCAGCTGGGCAGGATTGGTGCTCAGGGTTGGGGGCCTTGCTGCAGACTTAGTGTGCAGCGTGATCGGGGCACCCCGTGGTCTGGGACTGGGCAGACCTCAATTCTTTTTCAGTGGCTGCAGCTAGGACGTGCCACATTGGCCTAACCGCTCCCTTGGGCTCCCCTGAAGGACCAACTCCACTGCTGGGACTCCCGGGCCCTGCAGGGACATGTGTAGCTTCGTGCTGCCAGCAAAGCTCGGGGCCAAGCCCACGTTACATTCTGCAGGAGTCTGTGTGTGTAAGTACCGCAGCTGGATAAAGCCAGCCACAGGCCTGACCAGCCCGCTCTGCGCAGGGCCAGCACTGGACCTCCCATCAATCCTCTGCTGAGCTCCGCACAGCCTCAGCAGCAGCCCGCAGGAGCAGGTGCTGCAGAAATCTCTTCCCACCGGTGAGTGCAGGCCCAATCTTCGCTGCCAGCTCCAGGCCCCCCACTATCTCCCTGGGCCAGCCTGGCCCCCCAGGTACCCCACCCCAGGCTGGCCTAGTCCCCCCCCCGCATGACACATGCACACTGAAGTGTGGGACCCCACAAAGCATAGGGCCCGGAGCAGTCGCTTCGATTCGCCATACTCAAGGGATGGCTCTGGCTGTGGGGCTAGCAGCGCGGGCAGACATTGCTAAGACTTCTGTAAGGCATTTGACATTTTGATTAAAAAGCTAGAACAATACAAAATTAGCATGGCATCTATGGATTAAAAACTGACTAATAGAGTTGGTGTGTTTCTAGTGGGGTCCCGCAGCAGTGACTGGTTCTTAGGCTTACTCTAGTTATCTTTTTTTATCGGTCACTGGAAGAAAACAAAAAATCATCACTGATAAAGTTTGCAGGTGATGCAAAGTTTGGAGGAGTGGTAATTAATGAAGAGGATGGGAAATATGCATTTTAATACAACTAAATGTAAGTGGATGCATCTAGGAACAAAGCGTGCAGGGCATACTTACAAGATGCGGGATTCTATCCTATGAAGCAGTTACTCTGAAAAAGATTTCGGAGTCGTGGTGGATAAACAGCTGAAGATGAGCTCCCAGTGTGAGGTTGCGGTCAAAAGGGCTAATCTGATCCTTGGATTCTTAAACAGGAACATCCCAAGTAGGAGTAGAGAGTTTATTTTACTTCTCTATTTGGCAGTGGTTTGACCACTGCTGGAATACTACATCCAGTTCTGGTGACCACCGTTCAAGAAGGATGTAGATAAATTGGAGAGGGTTCAAAGGAGAGCCATGGTAGTGATTAAAGTATTAGAAAACATGCCTCATACTATAGCGATAAACTGAAGGAATTCAATCTGTTCGGTTTAACAAAAAGAAGGTTAAAGGGTGACTTGATCACAATCTTAAGCACCTACATGGGGAATAAGTATTTGATAATGGGCTAGCAGACAAAGCTATAACAAGATACAGTGGCTGGAAGTTGAAGCTAGACTGGAAATAATGTTTTAACAGTGAGAGTAATTAAATGAAGATGGGATTCTATAAGATATGCTCTATGAAAGGTTTTGAAAAAAAAAGCCCATTTTGAATCCTTCAGAATGAAAACATTTTAAATATTTTGTGTAACTAGATTTTTGATTTTTTTCTAGCACCTCTACATGTTACTATTCCTAGCTCCTCATTAGGCATCAAGAAAAGGGGAGCCTGTAAACAGTGGCTTTTACACAAGATTAAGAGAGATCTACAGGTAGCTCTAAGAAACAAGAGAAGAGAATATAAGAAATCTGATATGGTCACAAATAAAGACCTCAGACAGGATTTTTCTCTGTTCTATTAATTGCAAGGAAGGGATTGTTCAGATTTGGGAGATTTTTAGTGTTTGGTGAAATGCATGAGGAAACCTTAAAATAAAATGGCTGGATGACAATATTCTTACTGAAATAAGGCTTCATATTTGTTTTGCGAGGGATTTGAAAGAAGAGATGGTGAGGTTCCAGCTCACTGAGATGTTGAAGGAGTTGCAGACATAGAGAGCAGAGCGGAAAAAGGCACAAAGACCAGAATGAGAGGAGAGGCTGTTTGTAACTGCACCGCCTCAGAAGCAGCACAGAGATGAACTGTGATGCAGAGAGACACAATCTTCCCCTGCTGTTCCTTTTTTCTGGGGCACAGGTGAGTAAGTTACTTCACCCCTTTTTACTGAACAGTTTACTCCCAGTTGTGTGAACAGGAAGCTATTCTGGCCAGTGAGTTGGGAAGTCGATGCAGAATAAGAGCTCTCATTACCTGCCCCGTTCTTGCACACTTGATCTCAGTGAAGGGGTGGAGGACAAGGTAGTCCTTGCTTTCCTCCCCAGAGCTAGAGTTACCATCTGAGCAGTGGAGTAGTGAGGGCCTTGCTTAGATGTGCAGAAGAATAAGAGGAAGTAAGAGCTCTGATAATGTAGACTAGACTGAATTAAGAGAAGGGGAAGATGCAAATTAGGGTGACTATAAAGAAGAGGATGCAATAATTAAGGTGGGAGATAGCAAAGGCATGGAGCAGTGTTTTGCCATAGGGACACAGAGGTCAGGTTTTGGTTTTGAGATATGCTTACAAAAAATAGATGGCTTGGATGTGTGAGAAGGAGAGAGAGAGGAGGTAGATTTTCATCCCTGGTTACTAATTTGGGTGGCAGGGAAGAGTGTGGTGGTGTCAAAAACAGCTAAGGTGAGGGGAAGAGGAGAGACTCAGAAAGATAAGCTCAGTTGTCACCAGGGTCAGTCAGAAGTGGGATATCTGGGATATTACATCTGGTAAGTCATTGACACAATACTTCAGCTTTTATTAGTACCAGACCTCAGAACTCTCGCTTAGCTGCTGCATTATCCTGGAAGGTCTTGAAGTCCCTAGGTGTCCAAGTTTCTACCAGTGACCATGCACATAGCTGCCTGAATCTAGGCATTTGGGCACCTATCTCACACCTATGTCTTGGTGTGATCCTCAAACTAGGCATTCCTCCACCTCTCTTGGTCCAGTAAACATTCACAGAGCAAGATTAAACCCACAATAGAAGGAGGAGGGGCCTTATACCTTTTAGACAAGTGATTAGAGCACTCATCCAGGATATGGGACACATCGGTTCAATTCTCCCTTCTGCCTGATATAGAGAAAAGGATTTGACCTTGGGTCTCCCTTCTACCAGGACAGTGCCCTAGCTATTGGGCTAAGGGACATACAGAGGCAGGTCTCTCCTGTGGAAGCTGTTCCACTCTGTATAAATAACTAAATAATCATTGGAGTAGGGGAGTGAAACCTGGGTGTCCTACACCACAACTGAAAGCCCAATCCACTGGGCTACAAACCTCAATGAATATTTAATTAAATTAGTTACTTAAACTGGAACACATCCTAGAATTAAGTAGAATAGAATCATAGAATCATAGGACTGGAAGGGACCTCGAGAAGTCATCTAGCCAAGTCCCCTGCACTTATAACAGGACTAAGTATTATCTAGATCAGGGGTTGGCAACCTTTCAGAAGTGGTGTGCCGAGTCTTAATTTATTCAATCTAATTTAAGGTTTCGCTTGCCAGTAATATATTTTAATGTTTTTAGACTGTCTCTTTCTGTAAGTCTATAATATATAACTAAATTATTGTTGTATGTAGAGTAAATAAGGTTTTAAAAATGTTTAAGAAGCTTCATTTAAAATTAAATTAAAATGCAGAGCCCCCCAAATCAGTGGCCAGGACCTAGACAGTTTGAGTGCCACTGAAAATCAGCTCGTGTGCCGCCTTTGGCACATATGCCATAGGTTGCCTACCCCTGAGCTAGATCATCCCTGACAGGTGTTTGTCAAACCTGCTCTTAAAAATCTCTAATGATGGAGATTCCACAATCTCCCTAGGCAATTTATTCCAGTGCTTAACCACCCTGACAGTTAGGAAATTTTTCCTAATGTCCAACCTAAACCTCCCTTGCTGCAGTTTTAGCCCATTGCTTCATGTCCAATCCTCAGAGGTTAAGAAGAGCAATTTTCCTCCCTCGTCCTTGTAACAATCTGTTATGTACTTGAAAACTGTTATCATGTCTGCTCTCAGTCTTCTCTTCTCCAGACTAAACAAACCCAATTTTTTCAATCTTCCCTCATAGGTCATGTTTTCTAGACCTTTAATCATTTTTATTATTGTTGTTGATTCCATGAACAAAATCACAGGCCTGTTTAGGCTGATTGAATGTAGAACTCTGTTGCATTACACATGGCAAGACCATTGTGGACCGACTTTTTGCAAATGTATGTAATCCACCTAGCAGTTACATTTAGAATTGGCAGAGAATGAGCCATTGCCAGTTCAAACAAGCTTGGTCACAGCAGGGAGGCAATAGCTTAACTTAGTGCTATGGGTTTTATGTAATAGAAAAGATGAATATGTATTCATAAATTGAGTAAAATGTCTTCTGAACTTTCTTTGGAGTCTTCTAGCTCAAAATTGAGGTCAGACCATTCTTCTAGTGTGAATGGGTACAGGCAGGTAATATAAGGTTGGGCAAATTGTATCAAGAAGGCACTGTTATTAATTTGGCATGCTTGCAAAACAATTATGGTCTGGATGACAATCAAAGCCCAGAGATTTGCATTAATAAAGGAATGTCTCTGTCAAACCCTTAGGAAAACTCTTTGGTATCATCATGTATACAGAAAGCTACAGATATCTAACATCTATTATTTATTCGTTAGATTGGAAAATCTAATGCATTCTTTTGATTCCCCTAGGGTAAAATGGGAGTGTGAACTAGGTGTTCAGTTTTATGACAACCAGTGAGCACAAATTCTCCATTTTGCTCAGAGGACAGAGAGGGAAGCGGATTTAAAATTGCTGCATTGTCAAAGGCTGCATGGAATTTGCTGGACTCCACATACATATAGATGTGGGATTAATTGTCTTCGGAGATGTGGCAGGTCAGGTGGCAATCTTACCCACCTTTGTTTTTATTCCAAAGTTAATAATTTCTGGAAGGAGTTCATAATTATTATTTACACTGAGTACCAAGTGCTATATGTTGGGGGAATGATATAAAACAAACAAGTCACTGCCCTGAAGAGCAAAATCATATACAAGACAGTACAAGACAAGACAGCAGAAACACAGGATAGTATATGGTCATTGTAGAATGCTGTGACTCACCAGACAAGGTGGGTTTTTGTTAGATAGTTGATGGAGCAGAGTGAGGGATTTGCTAAATATGTATTGAGTTTGTTCCAGGCATATTGTGTGGCGTGCCTGAAGGTCCAACATTAGGAGTGAACAGAGGAGAAGAGTGGGGTGGTGAAGAGGAAAGTTTTGCCAGAGCAAAGGGGTGTAGGAGTAGAGATGTGGCCAGGAATGGGGCAACTTATGAAGAGCTTTGAAAATGAGAAGGAGAAACATATATCTCAATACAGGAGAAGAGGTGAGAGAGAGGCAGAAAGGAAGATGATTTGGGGAGCTGTGTTTCAGGTAGAACTGATTTGGGAGGGTTGAGACAGTCAAGGGCCTGAGAGATGGCATGTGCATGACTCAAGACGTTGTCTTGGCAGTGAGGATGGAGAGGCTGGAACACTGTTTAGAGATGATGAAAGTGGAGAAATGATAGGGTCTGGATGTGACAGGATTCCAAAATGGCAATGTTGTGAGGTTTTTGTAATAGAAAGGCTGGTGGTGCTAGAAAAAGTGATCAAGAAAAGAGCTGGGGAAGAGAAGTGCAGTATTGGACATACTGCAGCAGATTCATCCCTGGTCTAACTCAAATAGAATAACATCAGAGAGAAATTTTAACTACTGAGTTTGAGGTACAGTGCTGAATAGATAGGCATAATAGATTCTGTGAAAGACAGAGAAATAGGCCATTAGGCTATACCAGGAGGAGGCTGTAGTGGGTTTGACAGCTGTCTTTGGAAAGAATTGTTGTAGAGGGAATCAAAGGGAAAACTGGATGACAGGAATTCATAAGTACCATTGCTAAAATTTGAACTATAGATTGCCCCTGTTAGCAAAAATATTTAAGTTACATACTGAAAGAGACAACATTTTTTAAATGTCTCCTTTAGAAAAAGGAGACCGTTTTTAATGCCAAAACATTGATACTAGGAAAATGGAGAAGGGACATGGTGTAAGAGCTTCAAGATTGATATTTAGAGATGGATGTCATTGCTTCTTGGAAGAGATGGGTAGAGGGGTGCATTTTGGGTTTGGTTTTGTAAAACCTAAACAGTCAGCTTGGGTTTTCTATTAATAGAACCTGGGTTAGTTTGGATCCAAATCCCATTTTATCCAAACCATCAGGGTTCAGGAAAATTTGGATAAAAGTTTTTGATTTTTGCCTGAACTCTGTAAGGATGAACAAGAGTGGTTTTGGATACACAGCCAGTCAAGTTTTTTACAGAAATGAAACCTAACTTGCATTCAAATACAAGTTACATTTTATCTGAAGCACCAGAATTCTGAAGGTGACTCAGCTAAAAGGTCCTAATTTGGGCCCATCTGTGCTTCTTATGAACATTACATCACAGGTAGAATTTGATTCCTTGTGAAAAGAATTAATGTAGTTCATAAAGATAGCCACAAAGTGAGGTGATTAAAGGGGAATTTGAGGGTTCTGTATTTCTCTGCATGCATGGAATCCAGTCAGGTTGCTATTTGCTCACCATTCAGAGCTCTTTGAGGCTTTGGGTTATTTTGGGTCTGATGTACATAAGAGGATAAGAACGGCCATACTGGGTCAGACCAAAAGCCCAGTATCCTACCTTCTGCCAGTGGCAGGTGCCCCAGAGGGAATGAACAGAACAGGTAATGTTATTAACATTGGTGCAGCTTCACTGAAGTTACTCCTAATTTACTCCATTCTGAGATGAGATTCAGGCCCATAGCACATACTTATCAGGATAGTTCAGTTATCAAATATTGTTGACTGTGTCACATAATCTTCATAATTTATGATTGAAGTGCATTAAATTAAAGCGCTTCTTTCACTTGGAGCTTTATAATTTATTTATATGTGTTTTATTTACATATTGTATTTACTGCTTATAAAAAGGCACTACAATAGCGGTACTGAACAACAACAACAACAAGGAATGCAAGCGTAGAAAAGCAGTATAATGGGCAAGTGCTATCCTTGAGGGCGCCACTTAGGGATCTGGGGCAAAATCAGTACTTGGTCCTGACAGTGAAGGCAGGGGGCTGGGCTCAATAACCTTTCAGGGTCCCTTCCAGTTCCATGAGATAGGTGTATCTTCATATTAAATGTTCTCACCAGCTGATCCTTCCAGTCAGTGTCCAGAAAGTATTAATGCTTTGCTGCCAGATCAGTCTATACCTATTTCAGGAAACCACACTATACAAGTGATATGCTTTCAGCATGGAGCACACGTGTATTTAGCTGCCTGTTTGCCATTAATATTAATGCGAGCTATGTGGCTAAATGCCTCTGCACCAGGATGAAAATTTACCTTTAAAGATGTGTGAGAAACAGGGCACTGCTGGAACATGAGTTTGGTATTGTTAAATCGAGCTGCAAGATGTTTTTTTTTCTTCTCACAATGCCAACTGTTGTCATGTTTGTCTTGTAAATACCTCAGATGGAAGCAATAAGGAACTGTAAGTTTTGAAAATAGTATAGGCTCTTTAGTTAACTTTCTATAATTATTCTTTTAACTATGCATTTGTGAGGATCTGAGTATCTGTCTGACTAATCTAGTTACACATCAAATGTGCCCATCACCATAGCATGTAGGCATCATTGTTGCTGTTTAATATTTATACTGTAGTAGCACCCATTGATTCGGGCACATACAAAGATACTGTCCCAGCCTTGAAGAGCTTAGTCATTAAATGTATGACTGATGATTATTGAAGTCAGTGGAACTATTTCCATTGTAGTCAATCGACTTACTCCCATGAACCATAGCTGCAGAACTGGACTCTGAATGTTTTCAATGCAAACTAGACAACAGAGTCTTCTATCATGTAAAAATTGTGTGGGCCTACTCATACTTTTAAAGGACCTGTTCCTTACATGTGTGAACAGTTGTTACTCATATGTGCCGTCCCATGGAAATCACTGAAACTACTCCCATGAGTAAGGGTTCCAGTGTTGTGCCCCTAGTTTTAAGGATTTCAGGGAAGTATGATTTGGTAGATCATAATGTCAAACATTTCAACAAAGGTTAATAAATATGCAGAACCAGACCCTGCTCTTAGTTACACCAATGTAAAGCCATTGACTTCAATGGACTTACATCAGCGTACGTGAGATGAGACTCTGCCACTTAGTCCATTTAACTCAATGTGTATACTATCAGGAGTTCTGAAAATATGATCAATAGGCAAGCCTTAAAATATGCTATATTAAAATACAACAGTGTCCTGCTTTTAAATATGAATAGGATCAATACACTTGGTTAAATGTACACAGTCATGAAATCAATTAATTTGTACTTATGAAAGGTAAATGAAAGTGCCTGAAACATTTAATATAATATACATTAGAATGATCATTATAAAACCCAGATATCCCATACCCAAGAGATGCCAGGAAGTGATGTGTTTGAAATAGATAATCTTTGTTGTAGTGAAAGTAACATTTCTTCCTCAGGTCATACATCCAGTGTGACTTATTAATGCTAGGGGTTTCTTTTCATTTGCTAATATTGCTTGGTATTCAAAGTGTGATTCCACTTTGAACGGCAAGTCAGCAAGATGGCACTGTGGGCTCCCATGTTTATGTGTGAGTTGACCTGAGGGCCAACAGCTGAACAAATGAGTGATGCACAAAATCAGACTGGTATTACCTTCTGGGACTATAATTTTGCATGCTTCCATAATTAGACTGCTGAGGTTGAGTAGGAAGGTCATATTAGGAAAATATGCAGTGAGGAGATGTCCCTGAAACTTTAAATAAAACCATTAACAGAGGAAAAAATAATCTGGCCTGGGAGGATGGCAGTAATACAGGGCTGCATATTGGTTGCTTGTGTTCAATGGCATAGTTCTATGATATGTAATCCCCGCTCTTGTCAATCAAGAAGGCTAGAAATGTTAGTAGGTTTCGGGCCAAATCAGTTATACATTAATAGTACTTGAAACTGTGATAAACTCTGTGTACCAGGAAGGATGATGGACTGAGGAATCTCTTACTCATAACCAAGAAAGGAGACAATCCCACTTTGCAAACAAACTTGCCTTTGCTATAAATGTTTATGGGGCACTATCTTCTTGGGGAAAAATGCACTGAGTATATAAATACTATAGCACAGTACAGGTTGTAAAAGTTCGTGGCAAAGTTGGTGAGTGACAGAATATGTATAATCTGAATCAAAGCCCTTCAAAATTATGGTCCCAGCTGCTTTTCATGTCCCCACACCTGACCTCTCCACTACATCAACAAGGACAGTCTTTAGGACCTGTTCATTTCCTTCTCCAATTCCCATCTCAGTCATCAAATCATAGAAATGTAGGACTGGAAGGGGCCTCATTAGGTCATCTAGTCCAGTCTCCAGCACTGAGGCAGGACTAAGTATTTTCTAGACTATCCCTGACAGGTGTTTGTTTAGCCTGTTCTTAAAAGCCTCTAGTGATGTGGATTCCACAACTTCCCTAGGTAATTTGTTCCAGTGCTTAGCCACCCTTACAGGTAGGAAGTTTTTCCTAATGTCTAACCTAAATCTCCCTTGCTGCAATTTAAGACCATTACTTCTTGTCTTGGCCTTAGAGGATAAATAGAATAATTTATCCCCCTCTCTTTATAACAACCTTTTATGTCTTTGAAGACTGCTATAACGTCCCCCTCTCAGTCTCCTCTCCTCCATACTAAACAAACCCATTTTTTTCAATCTTTCTTCATAGGTCATATTTTCTAGACCTTTCATAGTTTTTATTGCTCTTCTCTGGACTTTCTCCAATTTGCCCATACCTTTCCTGAAGTGTGGTGCCCAGAACAGGACACAGTGCTCCAAATGAGACTTAGCAGTGCTGAGCAGAGTGGGAGAATTACTTCTCATGTCTTGCTTACAACACTCCTGCTAATATATCTGTGATGGGGCATTCACCCCACACTTGGCCTGAAAGGGTTAAGGCCAACTTAACCCTTTAAGGCCAAGTTAACCCTTGGCCCTTGAGAGGGGCACTAATTAACCCAACAGGCCACAGCTGAGAGGAATCAGGTGGCTAAGCAGTCCCCTGACTAAGGGAGGGAGCCGAGCTGGGGAGGAATGAGCTGGGCTGGACTTATAAAGGCAGGAAATTGAGCTGCAGAGGGGGCTGCAGGGAAAGTCTGCAATCACTCCCTGGGAGAAGGGAGGAGTGTTTGGAGTCTACAGGTACAGGCACTCCACAGTTACTCTGTAGGGGAGGGGAGGAGTTAGGTGGCTGGCAGACCCAGAGATGGTGGAATGCCAGATGGTAAGGAAAGAGCTCAGGAAAAGGCTGTAAGGTCTAAAAGGGAGAAGACCTTGACTGCTGCCTAAAGGGTCCCTGAGCCAGAATATGGAGTAGAGGCCAGGCCTGGGTTCCCCTGCCAGCCACTGATGAGTGGAATCGGGGGGGAAGTGAAAGGGAAGATTGCCTGAGACTGCTAGGGAGAAAGACTTTGGTTACCCAGGAAGGGGAAAATGCATACAGTGACCTGGCCAGATGGCCAAGTCACAACGAGGAGTCTGCAGCTCGTGGAGCAAGAGAGGGGCTGCAGACCCAGAGAAAGAGGCAGAGAGATGGTGTGCAACCCTGAGAAGGGGTGTTGATCTCATGAGCTATTCCTCAGAGTGTCCAAGAGGAGGTGCCATCCTAGCAGTGAGTTGAGCACCCTGTCACAGCATCCCAGAATGACATTCACTTTATTTGCAAGAGGATTACATTGTTGACTCAGATTTAGTTTGTGATCCACTATATCCCCCAGATTCCTTTTCAGCAGTACTCCTTCCTAGGCATTCATTTCCCATTTTGTATGTGTGCAACTGATAGTTCCTTCCTCAGTGTAGTACTTTGCATTTGTCCTTTGAATTTCATCCTATTTATTTCAGACCAGTTCTACAGTTTGTCAAGATCATTTTGAATTCTAATCCTGTTCTCTCAAGCACCTTCAACCCCTCCCAGCTTGGTAACATCTGCAAACTTACTGGCAGAGAGAGCACATTTATAATCCAAATAGTTTGTGGAGCTACTGAATAGAATTGGACCCAGAACAGATCCTTAGTTTCCATGCTGTCCCTATATGCAGAGTGATGCTCTCATGCCAGTATTTCAGTATGCTACCTTCCCCTTATCCAGATCACTCCTAAAATCTATTTCTGTAATTCTTGCAGGGCATGAGTTTATAATGAATACACAACCAAGCAAAACCTTGACTAAGAGCCTGATCCAGCTCCTGTTGCCATTGACAGGACCATTGCCATTTGGATTTCCTAGTGTGCCATGTTTTGGCATCTATATGACTAAATTGTAAATTATTTCGGCAGGGACTGTCTTTACCTATAGTGCTGAACAAGCCGTGGAGCTAAACAAGTAGACAGCCATTTTCAGAGGTGTCCACAAATTCCGAGTGCCTCCCTTTTTAGGAATCCATCTTGAGACTATAAGGACTGATTTGTAGAGGTGCCAAACACTTTAGTTCCCATTACTTTTAGTCCTGTTTATTACTCAAGTGCCCAAATGCCCCCATCACAATTGGGGCCCCATTGTGCTAGGCAAATTGAGTTTCTGAAAATGGAGGCACCCAGAATTAGTGAACAGATTTGAAAATGTGGACCATTATTATTAACAATAATGAACGAGTAGAAGGTGTGGTGAATACCATGTAGCAAATCTAGGATTATCCTCCTTTGGGAAATATTTTAAAAATGTTTACTACTTGGTACACTGTGGTCCATCCTGAATGCAAAATATTTGGTCTTCATACGTATTTTCAAGAGTCTGAGGAATTCTTGACTGGAATGATTAACAGTATCCATTGAAGGGGTGAATTCTGTTGGAGGCAAGATAAATTATCCCCATGAACCCTTCAATTTGGTGACTAGGGGGAGTCTCCAGTGAGACATTTCTTTGTTTTACTCTTAAGGGTGACTGATTACAATGATATTGCCAAGTCATCTTCTGTCAGTCCTCTGTCAGGGACCGTGTGTCCTCTCTGAACATACTCATTTAACACCTCCTGTTCCTACATTTTGTGGGCACTTTCCATACACAGGCATGAGGAGCTGTGTGAAGCCCTGCACAAACACTAGAACACCGGTGGAGCATAGCAAGTGATTTTTATAGGAGCAATGCATAGCTATTTTGTATTTTGAATCTGAATTCTTTATCAAGGTTAGAAGCCTTCACTTGTGTCTGAAACTTAACCACTGTGAGCTAGATCATTAGCTGTGTAATTTGGTGTAGTTCCATTGAAAAGTTGTAAAATATCTCTGTATTCCAGTTCCTCCATCTATAATATGGGCATAAAGATGTTTATTTAATTGGAGGGATGTTGTGAAGCCTAATTCATTAATCTGAAAGGTGTTGTGAGAGCCTCTGATATACCACAAAATACTGAAAAATAACCCCCTCCCAGGAAATATTTGCTTACCCATTGTATATGTGCCCTCTGGAATTCACCCCTGCAGGAAGTCATCGAGAAATAATATAACTAGCTTATTTGTAAAGGGCTGGGTGACGACATGATCTTCATTATCAGCTGCAGCTATGAAAGGTAAATGGCAACATTACAAGTGTATTCAAACATTACAGGTCACAGCATCTGCTAATCTTTTGGAGGAATCAGGAAGGATTTTCCCCTTTTATTCAGCATGAGATCATTTAGTATTAATGTTTGTTCCTCTTCCACTAATGCATGAGGCATCAGCCACCACAAGGGTAGGATATGGAAGTAGATTGGTTTAGGAAAGTCCTTTTGGATGGATCACTTGCTATTCTCAATTGGTACATATGGCACTAAAAGTACAATGGTGAAAAATGTATTAAAATACATGGAGAGTTACAGTAGAGTAGATAGTACTGTGGTCTGATCTGGTATGGCTACTGCTATGTTCTTCAATTCTTTGCATTACTACAGTATCACTTCCTTTTAAAGAATCCAGGCAATATTATAATTACATTGCAGGCACCGTATATATTCTACTCTACACATGCCATAATCTGCAAGTGCATTGGATGATAATTGCAAATTAGGATACCGCCTAATTAAACTATTATGAGCCATGCAACTTGAGTTGTGCAGATCCTATCATAACAACCTAATTTATGACACAATTATCCTGACCGTTTATTGTACTTTTTGAGATCAGTAGTTATGAAATTATTGGGGAGGTGTGATTTATTAAAGAGGAAGGATTGTCCAGTGGTTAGGGCACTATGTTGTGACTCAGAAGACCTGATTTCTTTAAGCAGATGCAGCTGTGTATTCCACTTAGGTGTGTGCATGCCCAGTGCACCAGAGCCAGAGAAATTTGCCGAGCAGTACCCATAGAGGGGCGGTGCTCATACCTCCTGGCCATAGCGCTGCCTTTGGGTGACACCCTGACCCTCCATCAATTCCTTCTTACTGCCCAGGGCTGGAGTTAGAACTGTGTGTGGTCTCAACCTCACCATCTTTCAACTAGTTTAGTTTTTTATCTTGTGGTGTGCATAGTTAATAATACCCTTAGCGTTAGAGTAGTGTTAGTTGTAATTGTTTTTCCCTTGGTGATGCCCTCCCTGGGATTTAAACATTGTCCATCATATAGGGGAGCAATCCCCACATGTAGTGCTTGCTCTGTCTCAGTGAGGCCCACCTCAGGGAGCGTTGCATGAACTACAGATCATTTAGGAAATGGACTCTAGTGGCTCAAGATCTTCGCCTGGAGCACAGCCTGTTTGAACAGGCCTGCAGCCTGCTTCGGTACCGAGGCTCTTGTCAGGTCAGAGATTGCTCTCGGGCTCCAAGAGCGCTGCCTCTTCATGTTCTGGAGCAGGTGCCTCTCCAAAGAAATGTGACTGCGACGAGGAAAAGGTCGCATAAGACCATTTGAGACCATTCCAGGTCTCAGGGTGATTCTTCTACCTCCCCCATAAAAAACATGTATCAGCACAGAGCTGGTGTGCAGGATGGAACAGGTACCTATAACCCTTCCCTGCTACCTAGTAGGGAGGTTAGAAACCCTGTACCATTGACTCTGGTTCCAGCCTCCAGGCGTCTGTTGAGTTCAGCACCAGTTGCCATGTTGGAGGCGTACCAGGCAGTTACAGACCTCCTCTCCCTTTTAGTCCCAACCTCTCCTTTGGTCCTGGACTTTGCCAGTGATGTGACTAGATGAGATGTTGAACTCTTGGGTCTGTCGGTGCTGAACTCCAATGTTACCCTTCCACAGGCTGTGGACGTAGGGCTGGTACCAGGATTGGTATGGGGGACCTCAGTACCGAGAATCTCCTCAGCATTGCTGCAGTCAGTACCACAAATGCTTCTGTGGCAGCTTTCACAGTCTCTGACATCAATACTATCAGATACTCTGGTAATGCTGTTCACTTCAGGACTGATAACACTTCCAGCAGTGGCATGCTCTGTGACACTCTGTGCCCCAAAGAAACACCCTGGCATCCCCATATTCCCCAATGTCATATAATTATGATCTGTTTTGTACAAAATATGCCTTGTGAGGTATCATTCAAAAATCTTGATCTGTTGAATATTAATATCCTGCTGTGCTATCATGATGCTGTTACTGTATGTGAAGTTATGAAGTTTTGCTATGTGTGTGTTACTGAAATATGTTGTGAAGTTGGAAACACCACAACTAGTCTTTCAGGTACAACAATGAAGAAGTTAGACGGTGCTAAAGGCTTCATTAAAGGGAATCCACATGCCCAGGAATTGACTATCTCAGGAACTGTTTACAATGAAGGCTTCCCAGAGGGAGCATGTAGGCAATGGAGGATGCTGGACCAGGTGGCAGACCCCCGCATCATGAGCAAAGATCTTTCCAGCAAGCTGGAAGGAGCTATAAAAGAGGGGAAGTGATATCATTACTTTGCCTCACTCCCCTGACAACCCAACACCTGGAAACACCTTAGGAACAAAGACTGAACTGGGGACAGGTGGGAAAAAAGAAAGCCCTGTCCATGTATGGAAGATTGGTGGACTGTTTGTACCATCAGGGTGAGACACTGTTTAAATCCTGTCATTTATAGCATTTAGATTGTGATTTTGTTTATTTCCTAGGTAACCAACTTTGATTTGTACACTATTACTTATAATCACTTAAATTTTATCTTTCTGTAGTTAATAAATCTGTTTTATATTTTTTACCGAAAACAGTGTGTTTTGCTTGAAGTGCTTGGGGAATCTGCTCAGGAACAAAACTGGTTCATCACCTCTCCACATTGCGGGAGGGGCGGACTGGTAATAACCTTATACTGATCAGATTTTTGACAAGGGCAGGATGCTACAGTCCAGGGGCACAAGGCTAGGGAGCTGTGGGGAACTGGTTGAAGACTTTCTATTTGTGGCTAAGGAGAAGCATTCATGTAACTGCAGCTGAGTGTGTCCTTGTCTGTATAAATGTCTGTGTGAGTGCAGGACTGGGAGTGGTCTGCAGCTTGGCACAGCCTCACAGTGTCAGAGGGAGCCCAGATTGGTATGTCAGAGGGCTCAGCAGTATCCCAATTCCAGGTTGCACCCTGGGTGAGTCTGTCACATGCTCATTACTGATGATACTGCTTCCATCAGCAGCACTGCTTCTTGCTTTGTTCTGGGAAATGGATGAGTAAGACCTACTTGCTTTCTCTGGTCTTCTTCCACCCTTATCTCTGAGATCTCAAGGCTCCTCTGTTTCTGAGTCAGTATTGTCATCCTCCCACTTTTCATCACCCAACCAGCACTGAGGGCCACTGATGGACCTTTATGGGTACCAGGATTGTCCTGTGTCTCGTGGTCGGGATGCAGGTCCTTGGCCCATTGCCTACTGGCCACAGAGCCTTATCCATGCCAGTGGCCTCCATGGAATCCGTGGGATACTCCTCAATCACAGAGGCCCTGCTCTTACTCAAAGGTGAGATCGCTAGCCAGGTCTGTGGTGGTGCGTGTGACCTTGCAGACATTTCAGCCAGGGTGATGGCCTCTGTGGTAAACCTGAGCTTGGCTTCCTGACTTCAGAATTCAGGTATTGCCCCTGATGTCGAGCAAACAATTGAGGATTTGCTCTTCAATGGTCAAATGCTGTTCTTGGACAAAACTGATGAGACTCTGCACTCCTTCAAGTACTCCAGAGCTACCCTGCAGTCCTGGGGGGTGTACACACTGATGGTGCTGAAGTGCCACTACAGTGTCCAGCAGCAGAAGTATTACCTGCAGTGCACATTTGGCCAGCCTTTCCCTCCTCAGAGGCAATGGGACTATCCCAGAAAGGGATAGGTCCCAGAGGAGAAAGCAGTTCGGCTTGGGTTTCAGTCAGTCCACATGCCCTTCCCTGGTGCCTCTCAAGTGCCCATTTTAACTTCTTGGTCCAAAGCACTAATCCAATCATTGCTCCTCCCTCCACAGGCTGGCCTGCTTTCATAATCCTTGGGGCTCAATCACTACTGACATCTGGGTCCTAAACACTGTCAGATCGGGTTATGCCATCCAGTTCCTCTCCACACCTCCTCCTTATCCTTCTCCTGTCCCACTTCAGGGACCCCTCTCACGAGATACTGCTCCTTGAGCAGATCCACTCTCTGCTGGCTTTGGGATCAGTGGAGGAGGTTCCACTAGGCCCAGGATTTTTACTCCCCATTCTTCCTGTTAGCCAAATCGAAGGCAGGAGTAAGACTCATCCTTGACCTTCACACCCTCAACAAATATATCAGGTACATGAGGTTCTGAATGGTCACTCTATTGACTATCCTCCCTGTGTTGTCTCAGAACAACTGGTTTGATACTCTGAACCCTCAGGACACTTGCTTTCACATGGTGATTTTACTGAGCCACAGAAAGTTCTTTCGGTTCATCATGGCAATACACCACTTGCAGTACACAATACTTCCATTCGGCCTCTCTTCTGCCCCTTAGGTTTTTACCAAATGCATGGTTGTTGTTATCATGTACCCCAGAAAGAGAGAAATTCACATCTTCCCATATCTTGATGACTGGTTATTGAGGGGCAGATCCAGAGAGGCAGTTCTTTCTCACGTTAGCGCCACACTGTGCTTGCTTGACCATCTGGGTTTCATCCTAAACACTGGAAAGTCAACCTTGTCTCCCACTCAGAAAATTGAGTTCACTGGGGCCCTGTTAGATTCCACAATGTTGAGAGCATTTCTGCTGGCTGACTGATTTCAGACAATTCACCATATTTGCCTTAGTCTGTGATCTCAGCCTTACATGACAGCTCAGACATGTCTGAGGCTCATGGGCTACATAGTTGCTTGCACACAGGTGGCCCAGTTTGTAAAGATGCACCTTTGCCCCCTTCAAATGTGATTCAGGACAGTCAACAGCCCTACTCTTCATTCTCTAGACTGACTGGTTCTTCTTCCTCCAGTGGTCCTGGACTCCTTGCACAGGTGGACATGTCCACAAAATATTTGCCAGGACATTCATTTTGTCCAGCGTTCACCAACCAGGTCAGCTGGGGGAGGGAAGGGGGGGCACACCTGGGGTCACTGAATCTCCAGGGGTTGTGGTTGGAGCAGGAGGCCTCACTCCACATCAACTTACTGGAGCTTCGACCTATCTACCCTGCATGTCATGGTTTTCGGCACCGTATCAGACACATGGTGATTCACATACTTACTGAGAATACTGCTATGATGTATTATGTGAACAAACAAGGGGGTGCACACTCCAGGTTGCTCTGCCTAGTGGCAATCAGGCTGTGGCAGTTCTGCATCAAGGAGAACATTATTCCGATAGCCGCTCACTTGCCTGGAGTAAAGAATCATATTGCGGACCATCTCAGCTGGTATTTTTCCCTAAGTCATGAATGGTCCCTGAAAACAAGTGTCCTCTGGGTCATCTTCACAGCCTCGGACATCCCAATGATTGACATGTTCGCTTCAAGGGATAACAGGAAATTTCATCTGTTCTGCTTTTGAGGGGGCCTCAGTCCAGGGTCACTGTCTGATGCTTTCCACTGCAGTTGACTCTCCTGTATGCTTTCCCCCCGATCATCCCTCAGGTCATCCTCAAGCTCAAGGAGGATTTGGCAACACACATTCTCATTGCACTCGCATGGCTGAGACAGTGCTGGTTCTCTGACCTTCTCACATGGTCTTTTCAGCCTCCCATACCGCTCCCTTTCCATCCTGACCTGCTCACTCGGAATCACGGGCACACCTTGCATCCTGCACTCAGCTCCCTGCATCTCACGGTGTGGTTCCTGCATGCATAGCCACCAGCTCCATGGGTGCTCTGGGGCTGGAGCACCCATGGGGAAAAAAATGGTGGGTGCTGAACACACACCAGCAGCCCCTCTACCAGAGCCTCTCCCTTCTCCCAGCACTTCCTGCCCACAGGCGGTCCCCATGATCAGCGCCTCCCCTCCCTCCCAGCACCTACAGCCTGCCATGAATCAGCTGTTTTGTGGCGTCAAGAGGCACTGGCGGAAGAAGGGGGAGGAGCAAGGGTGCAGCATGCTCAGAGGAGGGGCAGAACTGGGCAGGGCAGAAAGAGGCATGGAAGAGGCAGAGCAGGGGCAGAGTGGTGGTGAGAAGAAGGAGGGTGGGAGTGAGGTTTTGGGGGTAGGGTTGGAGTCAGGGCGGGGCCTGGGCAAAGCTGGGGAGGAGCACCTCCCGGCAGATTAGAAACTCGGCCCCTATGTCTGCATGGTTGAATGAGGAGGAAGAGCAGTGTTCCACAGCTATCCAACAAGTCCCGCTCAAGAGGTGTGGTCATTAGCCCGCAGAATCCAACTTACACTGACTTCTATCTAGGACATCTTGGCCCTGGTCTACACTACAAGTTTAGGTCAAATTTAGCAGCATTACATTGATTTAACCCTGCACCTGTCCACACGACAAAGCTGTTTTTGTCGACTTAAAGGGCTCTTAAAATCGATTTCTGTACTCCTCCCTCGATGAGGGGATTAGTGCTGAAATCGACCTTGCTGGGTCGAATCTAGGGTAGTGTGGTCACAATTCGACAGTTTTGGCCTCCGGGAGCTATCCCAGACTGTTCCATTGTGACCGCTCTGGACAGCGCTCTCAACTCAGATGCACTGGATAGGTAGACAGGAAAAGGCCCATGAACTTTTGAATCTCATTTCCTGTTTGGCCAGTGTGGCAATCTGCAGGTGAGTGCAGATCTCATCAGCAGAGGTGACCCTGATGGAGTCCCAGAATCGAAAAAGAGTTCCAGCATGGACTGAATGGGAGGTACGGAATCTGATTGCTGTATGGGAAGATGAATCTGTGCTATCAGAACTCCGTTCCAAAAGATGAAATGCTCAAACATTTGAAAAAATCTCCAAGGGCATGAAGAAGAGAGGCTATAACAGGGACCTGCAGCAGTGCCAAGGGAGGGCTGACTGATGACATGGCTTACAGGGTTGGCCTGCAGGGAATTAAAATCAACAAAAGGGGTGGGTTAGCATCAAGGAGAAACACACACAACAGACCCCTCAAGGCTTGAACTCAAAACCCTGGGTTTAGCAGGTGAATGCTCAAACCACTGAGCTATCCCTCCCTCCCTTGCTAGTCTAGGTAGGACTGAATCTCCATTAAACTTTTCAAGGTGCCCCTGACAGACCTCACCAAAATGATTGTCAGACTTTGATTTCACAGAGGGAGGGATGGGGGAGCAAATGAATACAAATGAATACAAAACAAATCTGGTCTCTTTCTTGTTTTGATCCACTCCATCTCTCTTATATATCTTAGGCTGGTAGCAGACGGTGCAGTACAATTGCTAGTCATCGTCATCTCCTGGCTGCTCACCAGAAGACAGTGCAGTATGACTGCAGGCAGGGCTGAATCTCCAGGAGGCGAAACTTAAAAAGAGAATGACCTGGAGTCACTCCCATTTATGTCCATGCGCACCTGACAGACTTCACCGAGATCTTCCAGGAGCACCCATGTTTGCCCAGGCACCCCTGACTGACCTCACTGAGGTCAGCTAAGAGAACACCCAGGAGACAATGATGATGGCTACCAATCGTAATGCACCATCTGCTGCCAAAAGGCAAGGAGCTGCTGCTGTGTAGCAATGCAGTACCATGTCTGCCAGTACCCAGGAGACGTACGGTGACGGTGAGCTGAGCGGGCTCCATGCTTGACGTGTTATGGCATCTGCTCAGGTAACCCAGAAAAAAAGGCATGAAATGATTGTCTGCCGTTGCTTTCACGGGGTGAGGGTGCCTGCCAACATGTACCCAGAACCACCCGCAACAATGTTTTTGACCCATCCCCATCCCATCAGGCATAGGGATCTCAACCCAGAATTCCAATGGGTGGCAGAGACTGCAGGAACTGTGGGATAGCTACCACAGTGCAATGCTCTGGAAGTCGACGCTAGCCTCATACTGTGGACGCACTCCGCCGAGTTAATAGTCTTAATGGTCTTAAGTGGGGACACACACAATCGACTGTATAAAATCAATTTCTAAAAAATCGATTTCTATAAATTCGACTTAATTTCATAGTGTAGACATACCCTTGGAGTACTTGCTAAACCTTCAGACATTGGGACTAGTGCTTAGTTCATTGAAAGTGTATCTGGGAACAATATTGGCATTTCATCCCCCTATTCAAGGAAGATCAGTCTTTTCCAGAGCTACGGTAATGAGATTCTTAAAAGGATTTCTTTGTCTACATCCTCCGGTATGAGATCTGGTTCTCCTGTGGGACCTGAACACAGTTGTGGCAGCTCTGATGTGTCCTCCATTCAAGTCCCAAGCATCTTGTCCCTTTCTGCTCTTGTATTAGAAATCTGTGTTCCTGGTAGTAATGATATCTGCAAGGAGAGTGTGTGAGTTGCAGGGTCTGATGGCAGAGCCTCCTTATACACACTTTTCCAAAGACAAGGTGACTTTACGATCACACTCCACACTTTTGTCTAAAGTAGTCCCTCAGTTTCATTTGAACTAGGTGGTATATTTACCTGTTTTTTCCTAAGCTGCATTCATTTCCAAAGGAGCAGTGTCTCCATACCTGGGCCAGGTGATATCTAGCCTTTTATCTGGACAGAACTAAACCCTTTCATATTTTGCCTTATTTGTTTGTGTTGTATGCAAACTGACTGAAGTGTCAAGTGGTCTCTTTGTTTATGATCTCCAGACGGATAACATCCTGCATCAAGGCAGCATATGAAATAGTCTCCACTATGGGACAGAAGTCACAGCTGTAAAGTGAGGGGGGGCAGGTTCATGCTCCAATCCGACCCTCTCATGGCCTCCCTTCTGCCCAGGGATCAGTAATTGGTTAATCCAGCTCTAGACATGGTGACCCATCTAGAACCTCCCACAACCCACTGGTGGGTCAGGACCTGCCATTTAGGAAAGACTGCTCTAAAGCATGGTATTCACAAGGGAGTCTTGGATGCTTAACTGCCATTTCATGCACTGCTGGCATTCACAAAATCCTTGTTCAGCTGCTGCCTAACTCTGTAGGTACCTAATGTCCCTAGGCACCCAAGTTTCCACCATTAAAGTCCTTGGGGTGCTTAAATTTTGGTGGCTGGGCATGCACACAGCTATCTGAGTCCTGACACCACCAAACAGCATGGTGCCTAACCCTCAATGAGATTCACAGAGTAGGTGCCCCCACCTCCAACTATCTTGCTTTTGGGGCCCAATCCAATAAGTGTGCTCTGAGCATATCTAATTCCATAGAAAAGACAATAGAGGAGGAAGTGGTGGTGCTCCCCGTATAAACCTTCAGCCCAGGGATGTAGGTTCCTAAGTTACTTAGATGTTTTTGAAAAACTTATCCTGTGTCTCTTGGGCCCAGTCCTCAAATGTACTTAGGTGTTGCTCTGATTAGTTGCAATGCCTAATTCCTAGGCAGCCTGCCACCTACTGCAATCCTCAGCCCCAAGACAGGTGCCTATAGACTCTTCCTACAATGCATAAGGAGAATTAGGTGCCTAAGAAAACAATCCTCAGAAGTCAGCAAAGCTAGCTGCACTGAAATGCTGAGGAGAGGGGTGCAGAGGAAAGTGCGTTTAGGCTCCTAAGCAGCTGAAATGGTGCACCTGGTTTATGGGCTAGATGTACCTCCTCTGGCTCGGTTTCCTCAATCATGAACCCTCTTCTGCAAGGCACCTAAACAGGTCAGCCACTTAGATGGTCCATGCCCTAGAAGACGAAACACACTCTCTCTCTTTTTCTCTGCCTCCTGCTCATGCTTATTACCTCTGTCATGCTCGCTCTACCTTTCCCTATGCCACTAGTTGCCTTTTATGTGGAAGCTGTGCTGCCCACCCCCACCTATAGATGGCGTGCATCCAGCCCTCCTCTGATGGCAGATATCAGGTCTTAGGTCTGCTATGCGCATGCTCAGGATTGGGCCCCACCAGTGAGATAGCTCTTCCCCCGTCTACTTTGAGAATCCCGCTTTGTGGCCTCAGGGACTTCGGTTTGAGCTATGGCTCTGAGCTGCTCGTTGATTGTGGGATGGTGTCAGGGCTTAGGTGGCTTTGCAAATGCCAGTTGGTGGAAATGTAGGTATCCGGGGACTTAGATGCCTACCAAGTTAGGCAACAGAAGAGCAGCAGCTTTGAAAATGTCAGTGGCACCTAAACAGTGGACCTAGGTGCCTAAAGAGGAACATAGGTGCCCAGTTACATTTGAGGATCTGGGTCTCTGTCCCTTAGTTCCCCATCTGTAAAATGGAAATAATAATACTTCCCTATCTCACAGGGGTGTCTTGAGGGTAATGATGCAGATTAATGGGATTTTCAAAAGCACCTAAGTAGATGCCTAACCTAAATCCGACTAGCTGCCTCTCTGTATCATTAGGTGCTGAAATCTGGCCCTTGGTTACACTGGTCTACAATTTTTGAGAAGTCGTCTGCTTCAGAGATAAAATGTGATATTTATTATGTATTTTGATGTGCTGAATTCAAATATGACAATTAAAACAACTGATTGGCTACTGTTTCTAAGATATTTAAGTTTTTACATTTTATGTCTATGTATATTGTGTAGATAGTAGAATTTTAATCATAAATTGTAAACCTAGGTCTTTTCATGTGTTTATGGTTGCTTTACATGATAATATTTCACCTGTCCTGTCTTTAAAAATCAGCAAAAGGGTTCTATAAATAAAATTTATTATGAAACAAAAGGCAAAAAACTATTATGTACATAGTTTAGTCCTATTCAGTGTCTACTCGGCACTTCTTGGCTTGTCTCTTGTATTCATTAAACGGAGCATCTCTTGTCACTGTCCAGCAATAGTCTGCAAGCCTTGATGGGCTCCATTTGCCCTGATAGCCTGCCAGGAGATTCCATTGCTGTAGTCTGGAGCCCAACAGCTCTGCCTTACTCTTGGGTAGTTCCAAATCCCTGACAAGATCATTCAGTTCACCTTGTGTTATGAGGGTGTGGTTCAGAGGAGGAGGATGGGAGAAAATGTGGGTCCTGTGACATTGATGGTTCAGGACCAGAAGTTTCATCCTCTTCCTCTTCCTTGTCTGACTCAAGTGAGAATGATTCTGGTGCATCAGGAACCGGCAGTCCTTCTCCGTGGGGTAGTGGGCGTATAGCTGATGGAATGTTTGGATAATGCACAGTCCACTTTTTCTTCTTTGACACACCTTTCCCAACTGGAGGCACCATGCAGAAGTAACAATTGCTGCTATGATCTGTTGGCTCTCTCCAAATCATTGGCACTGCAAAAGGCATAGATTTCCTTTTCCTGTTCAACCACTGGCGAAGATTTGTTGCACAAGTGTTGCAGCATATGTGTGGGGTCCACTTCTTGTCCTGATCTCCAATTTTGCAGCCAAAATAAAGGTGATAGGCTTTCTTAACCATAGCGGTTATACTGCACTTTTGTGATGCAAAAGTCACTTCACCACAAACATAGCAGAAGTTATCTGCACTGTTCACGCAAGTACGAGGCATTTCTGCTCACTTTGGCTAAATAGAAATATGTCCCTTTGCAAAATCAAACACTGACAAATAAGAGAGCACGACACTGTATGATTTCTAGAGCTGATATAGGGCAATTTGTTTAGCAGAGTGATGTAAGCTTCGTTATGATTGCATCATCCATGACTTCTAGGAATAACATGATGCAATTCATATCATGTATGACGCAATACCAGCTTCAGATTGTATCATTCATTGTTTTGCCTAAAAAGCAAGTACTGTCCAAACCCAGTCATAGATTTATTCATAGATCCAGTCAAAGATGTATTTCAGTCATTTCTGGTTTAAATTGAGATCCCTTCCCTTTATAACTCACTTATCCTCCGCCATTCCCAAGTCAAGGGTCGTATATACTGACCCAATAGCACATCTTGAAAATTAGAGCCAATCAACAATTTTAAGCATCATATTCGTTCTCAGTGACCCAGAATTAATAAAGTTGGACTACATTTGTTTCAGAAGCATTTTGGCTGTAGAGCAGTGTTATTTGTCTCTTTGATACAGAGTTGTTACATTTTAAACTCTTTGGGGCAGTATTTTTGTTGGTATCTCTCTGGCTGTTATACAGAACCATGAACATCATGAACATCTACAGTACTCCATAAATGATAAATAACAAGGGTGTACGGATGATTAATTTCTTTTTCCAGTAAAGGACTCTGAAAATATAAAGTGCTCTATATATTAAATATTATTATTGTTGTTAAATTGCTCTCTCTCAAAGAAACTGTATGATCAGCTATCCAGAGTATACTCTTGCTTTTTAAAAGTTGTCACAAAACCTATCTTAATTCCTAATTTTACTCAGCATTGTAACTGAATCCCTTGTTACTAGGAGTCAATATGTAGAAACTTGGCTGCTTAGAAAAGAATGTGATACAAATATATTTTGTTATAATAATTTAAAAAAAAATTACTGCAAGAGCTTATGCTGTGGTTGTGTGAATATACTTGTTGCCTATTAATATGACTAAATAATAACAAATTAGGTCAATACATTCTAGTGGGCATAATATTGTTAAAGATTGATTTACTAAACACATAATTTGATGGTTTTAATTAATAATATGCTGTCGTGTGGAGTTCTGTCACAGTGACCCCAGGGTCAAAACCTATAGTTTATGGACTATTAATTAGCTATTAAGTCATTCTCTCAGCTGACCTGCAAATCCATCAGATTGATGGATAGTAGGGACCGTTATGATCCTAATAGGTATTTTATTTAACTTTCAGAATTTTCAAGCAAAAGTTGATTACTGAATACAATTAAGCGAGTAAAAAGCTTAACAATTTTTAAGAGTATTTCATTGGCTTTCACTTGCAAGTGGGTATTAACTTGAAGACTACCATTACCTTCTTAACTATTCTCCTAGGACTCCTGGCTGAATAGCATGACTAGTACCTTAATTTCTTCTCTTTAAAAAGAGGAAATCAAAATGATTTTTACAGATCTTTGGAATGTATAATATCAGGCATAAATTTTAATTGCACTTCATTTACTAAGTGGTGCATTACCTCATCCTTTAGTTTTAACAATGGATTTTCTATAAATCTTCATATGGTTAAACATGATGAACTGCTCAACATATCATGGAACATGGCAGTGCTTATTAGCACTTGAGAAGTTATTGATTGCTTATCTTGATTAATCTTTTGTAGTCTCTGAAGTATTAATTCCACAGAAAGGACTTGGGAGATTCTGTAGCATGACTTTCCTCATTCATAGTTTCTGCTTCAGTTATATGGGGTTCACTGACTGCTATTGTTAGACTAATTATAACCTCGTTGTCACCAGATATTTCTTTCAGTTTATCAAGAATTACAATTTTTAATTAAAAATACATATTTAAAAGATTCTCAAGTAATAGTGACATGAATGAGATGAAATGTTTCCTTAAAATTGATAGGGGAAAGGAATCCTTATATTTCTAGCACATGCAGGAGAAGTGAGTAGCTTTTTTTAGAAGCACAATTTATTATGTCTGAGTTTTGCTGAAGATCTTGCCAGTCCATTTCCTGGGCATTTTCTTTTTCAATGTTTTTTAACTTAACTACAAAGTCTTTATATACAATCAAGTATGACCTTTATCCTAAAGGGCTAGATCATGCACTCATTATGCTGAGAAAATTCACTTGTAAGTAAATGACTTCTAAATGTTATAGTATTCAATTCAGGATTCAAGATGTTCACAATAAAGCAAAAGTCCCTGTCTCAAACTAATGTAGTTGGCGAAAGATGCTTAAGAGTTTTCTCCTAATAACATCTTTGCTAGACAAATGGCTGGACTCTGGTATTTGCATTAGTAGCCATGAGTGAAGGACAAAAGTTGTGACATATACATTTGGGGAAGCTGCGATGAAGACCTTCCAACTGCTCTCTGACCAGAGTAGGAAACTTTGTTATCTGCACTCCCAATCCAAGGACTAGATCTTGTCCTGAGAGGAGATCCTCCACATATATCTCACCCCCTCCACTTCAGAAGATGGGGTCAGCCATCTAGGCAATCTGGCTTTCCCCTCTCCTTTTCCCAGGACCCTAGTTGAGAGGAAACAGGGAGTGGATAGGCTGGGAGTGGAGAGTGATTTTTCTTGCATAAACCATCCCTTTACCAGTCGCATGGACATCAGCTGAGAAAGGAAGGTAATATAGCCTGGGACTGTTCTCACAGAGCTTATTATATGATAAAGGAAATACCTTCAGTTTTAAAGGAATCTTGGAGTAGTCACAGCTAGGAGAGTCAATTACAGATGTGGTACCATGGAGTAGGGTGAACCTCATAGCTCCAGTGCTGTGTTACACCAATAACATTAATACTAATAATTAATTAGTACTTCACATTTTTATACCACCCTTCACCTTAGGATCTTAAAGAGCTTTACAAACACTAATGAATCAAGCTTCCCAATGCCCCAGTGAGGTAGGAAATGTCATCATCCCCAGTTGGAGTAACCGAGGCACAGAAAAGTTAAGTGATTTCCCCAATTTGTGACTCCTAGTCAGTTGTATGCTTTAAGCACAAGAGACTATTCATGCTTCCTTGCCAATAATGCAATGCACCACAGCAAATGCTGACCATTAATATTCAAAGTGCAAGGGAAAGGTATAGAATGCAGTTTGGGAGCCCTTATTCAGAGTAAGTTCCCATTGACATATGACCTCTCAACTTCATTGTGAGTTGTGCCTTGACTAGGGACCATAGGGAGCACTGTCTATTTAAGTAAATATTGATTACTATTTTGTTAAATAATAATTCCTCTGATTTCATTTTGGATGGGGGGAAGGATTTAATAAATGATTCAGATATGTGAAAGAGGACGATGTTTCCCCTAGAGTTTAGACCCCTAGAAGGTCATTTCTGTTCAACTTCTCAGCAAAGAAATAATTAATAGAAATATCTAGCATAAATATAAGATAGGCTTCATTTTGCATGATTTCACAAAACCCTATTGACCCTAGAGCTACACAGATTTATACCAGTTGAGGGTCTTGCTCCAAGTGTGAGAAAACACAAGATAATGGATGTTGCTTACATATAAAAATGATGCAGTGTGTTTATGGGTCTCTATGAAACTGATGATTGTAGCAGCCAGAAATAGAACATGAGAAATGGGAGAGAAAGACTTCTTTTCTGACAAATTTTGGGGTGACTAATCTATTCAGACCCTGCAGTTTCACAAAACATTGCTTAGAACAGAAGCAAGATTGCTTAGACCTTATATAGACCAGAAAATGACTGTGCTTTTGCTATGGTGATTGACTCTTGACATCCATCTCAGTATCGATTAATAAATTTTAAGGCCAAAAGGGACTATATGAACCTCTAGTCTCACTTCCTACATAATGTAGACCATAAAACCTCACCTAGTAATTTCTGCATCAAGTCCATCACCTCTGGTTGAGTGATAGCATATCTTTTATAAAGATACACAATCTTGATTTAAATACTTCAAGTGATGGAGAATCCAGCATGTCCTTATGTAAATTGTTAATTGCACTCACTGTTCAAAATTTGCATCTTATTCCTAGTCTTCAGCTTCCAACCATTGGCTCTCGTTATGCCTTTTTCCGCAAGATGAAAGAGCTGTCAAGTGTCAGAAATTTCTTCCTTGTGTGGGTACATGTAGACCATAATTAAGTCACTTCTTAACCTCCTCTTGGATAAACTAAATAGACTGAGCATCTAAAGTCACTGAGGCGTGTTTTCCAGACACTGAATCATTCTTGTAGTTCTTTTCTCAACCCCATTCCAATTTGTGACATTTTTCAGCTCTCTCTCCCTTCTTTTAATCACACTTCAAAACTGTTGTTTTTCAAAAGTTTGTTTTATTTATTTATTATGATGTCTGTGGGTTTCTCTATGGAGAAACCTCGAATTTCACCTTTGTTTGTATTGCATTTTCCTTGCTTCTGGCTCAGTGGTCACTTTACTATATTTGTTTGTAACTGTGTTCAGAAATCAGATGTAAATACATTTACACATTTATAGTTATTGTTGATTGCCTTGGTGGGTGCAATAAGCTTTTAAAAAAATTATTATTAATAATTTTATTTAATTCTGGGAGTGAGATTTCTAGGAAGCCCATTCTGCACTGGGCAAGCAAAACAAAGCACATAGTGAACACAAAATTCATTTATGGGTATGGGCATAGGTTGAACACTGTTTGCTTTTGCCTGAGAAATACTGTGCAAAATATTTTAAATTATAATCTGTTTTATAATCTGTTCAATGAGTTTAATGGTCCAATCTTAATTTCATAGAATACAAGGTGAATTCCATCAGTTTCATGTTAATTTACTGGTTGATTATCTGGGTATTCCATGAATGGTCTGTGTCTCTTGGCCTCTCCATTCCAGGTGCTTTTTGTCAAAGTCTCGCTTTTCCTTTTCCTTTGCTCTCACTTTTTGGCTACCCTATGAATAACTCGTTGTTGTGCAGTGAGATTCTGATAACAGTTGTAGAAGAGAGCATGGCCGAGTAGTTAGTGCACAAGCTAGGATTCAGGAGATTGGGCTCTGTTTCCAGCCGTGCTGCTTGCTCACCATCATGATACTGCTTTACTTCTCTGCCATCTTTAAATTGCAGATAATACGTTTCACAGAGTGTAGGGAAGGATAATTAGTTAATGTTTATATAAAGTGTTTTGAGATCTTTGGACTGAAGATGCTAAATAACTCTACCACATGAGTAGAGTTTATTCATTACGTATTTACTTATTTATCATTCAGTGGATGATACCAGGGGGAGGGGTTTTACTGTTGAGTTAGTGATATCATGGAAGGTAGGGTTGGGAGATTGGTGATGCAGTAGGCCTGATATATAAGCAAACAAGGCTGTTTAAGTAAGACTCATCCTGCTCTCATTCAGGTCAATGGAAAATCCTCCATTGATGTGACTGGTGAAGGGTCAAGCCCACAGAGCTCTTCCAAGACCCTGTCTTATCTAATTTTCTAACAGACCAAAATCATTGAAGTGATTGACAGAGCCCTAAAGTAAACTAACCAAAACCTCATGTCAGTGAAAGATCACAAAGCCATTGTATTTGACCCCAAACACTAATGAGCCAAACTTCTTCTTTAATAAACCAGGGATGGATTTTCAATACCAATATATTTTATCATCCACAGCAGTTGCAGAGTGGGAGTGGGATACAGAAAGAGACTGAGGGTCAGATCCTGACATCTTTAAAGTTAATGGCAAAATTCCCATTGATTTCAACGGGGCCAGGATTTCACTCTGGGAGTCAGGACTCTTGCCTTTCACTTCCTGCTCTGCCACCGATTCAGTGTGTGAACTTGCATCAGGCCTTTAGCCCATCTGTGCAAGGATGAGATCAATACTGACTTCAGGTGAGTTGTGAGGGAACTAAGGCTCATCAGATGCTCTGAGATCCTTATATAGAAAGTGCTATAGAAGTGCCAGGTGTTTATTATTACTATATCTGATGATTAATTAAACATGCATAAACATCTATGGAGGATTCTTTTGAGCTAATAAGGTAAAATCTGCATTACTAAGTCTAATACACTGTAGGAGGACTCTCTACCTCTTCCTTCTTTATCAATACAGGAGTTTTGTTGCAGAGTTCAATGTGTATGTCTGCACTATATATGGGAGTGTGCCCCCCAGCCTGGGTAGACAGACTTGCACTAGCTTGAGCTCAGTGTGGAAGCTGCAGTGTTGGCACAGGCTTGGGCTAGCCCTCTGAGCTTGGATCCAGCCTCCCCCAGTTCTGCAATGCCCACACTGCTATTTTTCATGCATTAGCATGAGTTTGTCTACTCAGGCTGGGAGGCATGTGCCCAGCTGCCAATATTTCACCCTAGGAATGGCGGGGATTTCACCCAAGGACATGCAAAGCATGAAATGCAGCAGTTCCATTGTATGGGGATGTGCAGGCCACAGGCGCAACTATATGTTGTGGAATTGTTGTTAAGTTGATGCAAAACTGGGTTTGTGGTTGGGTTGTAAACTAAATAGATACACTAGCCAAAAGCTCTGTGTAGGGGAAATTAAGCGGACCACGACTCTCGCGCAGTCCAAGGGTTGTGGAAGCAGCTGCAGAGTGATTGTTCTTCATGTTGAACAAAATGCTCTAACTTCCCTTGCCTCCACATAGGTCTCTTCAGTGGAACAAGGCTTTTACCCTATGATAGTATTGGAATGTTATTCCAGCCAAATTTAAAGAGTTAATACGTGATATTTCTTATTTCAAAATAATGTAAACCATTCTCCAGGTTAAAAGAATTTTTAGCTCTTAAAAATAAATTGGAAAAGAATATAGTGGAGAAATTCCTTTCATCCCCCAAGACAGCCACATGTTTCTAAGTTACTCTTACAATGAAGATTACACCTGAAGGTAATCAAAGACAGCTACCTGAGTTGCCCAGGCAGATTGGTAGTTGCCATTACAAAATGGGTAACTGAACACTCTATCCATATTTATAGGCACAAAGGTGGAATTTTCACAGGGAATTTAGGAGCCCATTTTAAAAAAATGTGTCCCTTAGTATAATGCACATATAGGTTGGACTTAAAGGGCCTAATTTTCAGCCCCTACTCAATCTCTACTGGTATGTATGGAGACACATAGTTGAGTCATACTTTGCAAATTATGCAATAGTCTTTAAATAGTCTAACACCTACACATGTGCAAGTGCATGTTTGACATCAGGCTTTTAGCATCTTGTGGGACTGGTCCTTTTAAAATCAGTGCTGTCAATCAAATGAAATATTTTGTAATGTATGCTGTTTGGACCATTTGCTGTTAGGAGCTTTCACTGTGCTGGGAAAGTGATACAGTGATTAGAACTGGCCAGAATACAATAGTTTGGTTTTGTAAAAATTTCAATGTTTCAGAGTATTTTTTTTTGTTTCATATTGGAATGAAACTGAGACCTTTCACATTTTTTCACAAAATCAGGCTGAGTAGAGACTTGAATCCAGGTCTCCCACATACCTGATAAGTGCCCTAGCCTCTGAGCAGGCTCTCTTTCTCTTTTCCCCCTGTTCCCTCCATCTTAGACCTGAGAATTTTTCCATCAAAACTGATTTTTCCACAAAAATTTCAATTTCAACAAATTCGCATTTTCAGATGAAAAAATGTTTTATCGAAAAATTCCCAGCCAGCTCTCTCTCTCACTGTCTCTCTCTCTCTCTCTCTCTCTCTGTCCATATAAACACTATCAAGTAAGCTTTTTCCTGGGCAAAGGATAAATTTTCTACTAAGGCATTTTTGCTTGAGATTGTGCTACACAACATCAAAAATGAACATGTTAAATTAATTTTCACTTACAATTGCTTCACTTAAAGAGTAACCCATAATTCTCACAATATGCAGTTGATCTTAATGTTTTCCTGTCTTCTAATGGACAGTAATTGAGAGGGATCCATCATCTAAATTATACCCTAGTGTAGAACATCACTTAGAAAAATGGTGCTATAAACTGGAATCTCTATGGTAAAAATCAATCTGTGGAAGCTTGTTAGTTTAAAGGAAAGATTTGTACATGCTGTAACTCCCTTTTGGTAGGGCTGTACATATAATTACCTTTACAATGTTTACATTAATATGTGGCATTCAAGTTCACCCCCTTTTCCATACGTAATAATGACAGTAAGATATGTATTACTGTGGTTTTTTCCCAGGGTCAGTCTCTTAGGATCTTGTTCTGTTCCCACTGGCGTCAACAGTAGTTTTTCCATTGACTTCACTCGGAGCAGGATGAAGCCTTTTAATGCATAGTTTGTAGCATTCATTTTTAAGACCTTATTTTAAAAACAAACCGAAACAAAAAAGGAAGAAATGCGGGGTGGGAGGGGAGAAGAGTGTGTGTAAGGCTTCAGACTGATGGCCCTGGAAGTTAAAGCCGATTAGCAGAATAAAGATAATGGATTTCAAGAAGTCAGACTTTAGCAAATTCAGGGAGCTAGTAGGTAAGATTCCATGGGATGCAAGTCTAAGGTGAAAAACAGTTTGAGAGAGTTGGCAGTTTTTCAGAGAGACATTGTTAAGGGCACAAGAGCAAACTTCCGCACTGCATAGGAAGGATAGGAAGTATGGCAAAGGACTACCCTGGCTTAGTCAGGAGATCTTCAGTGCTCTGAAATTCAAAAAAGAGTTCTACAAAAACTGAAAATTAAGTCTAACGACAAAAGATGAATATAAACAAATAACAACATGTAGGGACAAAATTAGAAAGGCCAAGGCACAAAATGAGATTAAACTAGCTAAAGGGTAACGAGAAGACATTCTACAAATACATTAGAAGCAAGAGGAAGACCAAGTACATGGTAGGCCCATTACTGAATGGGAGAGGGTCGGAGAGACAATAACAGAAAACATGAAAATGGCGGAAGTGCTAAATTAAGGTAAGTAGCGATGGTACATCTGACATTATGAACAGCACTGAAAATGAAGTAGGATCTGAGGCTAAAATTGGGAAAGAGCAAGTTAAAAATTACTTAGACAAGTTAGATGTCTTCAAGTCATCAGGACCTGATGAATGACATCCTAGAATACTCAAGGAGCTGACTGAGGAGATATCTGAGCCATTAGTGATTATCTTTGAAAACTCATGGAAGACAGGATTCTAGAGGACCGGAAGAGGGCAAATATAGTGCCAAACTAGAAAAAGGGGAATAAGGACAATGCAGGGAATTACTCACCAGTCAGTTTAAGTTCTATACCCAGAAAGATAATGGCACAATCAATTTGCAAACACCTAGAAGATAATAAGGTGATAAGTAACAGTCAACATGGATTTGTCAAGAACAAATCATGTCAAACCAGCCTAATAGCTTTCACTGATAAGGTAACAATCCTTGTGAATAGGGGCAAACAGTAGATGTGGCATATCTTGACTTTAGCAAGTCTTTTGATACTGTCTCATGTGACCTTCTCATAAACAAACTAGGAAAATATAGCCTAGATGGAGCTACTATAAGATGGGTGCTTAACTGGTTGGTAAACCATTTCCAGAGAGTAATGATCAGTGGTTCACAGTCAAGCTGCAAGGGCATAACTAGTGGGGTCCCACAGGGGTCAGTCCTGGGTCTGGTTCTGTTCAGTATCTTCATCAATGGTTTAGGTAATGGCATAGAGAGTACACTTTTAAAGTTTGCCAATGATACCAAGCTGGGAGGGGTTGCAAGTTCTTTGGAGGATAGGATTAAAATTCTAAATGATCTGGACAAACTAGAGAAACTGTCTTAAGTAAATAGGATGAAATTCAATAAGGACAAATGCAAAGTACTCCACTTAGGAAGGAAGAAACAATTGCACACATACAAAATGGGAAATGACTGCCTAGGAAGGAATACTGTGGAAAGGAATTTGGTGGTTATAGTGGATCACAAACTAAATATGAGTCAACAGTGTAACACTGTTGCCAAAAAAGTAAACATTATTCTGGGATTTATTAGCAGGAATGTTGTAAGCAAGACACAAGAATTAATTCTTCTGCTCTATTCCATGCTGATAAGGCCTCAGCTGGAGTAATGTCTCCAGTTCTGGGCAGCACATTTCAGAAAAGATGTAGACAAATTGGAGGAAGTCCAGAGAAAAGCAAGGAAAATGATTAAAGGTCTAGAAAACATGACCTCTAAGGAAATATTGATAAAATTGGGTTTGTTTAGTCTGGAGAAGAGAAGACTGAGAGGGGACATATCAGTTTTCAAGTACATAAAAGGTTGTTACAAGGAGGAGGGTGAAAAATTGGTCTTGTTAACCTCTGAGGATAGGAGAAGCAGCAATGGATGATTGCCAGAAGATAGGTGCCAACTTGCTTAGACTGAGGCAGCAGTGCACATGCTCAGAGGCAGAAACTTAGGCACCCTAGAGGATTGCAACAATGGGAATTTAGGTACCGAGGAACTTTAGGTGCCCTCAAGCTGAGGGGGCAGCTTAGCAGGGGTTTGGAGGATCTCAGTGAGGCAGTAGTAATGATATGTATAACTACTAGAGACTGGAAGAGGCCACAAACTCATTTCACAGAGGCTACTGAAATGCTGTTGTGGGGAAACAACTACACAATGGGACCCTGATCTCAGCTGGGGCCTCTATGCTGAAATACAAACAATGCCTAAGGAATTTATCCTAAAAACACCTTTGTTTTATTATCTCCATTTTATAGATGGGGAGCTGAGGCAACAGAGAGATTAAATGATTTCCCCAAAGTCACACAGGAAATCTGTGGAAGACCCAGGAATAGAACCTATATTACCTGCATCCCAGTCCAATACCATAACCAAGAAACCACCCTTCCTCCCCTCTTAAAAGCTCCTGGAGTAGAACTGGATGAATACTTCAAAATATTAATAATTTCCTTGAAAAAATATTGGGCAATTCATTTAAAAAACCAACAAACAAAAAAAACCACTCAGTAAATATCATCCTACCATCCCTAACCTTGAGGTATGACTTTAGCCAGCCATTTTTGTTACTGTGACCCTTTTGACCTGAGCAGTTAGCCAAATTCAGAGTGTTGCAGGTTGTTCCAGTTAGGAGGGCAAGCTGAAGATAGGTATTTTTTTGATGCAGGAATCTGCAAAGTCCTGTTTCCTCAAACACCAGTGGAACCAAACAATAGGAGAGTGTTTTTGCTTAGAGCCTCAAGCCTCGTTAGCCACCTTGTTCAGACCCAGAAGCCTCTCCTCAAGGATTCTGCCAGGTTTACACACTGTGCTTGTCTAGCCAGTGTCTGTTTGTCTCTCTCTGTCTCCTGCTTCTTTTATGCACCCACCCAAAACAATGCCCAGCCAAAGCCCTCCACATGGTTCAAATTACTGGGCAGTCTTACATGTGCCTTTGCTTTAGAAGGGGCTGCTTAGCTCTCTCACAGCTAACTGAAATGAAGAGCAGTGCCACACCCGCCAGCCTCAAAGACACTTCACCAAACCCATAACATGACAGTTGCTCTGAGGTGCATCTCTTTCTGAAAGACTGAATATTCTTTTTTTGGTAAGCAAAATACAAAATTCCCAGATTGCCAACTGTAGTGAATTTTCCTGGTTCTCTCTGTTTTCAATGATAACTGATGTTTTAAGCAGTTTTGTAATGGTCTTATACAGCATGGAGATGAGAATAATTGATTGCATCTTTATTGGAAAAAACTTTGTCCTATAAAAGCTTTTCTTCTTCCTTAGTGTTTTACACAAAGCCTGGCAAAGTCTAGTGTGGTTCTTCTTCTTTCCACTTAAGTATTCATCCTCACAGACTATGATATCACAACTCATTAATCAGGCTGGACTGAATGAGATCAGAATGTGGGCTAATGCCAGTGCTCCTGTTGTCTGATTCATCAGGTGATTTTATCAGTGTGGTCACAAAAAATGTATAAATAGGAACAGCATTCTATATTTCATCCTTAATTTAAATGTTTCACTGCAACATGGAGTCAGATCCTGAGAAGTGCTGAGCATTCACAGTATGTCCAGTGAAGTTAGTTGGGCCCAAAGGTGGCAGTTGTATAAAGGTGATATCTCTTCAATGGTTATGTTTAAAGGCATAATACAGGAGGATGTGCAAGTGTGGGGAGGAATAGGGTGCAACATGCCTTTTCCCTGCTTTGCACCTCCATGCAGAGGCCAACACATTAGTAGTTTCTATGCTTCCTGCTGCTAGTGCCTCAGAGGGGGCAGATTGGTTTCAACCTATTCTACACACCGGCTGGCAGCGCTATCTAGCTGCAGGGCAGAAAGCCAAATGTTTCTTAAAATCAGGGACAGAAAATGTTCCTCACGTGAATTAATAAATAAACCATCAGCTCAAGGTTTTGCACCTAATATGGGACACGTTATTGGCTCCAGAGCATTAGACATGACTGTCTATAGGCTTTTTAACACAGCATTAAGGATAACTATTGGCACCTTTAAAAATAAATCATTGCAACAGGAAAGCACCAGCTGTTTGAAAGAACATTTACTCATTTAGTCCACATCTTTCTTTCACCACAGAATCGTAGAAATCAGAGAAGGAAAAGATCTATTAGATGATCTAGTCCCTGCCCCTGCCAGGTTGTTCACTCGAGTATATTCTTAGGGTTTTTTTTGTTCATTCCAGTTTGAATGGCTTCGATGAATGGGATTCCATCACTTCCCCAGGGAGATAATTTCACTCTAATAGACCTTCATGCTAGGAAGGTCGTCCAACCCCCCTGCCCAGATATACACTTTAAATTTACCTTTGTTCAAGGTCAGATCTGAAGTGATGCAGTAAGGGATAAGAGTTAAGGGCTGAATCATGTCCTAGCTAGTATGGTGATGCAAGAAGGTTAAGGGCATGCAAGACAGTCCTGCGTAACCATAGGTAACAGTGCATCAAGGGAAGCAGGCTGTGCCATGCTAGTGCCTCAGGGAACAAATGTTGCAATATGTATTGACGGGGCACAATTTAGTCCCTCCCTGGAGCAATGGGGAGAAGGAAATTGTGATTCCTGCAGTCAATCTAATTTAGGGTGACTGGACATTCCAATGTTAGGGCTTTGGTTTATATAGGAAACTTACTGTCTGGGCACCCTACTCTCATTTCTGGGCAGCTCCAGGGGCAGTGTGTCTATGCACTGGCCTTACACTGAACAGATTGCAGTGTTGTAATCAAGCACTAAGGTAGGGCAGAGCGAATAGTGAAAAAACGGATCATAAGTAATCATGTGAATTAGAAAGCAAACTTCCATTCGATTAGGGTGACCATATTTTCCTATGCTGAATATGGGGTGAGCTTGGGAGACATATGCCTGCATGCAGGGCTACGCCTGAAAACTGAACTCTGGGTACTTGGCAGCAATATTCCTAAGTTTGTCTCTGTTCATGGTAGCTCTAATTAAGGACTAGATTAGTCCCTTAGGTCCCTAGCTAAAGCAGTTACTTTGGGGCAAGAAATACTTCCTGTTGCCAAATCAGGAGTTCCTGCCAGTTTTTAATCTACAGTTGGGTTTTATAGAATAAAAATGTGGCTTTAGAATTTTTAGAATTAATTTATTTAGTCTGTGCCGGCTCCCTGAGTCTCTCTATGAAGAGAGGTACCTCAGAGGCAGAAGCCGTATAATTTGGGTAGTAAAATTCTACATGACCAGCTTAGGTTAGCAGGTACCTTGACCAAGACCATCGGACCTCTCCTGCAATTGCTGAGGAAAGCGGGCAGGATCTGAACTTGAGAATCACCTACATTATGGAGTTTATGAGTGCACCAACCCTTGTGTAGGTAATTGGGTCCATTGTTTTTAAGATACCAGTCCACTGATTGTGTTCTAAAGCTGACTGTGTGGGATAACTTGCTCCTTCTACTACTGAATATACCGCCCTCACCAGCCAGCCAGGACCCCAACTGTCACATTCTGGGGTGCGATTCAGACCAGTGAGAGGTTGTCATTGCTTGTACTCTAACTGAGTGTCCCAAAATGCTGCTGCTACTTTGTGGATCCCCAGCCTGTAACGTTAGAAATGTTTACAAAGAAATAAAAAAAAAACCATGCATCTAAAAGTCTAAAATTTAACCTAGCAAGGCACAGGCTTTGTTCAAGATGGCTTTTCTTACCTGCACACTTCCAGCAAGATGGCTGACTCCTCACCTTCAGTCAGGATCTCCTCCAGAAGCCCAAAGTGCTGGTTCCTTTGTTATCTTAGGTGAAAGAGATAACTTGGGGTTTTCTGCACATTTCTTTTACAGTCTAATGAACCTCTGAACTGGATTCTTCTGAAGGTTATCCCTCAAAGTAAAGTTTACTCAATCTATGAGGAAGACAACATGGAATCTGGTGGTGAAGGAAGCTCCACGTTGTTTTTTTCCACGGCTGGTGTTTGCTAAAATGCAAATTGTTCTGTTTGCTGAAATCTTCTCCCCTTGTTAGTTTGACATCCCTGTTTACTGCTTATATGTAAACCGAGGTAAACCCACATTTCTTTGTTTAGATAGATCTGTTGTAACATCTTGTCCTTGGAAAGACTGTTTGGTCTTGAACGTATGCTAATAATGTCATCTGGGGGGATTTGTAACTTTATATATAATGTTGCTACATACATTTCATCATAATATTATTGGTCAGTGAGTTATTAATTTTCAAATTATACCTCACAAGGCATATTTTGTCCCATGATTATTACCGCAGTGTAGTGGGTGTGAATACAGGGGTGTTACGGATCACATACCAATAGGACATTAAAGTCTTATTGACCTCTGGCATAAGTTATGGGGTTGGGCACCAGCGACCCAAACACTACCTGTTTGCATTGTTGGTTAATATTTACCATTTATTTAATACAATTACCTGGCTCTATGTCTCTCTGTTATTCCTTGGGAGTCTACATATGTCAGATATCTTGGTCAGACTTAGATGGTAGTTAGCACCAAAGCAGCACCTCTAGTACTTTTGCCAGGAAGGAGCTCAGGAAGTGAAGGCACTACCAAGTTATTGTGTATCAGAACAAGACAAAGAAAACACTCAGCTGAGTCTGGAGGCAGGACCCAAAAGAACCCAAACCTATTTGTCAAACCCATAAGAAGAGAGGTGCCAGAGGAGGTGACCGGGTAGGATGAGGCATTACATATATAAGTAATTAAATCAGGGAACACAAGCAATAACATGGCTTACTGTGCTACCTCTCCCTACGTATCTGTCCTTGTTGACATCTTCTCTCTTCTCAAGGAATGCCAACCTTGATGACCATTAGTCCATTTCTCCTACTGCTATCTGTGTTTTCCCCATGCATCTCCTTTCCTAAAGACCATTTCTACCTTGACATCTGCAGGAAACTAGCTAACTAAAAACAGCTAAGTAGAGGGATTATGGGGAGAAATGGCACATATGACGAAATAATAATAAAATCTAAAACTAAAATTAAAAATGAAACCATCGAGGTGTTGGCCAACTCATCACCTTGACCACTTTGCTTGTATGTTGTACCCTTTTACTCCATCCTTGTCTTTTCAGATTCTAAACTCTTTAGGCTAGGGACTGTCTATTTTAAAATATCTGTACAGTGCTTAGCATACACTATAGGGACTGTAGCTCATTCTCTTCTCTTTCCCAGTTCAACATTATCTCTAAATGTTTGGACACTGTGAGCATTCAGAGGTCCAAGTCTACACTCACTGAGGTAAATAGAAGTAATCTGGGTTTACATTGATTTAAATTAGAGTTGAATTTGGCCCAAATTTTAGTAAAATGTTCTTTCTAAAACATCACAATGAAGTCAGTGCTCTCATTGTTTCCTGCTGGGTCTTTATTTGCATGTTAATGGCAGATTATTGCTGTCTTTTCCAGTGTACTTCCCAGGAGACGGTGTATTTTTATTGATTAGTTCCTCTTCATTTAATATTTAAATGGATATTTTCAAATTGGTGTAAAATTATAATAGTGTGTTTGCTCAAGGCACTTAACTGTGATATTAGCAGAATCTTACAAGTCTGCTAATTATGCATGCTTTGTACAGAAGAGTTTGAAGACTGCAATGCAGACCTACAATAAGGTCTCAGTCATAAAAATAGAAAAAATGCTCACGGAAAAATTTGATTTCAGCCTTTTTATCTTATGTAGATGCCAATGGAGGTAGCATTAAAAATATCTATATAAACTGATGCAGGAAGAAAATAAAATCAAATGTTCCTTATCTACCACACAAGTGATTTAAAAAAAAAATCAGATGAAGGTCATATGATGGTCAAATTCAGTTTTTCCTTCTCTCAATTCTTTCTCTCTGATGTTGGAAATGAAGAAATTTTCTTCTGTGCATTGGTGAATTGGGGTGGAAGTTGCTTAAGAAAACGACCTTTTATTAGGCAAGCATACGCTTACTGCATGAATAACACAGGAAGCTTTCGCTAACAGTATATACACTTTGATGAATGGGTTGCAGCTATACCACTTGGGCTGTGATCTTATCAGAACACATAAAGCTAATCAGGCTTGATGTGTATCAAAATGCAAAGTGTTCAAGGAAAGTCTAGGTTGTTACAAGAGTGGAATTTGGTAATTCAGCACATGGCACCTTATCTATCTTGTGTGTGTTTGTGTATCTATCTATTCTATATATTGCCTTTCATTGTTATATCTGTGTTTTTTTTTCCCATCCTTACTGACCCAAAGACTCAACATGGAGTTACAGGGCACTGTGTTGCTGGATGTGCTATGTATTGAATGTCTGGTGAAACTGAAATCCTTACCATAAAAGATGCCATACTGATTTTCACAAGAATTAATGGGATAGGATCTGGTGTCCTGGCTGAACTCAAACTGGATAACTACACTGGGTTTGCCTAAATTCAGTTCACTTCAATATGGCATTTTCTTCACTCCCTGTTTTAAGTTGAAATAAACATTATTGTACAATCACACAGTTTCTGCATTCTATCCCAGAGATGGCTGTCCTTCAGCGCTGATGAGTGAAGTGAATATTTTCTATAGAGTTTGTAAAGTGCCCTGGAATCTTTTGGGAGAAAAGGCACTATTCATAAATGATCTTCTGTCATGTGATTTTAAAAAAACAGCAGTGTTAGATGTCCAAATCTAGGTTGGCAATCTAGTTGATTGTTTAAGGTGATATGGAGTGGGTGGTAGAGATACCACTGGGATATGATTGCTTGGAACACTGATCAAGTGTGAGCACAGCACCATTGTAAACCCGGTACGGGCTGGCTGATCCTGAGGGTGATTGGGCCCAGTATGGAAGGAAGGTGATGGAACTACATTCATGCTTTTTGAGGTGCAGAACCTCTTTGAGGTAGATGGGAGGGAAGCATTTCTTGAGGGCAAGGACACCACCAGATGTGTCTCTGTTCTGGAGGAGGTGCGAGGTGAGTGAAGCTCCTTGTAGGCTCTCCTTGTGCATTTGTGATGGACACCATCTTGACTGACTCATCTGGGACTGAAGTGTGGACCTTCAGAATTAAAAGCATGAGTTGCTACAGCTTGAGTTAAAGAACCAAGGCTCTGTAGTTGAGGGCTGTAACAACACATGTCATCTGTGGATTGGCACAGAGTGGGACCTGTAATGCACACCCACCCACACCAGTAATTCACACATTTACAAAGGAGTCAAGTACAAGTTTAAGTTTTGTAAAGAACAACAAAGTCTGACTTATCATAAGAAAAGCCAAGAAATTAGTGCACATGCTGAAATCCTGCTCTAGCCTGGCATTGCAGCACAAAACCACACGTTGCTTAGAGATGCTGAAAATAACTAGGGATGGGTTAAAAATGAAGTTTTAGCCTTAACTCTGCATTTCCTGACTGTTGTTGGCTTAAGGCAGGCCCTTAATATTGTTTTAATATAGTTTTGGTGTGTAAATTGCATCAAAGCAGGTTATATATTGATCAATTAAACCACAAAGCTCTAGAGGTAAGTGTCTACTGAGAAATGTCAGAACTCCAGTTCATATGTGTATTGATAGGCACAAGATGTCACTATTGTGCTTACTGCAGAGAAAACAGTTGTGTTGAAATTTTAATGCCCATAATGTTTAGCCTTTCTAGACTATGGTAAACTAATGAAAGAGCCTGCTCCAGGACATAAATCTCTACACGTTGTAACAAACCTTAGATGAGATAAATCAAGGTTTTCAATCAATCCACTCTTCAGTCATTCTTTCCAGCAGCACAGAAAATATGGTCCACGTTGTTCTTAGACTTCGGTAGTAAGACGATGTTTAACATCAGTGTAAGAGATTAATAATGACAAGTTATATTGTAGAGAACGTAAAAGGGTGTTTAGACTGAAATATTAATATGTGGACTGATATAAAACTCAATAATAGATGCTATAAATCTGTGATAAAATCTACTGGATTCTGCATTACATAAGTTAATAATGTAGGCCAACATATTCAAAAAGTAGTCTGCAGTTTCAAAATATGGAAATTTAATGTAGAAAGATGAGATAATCTGTGATTGCACAATATATTATATTCTGAAAAATTTCACAGAAAATGTGTTGTGGGCATGGTAATATATGCAGTAATTATTTTTCTTTTTACTTTCATAGACTGTCTTTCTGCTTTTGAGGAGTTATGCTTCTTTTTCTCAACATATCTCCATCTAAAAATAAAGCTGGATGATTATTTGCAATGAACAATATATTAGTTGAATTTATCCTGTTTCTGTTCATGAATTATCCGTGGATAGACTTTGACCACAAATTTGGTCATTGTTTGAAATTATTTATTCAAATACATTCCAGTCTATGGACTACTCTTGCACTAGAAGTAAAATTTTGAGTATTTGGCATTTGTGTGATGGCTCACCTAAGTCACATGGTATTTTGTTTCTGTTCCCAGACTGGATGACTCAGAAAATCACAAAAAGCTCTTCAGTTGGCTGGGTAGATACTTCAGGCACAAATACCTATTTGGTCGAATAGCCATGACTGTTCAAGGGAAGCAAACAAGAGAGGGCTGTGAATACCATTGAAATAAATTATGGAATGATGTGGAAGAAATTTAGGCTACCTCTGCACAGAGGTGGATTAAGATTTATTGGGGCCCCGGCCACAAAGAAGATTTGGAGTCCCCATCCCACCTCCCGCCACGGGGCTCTTCCCCTTCCCCAGGCCCTGCCCCATGGCCTGGCCAGAACCCCAGCTGTGGTAAGAGCTGTGCAGGGGGCTTGGGCTGCTGTGTGGAGCCCTGGACCCTGGACCCTCTACCTGATGTGGGCAGTGTTCTGCTCTTGAGCTCCCTGGCCCCCCGGGGCTCCCCGCAGTTGCCCATACTCCTTGGGTGGCTCTTATTATAGCCTAGGGGGTGACCATATGACCCATTTTGGCTGAGACAGTCCCCTTTTTAAGTCCTGCCCTGGATGTCCCCACTTTTTTTGGCAAAACGATCACCAGTTGGCAAGAGCAAACAGGACAAATGCCCACTTTTGCCAAAATGGGCTGAGGGGAAGGGGCAAATGCCATGCCTCAGGCTAGCCCCATGTGTGGGAGAAGTAGGACTCGGGGAATGGCTCAGACTGAGTCCAAGCATGGGTGGGGGGAAGAGGGCAGGCGAAGAGAAGGGCTCCAGTGAGCAGCTGGGACAGCTCTGTGCTCACCACCACCACTGCTGGGCTCTGGCTTCTGGCCTGGCCAGGGGAGTGGGGCCTCAATGGCAAGAGGAGGAGCAGGGCAGAGGGGCCCTGGGTGGGGGCAGCGGAGGAGCAGGGACCAGGACCAGAGTCATGGTGATCCTGACGGGGCTCCCAAATTGGTCGGGGCCCCTTGACACAGGACCCGTTGGCTCATGCTGTAATCTGCCGCTCCATCTACACTACAGCACTTACATGCAGCTGCGCCACTGTAGCGCTTGTGGTGGAGACACTCTAAGCGGACGGGAGGGGAGAGAACTCTCCCATTGGCCTAATAACTCCTGTCTCACGGGGAGGTGGTAACTATGTTGGTGGGAGAAGCTCTCCCACTGACACAGCTCTGTCTACACCAGTACTTAGGTTAGTATAACTTATGTTGCTCAGGGAGGTGAATTATTCCTACCCTGAGTGACGTAAAATTATACCCAAGTAACCTATAGTGAGGAGATCCTGCAGAGGTTTCCTTTGTGAAACCCTCTCCCTACCTGCGGTTTTTCCACAAATTGCATGCTCTAGGCTTTATATATTATGGACCAGAAACTCAGCAGGTGTACATCAGTGGAGCTCCATCCATTTTTAAATTTCAGCTACCTCAATTCTTGTCATCAGCAGAGGATATGAACCTATAAAATTATACTGAACAACCCACTGGGCAAATTTTACACTGTTGCATCAAAGTAAATCTAAAATAACTCATTCAGTGGCATTACCGTGGAGTTGCACCAACATAACTAATAATAGAATCTGGCCCTCTAGATTTGCAATACTCCTGCATCAAGTGCATTCATTTACATCAGTGCAAACTGGATGTAAAGTGCTACCAGATCAGAATGGTGGTGTTCTATGATCATTTTTGATGGATGTAAATGACTAGGATAGATCCAAGGAAAGAATGAATCAGGGCCATAGACTTTATCTGTGAAAGAATCTTACTAAAAGACGAGCAAACTAAAAACTGAAAGATTTGACCTTTTTTTATTCTGTCTTTGTTTGGGTAAAGCTCCCATTGAAGTTTATTGAATTATCATAATCAACCTTTCTGTTACTTTTTAAGATGACTCTAATAAAATAAATTTCATAATAGTATATAATTTATGAAGATAAGGGATTGTATTTTCTACTTTCTAAAAAGTTTTGCATGCACAGGCAAACTGTTGGCAATGCATATTTACAGTGAAAATTACTTCCATTAACATTATTTTAAAGTCATATAAATTATGAGTTCTACTTTGGTCTTAAAGATTTAGCTTATTTTCAGAGTAAAACCATTTGAGAAGTTACTTCAGTACTTCTCAGCTTATGAAAAGAAAGGATCCTGTTTTTTTTCCCCTAAGGACATTTTACAGTGCACAATAGGTAACTGCACTAAATCATTATAAATTGGAAGGTTTCTGCAATATCAGCAGTGGAGGGATTGGGAATTAATGGTTATGGGATGGATATTTTTCACTAGTGCTTGGCAAAAGAAGAGGGTATTGCTCATTATTAATTTAGAGCAGGGATTGCCAACTGAGGGCCACGTTGGTAGACTGGAGAAGCTTGAGGAGCTAATTTGCATGAAATCCAGCAGGTTACAGCAGTCGCCATCTTAACTGTGAAGGTGCAGCCTATTGAGGTTATGGATCCCAGAATGTAATACAACAGAATGCAATGCGTCTTTATCCAAGAGACTTTACTCTGGGAGCAAGATGACGCATCGCATGCTGGGACTTGTAGTCTATGCTGGCCAAGCCTCCATATTAAAAATAAGAATGGCAGTATTGTTGAGCTCCCTGGGTTGAAATTGGCCCACAAGACACCGGGCCACCTCTGGCTTAGTGAAAGATTCTGGGCTTGGTATTGCTCCATATGAAGTCAATGGAAGAAAATTCCTATACATTTTTAGATTTCAACTGCCTCAATTCTTCTACATGCTTTAGTAGTGGATCTGAAGCCAGTTCTATAAGTGTGACCAAGAAACCCCCAGTAAACTGGGCAAATGAGGGTAAAAACATGTAGAAGTTTTGGCACAATGTACAATGCATTTTGGACAGATTAGAAAATACTCTGCTAATTAGGGGAATTCCAGTAGTGTGCAGGAAACATTTTTTAATAACCCACAATTATGTTGGGTCTCGTGTAAAGCTATTTGTTTGGCTGCCAAAATGTTTTATGGTGTTATGCCAGCTGTAATGTTATCAGTGCACAAGCTGAAAAACTTTGATGCTTGATGAGTTCACATGATAGGAACACAAAGACAAAAGACCTTGAAAACCTCAACATGAATGATTAAGGTAAATAGACACACTGTTCTGGAATCTAATTGAAACATAAGTAACTTTTGGGCATTATATAATTATCTAACAATTCACATTCTAGAAAGTAGTCAAATATCCTTAAAGATACAGTGCTTTCAGGAGCTGCCTATAAAGGTAACTGATGGAGAGCTTGGGTTTTGCCATCCATTTCATTTTAAGATATGGTAGGAGTCAACTTTTAATACACACACTCTATGCACTAAAAGTTGACTCCTACTATGCCTTAAAATGAAATAGAAGGCAACTCCCAGGTTCTCCATCAGTTACCTTTATAAGCAACTCCTAAATATATGTGCGCGTACATGCGCATACCAACTTTTTAGAATCGTGAGGATCGTGTGGGTAAGCAATTCAGTCAACTTAAAAATATTAGTGGTACTTTAGGCCTTTTTGGGGCCCTTGAATAACTTCCTTCTTTTCTGCCTGTCTGTAGTTAAGTACATTATTTGTGGTGGGGCCAGCAGCAGTACAGTGGGTAGCAGAAACACCTTAAGACCCCCAAGAAGATCAGTAGAAAATGTGTGAAGGAAGAAGAGTGTATGTATGTCATCTTGATCTCTGGTAGCTTGAGGTGAAGGGGTTAACTGCCTTCACTCCGCATACTGGATGAAAGCATATTTCTTTATGAAATCACCTTACGCTTGGCACAATACAACCAGACTGTCTTCAAACCCCTTCTGCTACAGAAGCCCTTTTAATGGAAGTAATTCTTTCACTTTGGCTTAGAGGAGGAGGGCACTACTCACCATCCTCATCCTGTTTCTTCCTTGTGGCTTGGAGTATGCTGTGATGTTCCAACTTCGCCTCAGCCACGGAGAAATACTGATTTCCTTTCAAAATATAGGAAAATAAGGAAACCTATGTTAAATTTCACAGTCAAATCTGTATTTTGTTTATAGAGTCTATAATAAATTACATTTTTGAGAGACTGGGGCAAATCACAGATACGGTTACAATAGTGACTGATAAACCTTAACAGCATTGTCCAAATACCAAAACTTCCAAGTTAATATCTGAATTCAAATAATTTAAAATTCTCTCCAACCCCATAACCTTCCACTCCTTCAGTTTGCTCCTCTGACAAGCGTATTGCTCCTGCCACCTTCCTTTTCCGGGAAACCTCTCCCCACTCAAAGCCCCCTTGCCTTTACTGATAAAGTTAGAGAGCCAACCAGTTGCAGTAGCTTCTTTTTTCTGAGCTTTGCAAGGTACAATTCCATTCCTTCTCTGGCTGCCTGCTTTAGAGTTCATTGTCTATTGGATTATTTAGATATGTGATATCCAAATGTTTGGCCCAGAAGATTAGTACTAAGATCAATACTATCCAGTGATAGGTACCTGGTCCAAAGTTTTCAAACCTAAATGCCTAAAGTTAGCTACCTCAGTTCATATTTAGGGGCTTAATTAAAAGTGGGCTGATTTTCAAAGGCACCCACATTTCCTACTGACTTTATTGGGAGCTGCAAGATCTCAATATGTTTGAAAACCTGGCCACTTTTATCCAGGTGTCCTAGCATGGACTGAGGTAGCAAATTTGAATAGTTTATCACTAACACCTAAGCATCCTTGTGATGGGCACACTGGAAAAGCATAGCTATAGTATCATAGATAGATGTAGATCATTCATTGCTAGGTCACCAGAAGGATGGAAAAATTTTGATAGCTGGCTACAGGATTGAAAAATGAGGAAGTCTAGAAATAGGAGGAGTGGAGCAATGCACAGTGTTATTACCCGATACACAAAGATTTTGATTTCAGATGCTGAGGTCATGTGGGGAATAAAAAGGACATTGGATGTTATACCTACTAGGAAAAGAGCTGTGGAAAATAAAGTAAAAACTGAGCTGCGCGGGGGATGTTTAAGCCTGGGCTTAGGAGGACTGGTTTATATGCACTTTGGAATAATTTGGGGAAAAACTGCCGGGTGTGATTGTGATGACTATCAACATGACAGCTACTGAACCTGAAGGTGGCAGTTACAACTACGTGGGGTAACAAAGAAGTGGTTGTGCCTCCAGCCAGGGAGTAGCACTGTGCACAAACTCTAGGTAACCTGTACAAATAGGAACACTGCTCACAATAATACTATGCATACTATTTTATACGAATAACACATAGGTGGTAGCACAGGCTTTCAGCTACTAGCTGAAATGTAATCAGTCTGATCTTTCTGTTTGGTGCTTTTCACCACTGCAGTACAGTAGCTGAGGGCTTTTCCCCCACAGTCATTGTAGAAATTGTTGAAGATGCTTGAATTCATTTACCACTTTCTGAAAGGAATGCTCTTTATCATCACACAGATATGTTCAGTATAAGATATGTGGACAGTATAGAGGCTTTGGACTCAGTCTTTCAAGCTATAAAGTAAACATTGGAATCCAGTGCTTTTATAGCTCTGTAATTCATTCCACTTTCTACTTAAGCTTTCATCTTGATTGTAGTTTTAACACCCCTGCAGCTCCTGGCTACAGAGGGGCCACAGAAGGCTACCATGATTCTGCCTCATAGAGTATGGAGGTAGGAGGTCTTCAGGGAGGTAGGAGGCCTTCAGGGGATTCTGTAACCGCTGTGGGCCCTGAAACCAAGCTCTGTGATCAACGCACAAGTCATGGAGGGGTCTGCCATATGAATGGTGAGGGCATGGTGTCATGGTTTCTGATCTGCAGAGATCAGCTGGCCACAAACCCTGCATGGGAGAAAGGTGCAGCCAGTCACTACTCCAGCCTCTGACTTTGTCTGAGATGTTACCAAGATTACATATTACTGAAACTCTTGAGACTAAGTATTCAAGTTCAAGCAGTTAATCGCCTAGGACATCTGGCATGTTTGTAAACTTGCAGTAGCTATTTATTAAAACGTCTATAATTCTGGCATCCTTCTTACCCTGCAGATGAGAGGGAAATTTCAATCCAAGGGGGTTGCCACTATGTTGCAATAATTGTTCTTTTTTATGCATCAGTGAGGTTCTGTCAATCAAAAAGTTCAATGTCTTCATTATTCTGTAGGTGCATGTCATGCTTCAGGGAAACACTAGCAGGCTGAGTGTTAGGACTTGCCCAGTAACTGCAGTAGGGATAGCTTCACCAGGAATCAACAGTGGTTTATCTGTACTGCAGGCCTTTTCTTTTCTGGGACATCGAAACAACTTCTTAAGTTCAGAGACTCTTAACTAACATACTTAGACCAAATTCTGTTCCCTTGTATATGAATGTGCAGGTCCCATTGAAGTCAACAGGCACTCTGCCGGCATCTGAGATCAGAATCTGGCTCACAGTAAAATTTAAAGAGATATACACTGCATTTCAAATTTACTGTTGACTACTACAGATTTAAAAAAGAATGCCATTCTCAATCATTTCCATTGCTGCTCACAATCAGCAAATTTCTTTCTCATTTTTCATTGCTATATTTTCTGTATATAAGTTTAACAAGGGTATAGAAATTGAAATTAAACAATCTAACCACATGGTTTATCGTGGGTTTTGTAAGGTAATGTCAAGATATTTTACAAGCTTACAAAATTACATTTATTATGCTCAAATCATCTGGCAGACCATAAACACCCCTTAATATTTCTGTTAGAGGACTGCCTTTTTTTTTAAACCTTAATAGGAAATATGAGTTTGTCTGAAGAATAAGTGTATTAGCCTGGACATCTTTTCATTTTCCTTTAATTTGGCCTGTTTGGCCTTTAGGAGCTGTGCCTCCGACATCTGTTTTTTCTTTGCTGACACCATTCAGCCAAGTAATCAAGGAAAAATCTGCCACTACCTTTGACTGTGCATTCTCTCTCTCTCTCTCTCTCTCTCACACACACACACACGTTTGTGTGTGTTTGGATGTTACAAAGGCAAATAGAAGAAAATCTTCAGGAGCAGCAAAGCAATAATGAGAAAATAACCAGGGTGAAGGATGAAGAATAAACTAGTCCAAAATATATATCAGAATAATAAGGGGTAAATAAAGAAAAGGACCAAACAAAAGTGCAGTTCTAAAGAAAAGAAATATAAGGGCTTGTCTACATCAGAAAGTTGCAGCGCTGGTGAGGGAGTTACAGCGCTGCAACTTTGAAGGTGTACACATCTGCAGGGCACCACCAGCGCTGCAACTCCCTGTTTGCAGCGCTGGCCGTACTCCCGTTTTGTCTTGGGTGTAGAGGATCCAGCGCTGGTGATCCAGCGCTGGTAATCCAATGTAAACACTTACCAGCGCTTTTCTTGACCTCCGTGGAAGGAGGAAGCCTCTGGTAATCAAGCTGGTCTCCTTCCCCAGCTTGCTCTCGCGTTCCCCGAACCCCGAGCAAGCTGGTCTCCTTCCCTGCGGTTTGCAGAGGGGTTCGGGGAACGCGAGAGCAAACCGCGGCGAAGCTGGTCTCCTTTCCCGGTTTGCTCTCGCGTTCCCCGAACCCCCCCTTGAAGCCGCCCAACAGCGCTGCAGTGTGGCCACATCTAACACCACTTGCAGCGCTGGTTGCTGTAAGTGTGGCCACTCTGCAGCGCTGGCCCTATACAGCTGTACTAATACAGCTGTAACAACCAGCGCTGCAAAATTTTAGATGTAGACATGGCCTAAGGATAAAATTCTGCTGCTTCTCACAAAGCCTGAGTAAAAAGGCTTTGCATAGGACCAAGCTGAAGTCTGAGGGGTGACATAATCCTTCTCAGGCAGGAGATGTAAACTATGGAGCCCATAGACCAGTGTCTTGCTGTAGCCCTTATATGGCATTTGTGGCCAGTGAATCCCTGTTCTAACACTAATTGCTAGATTCAGTGAATACTGATCCCCGTCATGTGACAATTATTGTAAACCTCACTGTAGCCAAGAAATAAGGTCCAGTCTCATAACAGCACTCTACTGTGCCACTTGTTTACTCATATGCAGTTCAGATGATTAGACTGAAAACAAACATAAGTATATGTCAAATATAGACAAACATATAGCCCACATCTAATGGGGAAGCCTATAGTTAATGCTGTGATTTGCATGGTGCTATTATTTGGAGATTGGCATGAAACACTTGATAGGAGCAAGTCCACAAAGTGAGTTATTTCTTGATGGAGAAAGTGGCCACAGTGGCAAGTTTTTGAAGTTAAATTCAGAATTTAAGAAGAAACTATAAAGATACTAGTATGAGAGTGATTACACTATTGTCTCTGTTAAGTCTCTGAACATGCCCAGGGTATACTCTATGTTTCCAGAAGACTGAGTAGAATCAGACTGAGCTGAATGCTTGTGCAGTTAATAAAATGTACTGTTTTCTCTCAGTGTTTTCAGATCCTCAGGATTTTGTTGTGAACTTCATGGTATTTGGCGTTTGTTTGTTTGTTTTAAGCTCCAGCTCCTGAAGATGTGATTTTTGTGAGAATCTCAAATTTCCTACAAAAAAGGTAAATTTCTTTCCCTCCTGGGAAAATCAGACCCAGCAATGCCTATGAAAAAAATATCTATTATAATGAGAGCATTCGAGGCATATTTTATAACAAAATGGAATGTGACCGATGAACGCCATTTTTGCAGAGTTGCTAGGTCTGTACTTAACTCTCAGTAGGATGCATCAGTTCTGGGGTTTTGATGGAATTCATAGCAACAGATGAAAAATACATGGGATCTTAGAAATGTCATTGTACACAGTGAGAGTTTGACTCCAACTGTTTATAATGAATTTGAATAATATGTTCCATGCAAATACAAAAACCATTTGGACAGAAAAGTCCTCCATATAAAAGGGTAAAAAAATAAAATACAATTGAGTAGGCTCTGCATTAGAGAGCTGTTTTACCCTTAACAAAAGCTAGGGCACGTAATAAGGTACATGAAGCAAAAGGATATAACAAACCTAGGACACAACAGAAATCGAAAAGCTGTCCTGCTTATTTAACAGACTGTAGAAAATATGGGGAAAAAAACGGGTGCTCATAAGATGGTGACACAGCAAAGTATAAAATACAGAAAAGGAGAGACTCCAAAAATTGGGCCAAATCCTGACCCATGCAACTCCACTTTCTTCCTGGGGTGGACTTCTGTGGGATTGTATGGGATTTAAGGTAAGGCAAGTTTTGGCCAAGTGAGTTATATGTTAATGTTTCAAATACCACAAACGTAAGTTCTTGCAAGGGCTGGGAAGTCCAACCCAAGTACTGTTAACTGCTCATCAGGTTTAATATTCCGAGGCAGGGATGAGAGCAGCAGAGGAGAAAATATTTGTTATTTACTCATTCCATACAGAAAAGCATCTTCACCATTTTAAAAAGTGAAAGCAAAATTGAAATAAATGGAGGTACCAAAGAAGATAGAAAGGGTAGATGAACTAATCAAGCTGATCGAGTCAGTTGTTATTCTTGATAGATAAATTTTGTTGTTTATTTTTCAAGATCTCTGGGACCTAATCTGAACTATGAAAAATGGCCATTCTAAGCCTTTGTAACAAACTTTCCATAAATGACACACAAATATTAATACTTTTGTTAACTTAGCTTCTCACATAAATAAAACATGAAAGCTGTAACCCAGCAACTAGCTCTTCTTTATTATTGTATTTCCATCAGATAGCTACACATAAGATGGGTTCTGCCATTTCACGATTGAGTTAGATTGCATATGTGAACTTCTAATACTAAATATGTATGCAAAGCCACACACAACTCCAGTGTAAAACATTTGTAAATCCTTCACTTTATTTTTCAGCACAAATATCTCTACATAGTTCATTGTTGCTCTCAATATGTCAGATTCATAGCAATTTGTTTCAGCTGCTAAATAAAAAAGCTGACCAGAATAGAGCCCAGAGACAAAGATTAAGCCCAGATAATAAGAATCAGACCATCCAATGGCATTAGTAAAGTCTGCCCCAGAATTTTCAGTTCCACTTAAGTCTAATCAAGTGCCACAGTTTAGCGTAGTTGCCTACCAGGGACTTTGATTTGGTAGCTTGAGTGCAGGGGACTGGACTAGATGACCTTTTGTGATCCCTTCCAGTCCTACATTTCTGTGATTCTATTTTATGATGTACAGTTAACATTAATAACTAAAACACAAACAACTAAAACTCCAAAAGCAGCTTAAACATAAACATTTCAACTACTAATGGATTGAATCTTATCACCCAACAGTACCCAGAATGCCATTGGACAAATACACAAAAATCGATCCAGACTGTCTATTACATGTGTTTTTACACATTCACTCATGCTGTGCTGCCAGTATTTTAACAAGAAGCTCCAATAAGAATGTCCTCTTTATCAAACTCAATGCAGTAACCAGGGCTGTATATGTGAGGGACATAATCTATAGAACAAATACCAAATCAAGGTGTTAGACAATTGTCAGGAGAGGTAATCTGCAATTGCAGATATTCAGGGAAGGGACCTATATAAAAATGTAATTCAGAATCAAACTGATGAAGAAAAACAGAAGGCAGGTCAGAAAAAAGTGTAAACCTAAAGAAAACAACTCTAGCCCAAGAAGATAAAATAATGTTAAGCTATTAAGCAAATAATAAGCTCAAGTAGAATCACTGATAGTGGGATCTTGATACTTGAGACTGTACAAAGCTACATTTCAGATGCGGGTACAGGGCTGGAAGCTTTAAGGAACCTATAAATTCACAGAATGAAACTGTCGTTAGCCCAGATGTCTATCTGCTCATTTCCTGGCTCAGGTCATGAACATTTTGGTTGCTGGGAGCTCAGCAGCCTGCACTGTTCATGCTGGACAAGCCCAGGGTGCCCTGAAGCCCAGTGATAGAGGTTTAAGTAATGCAAGGGTTATTTGTCTGTTGTTAATATGTGACTTTTTAAAATGCCATCTGCCACTTGCATTCCTCTCCATCCTTTACACATACTAGTTTGCTGCTATTAGGATACTGAGGGAGTTAAATTTGCTTCTCTGAAGTTGCTGTTTTGTAGATGCCTAGTGGCTGATGATGATACCCAGGGCTTTATATCTTCTCACTGAACCCATATTCTGCAGTCTCCTTGCTTTCCCAGTGCCTGTCTGAGTTAGGGTCTTAGATATAAACTTGCTAGTTTAGATTAATCCAGACAAGCTAGAGACGATGCTGATGGACAGGGGAAACCATTTTGAGGAATTTAAGGAGGTTACAACTGCTCCAGCTTCTGAAGAGCTATTACTACTCTTCTCTCAACTTCGTGGGGACTGTACTAGATCCATCACTGCTCCTGGATTGCCAGATGACTGGGGTGGTCTGAAATGCCTTTTACCATATTCAGCTGGTCTTCATATTTGTAACCTTTCCACTTGCTGCACTTAATCTTGCCTTTGTTACCTCAGGGACTGAGTGTTTGGCTTATAATAGGGCTCCGCTGAAGAATTTGGAAGCTTTGGTGAGGAGGGGATTGTGGCGGGTTGCCTCTTAAGTGAAGTAGGCCAGTAGAAAAACACAACTCCAGCGCTGGTCCTCTGTACTGGCTCCCAATTCATTTCTGGGTATAATTCAAGGTGCTGATTGTTGCTTATGAGGTTTTGAATGACCTGGGACCTGGCTATCTAGGAATGTCCCTTGTGTTATGCCCTAATTGTAACAGTTCAATTTGTGCCTATGCCCAGGCTTGATGAGCAGGTGGCAGGAAATTATCAGGAGATAAGAGATCCTCTGCTTTCGAACTTGCTTCCCCGACAGTCTCCAAGACTCCCCAGTTTGGTGGGTTTCTAGAAGCAGTTCAAAATGCATGTGTTCACTCTGGCTTTTTCACTGCTTATTAGGACTGTAGCCAGAGGCTGTGTCCCCATCCAATGGGACAGAGTGCAGGTAGCATGCACTGTATCACCTGCCTGTTTTGTGATAAATGCTGGTGACTCTTGTTTCTTTCTAATCACTGTAACATATCTGGATACCACAGCCATGGGCACACTCTATCTTCAGTAAGACTGGGATGTTCAAAGTGGCCTGGTGGGGTGAGGTGCCTAAATCCCATTGACAAATCAATGGCAGTTGGGTGCCTAACTCCCTTAGGCTCCCTAAAAAACCCTAGGTTAAATGTATAAATAAATCCTTTTTATCCTGCTGCCTGGAGAAAAGTCCAGGGTGGACTTAGTCATATGATACTCATTATTCAAAAGGTCGAAAAGAAGTCTGAGTATTCAAACCCCTGATCTCCTTTCCTAACAGGCAGGAATGCTTATGTTCAAGCTGTTGCATAACTTGCCTATCTCTAGTTGACAAACAATTTTAGCTGCATTTTCAGACTCCATACCTCCTTATTTCTGGCAGTGTGCGTCACTGACATAGCATAACACGTTCTTATTGCTGTTTCCTTCCTTCTCCTCCCCTGTTTTTTCCCTACTTTTGTCACGCTGTCAGAAGCTGGGAATGGGTGACAGGGGATGGATCACTTGATGATTACCTGGTCTGTTCATTCCCATTTGGGGCACCTGGCACTGTCTACTGTTAGAAGACAGGATACTGGGCTAGATGGACCTTTGGTCTGACCCAGTAGGGCTGCTCTTATGTTCTCATTGACTGCTGCAATTTATCTAAATTATGACTTCAGGGAAGAGATTGTCCTCTGTGTGCACAGCATCTATTGCAATGGGGCTCTGATCCTGACTAGTTGCTACTATAATGCAAATAATAAATAATAATAATAATAATACTAGTACTGTGTGACGGTAAAATTTAAGGTCCAAACTCTACAGTGGCATTAAATTGGTGTAGATATAGACAGATAATATAAGGTGCCCAAGAATATGCAGTTTACTTCCTGAATTTTGTAGGACCAGTAAAACTTGTTTTCTTGTGACTTGCAAATGGCTTCCACTGGGCAGCTCTTTAAATCAGCTGTTAATAGCTTACACTTGTTGCAAGCGTACTTAAGTCAGTGGAATCACACAGGGTTTAAATCAGCACAGAATTTGGCCCAGCCTGATGCTGGGACACTCTGCTGAGTTAAGTGTAAATTAAACATTAACTTTCAGCCAGTTAAGGAGACACTGAAAGTAAATACTCTGAATTATCTGTAGACAGTGAGAATTTCTAATCTCTTTCACAACACTTAAAAGTAAATCTGAGGAGACACGGGGGAGGGAAGCTAGAAGTGTTTTAGGCCTAGATGGAATAGACACTGTATTTAGCAGTGCATTGAATAGGTCAAGGAAATAAAGTGATCTTCCTTCTGCTCCGTGCATTATTATCGCAAACAACAGCCAGCTGGCAGAGAACAAGTTTTAATTGATTGTTGTTATTGATTTTACAGGAAGCACAGCAGAGGAAATACAACTTGATTTTCATGAGCTAGAGTGACCTGAAAAATACAAAAGAGAAAATGGAGGGGTGGGGGGAAGCCCTGCCAAGTTTTGGCTAACACTGTGCACTTCCGTGCAGACATAAAAGCTCTCTCCATTAACTTTCTATTTATGTATTTGGCTCATATTGATTTTCTCGTTATACAATCTTCATTTGAAATTTTTATTCAGATTGTGCATTTCTGCTGTCAGTGCACAGATCAGAGGCATTTATTATTGCTAGTAATTTACACGCATCTCTTTCTCCCTCTCTTCCCCCCTAGTCCCCACCAGTGTGGTAGGTTTTGCTGTAGAAAAAACTATACTTAGGTTGCAAAACCAATTGCATCGTGACTTACTCTTTTCAGATGATCATCTCTTTCTAGAAATCTTTCCTATTGGTGTCCCAATGGAAATTATTTCATCACGCCTTAGTTTGTGAGAATCCTGATTTGATGAATGTTATGTGCTCACGAGGGATGGGGATTGATGTGAAGGAGAATGGAATGATGGCTTTTTTGGGGTGAGGCATTTTGTCCGGGAACTTTACTTTTTAGACCCTTGATCCTGCAAAGAGATGCATACAGATAAACCCTTGCATGCACACTGAGGCCTGCCTGCTGGCGGCCTGCATTTCTATATAGGGAACAGAGCAGCAATCATTTGAGTTACTTGATTTAGCAGCCCAGAGAACTAAATAAATAAGGGTTGGCATCAGGGCATTTTCAATGAGTGGACCTCAACTCTGGCAATTATTTCTCCTCTGGTCTGGCCACTTGGATTTGTTGATCACCAAGGTCTATCTATTCTCCCAGAATTTCCCAGGTAATAGGTGAGTTGGTGGAGGTGTGAGTGGGTTGTGAGGAGCAGTGATAGATAGAGAAGTTTTTTTGTGGCTACTGAATGGGTTTTAAAGATGACGGTTTTCTTGAAAGTGAGTTGGGGGGTGTTTTTAATAGATGTTAATTCTATGGAGTTTGTGTGGTAGCAGGACCTGTGTGCAAAAGAGGTCGTTAGTGCCTTGAGTTTTGCATAAATGCAAAATTTATACATAAAAATTAATTGTATCAAATAACAGCATCAGTGATAGCTGAAATTCTCATGTGATATTATGACTTCAGAAGCTGGGGCTTTAAAAAAATATATATCACAAGTCCTTCCAATAAAATAGAGAGTTGGGGGTTATTGGTTTTAAAGCAAGAGGGAGGGTAAAAATTATCCTCCATGTTCTGAAATGAACTGCTTTATGATGCTGCCTTCTTCCAATAGAAGCCTGCTATTGCTTGAGAACTTTTTTCAGCAATATCCTTTCCAGATTGATATAGGGAAAAAAAATTGCTTTTGCAGCATCCACCAGACTTTCCCACCAACCGATCTGTTGTTAACATGCAGGAAATCCCAATGAATGCACATCATTTGGTGAAAGAATGACAGCAGACACCACAGCCATCCTTAGCAAGCATCCACCTGCTCCCGTGGTGTCTTTTTAAAACAAGTTCAGCTTACCTCTTCCCCTCTTAGTTTTCCTTTGCTTAATTGCAGGTGATGATTAAAAAAAGCCTTCACCTGTTTGAGTGTGCTTTCATCTTTCTCAGACAAAGCAGGCTTGGGCTTGGTGCTTGATCTGTGGCATAGTTAGGGCCTTTGGTATTAAAGGCGTTGGGATCACCCTCAGGCTTTTAAGGTTTTAGGGTTAAATTGATGAGCGTGTATAAAATTTGCTTTGTTGTTTGGCAGAGATTTTCAGCATTTGTTATTCTTTTTTTAGTTAAGAAACCATGGGACTATATTACATTCTTCAACTGCCTTTTACCCATTAAATAATGCTGTCAAATAGAGACATCTTAGACTTGCTTAGAATTTATGATTTGTTGTATTGCCTTTAAGCCTAGATAGCTATCTAACCTAGCTACCCATCTATCTACCCAAGCTGCCAGCTAGCTGGCTAAAAGGATGCCTGTCTGTCTATCTACCAGTGATGCAAGAACATGAGTACCAACCTCAGAGAAGACAGTTTAAAAACCACGGCACAAACACCAAGTTGGTTGTGATTTCTAAACTTCGATCTCCCCAACTAACTGCATCAAGTGCAAACTCCTCAGGCACATTGACAGCCTTAACACAGAGTCAGTCAGTCCCTTGGGTACTCCAATCTGTTTTGCCACCCAGGTGAGCGTATCTCTGTGATAGATATATTTTTACACCAAGAATTACAGCAATGTTCAAGTTACTCCTAATCCCAGAGAACCAGTCATGTACCCCTGGTCAATTGTGCTTTAGGTCTCGTACCAAAAGACAATGCATGTAGCCAATCCTATAGTAAACTATATGAAGATTTATTAAATAGGAAAATGAAATTAGAGACTTATTTACAAAGTTTAAACAAACAAATATAGACACATGAATGAGTGTAGTCTTAGGTTTCAAAAGGCAATATAGGTTTCTATAGTTCTATTTGTCCTTTAGAGCTAACCCAGGCTAAGTGTCAATGATTGTGTTGTGGGTGTTCTGGCTGAATGGTTGGAGCAACAGTTTGGCCTTTCAGTTAGAGCAGAATCCACTGAAGGTAGGGTCCTGGAGCAAACCAAAGGTCAGAGCCAGGAGTTAGAGGCCAAAGCCTAAGCTGAAGTCATTGTCAGAAACCATAGCCAAGATTAGGAGCTGGCAGTGAGAAACCAAAGCTGGAGCTGAAGGGTTAGCCAGAGTCACAGGCAGGAGGTGTAGCTGAGAGTCTGAAGCCAGGATGGAGTGGGGTTCTGGGGCAGGAATAGGTACAGGATGGGACTGGGGCAGGTACAGGATGGGCTGATGCTGGAGCAGGGCTAGAGACCAGGACAGGACCAAACACACTTGCAGATGAGGAGGACACTGAACAGCCACTGGATTGCTGCTGCTGCTACTGAGCTTAAGTATCTGCCTGCTGACTCCTGCAGCCAGTATCCTGGCAACCTAATGAGTGTCCCTGTCAAGGCCAGGGACACTCATTAGGTTGCCAGGATACTGCCACTGCTACAAGCTGGCCTCTGATAATACCCCCGCACTCAAGGGCACCTTCTAAGGGCAGTGGGATCTGGTTTCAGGGGATATTTGGTGGAAGACACAAATGATTTCTGGAGTATGGATGTTTTCTAATGGTTCTCATGATTGATCTTTTGGTCCATAACTCTCTCAATCAATCAGATAATAAAGTTTGCCTCAAACTTGCTTGGAGTATAGGATTCCCCTGACCTCATACTCCTCTTGGCCCTGGACATCTACAGGACGTGGTGGTGAAGCAAAGTGGCCAGGAAAAGGATTTTCTGCATAGGGTTTGAGAAGGGACACATGAAAAACTGGGTGGACCTTTAAGGATTCTGGCAACTGGACCCAAATGCTGCAGGATTTATTTGTTCTGTGATCTTAAATGTGCCTGGGTACTGCTTGTCCAGTTTGGCTGAGGGACAGATGGATTTGAGGTGTTTGTAGGACAGCCAGTCCTTCTTTTCTACAGACAGAGTTGCTGTGGCTTGGTGTATTTGGTTGGCATGACATTTGTATGCCTCCTTGGCAGCTTCCAGGTGTTCGGTAAGCTCCTGATGAACCTGATGAAGATGGTCAACTAAATCTGCTGTGGTGCGGACTAAGGAGTCTTTAGATACAGTAGAATGGAAGTGAAAACCATAGTTTGTGTAGAATGAACTATGTTGGGTGAATGTATGAGTGGAATTGTTGCACACAAAATCCGCATATGGCAGAAGGGTGACCCAGTCATCTTGACAATAATTGAGAAACCAGCGGAGGTATTGCTCAAGGATCTGGTTCACTTGTTCTGTCTGCCCCTTTGCAGGTGATAGTCTGAGGAGGTAAGCAGCTCCATTTAAGAGTTTGCACCAAAAATGGGAAGTGAATTTCCGACTTTGATCTGAGACTATTCAGGTTGTCAGTACAGGAAGCTGAAAAATATTATCTAGAAAAATGCAGGCCATTGCCAGGGTGGCTGGAAGGGAATGAACAGAAATAAAGTGTTTCATCTTAGTGAGGAGATCAATGGTGATGAGAATGACAGTACCACCCTGGGAATGAGGTAACTGTACAATGAATCCAAGGATACCCAGGATGCTGGCCAAGATGGGGCAGGCAAATGCTGGAGAAGACCAAGCAGTTTGGCACATGGACACTTGTTCCAATAGCTCAGATCACATGAAATAATATACCTCTTAATGTCAGTCTAGGTCTTGGGTCTTGGCGTGGCAGAAGTGGCTAGGAACCAGGATATCATGGCACATCTTTAACACCTCAAGTCTGGCAAGGACTGGATAATAGAAATCAGGTTCCTGTGTGTTGTCCTCCTAATAAAATTTGATGGCTGTAAAACAGTAACTCAGGAGCCACATCTGACTCAGTGTATTTGTCCTTGCATGACAGGATATCTGCCTTCCTATTATGTGATCCAGAGCAGTAGGTGACAAAGTTGAATCTGGCAAAGAAAAAGTCATCATCAAATCTGTCACTGGTTTAAGATTACAAGCAGTTTTGAGTTTTTCCAGATTCTTGGTAAAAACCTGGACAGGGAACTGAGCTCCTTCTAGTAGGTGTCTCCATACTCCAAGTGTTGCCTTTATTGAAAATAACTCCATATCCCTTATTTTCTTTAACAGAAGACGCAAGGATGGAGTTGATTACAAAGGCCAGTAGGTTGTGACAGAATGGCTTTGACAACAAAACTTGAAGCACTTGCCTCTATGGTGAAGAGCTTGGCAGGATCCAGGTGTTCAAGAATTGGAGCTGAGGTAAAAGATTTCTTTAGCTTATCAAATGCAAACTATCAAATGCCTCTGGCGACTGGACAAAGTGGACCCCATTTTGGAAAAGCACGGTAATCGGGGCTATTAGGTGAGAGAATCTTTTGATACAATGCCTGCAGCAATTGGTAAACCCAAGAAACTGTTGAATACCCCTTACATCCTTTGGGGCATTTTACCCAAAGGAGGCAGATATCTTTTGTGGTTCCATTTTTAGCCCTTTGGGGGAAATGATATACCCAAGGAACTCAATTGTGTCTTTGTTAAACTCAATTTCTCCAGTTTGGCATAAAGATGGTTTTGGAGGAGTCTGCTGAGAACATGGCATGCATGCTGTTTGGAGACTATCTATTTTTCAGAAGAAACAAGAATATTATCCAAATAAATAACCATTAATCAGTATAATATGTCCTGGAAGATACTGTGACAAAATGCTAAAATGTCACTGGAGTATTACTCAATCCAAAAGGCAGAACTAGACAGTCAAAATATTTGTACTAGGAACAGAAGCCAGCCTTCCATTCATTGCCCTGTGATTCAGACCAGATTGTAGGCCCCTTGAAGGTCCAACTTAGTAAAGATGGCGAGCCTCTCAAAAATTCATTAATAAGTGGCAAGAGGTAGAGGTTTCAGACAGTCACTTGTTCAGAATCAATAGTCAACACAACAGTTTAAGGAGCCATCCTTCTTTGCCATGAAGAAGATTGGAACCACACCTGAGAAGTGGAGAGTGAATGAACCCTTTCTCCAGTTTCTTGCAGAGGTACTCCAGGAGGTTATCTGGAATTCAGGTTCTGAGAGGAAGTATGGGCGGCTCAATTAAGCAATCATAACTGTGAGGGTGGGGTTCTCTTTTTATTGAAAACCTTGGTGTAATTCCAATATTTCAATAGGATTCCTGAAACTATTGAGATAGGCACAGGAATGGAGGCAGTTGCCTTCAGAGTACCTCTTGCGATATCTGAATTCACAGGTATGTGGCAGAGATTGCAGGGGGCTGCTGGTCTGGCACATGGTTTTAGGAGGCAAAATTGTCAGCAAAGTTTTGACAGAAAGCATACCATGTCTAGCCCCCAGCAAATGTGTGGATCTTGGGTGGTAAGCCAGGAAATACCGAGGATGATGGGGGACTAAGGTATATGGATTAGGCCAAACTGTAGAACATCCTGGTTACTCTGGAACATGGTGGCAAGCAAGGGTGACATTTGATGAGTATCTGGATCACAGGAGAGGAGGGATCCATCAATAGAAACCACCAAATCAGGGATGTTTTTCCACGGAGTTGAAATATTGCGAACCCAGCGAAGTCCAAGTCCATGAAAATGTTAGAGGCCCTTGAGTCCACAAGTGCTCTCAGCTCTCTCTCTCCCATGGTGTAATGTTGTAGCCAGAGGGGCAGTTGGAGGATGATTGCACAGTGTCCACCCATAGCCAGGCAGTGGTAGAGAATGGGAGATTTAAGGTTCTGAAGTGAGCAGGGGAACGCAGTCTCAGCCCAGATCCTCTTATTGGGGCTGATTTCTGGAGTCTTTCTGGTTGAAACATGGCCTGATTTTTAGCAGGACATCCCACAGTGTAGTGCCCAGATTCTCCGCAATAGAGGCATAACCCTGAAGCGTGATGCCAGACCTCAGGGCCCCTGTGATGAGAATGTGGAAGGGGGTCAGGAACTTGACTCTCTTTCAGGCAGTGTTCAATCAGGCGATCATCAATACTGATACACAACCTGACGAAGGTGTCCAGGTTGGGCAGCAGCTCCACTTGTGACAGGTTATCCTTGATTTCCTTGCTTAGGGCATGTCGGAAGTCACACTGCACCACCTTGTTCCATTTGGTGTTTGCTGCCAGGTACCAGAACTTCACAGCAAACTTGGTGATGACCTCTTTCCCGGATGCAGCCCCCAAAGCGTGTTCTTGGTGGGCCACATGCGATTTGGACTGTCAAACACAATTGCCATGGCTTGGACATACTCTTCAGACTGCCCAGGCAGGGGGCTAAAAGACTCCAAGGTGGGAGATGCCCAGGCCAGGGCCTGCCTGGTTAGCAGACTAATAATAAGCTCTACTTAAATCTGATCAGTGGAGGATGACTGGAACTATAACGTGGTTCATGAAACAGCAGAACTTTTTCTACTGTCCCCACCAAACTTATCTGGCATTTGAATCTTTGGCTCTCTAGAAGTGAGATGGCAAATACAAATAGGATGGCTTGAGCCTGTAGGGCCAAAATATGGGCCTGTAGAGTCTGCAGGATTCTGAAACTGTACAGCAGGGGCAACGCTACCCTTACAGAATCCATCTAGAGGGCTGCCCTTGTTTCATCTTTGGGGCAGCTCAAACTGTTAACAACTGAGTCATGGGTGGTCTGGCTGAATAGATGGAGCAACAGTTTGGCCTACCAGTTAGAGCTGAATACAGCTGGAGTTGGGTCCTGGAGTGAAACCAAAGCTAAAAGCTGGGAGTCAGAGCCAAAGTCTAAGCCAAAGGGTTAGCCAAAGTCATAGTAGAAGGCATAGTCAAAATTTGGAGGCAGAAGTCAGAAGCTGAAGCATTAGCTGGAGTCACAGTCACCAAGGGGCAGAGACCAGAGTTAGAAGCCAGGATGGAATGGGGTGCTGAGTCAGGAACAGGCACAGGATGGGACTGGGGCAGGATTAGGAGCAGGTACAGGCTGGGACTGGAGCATGGCTAGAGACAGGGACAGGACCAAGTGCAGGTGCAAGGAGAACAGCACACTGAGCAGCCACTGGACTGCTGCTGTTACTGAGTTTAAGAATCAAACTGCTGACTCTTACAGCCAACCAGACAACTTCTATCAGGGTCAGCTGTGCTCATCAGATTGCCAGAATACTGGCTCTGGTGCAGGCTGGCCCTTGACATTAAACAGCTGGAGATCTCTTGCTTATGCCTAGAAACACCTTGCCCCCACCATAATCCAATCATCATAGAGATCCTTAGTTCCTTTGGTCTGGGGTTTTTATTCCCCTTGTGCCATGTGCGCGGAGCTGCAAACTCAGCTGATGGGAGGACTTGACTCATCTTCACAGTGAGGAGAGGAGAACTACACTAAGAGTCTTTAGTCCTTTTGTTGACAGTTTCATAATCCGGCTATAAGGAGTTTCCAGTTGTAAAACCCAAATTTAGCCTGTCTGGCATCAATGTGTCTCCTTTTTCAGGAGGGGCGTAACAATGTCTATAGAAGAGCTGCTTGTCACGCTAAGTAAAGTCTCTCTCCTGAATGGAGATTCATGCAGTCACAGGGGTTCACAATACCACTGCTCAGATATTACATTACAATATGGAACACCGATATTACAAGTAGGATTAATACCTGGAGCACCTCACAAGCATTCAGTAAATTCCAAACAATAAGCCTTTTCTTATCATTCTAATACCTATTCTATCAATATTAACCCACAAGTGAGTCAGACAGATTCCAGCTATATATCTGTCAGTGTCCAGTTGAGACATGGGGACTCTGACATGAGCTGGCACCTAGCCTGCTATCTATCTAGACACATATGATTGTTATATCAATACATAAATTGCAGATCTGTCTAATACATTGAATTTTTCATGCACCTCTAAACCCCCCACCTGCACTCTGCCCACTAATCTGTCTCTTCTGGGCTGGCTTCTAACATTTCAAAGCTTGGAGCTTTTCCTTTGATTTTAAAAATAAATAAATAAATAAATAAATCTAACCCAAACATATTTACTCTCCCCAAAATGTAGAATTTTCTGCCCCAAAATTAAATTGGCACTAGACCAAGGCAAAGCAGTGTTCTGATCTTGATCATAGACAGGTTTAAGGCCATGCCACCCATCAGTGCTAGAAATAGGAGTTTTATATTCTTGGGAACAGGACACTCTTGAATTTCTAGTTGATATACTAATTGACTAGCTATAATCTCTCTCTTTCTCTGAGCCCTGCCTTTATCTCACCATCATGTGAAAAATCTTTATGCCACACCATCATATAGTCCCTCTATATTATACCTGGACAAAGTTTCCAAATGTTTCATAAAACGGTAAGGGCCAGATTATGGCTGGCCACCATGGAGGCCTACAAAGGAGAGAGCATGTAAAAAGACTGGGAGCTACATGGAGATGGACAAAGACCAGAATGCAAGAGGCAGAACGTCTTAGAGCTGTTAGTGATGCCTGATACTTTTTGGCTTTGCCATTCATACCTTTCTGCGCTGGCTGGCAGAGAGCAGCCACCAGATGGGGGAGTACACACTACATCCCTCCCAAAAAAGTGTAAGCACATCTTCTCTACACAGCCCCTCACCCCTCAGTTAGGGCTGGCCTACAGTACACAGTGAGGTCAACATAAAGCAGTTTATGTAGACCTAATTATGTCATTGTCTACATTACAGCCTTCCTCCATCCAATGTAAGTGCCCTACTACACTGACATGCTCACTCTACCTCCATGAGAGATGTAAGGTTTATGATGGTGTGGTTAGGATGACCCAGTGTCTGTGCAGACACTGGGTCCCTTATGGCTGTTGGTTGTCTTGTCAATTTCACAGAAGGAGCTGTGAAATTGACAAGAAAGCTGGGCAGCTAGAGCGCAGCTGCCCCCAGCTCCCACAGTCTGCCAGACTCTGTGCTCTGCAAGAAAGATTGCCTCCAGGGACCATCCCTGAGGCAGCGCCCCTCGGTATATCCACACCTTAGCTGTCACCTACTAAATACACAGATATATTACTCAGCTTCTCATATTAGATACTAACACATGAGTATTTCATGAGATGCTGTTCTACCATTAATCTAGCTGCCTATGATATGGATTTTCTTCTAAATGTTGCAAATTCTGAGTTTTTAAACATGTACCTTCTTAAAGGAGACAGGGGAGTTCAAAACTGTCCACTTGGATTGGGGCCTCCAATCCCAAGGCTACTTCCTGCATTTGTTCCACTCCCAACACTCCCTTTCATGATCTTGTGAGATTGGGGTATGCAAGAGATGCAGAATTGATCACTAGAAGTGAGTGGGAAACAGTTTTCTGGACCCATAAGGCTTTTCAAGATTTTGAATATTTTTCCCATTGCTAAAAGTTGAAATTTTGATTTTTTTTTGCAAACTGATCAAAACATTTTGTTTTTATAATTTCAAAATGTTTTGTTTTGATTTCAACCTTTTTATAATTTTTAAAACTTTTTTTAACCTTTAATTAATTTATATATCTAAACAAAGTCATGGAACAGAATGAAAAAAGGAACAAAACAATTTGAAATGAGAAATTTGTCAGAAGTGACCCTTTCCTGGGAAGTTATTTGTTTTTGACTAATCAGCATACTCCAATAGAAAAAAAAAATTAGTCCCAACCATCTCTACTGAACACTACATCTATTCAGAATACATAGGATTATAGATCCTTCTGTTCATAAAACACAGACCTTATCACTTGAGCTAAGGGAGAAACTTCTTTGGCCTTTGCCAATAAGTTGCCCCATAACACCCAGTTGAGAAATTCTGACATCATTAAGTAAAGGACAGTGATATACATATCCACTATCCAGTTTGTTATAATGCACTAGACTGGATAAGTTGTAATAAGGGCATCCTTTTTTCCATGTGTTATAAATGGAACCTGGGTATTGTATCATGCAATTTACAATGCTCGGAGATAAATTCATGACGTTTAAATCCAGAAGAGACCATTATGATCATCTAGTTTGACCACCTGTGTAAAACATGCCAAATTATTTTACCCCGAATTTTATGCCTGCATCAAATCCATATCTTGAGGTTGAACTAATTCAAAATTGATTTTAGTATGGCTTTGGACATAGTCCCACAACCTTGTAAGCAAAGTAGGGAAATGTGATCTTGATGAAATTACTGTAATGTTGGTGCACAACTGGTTGAAAGCCTGTATTCAAAGAGTAATTATCAGTTATTCCCTGTCAAACTGGGAGGATGTATATTGGGGGTGGGGGATCCTACAGGGATCTGTCCTGGGTCTGGTACTATGCAATATTTTTATTAACAGCTTGGATTTGTGTCATCCAAAATTTGTGGATGACAGAAAACTGTGAGGGGTTGCTAGTACTTTGGAGGACAGGATTAGAATTCAAAATGATCTTGACAAATTAGTTGGTCTGAAATCAACAAGATGAAATTCAGTAAAGACAAGTGCACAGTACTACACTTAGGAAGGAAAAATCAAATGCATGACTACGAAATGGGGAATAACTGGCTAGGTGGTAGAATTGCTGAAAAGGATCTAGGAGTTATAATCAAACTGAATATGAATCAACAATGGGATGAAGTTGCAAAAAAGACTAATATTTTGGTGTGTATTAACATGAGTGTCATATGTAAGACATAGAAGTAATTGTCCCACTCTACATGGCACTGATGAGGCTTCAGCTGGAGTACTGTGTCCAGTCCTGGGCACCACTCTTTAGGAAAGAAGTGGATAAATTGGAGAGAGTTCAGAGGAAAGCAATAAAATGATAAAAGCTTTAAAAAACATGACCTATGAGGGAAGGTTAAAAAAAACAGGACATGTTTAGTCTTGAGAAAAGAAGATGGAGAGGGGACCTGATAAGTTTTCAGATATGTTAAGGGCTGCTTTAAAGAGAACGGTGATCAATCGTTCTTCATGCCCACTGAAGGTAGGACAAGTAATAGGCTTAATTTGTGGCAAAGGAAATTTAGGTTAGATATTAAGAAAATCTTTCTAATTATAAAGTTAGTTAAGCACTGGACCAGTCGTCCAAGGGAGGCTGTAGAATCCCTGTCATTGGAGGTTTTAAAGAAGAAGTTAGACAAACACCTGTCAGGAATGGTCTCGGTATACTTGGTCCTGCCTCAGCACTGGGAGCTGGACTAAATGATCTCTTGAGATTTGTTCCAGCCCTACATTGCTATGATTCCGTGGTTCTGTACCATTTTTTTTTTTAGAAAGAATCCAGTCTTGATTTCAACAGGGCCAAAATTTCACCCAAATGCTTCAAATGATGAAGAATCAACATCATCTTTTGATAAATTGTTCCAGTGATTAATTGTCCTCATTTCACAAATTGCATCTTGTCTCTAGGTTGAATTTGTCCAGGTTCTGTTCCAATCATCAGATCTTTCTATGTTTCTTTCTGCTAAATTAGAGCCCTCTACTATCAAATGTCTTCTCTCTATAAGTAGTTTTAGATGATGATGATCAAGAAATCTCTTAACCTTCCCTTATAAGTGAAATAGACTGGGCTTCCCAAGTCTTTCCATGTAAGGCAGGGTTTTCTTTGAGCGATGTCCCTATGGGTGCTTCACTGTAGATGTCACAGTGCCTCCTGTGCCTGGGATCTTGTGGTTGTGTCCTGAACCATTTCCAGTTTTTCAATATCCTTTTTGAAGCACAGATATCAGAACTGGACACAGTATTCCAGTAATGGTCTCAGTAATGCCATAAACAGAGATGACACTACTTACCTACACCTACCTGCTTATACATCCAAGAATCACATTAGCTCACTTAGCCACAGCATCTCATTGGGCGGTCATGTGCAGTTTGTTATCTACTGTGACCCTATGTCCTTTTCAGAGCCCCTGCTTCCCAAGATACACTCACTATACTGTAATATTTGTATGCTTTATATACACTTAAATAACTACTCTTTAGCATGTGGCAAAAATTTTTAAAAATGAGGAAAATGTCTGAAATATTAAAAACTGGATTTTTAAGCAAATATGGGTGGGGGGGGGAACTGTTACCAGCTGTGATTACTGGCTGCTAATTTGCCACTCTACCCAGTAAAGAAGACTTAAAATGTTACATCTTTCCTGCCACCTCCATCAAAAGCCTTTGGGCTAGATTCTTTCCTCCCTTAAATCCTTCTACTGACTTTACAGGGCATGAATGAGATGCCCAGCATTTGTGGGCAGAATATAGGGCTTTGTTATTGCTCTTAAGCATACAGAGATTTAATATTTTAGCTCTCTTTGGCATATTTTTATAATAGTCTTCTTAGAATCACTAAAGTTTGTCTTTCATATTGTTTAGTTTTCTGCATTTATAACTTCGGTAGAGTATTTTCCCATCTTTTGCTTATATTTAGGCTTTCAGTTACTACATATCCAGCTTAATCATCTCATTTGGCAAGCATATGGAGAAAGTTGTGATCTTTTACTCAATCAGATTTAATCAGTTTGGACGGATTCCAAGTACTAAGCATTAATCTCACTTAAACCAAACTCTTGATAGTTCATCTACCCTGAGTATTCATGTCAAAGACATAAAACATCTCCTTTAATGCCCACAGTACTTTTTAAAATCGAGCTCTCACCATCTGTTAATAAAACCTGCTTTGTACTGTTGGTTGTGTTTTGTGGAATGTGTCAGGGGCAAGTTTCACTTTCCTTCCAATTTTTTTAAGGCTTTTTTTCAAAATTATATGAAAATTATGCAATACAGTAAGAAGGAATTAGTCACGCCTTGGCAGAATCTCCATTACCTTGGCTTACATCAAAGGGAGAGAGAAGTGTGGTCTTTACAAGTTTACAGCATTCCTTTGTCTTGGAGTTGCACTCTGTGATGACAACTAAATTGGACACTGATATTTGCCGATATTTCAGTATGTGTGTGTAAAGTACATTGACCTTGCAGCTGACTCATTTAGCGCACCTTTCATCATGGGCCCAATCCTGCAGTCTCAGCCAAAACTCCCTGTTGACATTAATCAGTCAATGGGGAGTTCTGCCTGAAATAGGACTAAGGCCTATTCTTTTCAATTCTATCTGCCTTTTAGCTTTGTAGCTCTATTAATGCTGCAGATGAGAATATTGCAAATAGAGACTGCGTAGAGAATCATCATTTTGGAATGAAAGGGCTCATTACTTCCATTAGAATTAATGAGAACTGCAGGAGTGAGCCCCAACTTAGAGATATGATAATCATATTTTTAACTATGAAGCACGCCCTTCAAAGCACCCAAGCTGCCTTCCAAAAACCACATTTGCAGTAAGATTCTATGTATTTATTTATTTATAATGTGAGGAGATATGAGGTGAACTGGATTTCATGGGTGGAGTGTGTTTCATTCCTTAGGACCCCCATAGCAAAGACCTGATTGCTTATGGACTAAAGAGAGAACCCTAGGATCCTCAAATAGTGAATGATATCTAAGCTACAAAACCAGACACAATCAAATCCAGATACATAGACATAACATGTTAGGGTGGGAGTATTTTTTGCCTTCCTCTGCATCGTGGGGCATGGGTCACTTGCAGGTTTAAACTAGTGTAAATGTAACTTTGTTTTTAAATTGTGATTTGAGGACTTCAGTAATTTAGCCAGAGATTATGGGTCCATTACAGGAGTGAGTGGATGAAGTTCTGTGGCTTTCAATGTGCAGGTGAGATTAGATGATCATGATATTCCCTTCTGGCCTCAAAGTTCTGAGTCTATGAACTGGGAAAGGAGGGGGAAGAGGAAGGGTTAGGTGAGATGGGGGTTTGTCATTCTTTGAGCCATCTCAACATTATTTATCCATATTTATCTGCAGATGGGGTTCAAATATTGCTCTCAACAGCAATAAGCTAACACAGACAGATCCAAATACCATTATTCTATTCTGGACATAAGCCTACTCTTCCATCTTCGTAAAACCATATGCATAGTGATCATGTTGGCCCTCAAGAACCAAAGTCTCTGTGATGGAGTTAAACCTAGTTCAGCAGGTAAATAACCTAGGATATAGTTTTCAGTTAAGGTTTGGTTTCTGGAGCTGAGCACTATTTAATGCTTGTGTCCACCTCTTTCCAGATCTACCTGGCTGTTGGACAGCCCTATAGCATGTCCATCATGGTTCCTTTTTCTTGTTAACATGCCAACAAATACGAGAGCATAAGGCCTTTATCTTGTGCAACCTGTATGGCATTGAGTACATTTTGAATAAAATCTTTTGTTTTATGAAGTATAGTCTGAAATCTTCTGAAGCATTTTTAATGTTATGTAAACTGCAAGTCATTTGCCTTTTTGTGTTTTTTCACTATTTGTTTCTTTATGAAAACCAATAAAAATTAATAAAAAAATTAACCAGTGGATGGTGTTTGAGCACAGACATTTATGTACTAAATCCTGCTCCCATAGAAGTCAAGGGTCCCTATGGGTGAGAGGTTCTGGGTGTGAGAAAGTGTGGCAAAGGGGGCAGGGTATCAAAGAAATAGTTACAGCTGCCTGATCCTCAGACTGCCCCAGACCTAATGTAACTCAGAGCAGTCTAAAGGCTGCTCTAATTTATGATAGTTGGCTATGGTCCCTAAAAGATCATATGCTGGCTGTGAATTGGCAAAACAGAGTTCTGCTATGCCCTGCCCTGACACATACCTTTCCTCTTCTGATGTGTTCCCTTATGACAAGGCAGAAGGATATTGACATTGGCAGTTGAGATGTCCCCCAGTCAGGGGAATTCTCCGTCTGGCAGCTGCAGCCATATTCTGGAACCAATGGGATTGCTGCTCCTTTGGTAGTGTAGTATCTCAACTATATTATTATCTATTTTACGAACGCCATTGCCCAGAGTGTACACAATGTTGTAGCCATGTGGGTCCCAGGATACTGGAGAGGCAGAGAGTGAGGTAATATCTTTTACTGGACCAATTTCTGTGTAGCTCGAAAGCTTGTGTCTCTCACCCACAGAAGTTAGTCCAATAAAAGATATTACCTCACCACCCCTCCCGGTCTCTCTAATTGCCAGGGACTGTGAGGAATCACAGGGGTCTGTTCTACAACTGGTACACTATAGTGTAACGCACACATGTAAGCCCCTGTGTACTGACCGAGGTGTATTTCTCACTATGAACTAAGATCCATAGCAGGTGTATTTATTCCTCACACTTTCTTTTAGGAACAAAGGTAAAACTCATTTGTGCTTGTAAAGTGGGCAAGGCTTTTTCCCCTCTCACTTAGCATGTATCAACTCTATTTCTAGTCTCTAGGGAGCACTACAGTAGGAAGTCAGTGACATGAATACTGATTATGATTAAGCTATTAACACTGGAGCTGACTACATCTTATAGGCATCCTGTCAAAGTGAGTCATTTATCCAGCCAGGTTTTAAAAAAACTGTCATCTATCTCACCTTCAATTTTTCCTTTAGATCGTCTGGCGTGCAGAGAGTTAAAAGAAGGACAAATTCTGCTTTCATTTAGACTTGTGAAAATCCAAAGTAACTCTGCTGAAGGCAATGGAATTATCCTAGGGTAACTGAGAGTAGAAACTAGCTTTGATGATGATGATTTGATTATTCTTTCTATTTATTTATTTCTGATTTCCAAAATGTAATTTCATCATGCATTTCACTGGCAGATGTGTAAATAATAAAATACAGCCTGGAACTAAATTTGGATTTGACTTTGCAATAGCCAGTTTCTGCAGCTATTTTATTAGCATCTTCTTAACGTTTGTTTGTTCACTTGTAAGTTTTTTATATTTGGCTTTAATGAAGCTTTGTATCACCAGGCTCGTTATCTTATGTGCCGGCATAATTAAACCACCCCCCAATGAGCAGTGTTAACGGGCTTGGCAAGAGAGCATCTCCTGCCGACATAGCGCTGACCACACCAGCACTTTTGTTGGTGAAACTTATGTTGGTCGGGGTGTGTCTTTTTCACACGACAAAAGTTTTACTGACAAAAATGCTAGTGTAGACAAAGCCTCAGACAGGTTCCTCCAGACAGGAGGTAAGAAATGTATCCCTCTGTAACTATGTAAATTAAGCATTGTAAGCAATCACAATGGTTGCCTATTTACATACGAAGTGAAACGTTAACAAAGAAATGTAAGTCAATAGGCAAGGAGCACATAGGAGAAAACAAGCCATAGAGGCTTTTCCTGTCTATGAGCAAAGACTCTGGGAGTATTTCTAGACAGCAAAGAAGACAGCCCTTCATCCTGCGCTTAGGAAGTAAACAGACAGCGTATTTGCATTCACAAAAGCAGGATCTCTGCTAACTTTGGTTGAAAACACTGCAGAGGACTCTGGATGAGATAAATTTCTTTAGATAGGATGTTAACATGTTAGCTAAGTTTAGTCTCTAGAAGGAGTATCATGCTTTTGTTTTTTATGTAACTATTTGTTTCCAGTATTCTTACTCTCTATTATTTGAATGTTTGATAATACGTATATTCTTGTTTCCACTGGATATATTTAACTGCTGTATTGCTAAGCAAAGTGCTGGTCCTCAGTTGAATATTACAAGCTAGTGTGTTCTGTTCCTTTGGGAGTAACAGACCTGGTAATTCTGTTAGTGTCCAGTGGATGCAGAGCTAGACACTGCAGTGAATGCTCTGAGGATTGGGACATGTGGCTATTGCTACCTGTACAGGAAGAGTGAGGCCTGCTGGGGCCTGGAAGGTAGTGCTTATGTTGCCAGAGGCTAGTAGATCAGGGAACTGATCCACCATACTCAGAACAGACTTCTTCATACTAAGAGCAAATGGTGGTGAGGTGCCACACAGTGCTGGGCAGCATCACAGTATATACCTAGGAACAAAGAATGTTGGCCATCCTTATAGTATGGAGGACGCTATCCTAGGAAACAATGACTCTGAAAAAGATTTGGCAGTTGTTATGGATAATTAGCTGAGAACGAACGCTCAGGGCGATGCTGGGGCCAAAAGGGCCAATGCAATCCTTGAATGCATAAACAAAGGTATTTTGAGTTGGAATAGAGAAGTTATTCTACTTATGTAGTTGGCACTGGTGTAACGCTGATGTCCACAGTTTAAGAAGGATGTAGATAAATTGGGCAAGGTTCAGAGAAGAGCCACAAGAATGGATTAGGGAACAGTGATAGACTGAAAGAGCTTGGTTTATTTAGTTTAAGAAAGACAAGTTTAAGGGTTGACTTATCACAATCTGTGGCTATGTTTACACTTGCACTGATATCTGAGGACTGAATCACATTAATGTGTGCTTCTTATGTCCATGCCCAAGCATCCGCACATACTTTGCTGGACACTGGTATAAGGCTGTGTACACACACATACCCGCTTCTATGCTGCTGCTATAAATACATGACATTAGCTCTACTATTTCAGGGGCAGTATCCCTGAGTTCAGTGTGTCACAGGGAGACTCTCTAGTAACTGATTTTATGTGTTTTGTTGGTATTTTCCCCCACCTTCATACATTTGCCAGTGGCAGTTCCTGTTGCCCCTCACTGTTGTTCCCTGCGAAATTGGGTGGAAGACATGGAGCAATAGGATGATGATCTTGTTCTGCTCCCGCTTCTTACTGAGGGGCAAATGGTTATGCACTTGAATAGGTGCTCATTGAGATGCTGAATGGAATTTGGACAGCATTTTCTGACCAGCTGAGGATGGCTGACCTCGAGGATCAATGATGATTCATTCAGCTCACATTGTACAGATATGGTCAATGACCGTGTTGTCACGTTATGCTCTCTGGTTAACCATTGCTTCTGTTGCAGGACAACCAACATGGTGTGCTGGGATCATACCATTTTGGAAACATGAGATGACCAATAGTAGCTTCAGAATGTCTGAGTGAGGAACCAGACCTTCACGGAGCTGTGTGATGAGCTAGCACCAACTTTCCACCGCTAGAACACTTGGTTCTGACAAGCCATACTGTTTCAAAAGTAGGTTGCTATCGACCTGTGGAAGCTGGCTATAACAGACAGCTATAGATCTGGTGCAAACCACTTTGGGTTGGAAAGTCCACTGTCAGGGTCATGGTTGTGCAGGTTTGTGAAACAATGAACACTGTGACTTACTCACATGTGGCTCCATAAGAAAAGTTCCAGAAATAATAGGTGGGATTTGGGAAGCTGACGTTTCTGAACTGTGCAGGGGGCACGGATGGCATTCATATCCCAGTGTTTTGCCCACCATGAGGGGAACCTGAGAATGTAAATGAAAGGTTTCCGTTCAATTGTTCTGCAAGACTTAGTGGACCGCAGAGGCAGATTCATGAATACAACCCTGAGAAACAGAGGAAAAGTTCATGATGCCAGAGTGCTGAGGAGATCAGAATTATACTTGATGGGGAAAGAAGGGACTTTATTTCCTGGAAATGATATGGTTCTGTATGATGTGTCTGTGCCAACTGTTATTTTGGGGAACCCTGCATACCCACTCCTGATTGGGCTTATGAAGCTGTACCCTAACATCAATGAATATGGCAAAAGGGAATTCAATAACAAGTTAAGGTGGCTCAAGAATGGTTGTGGAGTGTGCATTTGGTAAGCTGAAAACTCATTGGTGTTGCCTACATTCCTATCTGGATGCCAATGTGGCAAACTCCATTTGTATAATTGTTGCCTGCTGCACCCTACATAACATTTGTGATGGCAAAGGGGGGTGTTCCTGTCCCAAGTGGGCTCGGGACAAGTTTGGGGTTACAAACTCTCTACAGACAGTCAGATCCCACCAAGATGCACACTAATTATGGTTCCCAACAGGCAAGGAAGATCAAGGATGCCATATTTGTACACATCTTGGCACAGCAGGGAAGCAGAGGATGACATCAGCCTGTGCCAAGGGACATCTTCACTTCCTGTAAAGATGCTGGAAATACACACAAGTGTAGGGCCCCATGGATCTAGAACCCAGGCCCATAGAGCTAGCAGGCAGTTAACATCTCCAGATTGACAGCCAGTGGCACCTGTAATTCCCCCCACTCCACTTCCCATGACCCATTGTGGACACAGACCATGGGAAGTTCCACCTGAAGGGTTTGACAGGCAGCAGCTAGGGTGACCAGATGTCCAGATTTTATAGGGACAGTCCCGATTTTTGGGTCTGTTTCTTATATAAGCTCCTATTACCCCCCTACTCCCATCCTGATTTTTCACAGTTGCTGTCTGGTCACCCTAGCAGCATCCCCCCGGATCCTGATTGGCTCCCTGCCCAATATAAACCTAAGGGGCATTCAAGGAAGTGTCCAGGCAACAGTGTGGATCTTCTGTAACTGCCACAACTGTTCCTGTTCTATGCTCTTGAACTGCTAGCTTGACTTCAGCTTGTTTTGCATCCCAACTCTGACCCTGAAATCTGGCTTGGACTCTGACCCTCAATATCAACCCTGACCTGGAACAGAGTACAAACTCCTTGGCTAGCCCTAGCCTCAGGTTTGCCCCTCTTTTGACACTTGGCCCTCTGTGCCCTTGTTGGGATCCTGACAATGCGGAAATATTGGTACATACTTAGGGAGCTACCTAGCTTTGTGAGGGTTTTGTTCTCCTGTAGCTGAAGTTCATTAGTCGTTTGTTCATGTGACATTGCACATATTAAAAACAATTGTAACAGGGCATCTCCACTGGATTATCACCTTGAGGTTGGGTTTCTGCTGTAGAGGCTGGTAGCTGTTATTACATGGTCATTGTTCAATGTTTTTGTCTTCTTTAGAAACCTGTCTTATCCGGACCACTTAAACTTTTTTACCAAGCTTATGATGATTTGCTTTGATAGGGTAAACTAGGGGGAATATTCCAACCATTGTGTTTTGTGACTTTTTACTGTCAGCAGTGCTAAATGCAATTAACAGTTGTTAGAGCACTAATCCCTGATATGATTGAAATTGCTTAAGATTTTGGGGAGGTGGGGGCACTGTTTCTGTACAAGGCACTGGCAGACACTCTTATTGCTGGTATATTCCCTCTTTGTTTGTTGTTGTTCTTTGGTTTTGATTTTCAACATGTTTAATAAAGCCATTAAGAAATTAATTGACCCCTTTTATGTGTTTTAGACATGCATGAAAAGTAGTAATGCTTTTCGAAGCACATAACATACACTGCACCTTCCCCATCCCTCCCATGTATCAGCTTAAGATACTTTTGAGCCTCCTCCCTAAGGTTCAGAAATATTTGCCCTATGATGACACCAGAGTTTTACACACTGTTTGATTAAATGATGTAGGAAGCTTAAGGCTCATTCAAGAATAAAAAATGCCTTCAGTTCATCATTAGGATGGAAGACCAACACACCATTAAACAAAGCATAACATTTGCTAAAATATGACATAGAAGGCTTAATGGAAAGATTTTGACATCAGAACAGTGTATGTATACTGAAGGAATGGTTCACAACCAGGAACACCCCCCACAGTATGACGTTTTTGCACCTATCTCCTTCCCTTCCTCATCAGAAGGGGTGAATGATGGGGGGAAAATGACTTTTGCTGAAAACTGAGGATGCTTCATGTGAGGAGTTCCAGGAGCCAGTACATGGGGGTGGTCCAGGACACCTGCAGGCTCACCATTCTCTTCTTGGCTCATCAGGTGGAGAGTTCATTGTAACAGGATCCCTGGCTTAGCAGTGTCCTGAGCAGCAGCCAGAGGAGGAGGAGGAGAAGATAGTGGTGGTTGATGGCCTTGTTCTGGGATCATGGCAGCAGGTGGGCATTGCACTTTTTTGGCCACCAATTCAGTTAGCCTTTCCATTAGAGAATGCTCTTGTTCCCTATGATGTGCCTCCAGCTTGAGGAACTGGTGGTTCATAAATGTCTCTTCCTGCTGAATACGCCACTCTTCCAGTGTCCTGAGGAATTCAAATTGCTCCTCATTTTTCCTGTCCATCCCTATTAGCAGCTCCTCCAGAGTTCATCTCCATCTAACTCTGCTCTCTCTGGGGTGCTGCTCCTGCCCTCTTGATGGCATGGTTTCACTCCCAGGAGAAAAAAAGAAGGAAAGAATTATTTTTTTGGCCTTGGAGCAAACTGAGAAATACTCCCACATAACATTACTCTGCTGTAGAAGGCCACAACTGTGATACTTTTCATCATTCCAGGAATGTAACTGTCTCACTGTCCTTGGTTCTTAGGCACCTTTTGCAGATTGTGAGGAAGGAGCAGAGTCTAGTAACGGTAAGAAAACCGAACTAGAGTTTTTAGCTATTTAAAATGTTCATACTGTCTCCATGGGGGTGGGAGAAGGTGAGGTAATTCCTTCTAGGGGCTATATTACCAGTTTACAATTTCCTCCCTTAAGGCTGGCCAACATTTGAAGAACATAGTGATTTCCAGAATGGAAAAGAGAAGTGACCTTTCAGTTCTGTGGAGGAGATCTGGCAATCTATGTTTCTTTTAATGGTCACCCCTCTACATATTGCTGAATGGAAAGGTTTGGTCAGCTCTGAAGGTGGTCCTAACAGATTTGCACTGCTTGTGAACCTGAAGAACCAGCTGAAGTTCTTGCTGCAACAGAAGTTTGCTGAAATATGCTTACAGGATTGTGATGCAATTTGTTTGGAAATCGACTACTTTCTCAGCTAGCATACAGAGATTTCCTACAAAAGGAGAGTGAACAACAATCCATCCCCCATCCCACCCGTGGCTTCACCAGGAGATCCTACCTCTCTGCCTGCCTAACAACGGTGAAATGGACAGGAAAGAAAGAGACACATGGCAACTTCATTGGATTTCCTGAAGATTCAACTCAGCACCACAACCCCTTGCCTCAGACAACTGCAAAGGGGCACTGCATTCCTTTTATCTGAGCACTGGGCCACTCATCCCTACTGCCGCGAACGTGTGCAGCAAAAGAGACAGAGACTGCAAAGATTTTGTAGTAATCTTCCAAGGGAAAACAGACTGCTGTAATTCACGTTTCCTTAGACCAGTGGTTCTCAAACTGTGGGTTGGGACCCCAAAGTGGGTTGCAACCTCATTTTAAGGGAATTGCCAGGGCTGGCATTAGATTGGCTGGGGCCCAGGGCCAAAGCCTGGGCCCCACCGCCCCAGACCAAAGCCTGAGCCTCATCACCTAGGCCTCAGGTGTCAGCTTCAGCCCTGGGTGTGGGGCTCAGGGATGAAGCCTTTGGGCTTCAGCTTTGGCCCCCCTGCCCAGAGTGGCTGGGCTGAGGCTTCTGTCCCTCCTCTTGGGATCATGTATTAATTTTTGTTGTCAGAAGGGGGTTGTGGTGCCATGAAGTTTGAGAACCACTGCCTTAGACAACTAAGTTTTCTATAACTATCTCCCATTCCCCAACCGGGACCTTTTCAAAACTGCTCTACCTTCCCTGGGACCTCTCATTGCTGCCTGACTGGTGCCTGGGAACTGCAGAGACACAGGGCAACACTGATTTTTCTTTTATAAAATATTTTTAAAAAATAGCTCCCGAAACCAAATGCATAATTGTGGTTAATCCGAAATCACCAAAACACTGTTATAGAATCACTGTCTCACTTGAGGACCTTCGTGGTGTGGAGCACAGCAGGAACTGGATGGAGGAGAGAAGTTAGAGAAGTTTGGCAAGGGATGGGGCATAGATGCCTGACAATGCGGTGGCTTTAGTATTGCAGTTCAAACACAACAGAGACTCAGCACTGTATAGCATATTATCCAGGGAGGAAAAATCTGTGCACAGTAGTTCAAACATGCTTGATCTTAATATTGGGAATTTTAGCACCAGAATAAAAGGGGATATTGGTGGGGAAGCTGGGGGAGGAGCATTGTAACTTACCAGCCTGGGGTTCGGGTTCCTGCCGCAGCTCGAGGTCCTCCTCAGGTTCCTCATGGTGGGGTCTTGAGCAAAGGTGCAGAATCACATGCTTCCTCATCCTCCAGGTCTTCTATAATATCCTCCACAGCCCCTGCTACCTACTTGCCCTGGTTCTCATCAGTGTCCTGTTGGACAATGAGACCAGAGGGGTTGAGGAGGAGACCATGAGCCACTTCAGACTAAGAACGCAGAGCCCGTGACAGCACCCAGTCAAGCTCCTCATATAAAGAGGCATGTACGAGAAGCCATTCCAGACTGCCTGTGGCTGTCTTTGGCCTTCCTGTACAGGAGTTTCAAATACCTCATAGGTTCACGGCACTAGGATGGAGTCAGCTGAAAGCCTACCTACTCTAGCTTCCAGGAGTTTTCCCAACACAGGTGGATGTTCTTGCTGCTCAGGCCAGAATTGTGGAGGAACGTGTACTGTGTCCATACATTGCTTAGCACCTGGGTGTGCTCGGTGGGCTATGCAGCTGCTCTTGTAGCTGGCTTCATCGTCACCTGTTACCATTTCAGACCAAAGCTGTTCTGCTGTGCTCAGCACTGCACACTGGTGCACAGGTGGATAGGGTCCTAGACTGTGTAAGGGTCAGGAAGAAAAAGATATGAGTGCATTGTCGGAATGTGGGTGGAGGACTAGTGAAACTTGAGATCTGGTATACACTCCTCATCCCCGTTCACATTGCAAACTGGCATGTGTCCAGGACGGTGCCCGTGCTAAGGCATGTACTTACCCACACATCTTTTATGTGTGCTAGTTAACTCACCCATAACTTGCCTTGACACTTGCTCAAGGGGTTTAAGTGTGGATGGTATGGGGACTATGGCACAAGCATGCACATGGACAGATGTGTAGTCATTAGTGTAGACATATCCTTTAAGTACCTACATAGGGAATGCATCTGCTAATGGGCTCTTCAATCTAGCAGAGAGAGGTACAACATGACCCAGTGCTTGGAAGCTGAAGCCAAACAAATTCAAACTGGACATAACACATACATTTTTAACAGTGAGGGTAATCAACAATTGGAACAACTTACCAAAAGTTGTGGATTCTCCATCACTGGCAATTCTTAAATCAAGATTGTATGTTTTTCTAAAAGACCTGTGCTAGTTGAAATAGGAATTATTGTGGGGAAGGTATCCCTATCTCATAGATCTGGAAGGGACCCTGAAAGGTCAGTGAGTCAATGGCCTCTGTTATACAGGAGGTCAGTCTAGATGATCACAGCGGCCCCTTCTGGCCTTGGAATCTATTAATTCCCTGCTCTGCCATAGACTTCCTGTGTGACCTTGGGCAAGTCACTTAGCTTATCTGTGCCTCAGTTTCCCATCTTTCAAATAGGGATAATAGCACTGCCCTACCTCACAGAGGTGTTGTAGGGATAAATACACAAAAGACTGTAAGGTGCTCAAATACTGTAGCGATGGAGGGTCATACAAGTACATGAGACTGATAGCTAGCTGCGTGTCCAGTGAACCTGAGTTGGTTTTGATTCTTTTTTTTTTTTGGCCAGACTGTGCCTTTAAGGCACAAGTTGGTACAATCCTTCCCGGAGCTCCCTAGCACGCAGGGTGCCTGCTGCATAATCTCTTTAGCCCCACTCCTCCTCACTCCCTTTGGGCTGTGTTGTGTCCTTTCTTTCTATCCACACCCATGTGGATTACAGGTATAGACTAGCCCTGTGAATCGGGGACTTGTTTCAAATGCAAACCTATGTGTACTGACTCCCTCCCCTCAAATGAGTCAGACAGCTCCCTTTGTAAGGAACGTCCTGAGGTTTGCACAGCTCTTGTTCCATGGTCATAGATCAGAGGTGGGCAAACTATGGCCCATGAGTCAGATCCGGCCCACAGGGCTGTCCTGCCCGGCTCCTGAGCTCCCGGTCTTCCCTAGCCCATCCCCTGCTGCCTCCTTCCCCTGCAGCCTCAGCTCACCGTGCTGGCAGTGCAGTGGTGTGGCTGGTTCTGGCCAGGTGGCACAGCTCAGGGGCAGATTTACAAGTGAACAATACAGGATGCCCTGGCACAGGCCCTCCAACAACAGGCACCAGGCAGCTGTGCAGCCAGCCAGAGAGAAATGGCGCTTTGAAGGGGAAACCACTGCTTCTCTCCAGTGTGTGGCTACCCCTGCTCCTCCTGAGTCCTCTGCCCATGTTCGCAGGGCCACATTCTGAAAGGGGCTGGGAGGGTTGCTGGGAGGGAGGATCCCAGGAGGGTGGTTAGGGGCAGGGGGTCCTGGGAGGGGGTGGTCAGGGGACAGAGAGGCGGGGATGGATAGGGGGTGAGGTCCCAGGGAGTGGTTAGGGGCAGGGATCCCAGGAGGGGGCAGTCAGGGGACAAGGAGCAGGGGGAGTTGGATGGATTGGAGGTTCTGAGGGCGGCAGTCAGGGGGCGGGAAGTGGGAGGGAACAGAGAGGGGGTGAGGGGCAGGCTGTTTGGGTGGTGGGCACAGACTTTCCTATCTGACCCTCTCTATCCTTTTGCAATCTCAATGTTGGCCTCAGGCCAAAAAGTTTGCCCACCCCTGTCATAAATGCACACCGAGTGTTTCAGTCAACTGAAAAAAAAGCAGCTCTCTTTGGATACTCTATAGGTTACTGTCAAATCATCGGCTCACTCTGCTGGTTGCTGAACTTACCATGAACAATAAATACAAGTGAAGAACATTATTTTAATGTTAAGGGTCAGATCGCTCCAAGGACATTAGGATTTAAGGTTTAATGCACTGTATTTAATCACTTAGGGCAGAATTCACTCCACCTGTATGAAGCTCAGTTAACTGACTTGGGCTTTGGGCAGTGCATGGCAAAGAGTTTACGAGGTCTGAAATTCACGTCCCCAAATCCACAGGCATCTCATGGAACTGCACTACATGGCCCTTCTCTGGCTGCTATCCCAGTCCACAGGCTGGAAGAGCAGCTGCTGTTCCACAGCCTCTATATGTAGTGTTAGGGCCAGTGGATCTGAGGAACCATGATTGTATGGCTCCACCTCAAACCACATATGTGCAGGCCTGTTTGGGGCTTGTGCTGGGATCCTTCTGAAGCTCTGCACAGAGGTTACAGAGGGCCCCTGCCTGGCTTGCTCACCCTTCTTCTTGCAAGGCTCCACCTTCAGTGGTTGGAAGGACCTAGTGTGACTTTGCATTTCACTTTCCGAGTGCCTTGGTATTGTGTCCCAGACAAGAAGGAAGATGATCATTTGTATTGAGGCTCTGTGATATAAGATCATATGTACTGTGCGTCAAACTGTGTTTACTACCACAACTTAAAACCTTGCTTTTGTAGAGCTATATCTGAACCTTAATATTACTATTTCAGTGCTCTATTACACACACACACTTAAAGACACTGCACTGTTGCAGAGGGATGCTGCTACATAAAACTGAGAGTGAGAATGTTATCTGTGAGATTCTGCACCTGGAATTTGGGAAGTCATAATCAGCCCGGAACTCTGGCTAATGCTGATTGCAACAAAAGTAGGAAAGATTCTTATTTCCAGTGACTAACCATCTGATTCTTGGACAGAGGCTGAGAGTCAGAAACCTTTATTATTTTTGTGCACTACTGGAAAAATTATAAAGAGAATCTAGGTATCTGCTAGATGTAGTCTTTACAAGTCAAAGTAGAGGCAAGTTAGCAAGATAGCGCAGGGGACATTCTCAGTGCAGCTGTAGCTGCTCTGTGGATAAACAGAGTTTTCAAACCAACCACAAATTCATTTAATTAAACAAAAACAAACAAACAAAAAAGCACAAGAGACTAGAAGCTGGTGTCTCAAAAGGCTGAGTGGCAATTATGAGAGTGCTGTGGTCTCAAGTATGAGTTTTAATATCTGAGTGTTTAACTGCTTTGACAGAGAAGTGTTTTTCATTCACCATGAACTTTCAAATTGTGTGTATCTCAGTTTATTTATTTATGTGGCATATACATATATATAACACATATACAGTGGTGATATCCATACGAAAAATTGTATTTATTATGCACTTTTGAAAACTTCATTTATACTCTATCCATTTTCCTTCTACACAATAACTATCAAAAACAGGCCAACTTGTAACTTCCAAAGTGTCATCTTGCAAACTCAGAAATAAATAGACTCCATTAATCTATCAGATCATGTCCTGTCTACCTTGGAACTAAAATCTGACTGAATCCTCCACTAAAGAAAGCATTAAAAAAGGGACACATTCCTTTAACAACTCTCTGATTGCGTCAGCCAATTTCCTGAACAAATCACATCTGCAAATGTAATGGATTTGAATCCAGACTCCATATCCAGCTCCCACGTGTGGGATGGAAAATCTTCAAATTTAGACCTTCACATCTAGGTCCATCTCATGTTTTGGATGTACTTGGGTTGGAGTTTCCAGCTACTCAAAATGCCCTACTAGACCCCATGTCCTCCGTCCTACAGGTCCCATCCACCACTGACCTGGGTTTTCCACCACACTGGCACCATCTCTCTACTGCCCCACTCTCTATCTAGTAGAATTCTTATGGAGGTGGTGATTTGGAGGCCTGCACCCTGTCCCCCCAATTCTTGATGTTTTTGTGGGGCTCCAACTGGCTGATTTTCCCTACTGGCATCTACGAGGGGAATGTCAAGGTAGGCTGCTGTCCTGCTAATCCTACTAAGTGTTCTGGAGTGGTGGATGGTCCCCATGTGCTCATGATGTGAGGGAGGAGCAGCAACCTCCTTTGACAGCTGCACTGAAGATCCAAGAAGTCCTTCCATGGTTGAGAAACAACACAAGTTAAGCTAGTCGAAAAGCGTAAACTATTTTTTGGAGAATATTTAACTTTTGTCTATATTTCCTGTGAATGGTTTTTAGTGTTTCAACAAAACCAAATCAAACCACAAAATGAAAAATTTTTGGTTTTCAAAAACTATTTTTGGTAAATCTTTTGGGGATTTGGTTTCTGTGCCTTTATCAACTCCCATGAAAATGTCAATGATACTTTTCTCTGAAAACTTTCATTTTCAATGTAAAACCATTTCCTGTTGAATTGCTTTTTGACAAAAATATTTTGACCAGTTCTAAATGCAATGGTTCCTGAGATCTGTAGAGCAGCCAGTGCCAATACCAGAAGACATGAACTGATTAAAGTAGAACCCTGTGTATATGAAGCCTTCTTAGCTAAAAAGCTGGTTCTGGAATATTAGGTATTACTGTTGTTATTATTACTACAGTATTTTATTAGCACTGTAGTGCTTAGGAGCCCTAGTCATGGATCAGGACCCCATTCTGCTAGGTTCTGGACAACAAAGAACAAAAAAAGAGTCCCTGTCCCAAAGAGTTTGCAATCTAAGTATAAGACAAGAGACAACAGATGGATACAGATAGATGGGGGATACAGTGAGACAGTATTGGTCAGCATGGTAGGCAGTGGTCTCAACTCACCAGTTGCCTGACTGTTGTCAAATTTTTTTGCTAGGCCTCATAGAATCATAGAATATCAGGGTTGGAAGGGACCTCAGGAGGTCATCTAGTCCAACTCCCTGCTCAAAGCAGGACCAATTCCCAACTAATTCATCCCAGCCAGGGCTTTGTCAAGCTTGACCTTAAAAACCTCTAAGGAAGGAGATTCCACCACCTCCCTAGGAAACCCATTCCAGTGCTTCACCACTCTCTGAGTGAAAAAGTTTTCCTAATATCCAACCTAAACCTCCCCCGCTGCAACTTGAAATCATTACTCCTTGTTCTGTCATCTGGTACCACTGAGAACAGTCTAGATCCATCCTCTTTGGAACCTCCTTTCAGGTAGTTGAAAGCAGCTATCAAATCCCCCCTCATTCTTCTCTTCTGCAGACTAAACAATCCCAGTTCACTCAGCCTGTCCTCATAAGTCATGTGCTCTCGCCCCTTAATAATTTTTGTTGCCCTCCGCTGGACTCTTTCCAAGTTTTCCACATCTTTCTTGTAGTGTGGGACCCAAAACTGGACACAGTACTCCAGATGAGGCCTCACCAATGTCGAATAGAGGGGAATGATCACATCCCTCGATCTGCTGACAATGCCCCTACTTATACAGCCCAAAATGCTGTTAGCCTTCTTGGCAACAAAGGCACACTGTTGACTCATATCCAGCTTCTCGTCCACTGTAACCCCTAGGTCCTTTTCTGCAGAACTGCTTCCTAGCCATTCGGTTCCTAGTCTGTAATAGTGAATGGGATTCTTCCGTCCTAAGTGCAGGACTCTGCACTTGTCCTTGTTGAACCTCATCAGATTTCTTTTGGCCCAATCCTCTAATTTGTCTAGGTCCCTCTGTATCCTGCCCCTACCCTCCAGCATATCTACCATTCCTCCAAGTTTAGTGTTATCTGCAAACTTGCTGAGAGTGCAGTCCACGCCATCCTCCAGATCATTAATGAAGATATTGAACAAAACCGGCCCCAGGACCAACCCTTGGGGAACTCCGCTTGAAACCGGCTGCCACCTAGACATGGAGCCGTTGATCACTACCTGTTGAGCCTGATGATTTAGCCAGCTTTCTATCCACCTTATAGTCCATTCATCCACCCCATACTTCTTTAACTTGCCGGCAAGAGTACTGTGGGAGACTGTATCAAAAGCTTTGCTAAAGTCAAGGAATGACACATCCACAGACCCAGTTATCTCCTCATAGAAGGCAATTAGGTTAGTCAGGCATGACTTGCCCTTAGTGAATCCATGCTGAGCGTTCCTGATCACTTTCCTCTCCTCGAAGTGCTTCAGAATTGATTCCTTGAGGACCTGCTCCATGATTTTTCCAGGGACTGAGGTCAGGATGACTGGCCTGTCATTCCCTGGATCCTCCTTCTTCCCTTTTTAAAAGATGGGCACTACATTAGCCTTTTTCCAGTCATCTGGGACCTCCCCCGATCACCATGACTTTTCAAAGATAATGGCCAATGGCTCTGCAGTCACACCCGCCAACTCCTTTAGCACCCTCGGATGCAGCATATCCAGCCTCATGGACTTGTGCTCGTCCAATTTTTCTAAATAGTCCCAATCACTTCTTTCTCCACAGAGGGCTGGTCACCTCCTCCCTATACTGTGCTGCCCAGTGGAGCAGTCTGGGAGCTGAACTTGTTCGTGAAGACAGAGGCAAAGAAAGCATTGAGTACATTAGCTTTTTCCACATCCTCTGTCACTAGGTTGCCTCCCTCATTCAGTAAGGGGCCCACACTTTCCTTGACTGTCTTCTTGTTGCTAACATACTAGAAGAAATCCTTCTTGTTACTCTTAACATCTCTTGCTAGCTGCAACTCCAAGTGTGATTTGGCCTTCCTGATTTCACTCCTGCATGCCTTAGCAATATTTTTATACTCCTCCCTGGTCATTTGTCCAATCTTCCACTTCTTGAAAGCTTCTTTTTTGTGTTTAAGATCAGCAAGGATTTCACTGTTAAGCCAAGCTGGTTGCCTGCCATATTTACTATTCTTCCTACACATTGAGATGTTTTTTTCCTGCAGCCTCAATAAGGATTCTTTAAAATACAGCCAGCTCTCCTGGACTCCTTTACCCCTCATGTTCTTCTCCCAGGGGATCCTGCCCATCAGTTCCCTGAGGGAGTCAAAGTCTGCTTTTCTGAAGTCCAGGGTCCGTATTCTGCTGCTCTCCTTTCTTCCTTTTGTCAGGATCCTGAACTTGACCATCTCATCGTCACTACCTCCCAGGTTCCCATCCACTTTTGTTTCCCCTACTAATTCTTCCCAGTTTGCAAGCAGTGGGTCAAGAAGAGCTCTACCCCTAGTTGGTTCCTCCAGCACTTGCACCAGGAAATTGTCCCCTACACTTTCCAAAAACTTCCTGGATTGTCTACACACCACTGTACTGCTCTCCCAGCAGATATCAGGGTGATTTAAGTCTCCCATGAGAACCAAGACCTGCGATCTAACTTCTGTTAGTTGCTGGAAGAAAGCCTCATCCACCTCATCCTCCTGGTCTGATGGTCTATAGCAGACTCCCACCATGACATCACCCTTGTTGCTCACACTTCTAAACTTAAACCAGAGACTCTGTTGTTTCTGCACTTTCATACCAGAGCTCTGAGCAGTCATACTGTTCTCTTATATACAATGCAACTCCCCCACCTTTTCTGCCCTGCCTGTCCTTCCTGAACAGTTTATATCCATCCATTACAGTACTCCAGTCATGTGAGTTATCCCATCAAGTCTCTGTTATTCCAATCACATCATAGTTCCTTGACTGTGCCAGGACTTCCAGTTCTCCCTGCTTGTTTCTCAGGCTTCTTGCATTTGTGTATAGGCACTTAAGATAACTCGCTGATTGTCCTGCTTTCTCAGTCTCAAACAGGAGTGCTCCCGTCTTGCACTCTCCTGCTCATATCCCATTTCCCCACTTACCTCAGGGCTTTGGTCTCCTTCCCCCAGTGAACCTAATTTTAAGCCCTCCTCACTAGGTTAGCCAGCCTGCTTGCGAAGATGCTCTTCCCTCCACCTCTTTGTTAGGTGGAACCCGTCTCTGTCTAGCACGCCTCCTTCTTGGAGCACCATCCCACGGTTGAAGAATCTATCCACTTGCTAGCAAGTGAGAGATTATAGGTAGGGTAGGGACTGACTGTGAAGAGTCTTGAAAGTGAATACAAGCAGCTTGAGTTTGATGTAGAAGAAAATGAGGCTCAGTGGAGGGATTCAAAGAGAGGGGTGACATGGTCAAAACAACAGGCTTGGAAAATGAGCTTTGCAGCAGCATTCTGAATGGATATGAGAGGAGCAAGGCTTCATTTGTCAAGGCCAGAGAGAAGCGGTTGCAGTAATCAGGAAGTGAGATAATGAGAGCTTGGCTGAGAGTTTTAGCTGGGTGGATGGATAAAGAAGGGCCATTATCTTAGAATGTCATTTAGAAAGAATCAGCAAGACTTAGATATAGCCTGGATGTGAGCCTGTAGAGAAAGGCCCAAACTGAAGATGATGCTCAGGTTATGCGCCTGAGTGACAGGCAGAATGGTGGTGCTTTCCACTGTGATTGAGAAAGGGGAGGAGGAGGGGAGAGAGCTCTGTTTATCTTGAGCTGAGGGTTAGACACCCCAGAGGTGATATTCTCTGATGTGCATCACCTGCACAAAAAACCTTCCATTCTTTGAAATCCCATTTATCTAAAATAAATTTCATTTCATGTGTTATGTTCACACAAGCATTAAGATCTACATTAAAAAACAGATGGCTTGGCCTTCAATGGGGAGCTGCAGGTGCACAGTACCTCCAAGAATAAGGCCCATAGGCTCTCCAATAACAAGATGATGGATGCCGTATAAGAACCTGAAAGATATATTGGATAGTAAAGTGTTGTAATCAATGTCTTCAATAAAAGACAATATGAATCTAATCTATGGTATTATGGCAGCTAGGTGGTATCTTAGTATCTTAGAAAGGAATAACTAATGGAAAAATGTTAAAGGAAAAGAAAATATAATACTGGAACAGATTTGAAACACCATGGGACAGATTTTCAAAGGCAATAATAGCTGTTAGATGACAATTGCCATTGATTTTCATTTGTGGCTTTGTAAATCTGCCTCATTTTCCTGCTAAAGCATAACTTGCATATGGCATAAAAATAGTATAATTTTATCACTCTGTATATCTAACAACCCATCATGCTTGTTTACATCTGTCAGTCTATGCAATGTAATCTATATGCAAGTGAATCTCACACCTCGTGCATAGTGGGTATGGAATGCTACTGTTCTGGCTGACGCTGCACAGGTGTAAAGGTCTACACAAGGTGACAAGGCGGCAGAGAATCAGGCCTGATGGCTTTACTTGCATCTTTCTTTAATGTAACCTATGTATAGGATGTATTCTCCAGCTGGAGAGCTGGGAGCACTAAGCACCACTTAGGATAAGCCCCTAACATACTGCAGTTTGTATAAAGGTTGCTAAATAGCTTAAATGCATGAACAAAGTAGAACCATATAGCTCCAAAAGTGCAGAACCTGACTTAGTTTCTAGTAACTAATTAAAATGACTCTACAATTCTTTTGATGTTCTGTGCTAGTCTGGTCACATTCCTTTGTGTTTTATAGCACGGTAATAACGACATTCTTGTAAACAGTCATATAAACTCTACCCTCTGTATTTCCCTGTTTGTAACTGCGGCTCATTTGAAAGCATTTGCACATCAGAATTAGGTTTATCCCTACAAAGCATACTGGTTCATATCCAACACTGATAACATACTTTATCACAGAAGTGTGGATAGATATTATGGATGCAAAAGATTATTGATAGGTCATTTAGTCCATCTAATCATCTGGATCCATCCTGCAGATGCAGGCATTTTTGCCAACCATGACATTTACTAGTTCATTATCTAGTGTAGTTTTAAATATCCCAGCAACTGGGGCTCCTGCCATCTTCATGGGAGACAATTCTCTAGCCAAACAGATTTCACTGACAGGAGATTTTCCTAATAGACAGCCTAACTTTCATAGACTATCAGGGTTGGAAGGGAGCAGGAAACACTACATGCATGTATTCTTGGATTTTTTTCTTTGTAAGCAGCTATAAATTGCTCCTTGAAGATGGGAATGCCTTTTATGGCTGTCTCCATCTGTACTCACTCTTCTTCCTCTTTTGAGCTAAGGATGTTTGAGAAGCGCAGGTCATGCTGCGTGAGAGCATGGAACATACGCAGTCTCAGTGCATGAGCAGCAAGGAGTCCTGTGGCACCTTATAGACTAACAGACATTTTGGAGCATGAGCTTTCCTGGGTGAATACACATGCATCTGATGAAGTGGGTATTCACCCACGAAAGCTCATGCTCCAAAACGTCTGTTAGTCTATAAGGTGCCACAGGACTCTTTGCTGCTTTTACAGATCCAGACTAACATGGCTACCCCTCTGATACTTGACACAAATATGATGGGACAAGAGGCAATTGAACAGGGTCTGCTAAGCAGCCAATAAATATGGCTTATATGTCTTCTCTTCTCCCTTACTGGGATATTTTAAAATCTGAGATCCATGTGCAAAGTCAGATATAATCCTCTTTCCTATACAGCAAAGGGCAGGGACAGATCTGAAACATCCTAACATTTTCTAGGTCTGCTTATTTCCTGGCCTTTCTAACTGATGTTCCTTCCCCAGTCTACTCCATGACAAAATCAAAGCATGAACGGTTGCTTTTATCCCTGTCTGTGTTTCAGTCATCCAATCAGAAAACAGAAACAGTATCATGTGATGTAGCTGCTCAGTCATACTGTGTAAAAATAGTTAATACTCAATTAAGAATGACTGAGTACAAACAGTTTGTAAACAATCCATAGGTTGAAATCTGTTTGTGGTGATTATCGAGTGAACAATTTTTAATGATTGATATATTTATAACAATCACAATCTGTTGGAGGATTATTTGCAACTAGGAAAAAAGGCTAGATTTGACTGATACATTTTTCACAACGTTACTCTTTGTTTATGGTCCTTATCCTTTTAGAGCACCCTAGAGCTACTCTGCAGTGCATTTTCCAAGTGCGAATGCCATTGTTCAACTGAAACATTATTTCTTCTCTCAAATTTGATTAAATTACTTAGTGGCAGGACAAAAGTTCATTATAATATAAAGGTGCTGATGTGCTGTTATTTTCTTACTGGCATATAACAAATTCCTCTTTGAGACCCTATACACTCCTTTAAAGTGGTACGCTATCTAAGTTGGGAACATTGTAGTAAACTTTATTGACTGTGTAACTGAAGGGGGACTGATGATTTATGGAGAAAATTTAACTAAGGATTTCTGTTTTACAGCATTGAATACAGTAGAGCCTGGTTTTTGGTTGGTGGATTGAGCACTCTTAGATTAGGAAAAAAGGTGTATTTTTAATATGTGTGAGCTAAAATATTTTAACTAACGCATTTAAAAATCCTAGTGTAGACAGACAAGCCATATTTTAACACATTATCTGGGTGAGTTGAATCCTAGGAGGGAACTGTGGCCTGTTTACACTAGAGCCCTGATTCTTATCTACCCTGAAGCAGCTTTATGCTATTCTGGTGATTTAAAGTGATGAGTGTAAGTAAAGTTCCTTTCCATTACCAGTCTCTGTTAACATTTTGTAGCTAACACATTTAAGAAATAAATCCCAGCCTAGAAAACTCTAAGGGGGGAGCAAACAGATTAAGATAAAACTAGAGAACATGAAATGTTGATCCTCGATTGAGCCTAATGATGAGTCACACATGTTTAGAGAAGTTACCATATCTCAGGTCTGGTCTACCCACACTTTGTGTATGAGTATAACTGTTGGTCGAGGTGTGATTTTTTCCTGATGTAGTTATACCAATACAAACCTTAGTGTGGGGCACAGTTATACTGGTAAAAAGGTGCTTTCACAGGTATAGTCTATTATAAAACTATACCCGGATAAGCACATTTTTATTGGTATAACTGCTCCCATGCTACGAGGGTTGTATTGCTTTAACAATACTGCTACACTACCAGAATAACTGTTCCGTGTGTAGATACAGCCTTACACATTAAATATCATAACATTTACATAGCCAAGAAAGGACTGCAACCAAGTTTGGTCCTGCTTTTGCTTGAATGTGGGCTCAAACTGCAAATTTAGGATCATGATTTTGAACAGCTGAAAATTCAGGGGTGTCCAAATCAAGGACTTTGATTGGTCACCTGCACAATGTGGTTCTATCTCTAGGTTCAGGTTTGGAACACCTCAAAGTTTAGGAGCATTTGGATCTGGGCTTTGGTTTGGTCTCATTTTTAGATAAAATAAGGAGCTTTAGGGTGTACACTGTTTGGAGTAGAGGGTATGTGACGGGGTATCCACCCACACAAGGCCTGAAAGGGTAAAATAGGCCAAATAACTTATAGACTGCACCTGAAGGGGAGCCAAGGCCTAATGGCTGATCAAGCCCCCAGCTGGCAGAGGAGCTGTGATAGGCTCATAAAGACAGAAAGTTAGTAGTAAGAGAGGGCTGTAGGGAGAAGGTCTGCATCTACTCCCTAGAGGTGGAGTGGGTGTTAACTTCAGAGGCGTTCTAGGGGGAGAGTAGGCCCTGGGATCCTGCCTTGGCTTACAGACTCTGGTAAGACACTGAGAGGGGAAAGTAGCTTTGTGGAGCAGAGGAAGCTCCAGTGGTAACCTGGAGGTTGGCCTGAAGAGACGCAGGAAACAGCAACAGGGTCTGGGATTGTGTAGACTGTGGCTGCTAGACATAGGGTCCCTGGGCTGGATCCCAGAGTAGACTGTGGGTGAGGGTTTCCCTCCCACAGTCTGGGCAGTAGAGTAGAAGGCTGCCTGAAATGGCTACCCAGTGGGACTTTGACACTTTGGAAGGGGAAAACTACAGTGACCTGGCCAGAGGGCCAAGACGCAAAAAGGGAGGACCCCAAGTCATGAAGAGAGAGGGAGAGAGACAGCAAAGGAGCAGGCATCGGACTGGTTGAAAGCTAATCCCCAGATGAGCCTCAAGGAGGTACCTCCGTAGTGAACCTGGGTGAACAGGGTGCCATTTACTATGTTTTTACAGTACCTAGCACAATGGGGCCCTGATCTGGCTGGCCTCCAGGTCTTACTGTAAGATGTTGAATAACAGTAAAAACTAACACCGGCACTTACCCCTTCCAAACTTTTGCCCCAGACGAAACTGTTTTTGAGATTCAAACAAGTGTGGATACCCCTCACCTTGCCCTTTGGCAACTGCTTTTCATTTTCCCCACCCTCTCCGCTGCCTGGTTCTGGTTCAGGAGGAAAGAGGAAGTGACGCGCACAAGGTTTTTACCATGAGATTTCCAATGCAGTTTCACTGATCGTCCTGATAACCTTCAGAGCAGCATTGTTTGCCAACCCAATCCCTCCGCCCCCAAACTCCACCCTTCTGAGGTTTGCCTGTTTCTACTTACTGTGTGAGATGTCATATATTGTGGGAAATTCTGAGTTACCTCATAGCTTGTAACTTGTGCTATCACTTTACATGGAGCCTGTGCACACTGTCAGCATTAGAGAACTTTTAAAAGAAAGTTAAACTGATGTCTGTATTTTGGAGTTGAAGGTTTCTATTTCAAGGAGAAAACATGTTGTCATCTTCACTTAGAATATAGACTCTATAGAATATTTTCCATATTGTATAGAGTAAATAAAGAGAACTTGATTTTGAGACCTGAAGAGCCTGCATATTACTTCTGCAAAACTAAATGACCATTCTTAGCTAAACTTTTAGGGCCAGATCAACATAGTTCCATTGACTTGAGTGAAGTTGCACCAATTTATAGCAGCTGAAGATGTTGGATGAAATTGTGGCTCCACTGAAGTCAATGGGGGTTTTGCCATTCACTTCTGTTGACCCAGGAGTTCACCCCTGCCCCTAATATCATCTGGGGGTTTAAAAAAATGCTGGCTAATCTATAGGCCAATTTCTGTGACAAAATAAACGGTGATGTAACTTAAACCTTGGGAAGCAGGAGATAGTGACTTTAAGCTAATGTAACGTATATAAAAAGGGGAAGGCAGGGAAAGTTGCAGGAGAGTGTCAGCTTTCTTACAACCACTTGGTGTCTTAGCTTCAACAATTTCCTGTGGCAATGAGTTCCACGGTCTAATTATATAGTTTGTGGGGAAAAAAGTGTTTCCTTTTGTCAGTTTTGAATTATTCACTTTTTAATTTAATTGAATGTCCTATTTTTTGTATGTTATGAGACAGGGAGAACTGAAGCACCCAAGTCACAGACTAGCCCTGGAACTACTGGGCAATCACTTTTGTCTAAATATGTACCACACCTTTTTCTCTAGTTAGGTTGAATATGAACAGAGGGAGGGAGTCAGGAATGCTTAATCCCAGCTCTAACACTGATTGCGTCTATAGCCCTAGGCAACTCAGATAACCTTTTTGCCCCTGTATATTTGTCCTCAAAATGAGGAAATCATGCTTATCTACCTGACATGGTTTAAGGATTAATTACTTAGGGCTTGTCTACACTATGGGAGCTACAGAGGCATAGCCATGGAAGGAGTTTTTCCATCACTATAGGAAACCCACTTCCTCAAGCAACAGTAGCTAGGTCAATGCAAGCATTTTTTTTTGTCAGCCTAGCTGCATCTACACTGGAGGTTCAGGTTGGCATAGTTATGGTACTCAGGGGTGTGAAAAATTCATACCTCAGAGCCCCGTAAGTTATATTGACCTAAATTCTAAGTGTAGGTCAGGTCTCAGTGTTTCTAAAGCACATATAAGATAAATGCTAAAGATTATTATTGCTACAGCTATGTTGCAGTTTTTCCTTGTGACAATATGGATTTTTAAACCTTAAACATCTTTCTGTGTTACATCATATTCTTTGTTCATGCACCAGATGGCGCTACATTGCAGGTCCAGTTATAACAGAGAATGTAATTTGCTTAATACCTTATATAAATGAGCATGTTAAATTTGTAATTGTTGTACTCTATATCCACAGGAATCAGGTCAAGAATTGGATTTGGGAAATAAAATAAAACTATTTTATACAATATTCTACAGGATTCTTCTTTTCCCTCTCTGTTTTCACATAGATGTATGTCAGCAAATCTCCCCTCCCACAAATAAGAACAATGAGAAGAAGAGCCCACCAGCCATCCAGTCTAGGAAGGCTGACTCAAAAATCTAGTATGTGAAACTGAACAAATATTATGTTCTAAATAAATGGCAATGTAACTTGATTTTTTTATTAGAACTGATTGTTATGAAGACATGACTTATATAATACACCAAACATATCTATCTGCCTCAAAGCACTTTTACAGAGGTTGAAACAGAAGAGATCATTATATTATATTTCATGTAGAGAAACTGAGGCACCAGAGCTGTTCAGTTATTTGCCTGAAGTCACACAGCAAGGCAGTAGGCAGGAGTGGGAGAAGAACCCAGCTTTCCTGATTCTCAGTCCCAATGCCAGACCATGTTGCCTCCAATGTAGGAAAACTCATTTACAGTTTACACAGAAAATTGAAGGAAGAAATAGAATGTTCTAGGGAAAAAAAAACCTCCATATTCACACTGTAACCATCCTAGTCCTACTGTAAAACATTATGTATCATCATTGCTAATGCAGAATAATAATGCCTTCTAACTTTAAATAGGCAAAATGAACTCTGATTAAATTAAAACTCGTGTTTTTACTTTTTTTCCTCCCTATGAACATTTAATTTGCGATTAGTTTCTATCATTTTCACAGAGTATTTTGATGCCGCAATTCTGAAATGATCTGAAAGAACCCTGGCTTTAAATATCACTCTTTGTAGCACTGGAGCAGAGAAATAGTAGAGGAAATGCAGTTTATCTATTGTAAACCTTCTGTGCATGCATATTTTACAAAACATGACACATTAGTAGAGAGATCACAGAGAATACACATAAAAGTCTATGTAACAAGGTGCTGGCCAGGAGGGCCTGAGCCAGGCCCATTAGCCTACCTCCAATTAAGGGGAATTAATTGGCACTGACTGGCTGTGGCCCACCTGAGGGCTTGAGGAGAAATACCTGTGGGCCTTATTAGCAAAGGGGCTATATAAAGCTGGCAGGAAAGAAGCGTGGGGGGGAGAGAGAGAGGAAGGAACGAAGGAACGAACGAAGGAAGGAACGAAGGAACAAACAAACAAACAAACAAACAGGAAAGGGAGGAGCCTGCAGCTGTAGCTCCAGCTCCCTGCTGGCTGAGGAAGCTGGGTTGAACAGACTGTATATAGACAGTGGTGGGAACTGACACTGTGACTAAAAGGGCACTGGTGCTTGCAATTTAAGTGGTCTCCAGCTGATTTGTGGCATGAGCAGTGCAAGGCTCTGTTACAGTCTAGAACAGTCAATATAAGGTTCCCTCTAATGCAGGGATCTGGGTGCTTTACAGTACTGTGGGGGTGCTTTCCAGGGCATATGATGCTAAAGATAATAGGGGTACACAGAATGCATCTCAATGGATCAAATATTGCCCACAGGATCCTAGTACCCAGCCTGCCTCTTCCTGTGACTGCAGCATGAGGATGAAGATGATCATCTTGGAAATTTTTATTGCTGGACAGCAAGCAATTTCTATTCAGCTGCCAGGAAAAACACAAGTACAAACAAATATTATGACTTCATGCATGCATTTAATTTAGGGCTGTCAAGCAATTAAAAAAATAATTGTGCGATTAATTGCACTGTTCAATAATAAATACCATTTATTTAAATATTTAGGATGTTTTCTACTTTTTCAAATATATGTATTTCAGTTACAACACAGAATACAAAGTTCACAATATTTATTTCTGATTACAAATATTTGCACAAAAAAATAGCATTTTTCAATTCACCTAATACAAGTGCTGTACTATCTCTTTATCATGAATGTTGAACTTACAAATGTAGAATTATGGACAAAAAATAACTTCATTAAAAAACAAAACGATGTAAAACTTTAGAGCCTACAAGTCCACTGAGACAAATAAGTTTGTTTATATTTGCAGGAGATAAGGCTGCCCTCTTCTTGTTCACAGTGCCACCTGAAAGTGAGAATAGGCATTTGCATGGCACTATGTAGCTGGCATTGCAAGATATTTATGTGCCAGATAGGGTGACCAGACAGCAAGTGTGAAAAATCGGGACGGGGTTAGAGGGTAATAGGAGCCTATATAAGAAAAAGACATAAAAACCGGGACTGTCCCTATAAAATCAGGACATCTGGTCACCCTACTGCTAGATGTGCTAAAGATTCATATGTCCCATCATGCTTCAACCACCATTCCAGAGGACAGGCGTCCATGCTGATGACAGGTTCTGCTCAATAGTAATCCAAAGCAGTGCGGACCGATGCATGCTCATTTTTGTAATCTGAGTCAGATGCCACCAGCAGAAGGTTGATTTTATTTTTTGGTGGTTCAGGTTCTGTAGTTTCCACAATGCAGTGTTGCTCTTTTAAGACTTCTGGAAGCATGCTCCACACCTTGTCCCTCTCAGATTTTGGATGGCATTTCAGATTCTTAAACCTTGTGTCGAGTGCTGAAGCTGTCCTTAGAAATCTCACATTGGTACTTTCTTTGCGTTTTGTCAAATCTGCAGTGAAAGTGTTCTTAAAACAAACATGCTGAGTCATCATCCAAGACTGCTATAACATGAAATATATGACAGAAGGGGTAAAACAGAGCTGGAGACATACAATTCTCCCCCAAGGAATTCAGTCATAATTTTAATTAACAAATTATTTTTTTAACAAGCACCATCAGCATGGAAGCATGTCATCTGGAATGGTGGCCGAAGCATGCAGGGGCATGTGAATGTTTAGCATATCTGGCATGCAAATACCTTGTAATACTGACTACAAAAGTCCAATGTGAACACCTGTTCTCATTTTCTGGTGACATTGTAAATAAGAAGTGGGCAGCATTATCTCCTATAATGTGAACAAACTTGTTTGTCTCAGAGATTGTCTGAACAAGAAGTACGACTGAGTGGACTTGCAGCCTCTAAAATTTTGCACTGTTTTGTTTTTGAGTGTAATTATGTAACAAATAAAATCTACATTTGTAAATTGCACTTTCACGATAAAGAGATTTCACTACAGTACTTGTATGAGATGAATTGAAAAACAGTATTTCTTTTGTTTGCCATTTTTACAATGCAAATATTTGCAATAAAAATAATATAAAGTGAGCCCTATACGCTTTGTATTCTGTGTTGTAATTGAAATCAATATATCTGAAAATGTTGAAAAACATCCAAAACTATTAAATTTCAATTGGTGTTCTATTAATAGTGCAATTAAAACTGATTAATCACAATTAAAAATGTATCATGGTTAATTTTTTTGAGTTAGTCGTATGAGTTAACTGCGATTAATCAACAGCCCTAATTTAAATGTTATCTACATTTACATGCAAATTAAGAAAAGTCCTGGCATAGCTTGATGGGTGTAAAGGGTAGCACTCAGTAGAACCAGTGTAGTTCTGTAAGGCAAGAGAAGTTGGGAAGGGTGTATGTGTGTGTGTGTGGTGGTGGGAAGGGGGACAGGATCTGATGAGCCCTGAAGGAATGAGCACCTCTTACACAGCTGTGAAGACTCAGCTCTGCAATGGTAGAGGTTCCCTAAATGACAGACAGTTGGGACTATAGGTTGGGCATGAATGGGGCTGAGGGGTCTGCTAATACATGGGTCTTTGAATCCTTCTCCCTGCAGAGGGGACATCCTGCAAATAGAGGCTCTTCCAGTCACTGAGCAGGAACAGTCTACAAGGAGCAACACTTTGCCAGTCCAGTTTTGAGGGGGGGTGGATTCTTTCCCTCTTCTCTGTAGATCTCCTCAGTGCCATCTAAGACACTGGGGCTGGAAAACTGGATTTGCCAGTGTATGATTCTGGCAACTTGCCCATGTGGCCCTCAGAGTTGCAAAATTTGGGTGGCACTTTCCTGGGAGGATACTGCTGTATTAGTTTACCCCCTGCCTCCCATAATGGCACTGAGAGTGAAGAAACGTATTCTGTCTGAAAGTACAACAGCCAGCAGAACACGTGGGGAGGAATGGGCATCTGGATTTGTGTTATGCTGCCTTTTTTCCTCTTTTAACTTCCTTTTTGGGTCCTTTTGCAAACAATTTCTAAATTCTCTGACTAATGTTTTTTTGATTCTCTGATGCTAGTAGAAGTTAGGTCCACTTTGAATCACATCAATGGGAAGCGATCTTTGGGTGAGAATTAACAAAGTGCTTTGATCTTAGTAGAATTCAGGCATGAGTGCATGTGGCAGAACATCCTTGACTGTGTGGGAGAAACTCAACTCCGTTTATGTGACAAGGGAACTTCTGCAGGCTGCTATTTCTTGAGTCTGGAGTAGCTGCCTTTTTATACATTCCCCCAAACCATGGGCTTGTCTACATGAAGGCATCCAGGAAAATTGATCTGAATTAACTAAAGGTCTGAATTTGAAGTGGATTACATAAACTACATTAAACCCCTTTGTGAACACCTTCATTCCAAATTAAAGCAGCTTTCATTCTGTTTAGTTTAATGCCTGTTAGAAGTGAATTAAGGCTACTTTAAATCACTTTGTGAAAACTGCAGTTCAGAATTAATGTGGTTTACCCAATCCACTTCAAATTAACACCTTTAGTTAATTTGGATTAATGTTCCTTGATGTCTCCAAGTAGACAAGCCCCTTGTCTTACTACACACTTAAAAACTGGACTATGTAGCGTATTACAGAAGGAGGCGTGGCGTGAAGACTGCAAAAGGAAGCATGAGCTGATGAGTTCTGACATGATCCCCTCTGTGGTCCTGGGCAAGTCATGTAGGGCTAGATTGTGATTTGGCCTTCACATCCACCCATGAGTGTCAGAACCCCCTTCACGTGGGCTACCCAGACTTTGGATCCAGACACACTGGAGAAAGTGGTTGCTGCATGCCACTTATTTTCTCCCTGGAGCAGATGCATGGGGAGGGGCAGGAAAAGGCCAGAGTCCCTTGACTCCAATCCCACTAATCAACGTTTGGTGTATGAATTGCCATAGAGATGTTGTAATTTGCTGCTGATAGAGGCCAGCAGCAAACTACTAACCCCCTGGGGGAACGAGGAAGTAGGGGAAGAATTGTGACTCAGAGGATTGTCTCCCGGTAATGCCACATCCCAGGGCTGCTCCTACGGTGGATCTTACACACCATCCCTTGGTAAAGACTGTGCCTAAAGGAACAATCTAACTCGTAACCTTTGCATATCAGTGGTCCTGTTTTAAAAATAGGGCTGTTGCTATCAGTGACTGGGACGTGGGCGATCATGCTCAGTGTACGGTTTTCCTAACTGGTTTCTTATGTGTTTTTGAGCCAAATTCTGCTGTCATTCTCAGACATGAAACAACATTGACTTCAATACAGTTGTATTTGTTTACCTGAAAGCATAATTTGGTGTTAGAGTCTAGGCCTGTCATAAACAGATAGCTAAGGGTTAACATCTCTTTCACCTGGAAAGAAGTAATCTGAACCACCTGACCAGAGGACCAATCAGGAAACAGGATTTTTTTCAACTCTGGGTGGAGGGAATTTTGTGTCTGAGTTCTTTGTCTTCTGCCTGTATGCTCTCTCGGATGAGAAGTTTTTCTATTTCCTGCTTTCTAATCTTCTGTTTCCCAGTTGTGAGTACCAAAGATCAGATAGGGATTTATATGTTCTTTTGTATTTACATGTCTATAATTGCTGAAGTGCTTTGAATTGTATTCTTTTTGAATAAGGCTGTTTATTCATATTTCTTTTAAGCAATTGACCCTGTATTTGTCACCTTAATACAGAGAGACCATTTGTATGTATTTTTCTTTCTTTTTCTATAAAGCTTTCTTTTAAGACCTGTTGGAGTTTTTCTTTAGTGGGGAACTTCAGGGAATTGGGTCTGCAGCTCACCAGGGAATTGGTGGGAGGAAGAAGTCAGGGGGAGGTCTGTGTGTGTTAGATTTACTAGCCTGATTTTGCATTCCCTCTGGGTGAAGAGGAAAGTGCTTTTGTTTCCAGGACTGGAATTACAGAGGGTGGACTCCCTCTGCTTAGATTCAAGGAGGTTGCTTCTGTGTATCTCTCCAGGAGCACCTGGAGGGGGGAAGGGAAAAGTTTTATTTCCCTTTGTTGTGAGACTCAAGGGTTTGGGTCTTGGGGTCCCCAGGGAAGGGTTTCAGGGGGACCAGAGTGCCCCAAAACACTCTAATTTTTTGGGTGGTGGCAGCAGTACCAGGTCCAAGCTGGTAACTAAGCTTGGAGGTTTTTCATGCTAACCCCCATATCTTGGACGCTAAGGTCCAAATCTGGGACTAGGTTATGACAAGGCCTACATTTTCAAAAGTAACTAGTGATTTTATGTGCTTGAATTTTTGCGTACTTAACTAGGGACCCTATCAAAGGGCCTGATTTTCAGAAAGTTGAATATACCCGCTCACTGAAAATCAGGCCTCTTTCAGGTTTATCAAGTTGGGCACCCAAAATTAGTAATCCCTTTTGAAAATGTAGGTTCCAGTGAATATAATGTATATACTTTCCACTATTGTAGCTTTGCTGCTGTTGTAGATTGTAAACCATCTGCAGACTCAAGGTTGTTTTAAGTACGTCATCTTAAAAACGGCACTTGTTTTAAGCAGGACCAACTTACCTTTCCCCACAAAAAGGATTTGAAACATTTAAAAAAAATAAAATTTGAGTAATTCAGGGGTATGATTAACATGTTTGTGAAAGGCAATACTTGTGGGGTTAGACATTAATGTTCCTGATGTAGCAAAGGAGTGATAATTGATAGCACTTGTGAAATATAACTCAGTATTCTTGAAGGGGAGGGCAGGTGGTATGCAATTACTCAAGCTTCCACTAACTGTCAAAGGTTGTTTGTAAGTGAGGTCAACAAGATGTTGACTGTATGGTTGAATGCTTTATTTGAAGTAAAGATGTATGATCTTTGAATGAAGATATTAATGATGTGACAAAAATCTTGAAAAAATCCTCATTTCAATAGGAACTACAGTTAAAGTCATGTACTAACAAGATGGATGGCAAATGTAGCTTTGAGGAACATAATATGATCGTGGATATTTGTTGCAAAAATAGAAAACAGGAAAAGGAATAAATCTGTTAATCTATTTAGTTTTTTTAAACCCAGATTTGAAATGTGAAGGTGTATTTTCTGTAACTATTATAGCTAGTGATTTTTCTTAATCAAATTAAAACTTTCTTTTTGTAGTTTTACATATTATTCATAAGTACAGATGGTGTCAACTTATAATCAAGACAATTTCTTTTTAACTTAAATCCTGTTTCCGAAGTATTCCATATATGATCATGCAAGCCATGGCATTTAAGCTCCACTATTAGTAAGAATAACTTGAAGGAAATCTTTTAACTGTAATTGCTAGTTGAGTGCTGAATTCAATTAACTTCCATCTCTTGTTGCATAAGGCATGCATAAGGCATCATTCTAATGATAAATTTTATTGACTTTTAAATGTTGCATGACAGTGTCATCTTGAATAATACTTATAATATTGGGATAGAGCGACAGACAGAAAATATTATCTATCTTAAAAGAACATTATTAAGGTTGCAAAGTCAAACACTCAGGAGAGGTCTACACTACCATTGAAGTCAAACTAACTTACATCACTCAGGGATGTGAAAAAGTGTCCATCTCCCCGCCCCTTCACCCTGGAGCAACACAAGTTTTGCATGGTCTGCACTGGTGCTATGTCGGCAGGAGAGTGTCTCCCGCTAACATAACTTCTGTTTCTTGCTGAGGTGGAGTAATTATGCCAGTTGGGGATGAGACACTTTGCCAGTGGGTTTCTCAGGTATTTGTTGGCAGAAGAGGAATGGTGAGGCTTGGGAATGGTGGGTTCCTTTCCAGGGTCTGAAGTAGCATGTAGTATAGTGAGCACAGATTCTTTTGCTCATTTGCCCTAACTGTGACCCCTTATTCTCTGTCCTGTCCAAACTCCTCTTGACCAGGTCCTGTCTCTTGCTTCCCCTCCAGCTCCTCATCGCAATTCCATGCTCCTCACCTAGCCAGTCCCAGTCTCTACCCCTCGGGCTTCTCATGCCAGTCCCAGTCTCCTTGCCCAGCAAGTCCCAGTCTCACACCTCCAGCCTTTCCATACCAGTCTCATCTTCTTCCAGTCTCCTTGTCCAGCCGGTACAATTTCCTGATATTCCCTGCTCTTCATCCTATCAGTTTCTCTCCTTCTCCCTCACCCACCTCCAGTTCCCTCCCCCATCCTACCCAAGTTCCCTGTCTCCACTGGCTCGTGGTACCAATCTCCCTTCCCAGGCTCCTCATACAATTTCAGTCTCTCCCTTTCCCCTATTTCTCTCTCCACCTCCCAGTCCTAGGCTCCTTGCCCAGCCAGACCTAGTATTCCCCTAGTCCCAGTTTCCCTCTCCCCACTCTCAGTCTCCAGTCTCTCCTCCCCGCCCCCCAGATACTTGACCCTGGCTCCTGGTTCTTGTCACCTCAGCATTTCAATCGGACAGCTTCCTCCTCAGTGCTGCTTGGGCCCAGTAGGTAGGTATGGTTACCAACCCTCCAGGATTGGTCTGGAGTCACCAGGAATTAAAGATTAATCTTGAATTAAAGATTGTCATATGATGAAATCTCCAGGAATACATCCAAACACAAATACAACCAAAACTGTCAACATTATAGATGGGTCACTGACAGCAGACGAGAGACATTTTCTCTGCTTTCAGTTCAGGTGCCCAGACTTGGACCTGGTATGATCTGCAGTAGCTCAGATCTGTAATGGCAGGGAAAGTCCTATTCATTCCTGGGCTGAAGCATGTCCAGTGTGGATGGAACATTTGGGGACTTTAGCTGCTAAAATCTAAGCGGTCTCTGCTAAGCATGTATGAACTGCAATTAAAAAAAAAAAACCAAAGTGGGGTTCTACCAGTCCCACCTGTCCTGTGTGTGCGTGCATACACAGAGTATATTCAGTATTCCTAATTTACCACCACATTACTCCAGTTTTATGCTGCTATAGCTCCATTGAAATCAAACTGGAGTGGCAAATGAGGCCCAGTGTTAATATCTTTCTAGCAATTTATAGAACTGTGACAACTCTTAAAATATGTTGAAACAATTGAAAGGTTTGAATTGTTTGTCATGCTCTGTCTCAGACAGTTAACGTTATAAAAACAACACTCTAAGTTAGAAGGGAGCTAATCTGAGTTTATTCCAATTAAAAAGAAAGCAAAGCATTTTAAATGGCTCAAGGGTGATGGGAACTCTGGGACATCCATGACATCTGATAGGTGGGGATATTAGCCAGTGTTGACAGCCAAGATTTAAGGGAAAATGCTATGGAGTAAAGAATGTTATTCTCTGCTTAAAAAAAAATCCAGTTGTTTGTTTGAACGTCATAAATATTTGGAAGAGGCTTTTTAAAACCTGTGCAATTCTTTAAATATGTTGCCTCCAGTAGACAGCCTGTCTTCTGAAAGCCAGGAATACCTATTGTGGTAATCATCTATTTATTTACTGAGTAAATTACATGAAAAGAAAGGTAGATTGAAATGTCAGGTGTTGATTTTTTTCCAATTTGGCCACCACTCTCAAACTAAATGTAACATCATGTAATATTTGGATGAAAACTTTGTTTAGGCATTGTACAAGAAATAGGTTTCTAACTGAATGGTGAACTAAAAACAATTTTAAATAGCAACTTAAGATTCTTAAGGTTACTAACAGAACGAAGAGTCAGGCTTCCCATCCTTCTCTTCACTCAATACAATACTTCCTCTGCAAAGCCTTCCAATTTAGATATCTCTTAAGACATCTGCATAACTTCGCATTAAACTGTCTTTAAGTGCGATATATGTGCTTGAACTATTTTCTGTTTCAATTTGATTGTAAACTTCCTGGGTCAGAGATCACGACTTCTTATTTATAGCATTGGAAATGCTGATTGAATTTAATAAACTAAAATTTAGACCAAAAAGTAGTGGGTATGTAGAAGTATTTCATCTCTCTTTGCATTGGCTGAATAGTCAACATTAAAAGTGGAATTTTGAGAAGCATTGACCTATTTTTGCTGCCCTTGAAGTCAGTGGTGACATTTCAATTGTCTTGAATGGGAGCAGAGTTAGGCCAATTAACACTTCAGAAATTCTCATCCGACGTGTCTACTTTGAAATTATGAGTAGCAGCAGCCATCTTAAGTCTGTTTCTGTAGAAATAACTCCATTAAGGATAACTTTGTGTTGACCTACAGCTGGTGTGTTCTCTTATTTATATGGGTACTGTGGAAGTCACTCCATAGTTAAAGATGTAAATGAACTGATACTACAAGCCCATTTTTGTACCCTCTCTCCCAACCCCCCCCATCAAACTGATCTTAACATTGGTAAATTAGATCAGGGTCCAAGGTAGAATATAAGATCTAGCTGAGATCTAGTGCACAGGACCAACATTTAGTTGTGTAATGTACAAGTTTAAAAGTATTTTCATTAGTAACATCACTTGGGATCATTACTTCTGGTGAGTTTAATATAGAATGCCAAATGCTTGCTGGAGATCTCAGCTTTCATTTAAATTAAAGTCTCCAGCCTTTTTCCTGGCAGAGACAGAGCTAATGGTGAAACCCAATAATAAAAGAGATGTGTTGAAGGGTGAGAAAATTTTCTCTATCAATAGAATTGTCACTGGGCCTCTGAGCTTTTGTTTTTGTCCTACTAGAGGCCTGAGGAGATCCACATGACTGGAGTGGGAAAATGCACCCATTCTCATCCCCCACTCCCAATTTTCACCCAGTCCTCTTCTCTGCAGACCTTTTGGAGGTCCTGTGATTTTCCCTTATGGTTTTTTCAGCAGAAGAACTCCTTGCTGTCAAACCACAGGATGTTTATTGCATGCAGAAGGCAGGGAATGGCCTTTTTGAAAAATATTGCCTTAACTCTGCATATCTAATACTTGAAGAGTTTTTTTAATTTTAGTGTTCTTGACAGGTAGTATGCTTTTAAACCACCAATATGGGCTTGCAACCCTCGCTTCAACGTAGTGACTTGTTTGGGGTGTAGAGGAAATCTATTTAAGTTCCAAGGTTAACTGTAGCAAATGTAATAGCACCTTCATTCACCAAATCTCCCTTATTTGGACCTTCCCTCCCCATTCTTGGTGAAAACAGGATAACATCTTTCCATTTCCTTTTTTTCAAAAAGTGTTAAAGCTTTTATGCTTGGATGACTTCAGGAATTTAAACTTCACTGCATAGCTATTTATGTGGTGGTGTCAAAATACACACATAAATATTTGTCTGCTGAAGTCTTTTCTGCTTGAAGTTTGTACTGCATGCAGAGTTCAGACCATCCATCGCTATGTGCTGAGCTCTGATATCAGTCAGTGCTGGCTGAAAATTTTCCATTGGAAGTGATTGCTTATTGATGGAAAATTGGGTTTTCAATTAAACAAATTTTTCATTAAAATGTCTACTTTTCAATAAAAACACTGAAAACAGTTTGTCCAGAAACTAAAGATTATGCACTTGATTTCATGCACATAACTGTTTTCTCCCCATTTATCTGAACTCTCAGATTGCCTGAAGGCATTTAGGGTGGAATTTTCAAAAGTACTTTATGGAATAAAGTATCTGATTCCCATTGACTATGTGATCTATCTTTAGTTTAGTAAGATTTTTGGCACAGTCCTACATGACATTCTCATATGCAAACTAGGAAATGTGGTCAAGATGAAATTACTATCAGGTGACACAACTGGTTGAAAGACCATATTCAAATAGTAGTTATAAATAGTTCACTGTCAAAATGAAAGGACATACCTAGTGGGTCCCACAGGAGTCTGGTGTGGGTGTAATACCAGCCAATATTTTCAAGAATCCATTGGATAATGTAGTGGAGATGACAGAAAACTGTGAGAGGTTGCATTTTGGAGGACAGGATTAGAATTCAAAACAACTTTGACAAATTGGAGAATGTAAAAGCAGCAAAGAGTCCTGTGGCACCTTATAGACTAACAGATGATTTGGAGCATGAGTTTTCGTGGGTGAATACCCACTTCATCAGATACATGTGTATTCACCCAGGAAAGCTCATGCTCCAAAATGTCTGTTAGTCTATAAGGTGCCACAGGACTCTTTGCTGCTTTTACAGATTCAGACTAACACGGATACCCCTCTGAAAATTGGAGAATTGATCTGAAATCAATAGGATGAAATTCAGTAAAGGTATGTGCAAAGTATCACACGTTGGAAAGAAAAATCAACTACAAAATGGGGATTAACTGGCTAAAGGATCTGAGGGTTATAGTTAGGGCCCTACTGAATTCTCTGTCTATTTTGGTCAATTTCACAATCATAGGATTTTAAAAATCATAAATGTCATGATATCAGATATTTAAATCTGAAATTTCATGGTGTTGTAGGTTAGGGTGCTGACTCAAAAGGAGAGTGTGGAAGGGATCTCATGATTTTTTTAAGGGGGTCACGGTATTGCCACCCTTACTTCTGGGCTGCTGCTGCCAGCAGCAGTTCTGCCTTCAGAGCTGGGCAGCTGGAGAGTGGCAGCTGCTGGCTGAGAGCCCAGCTTGTAGAGGTAAGAATATCATGGCATGGTATTGCCGCCCTTCTGTGCTGCTCCCTTGACAGCTGGGCCCACTGCTAGCAGCTGCCACTCTCCGGCTGCCCAGCTCTGAAGGCAGCAGCCATAAGTAAGGGTGGCATAGTATGGTACTGCCACCCTTACTTCTGTGATGCTGCTGGCAGAGACCTGCCTTCGGAGCTGGGCACCTAACCAGCAGCTGCTGCTCTCTGGCCACCCAGCTCTGAAGGCAGCATAGTGAGGATAGTAATACAATGGACGCCGTACAATAACTGATCCCCTTTTTGGTTGGGACCCCCAGCTTGAGAAATGCTGGTCTGCCCCGTGAAATCTGTATTGTATGAGGAAAAGTACACAAAAGACCAGATTTCATGGAGGAGACCAAATTTCATAGTCTGTGACACATTTGTCATGGCCATGAATTTGGTAGGGCCCTAGTTAAGTTACAGTGGATCACAAATTGAATGTGAGTCAACAATGTGATGCAGTTGCGAAAAAGGCTTATATTGTTTTGGGGTTTACCAGCAGGGGTGTGGTATGTAAGATGTGGGAGGTAATTGTCCTGCTCAACTCATGCGCTGGTGGGGCCTCAGCTGGAGTACTAGTTCCAATTCTGGGGGACACACTTTAGGAAAGATGTTGATTAAGCTGGAGAAACTCCAGAGGAGAGCAACAAAATTGATAAAAGGTTTAGAAAACATGGGGAAAAGGTTAAAAAGAAACAAAGGCCATGCTGAATCTTGAGAAAAGAAGACTAAGGGGGCACCTGAAAACAGTCTTCAAATATGTTAAGGGCTGTTATGATGAGGGAAGTAGGGCAAGAACTAATTGGCTTAAGCTGCAAGAAGGGAGATTTAGGTTAGATATTAGCAAAAACCATAAGTAGTAGTTACATTCTGGAACAGGCTTCTGAGGGAGGCTGTGGAATCCCCATACCTGGAAGTTTTTAAGAACAGGCAGGACAAACACTAGTCAGGGATGGTCTAGGTTTACTTGGTTCTGTCTCGGCACAGGGCGCTGAACTAGATGATGCCCCAAGGTCTCTTCCACCCCTACATTTCTATAATTTTATGATTTTAAGTCACCTAGGCCCAGATCCTCAATGGTATTTAGGTTCCTAATTTCCACTGATTTCAATGCACATTAGGAGTCTAAATACTCTTGGAGTTCTGGGCCTTAGTCTTCCTGTATCTCAGTTACTCACCCATCTGTAAAATGGAGACTCCATTTCTCTCATCCTCGTCTATTTGGACTGTAGGCTCTTCATGGCACAGACTTCCTCTTCCTCTGTGTGTCTGTAAGGGGTCCCAGTCTCACTGGGGCTTCTGTGCACACAATATTGCAAAATGTAGAATAATGAAATAATTAATATTTTCCTTTAATCAACTGTAATTAAGGTCCTGCATGTTTTCTCTGGACCAACTGATATGCAGATGACATTTAAAGCAGTGCAGGGAATGTAGCACTAACCCTCAGAGATGTCCTAAGCTTGAGAAGGAAAACCATAGAACTCTTCTTGGCAGTCTACATTAAATTCAGATTAATAGAGACTTCAGTCAGTGATTTGTTCAATTTGTGAAATACACTATTGACAAATAGCCCAAGAACCACACTGTAATGTTTGATTAAGACCTACTGAGATCTGTGGATTCATATGGAGGGCTAAAGAGTCTGTTAGCAAAACAAGTGCAAACAAGAAATTATTGCTAATGTCCTACTAAATTACAAAGCTGCTCATGCACAGAAATCAGGGGCCAGATTCTGATAGCAGTCAAATTTGAAAGTAAGTCAGATAAAAACAATAAGTTTACTCCATACTTGCAGATTATAAACTGGGAGCAGAATTCCTGCCTCTTCTCCGCTGTTCTGTCCTCCTCTCCCTTTTCTTATTTTTCTGTTTAGATTATCCCTACCTAACGAATCCCCGCCCCAACCCTTCTCAAAACAAGAAAAATTGTGGAACCAAGTGACATTTGCTGGCATTACACTGATCACTCTGCCTGTGTGTTATACCCCTTTCCTCCAACCTATGTCTACCTTGTCCATTTAAATTGTAAACTCTTTGGGGCAGGAACTCTCTACTACTGTGTGTTTATACAGTGTCTAGCACTGTTGGGCCCCCTTCTTGGCTGGTCCCCAGGCACTTCTGTAATAAACATGATTAATAATAATGTAGTGTAACTATTGTCGCTAAAGGACCGTATCTTACCTTCTCTGATTTCAATGATATCAGGATCAAGTCCAATGTCTTCTGGTGACAGAAGACTCTGGATAGTCCACTAAGTCTATTGAGACAGTGGTTCTAAACCTTTCCAGACTGCTCTACCCCTTTCAGGAGTCTGATTTGTCTTGTGTACCCCAAGTTTCACCTTACTTAAACTACTTGCTTACAAAATCAGACATAAAATACAAAATTATCACAGTTCACTATTGAAAAATTAGTTGCTGACTTTCTCATGTTTACTTTACAATTATAAAATAAATCGATTGGAACGTAACTATTGTACTTACATTTTGGTGTATAGTATATAGAGCAGTATAAGCAAGTCATTGTTTGTATGATATTTTAGTTGGTACTGACTTCATTAGTGCTTTTTATGTAGCCTGTTGTAAAACTAGGCAAATATCTAGTTGAGTTGATGTAATCACTGGAAGATATTCATGTACCTCCAGAGGTACACGTACCCCTGGTTAAGAACTGCTGTGTTAAGACATTTTCTCAAGAAACTCAGAAAGAAGTAAAACTTTCCACAGATTCATAGCCTTGTGATAGCACGCTATCTTCTGAAACCTGGAAGAAAGCAATTTGCTGCAACGCAAGTGTCTTAGGAGGTGTGGGATCATTTAACACTGGTTAACACCTCGGGCATTCTGGAAAGGCTCTGTTACATTAGGTGTATTTCAGAGATTTGTATATGCGCTAAATGAATCTTGCATCTTTGCCTTATAGCTCTGGGAATGTTAGGCAGCTAATTAAGAAATCATAAGGCACAGGTGTGCCAGGTGAAGCTTGGTAGCTTTTGATCTAAATTGAGATGCTCTGGGGATTTAACTTCTCAAACAAGAAGGGCATAAATAAATATATTTTTTTAAGGTTGGAACATGCAAGCGAGCTATAAAACGTGTCTTGATCTACTCGAGTAGGCGAAGTTAGAAGATTGTTTAAGGCATGGGGATTGTTTTAAACTGTGGCATTGTTTTCGTTACCTTGGGCCTATTCCTTTTTCCTTTGGGACTTCCGCCATGGACATAATAGAAGCAGGAATGGGCCCTTGAATATTAACTCAGGAATAAGTCTCTGTAAAGTGTCTTTTTTTTAATGAATGTTATGTAAAGAACCAAAGTCATTCATGATGCTTCTTTTCAATATTCATAATTCAAAAACGAGATAGCTGTAGTACATTCTCTGATCAGTTATTTAATGCGCTTTTCTGGAGCTAGATAGAGTATGTCCCTCTAATTGGCAGCTGAGAAATGTGTTTATCATTAATAGGGGAATGTTATAATAAGGATGATTTTTCTAGGAAACAAACACAGTAGCCTCATGCCACAAGGTTACAGCATAGTGCAGGACTTACTAGGAGAGGGAAGGAAGGGTTGGAAAATATAAGAACACAACTTCCCACTTTTGACACTTGATTTATTATTAGATCCATTCTTGTACTGGCCCCTTTTATTTAAGGTTCTGAGATGGTGGATGCCTTTTTCACATTCAAGTCCCAGCTGCTACTGGCACAAGAAGGGTCAAAATACTGTGTGGGAGGCTGTTCTTGTGTATTTCAGACTGTAGCTAGAAGTGGAAGTACAAGAAATCTTGCAGTCCAGACTTTTCTCCTGAGTTTTCCAGTCTGACTTTGTAGACTTATGAGATTTAAAGCAAACAAATTGAGTTGCTGAACCTTTATGCTATAACTGTCCCTGATGTAACGGAAGGATCCTTAGGTTGCTAGTAGTGATGCACACTCTCTTTCTGTCTCAATCAATCAATGTAACATACAGTATGCCTCTATGGCAGGGGCTTTCGTGGGTGAATACCCACTTCGTCGGATGCATGCATGAAAGCTCGTGCTCCAAAACGTCTGTTAGTCTATAAGGTGCCGCAAGACTCTTTGCTGCTTTTACTGTATAGTTGCATACATGGTACTGGTTTAACAACCGTGATTGTAAAAATATTTATGCATCTGAGTAACAGTAAAGAAAATGATGTAATGGATAAAAATAATCCGAATAATTGATGTTTTGATGTCACACTATATAGTTGAGGTTTTTTCTTTCAGTTAGGCACAGTCAGCAGAGTTCTTTTGTTTGCGTATTATGCGGGCAAATTTGCTATATGATAAATGTATGCTGTTGACTTATTGCCAGATTTCCCTAAGGTAAGAGGCTCATTTTCATCTTCTATTTTCAAAATGAAGCCTTAAATCTAATTATATCTTGAAGTAAAATAGCTATGATATGTTTTATGTAAGTAAAAGGACTCTCATTTAATGTTCTTTGTGTTACTAGTTTTACAGTAAGTAATGAATTGTATTGTAGATGTCATAGATATTACAGATATTTATAGAATCTACTTGACGAAGCATTTTTAATGAGCTATAAACTACTCTGGACATAGATTAAAAAATATACAGTTTTACAATAACCTAAAGTTTGTCAATAGGATTCTGACACTTGGGAACATAAATTGGCTTTGATCCAGGCATGTTTGATCACTGATTTCAATGCAGATCAAAAGCAGCATATTTTATTTATTTTATACATTGCACCTAAAAATGTTTCCAGTAGGTAGAAATGGGCAGTTTTCACTTGCTATTTCTTTTGGTTATTTTCTTCCCAGCCAACCATTTGGATCCAGATTGTGAAGACAGGAACATCCCTGATACAAAACAGCATAGTCTCTTATGACGCTCATCATCTCTGATGCTGGAGATGTTATGGGAAATCACCCTGCTAATGCAATTGTATCAGGAGTTGCAGGGATGTATTTTGTGAGTCATTGGGAGAGTCCTCTTGTATTATATTGGAAAATAATGTTTTAGCAGATAACTGCAGAAACTCACACTAAACCAGATACCTCTTTAAGTCAACATCCACAAACACTGTTAAAACAGTAATAAACATCAGAATATAAAGCATGCTACAGCAGCATCAGTTACCATATAGCTTTTGTAATCCTTGTACAGTCTATGGTCTGGAAGGTGTTTCTCTGTGAAACAATAAAAAGCATCAAACAATCTCATCATAACTGATGGCACGGCCCTTTTCCTAACATAACAGATCTGGAGGGTGTTTTATAGCTTTTCCAGGGAGATGACATGAGCATGGAGATGAGCCTTCTGCAGATGCTAGGTGGAAGGCCATATCTTAGGATCCACTATTAGATTTGAAAAAAGTTTGTCAGCAGCTGGAGGGTTTGTTAAATTAATGACCTCTCCCTACACAAACATATAGGAGATTGACCATATGGTTATGTGTATATGGTAATTATCCTTCAAAGAGTTGGATGGCTTTGACATAATCTGTATGTCCCAGCTATGTTAGTTCCAGCATTCCACAGAAGCAAGATTCTGCAATCTGATATAGTTAAGGTCCTACCAAATTCATGGTCCATTTTGGTCAATTTCGCAGTCACACAATTTAAAAATAATAAATTTCACAATTTCAGCTATTTAAATCTGAAATTTTTCAGTGTTGTAATTATAGGCATCCTGACTCAAAAAGGAGTTGGGGCGGGGGTCACAAATTATTGTAGCGGAGGTTGTGGTACTACTACCCTTACTTCTGTGCTGCTGCTGGCAGCAGCGATGCCTTCAGAGCTGGGCAACTGGAAAGTGGCAGCTGCTGGCCGGGATTCAGCTCTGAAGGCATCGCTGCTGCCAGAACCAGCACAGAGGTAAGAATGGTATGGTATGGTATTGCCATTCTTACTTATGTGCTGCTGCTGGTGAGGTGCTGCCTTCAGAGCTGGGGGCCCAAGTAATAGCTGCTGCTCTCCGGCTGCCCAGCTCTGAAGACAGCACAGAAGTTAAGGTGGCAATACCACACCCCCCCTAAAATAATCTTGTGACCCCCCCAACTCCCTTTTGGGTCAGGACCCCCAATTTTGGAAACACTCGTCTCCTCTGTGAAATTCATTGCAGTGAATTTGGTAAGGCCCTAGATATAGTACATTATCAGATCAGGCAAACGTAAATTAAGGTAACCTTTAAGTTAGAGTTTGGTTTTTCTAACAAATTAGCTTATGATGATATATTCTGACATGAAGCCACATGTATGAACCATTGTATGTACTCCAATTTATAATTGCTTTGTAACAGGCTGCAACAGGCTAACACCATCTGTTAACTATTTTTAAATTATTTTTTTACATGTCTTTACAACATATTCCATTGCATCTTATAATAAAGCAATTTTTCTTGAATACATTAGTTCTTCTTCTTCATGACATTGCCTCTGCAGATCCCCACTATGAGATTGCATGCCTGGCCACATGATAACTGAATCCATTTCAAAGCAGTTAGCCAATAGAGGAGAGTGTATACGCCCTTCTGTTCCAACAATCTAGAAAGAGGGGTATTGAAACTCCAACACTCAACTTTCCTTTCTTTCCATCAGCCTGATCAGAATGGAACACAATCAGCATTTCTACTGGTGAATAGTTTTAGTTTAAAATATTTGTTTTTGCCTAAGAAGGTGTTAGTGTATTCAGTGAGAAAGATCCCAGTCCTATTCGTCTAGTTCTTTGCCTAAGAAATCTTCACATCCATCAGGCAAAGACATGCTCATAGCAGCCTCTTCTAGGTTTCAACCTTGTTGGAGAAGTTCTTGTGTATATCAGGACACAAGGTCTTCAGGTTATTTTCCTGTGAGAAAAGCAGCCACATATTCTAAGAATTGAGATTCTTTGGATTTACCTTCTTCCTGTTCTTCCTAAAAGGGGAAACATAGAGGTGAACAAGCATCCAATAATGTACACCTCTGGATCTGGTAGGGACTTAGTCAAAGGTTAGGTCCAGTTATATCCCAAATACAGACAGCCACTTTTTAACCCATGGTCCATGCCTTCCTGCTTAATTTGATAGTCTTTACATAAGAAGCCACAGGCTTCTTTCCGGTATCAGACAGCCTGATCTTTCCATTCCTCTTCTTCAAAGGGGATTCCAGGTCCATCATGGTTCTCTAGTTAATGTGGGGGAAAAAATCAGAAGTTACCAGAAATGTAGATTGTCATCTTTGCCCATCTTGGATTCATCTGATTTTTTTTTCTGTTGGCTCTAGTGGACCTAGAGGACCTAGAACTGACCTTAATTTTAGTTTTCAGTTGTCCAGGTTATTACAGGCATAGAAGGATATTTCTGAATCAGTGCATCCTCATCCAATAGTTTAAGGTCATTCCAAAATCTCCTTCTATTTCTATTTGGGAATCCTGCTCATAATAATTGTAGTAGAATGGTCACTAAGGATTAACTGGGTATTATGGGTTGGAGTCATGTTTCATCCACCCTCACATCCTGTTTACTTAATGACAGTATTCCCCACACGCTGTTGTGATGCAGTCAAATTAAATAGCAAGTTCCTAGCCTGCAGTGCTATGAATAGATTTATTTTTGTTGCACGGAGTGGTCTCTTTACAAAAAGACTATACAGGATGTGGCCCAATCTCTTCCATAAATGGAGGCTACAGAATGTGTGCTAGTGCTAATCCTTTCTTTTGCATCTCTGAGGAGAAAAATCCCTGCTTTGACTTCTCAAGATTGGTCAAGGCCTTCTGGATACATAGTTCCATATCTCAACAGGAGCACAGGAAGCACCTCAGGTTCAATGAGGAAACTGTGGTTGGTTATACCAGATATAATACTTACTTGGGAAAACAGCAACTACAAGGTTGTTTGCTGGGTGTCTGGCAGGTGTGGCTGCTAACCTTTGTTATCAAGACTGCAGGTGTTTCCATGTATACACAACTGGCTTCTAAGGGCCTGAACTTATCAGGGTGTGATTTATGCTCTGAAGATAACTTGTTCTCTATCCAGCACTCTAAGGATAAGAGAGATTATGGGAAAGTTGGTCTTAGTTCCACACAGGTTCAAGATTTATAAAGGCTTCTCTGGATTAGTTTGTCATCTTAGAATATCCAGGGAAGACTTCTGGTAGGTGTTCTTAAAAATGAGATCTAGACATAGTGGCCCCATCTGGTACTACCAAGACACATGAACTAATTGGGGCTGAAGTCCATCTGGTTTGATTTCATGATCCCCTCCCCTCCCTAATTAGATGGAAGGCAGGGGTAGGTCTCACAGATACCCCAGTTGTGTCAAATAGCAACGGATCAGTGGGACTGGTATGACTTTAAAAAGGATTGTCTCTCTACTTAGAGACTTGGCCTCAGCAGTAAGGTCAGGGATGAAATCCTGGCCCCATGAAAATCAATGGTAAAGCTCCCATGGATTTCAATAGGCCCAGGATTTTGCCCCAGGTCTTTGCTCACTTTAGAAATCACTGTATCTGATGGCTTGGATCCTAGGTTGTTAAAAGGGAAATTCTTGTATTTCTCCGGGAAAGTCAAATGTGTGCACAAAACTCTTCTATTAGGGGGTCATGTCTGTAAGTGGAAATTATTTAAAGATTTGGATAGTCCAAAGAGGCTCATCTAGTCCCTTGTCCCTTTAATGGTCACCTTACATTATCCTTTATTATTGAAAGATTCTGGATTGCCTTGAGATATGACCAAAAGTTTCCTGGCTGCCATCTCTGCCTTCTATGTGCCTGTGCGAGAAGCTCAGTCTTTTGTCATCCTTTGGAAAACAATATACTGTATATAAATTTAGATAAATGTGTATGTTGAGAATCTTAACTTGCAAGTACATGATATTGAGATCTTGGATCTCACAATTTCTCTGCAGGCTCCTCTCTGTCTATGCTCCTTGCATTTGTCATTGAAGGTTCTGTCACTCTTGATGATAGCATTGTTAAGGACAGTTTCAGAACTGCAGGCATTAGTGGCAGATAACGCCTGGTAAAAATGTTCATAAGGATGAAATTGTCCAGCATTCTAAGGCAGAAATATTGTGATAGACATTAGAACCCATCCCAAATTCTTGACTATGGTGTTCTTGGAATTTCATTTAAATCAGAAATTTTCTCTGTCTGTACTTTTCCTAAGACTCATGATCTTCCAAATTATGTCATTACACATCTTGGATGTTAAAAGGACTTTTGTCCTGTCAAAGATATAATTAACACATTTTAAAAAGCATGTTTGTGGCTTCTAATGAAAATTGAAGGGATAGTCGAGAAATGATCTAAGCAGACAGGCTACGTGCTCCCTGATGATCCTGTACTGGAAGGACTTCATGACTTTTTATAAGATGGAGAAGCATCTTCAGCGCTATCTCTTTGCCGGAAAGGCTACTACCTGGAACTCACTCAATGCATCTCTTTACAAAATGTTGTTCCCCGAATACTTGGTCCAGATCAGATTGGATGCTTCATACAAGAGAGAAGTGTTGTAGTTACCCTCCCTTTCCCATTTTCTTCTCCTGAGGAGTATCACTGCTAGCAAATTTTCTAACGTGGGGATTTGTAGAGGCAAAGCAGAGAAGGAGCAAAAAGGGTTATCTAGCAAGGTAATTTTGTTCTCCAAAAGTATTGTGTCCATAGACTCATAATGACTCAAGCTCCTTACATTCGATTTGTACACTTAAAGGATTTGGATGGAATTAAAGAGGAAATGAGGTCCGTTTGCAGGGTGGGGGCCTTTATATAATTTATTCTAGAATACTGAAACATAGGGTCACCTATTTCCTCTATGGCTACCTGCTTTGAAATGGGTTCCATTGCTGCATGGCATGACAACTGTTCCATAAGCTGGATCTGCAGAGGCAACACATTTGAAGAACAAAAACTACTTCAGTAGGTAGCCGTTTGTTAATATACTTATACATGATAGCATATTCTTAAAGAATTATTTAAATAAACTGTAGTGTTTGACACAAGGATACTGTGATATAGTTTTCATTTACAGGGTGAAATCCTAGCCACACTGAAGTCAATGGCAAAACTCCCATTGACTTGTATGCGGCCAGGATTTCACCCATAAGCTCTAGGAAAATTGGTTCCAAGCAATTTGTAGGGTTGGCTCGCTTAGCCACTTGTGAACTATGGGTTCATCTCACACTCCTCATCACCATGTATTTATTCTTCTTGTCTTTCTACACAGAATATTTCAAAATTGCTCAATAATACCATTTGCAAAAAATAACAGGTTTCCCCAAACTTATCTTTATTGTTTTATCACCAACAACCATAATCATCTGAAGTGCTCAGTGTGAATCCATTGAAAGGATGGCCAAAATAATGTTGACATTGAGCTTTTTGGGATGATCTCATCTAACTCATTCATGGCTCAGTTTTGCTCTGCTACTGAAGAATTATGGGATGAGAGTGACTGCCATTTTGAACAAACCCACTAAGGCACTGCATGCTTCTTTATCTTTATATGGCTCTAAAGAGTCGAGTAAGAGGGGTAAACACAGTTTCATTCAATGTGAATGCTGCATTTTAAAAATCTCTTCTGATTCTTGCCAATATGCCTGCAAAATATATTTTAATTGAAACTTTCACTGCTAGGATTTTGCACTGCCAGGTAACAGACATCAGAAATATGCAAACAGATGGATGATCAAGTTCATTAATGTTTGTGAGATGCTTTGATATGCTAAGGTGATGAGAACAGAGAAATGTTTATAAACAAATAAACAATGTACTAAAGTATGAAGACAAAGAAATAACAGATGGCATTATGGGTATGTCTACACAGCAAAGAAAAACCCATAGCTGGCCTGTGCCAGCTGACTTGGGCTCAGGCTGCAAATCTGTTTTTGCTGCGTAGACTTCTGGGCTCAAGCTAGAGCTGAAGCATTGAGATCCTGTCACTTCGCAGGGTCCTAGAGCCCAGGCTCCAGCCCAAGCCCGGAAGTCTACACAGCAATGAAACAGCCCTGCAGCCCAAGCCCTGTGAGCCTGAGTTAGCTGACATGGGCCAGCTGTGGATGTCTAGTTGCTGTGTAGTCATACCCTCAAGCACAATGTTGACCAGCATTTCATCTGTGAGATTTCCTACTTCAGCTGAAAAGCTTCACAATGGTGTTTCACAGCAAACACTCACAGTATTTCAAGCCATCGGTGGGAAAGGCGGAAGAACAGGACATTGTCGTTATATTGTCCTTCACTATCAAAAGTTACCTCAAGTTCTTCAATCATACCTCAGTCTTTGGCTTCATGCATTATTAAACAGTCTTGGAAACGTCTGCAACCTTTGGGCAATAGCTAACTGTGATTGTCCTAAAAATAGGTCAATGTTTGTATAATGCTTGTGGCTTTTGTGGTGCAAAATATATTTTTCTGTTTACTTTGACTGACTTTCCTCTCACCCCACCCCATTTTTTGACTGTTTTTTTCTAGCTGCATTGCCCTCTGTTAAATATTGTTTCACTTCAAGGATATTTGCAAGACTAGGAAGCAAGCAGGACATTATAGTACTTAGAAATACCAGGATTTTTTTGTCACAGACACACTGCAACTGTTATTGTTAGTGGCAAGCATGTTTAAAAATGGCAGTAAAAGGTTTTGGTATATGCTAGGAACCTTGATGTGGATATGTTGCATATATTCCTGGTTAAGATGCACCTTGTTTCAGAGGGATGGTCAACTGATATTTGCTGTTTGAAGAGCATACTTGAAAGCAAGGAATTAAGTTTGAACTTTGGGTTTTACTGTAAGCAGTGCTGGTTGCAGGACAAGTTAAGAAAACATATGGACTCCTACATGCTCTATCAATATATACTCAAGGAAAGTTATTGTTTCTTAATTTTGAATTAGAGTGATCATAAAAGTCAGGATTGGTCTCAAATGAGAATTTTGCTGAATGCAGTAATTTGTTTAATTATATTTTGTGTGAAAACGTGCTCACTTTTTGTACCACCAATGATACTTCTCTGAAAATGAATGAAAATTCATTGTAGTATATTTTTGCACTGAAAACAAACATTTGTGCAATGTTTTCCACTCAAACACAGGCACATTTTCACCTCTCAAAATCCCAAAATACTCAGCAACATTTCCCCCCATCCCCATTGGTACTTTTCAAGCCTGTTACAAAATGTGAAAAATGTGTGTTTCCAGTTTTTTAAACATATTGTTATGAATATTTGTACATCTTTATCTTAATTGCACCTTGCACTGAGTGCAACAATTACAAACATGAAATTCCACAATGGCACTTGCTACCCAAATCCCTCTCAACCCCAACTATCTGGGCGTGGGAAGATTATAATGAAATCATCCCAACTGTGCTCTTTAAAAATCCCCATGTTTCAGCATCGACTAAGTTGTGTTTTGGAACCAATCTTCTTTGAATGTGTAGTGATCACAGTGTAAGAACATCACAGTGATTTTTACCTTCATGAAAGCAATTATGAACTCTACTTTGACTTGGGAAGGTTCTGGATTAGGCCTTTAAAATATTGATTCACTAAGTCTGAGAAAATAAAAGTAAAATCTTACTGGTGGGAGGCATTACATTGATCCTCCTTAGACTTAATCTTAGCAAGGGATAACTTGAAATGAAGTCTGTCCCTCTTACAGAGGTTCTCTGCACTCCTCTATTGTCCAAGTAAAATGACCATCCCATGCAATAAATGTGAAGTTAAAAATGTAGACCTGGTCTTTAGAAGAAGATTGAAGTCATCACCACCTGTCTGCATCTCTGCCATTTCCCTGACTTGGGAACAAGCTTATGAATTGTTAGAGAGGTCTCAGTTCTCTCTGACAAAAAGGGACTCATTCCCAAAGGGGTAAATTCAAACGTTTCTCATTCTTCTCCAGTCCAGCAGCCTAAAAGTAATGCAGCCAAGATCAACCCTGTCACTCTGAACCAAGGCTTCTCCATCTCGGGGCTTTTTCTGCTGAAATGATACATCAGTATCCACCTCCACCTTATCAGCCTGAAGTACAGCAAAAGGATCCACTGGGAATTTTACGCTATCTTAGCCTTGGAGATGAGGAGACACTAGCCTGGAGAAATCAACCCTGCCTCTTTCAAGCCAGCCTAACAGCACATGAGGACTCTCAACTCAGTGTCAGCTTGTTGATACCCAAGGCACTATTATGGTCTGATCTGGCACTTGGGGACGGAGATATCCCAGCAAACAAGAAGTGCAGCTCAGCAGTCTCAACCTGATCACCTCCAGAGCCTTTATGCTGTCTAAGGTGCACACACAGCTCCTTCCTTCTTTTCATAATGAACTCTCATAGAACATGCATGATGCTTCGCCTTTGGCAGCCCCAATCCAGGAGCCTCCTGCAGCTTCATATTTCATATGCTGTGTGAACTGACCCTGATGGTCATACATAACTTACTAACCCTCCTGACATTCCCCAGAGCCTCTTGTAGTACTATCTATCAGAGCACATGGTCAGAGCTTAACACATATTAATAGGTGTAAATTAATTATTGTTCCTGCAGCTTCAAACAGACTTCCTCATAGTGACCATCTATTGGGATGTATTTATTCCACTACTTCCAACATGAAAGCTGGGAAAAGTTAATGTACGTTTTTATCAAAGCTTTTTGGATTTAAGAGAATTCTATCCTTTGTTTCATTTTTGGAAACAATTTTTTTTTCTTGGGTAGTCTACTAGATTTTATTACCTCACCTATAAATGAGCAGACATTTTGTCCTGTGACTGTTTATAAACAGGTTAAATCATAAAATATCAGGGTTGGAAGGAATCTCAGGAGGTCATCTACTCCAACCCCCTGCTCAAAGCAGGGCCAATCCCCAGACAGATTTTTGCCCCAAATGGCCCTCTCAAGAATTGAGTTTACAATCCTGGGTCTAGCAGGCCAGTGCGCAAACCACTGAGCTATCCCTCTCCCATTATAAAATGGAGCCACCTAATGGTTGTTTGTGAGATCTAACAGGTACACATTGCTGGGAAACGGGAAGTAATAGAGACTTTTGAGAGGACTCCAGGAGAGAAGGTGGTCTTAAAGTCAGCGGAGTGATGCTGGTGTGAAACTGGAATCATGCAGTGGTGAATCATGCCTCTTATGTGTGTGTTGCATTTCAACAGTTAGAATGAAATAACGGACAAAAACTCCCTGGGTTAAATAATTAAAAACTTTCTCCCCTTTGGAACATAATGTCTGGAACATTCCTACACTGACACGGGCTAGGAGACCTAACGGGTTTTTCACATCTCTGACTTCTATGATTATCTGGTAGTTTGGAAATGATTGAGGTATAACGTATGGCTGTTAATATTAAAGTACTTGGTAATTTTAGGAAACCTGATATTCAGGTCCCCAAAATAAGATAAATGTTCTTTCCCTACATGGATCCTGCCACACACTCTGACCACAGATGATATTACTTTGGGGCCATGTTTCAGGAATGTTGTGTGTCCTCCGGACTTGTGGGAGCATCTTGAACTGCAGACGTTAAGTAGACTAGGGAGAATCCAAGGTCGTCTTGCTGTAGCCATAGTTCAGAACCAGGATTTGGGAGATGATGATGGTGGGAATGAAGGTAAAGTCAAGCTAAAGTCTAATAGCCAGCAACCACAGAAGCTTAATGATTCCACAATAATGTCTACCATAAAGGAGTATAACAATGCGAAAAATGCAGAATAAGAAGGCTTAATTCAGGACCCAAAGAACCAGAAAGAAAGAAGTGAGTGCTATAGTCAGACATTAGATTATACAATAGTACAGTTTGGATTGGATACCTAATATAACCAGTGTATATCTAGTTAAGGGATCATTAATACAGTAAAATGGAGTAAATTGCCCAATCAGATTGTGGTGAATTCAGTTCTAGAAAGGATACATATATACAGAGAGAGAGAGAGAGAGAGAGAATATTAACACTATTGGATATATCTATTGAGACATCTTTGTATAATTTGCAATTTTTATTTTAAATTAAGGAATGTGAAACAGTAGAAACTTAGGTTTGAGGGGAGAAATGGACATTTTAGAAGTGTTGGAAATCTTATATCTTGAAGTCACTTTTTACTATAATTAAAAAAGTATCAGAGGATATCTACATTTGCATGAGGAACAATATGTCCATAAGGGAGAATCTTCCTTATCAACGATTGTCATTGTACCCAATGGCACAAAATATAACATACTGTAAATTTTCTCTTCAGTAACACTGAACTTGATCGAGCTCATCTTATAGTCAGGAAAATTACAACTTTTCCAATCCATAAGGTACTGCTGAGCTTAAAACTAATTTCTGATCTCTCTGGCATGATGAGATACACCAGCATCAAATAAGTATCACAGCCCACAAAAACTCAGATAATAGTAGTGTTAAAGAATATTGCACTGTACAAGAACACTGAGGATGATGCAAATTGTATTTTGATCAAATCCAAGAATTTTGAAACAGTGGAAAGAATAACAGAGAGGACCTCTCATTCTGAGGTAGCTAAGATTAAGGTATAGTGACTCCTAACTGGTATGTAGGTGGGATATATTGTCATACCTTACAAGCATGTCAAGTTGTGAATTGCTGTGAAGTACACAGAAATATGCCTGCATAGCCATACACCTGCCCTCTTGCAGACTCATGTGACTTGCCAAAAGGGTATTGTTGATTTTTGTCATGTTTAAATCATTCTTCGGGATTCCCGGAAGAAGATTTCTGGAAAAAGTAACATCATTCATTATAGCTTTCCTGAAAGATGCCTGTAACACAGACCACTACTATCTTTAAGTAGTTAACTGGCCTTAATTTATACTCACATATAAACTTACCTGAAATGGACAGTATTGAGAGCATAAGATTGCACAGAATTTACCAGGACCCTACATTAATGCTCAGATACTATGGTGAAGGAGATCATAAATAGGTAGGTAGACAGATTGAATAGGATTATATGATTGTGGAGAAAGAGAGAGAGAGAATGATAGGCATGTGGATTCTTAATGGCATATTGTCATCTAGTCTCAGCAGAAAGAGGAAAAAAAGACTGTCATCTTCCCCGTAGGCTGTGCTATAGATCTGCATCACACAACAGTAGGTGTAGACATACTGGACCAAGTCATGTAACAGATCAGTACAAATAAACTGCATGTTCTACTGGAGGTAGTTCTAGGTAGGATGGCAGTAAAAAATAAAATGGCTTTATCATTGTAGAAGATGGTGGTGGCATTCACCATTTTCAATATCATACGGTACAGAAAGAGTTTTTTAAAGCTTGCCCTGAATTGTACAAGTATTTAGCAAAAGGCAAACACCATGCAATTCCAGTCATCTGAAAAACTATGAACCACATGAGACCATCACAATGGACACATGGGATGGAAAAGCCATCTGATCTCTCTTCAGGGTTATAAAATGTTAGTTGACTACGCTGAGTTTGATCCTCTCAGGTGTGGTGATCCTCCAGGAAAGTGGCATACAGCTTCAATGTTTGTGGAAATCAATAGAAGTTTAGGGAACACAGAACCTTGCAGGGTCAGGCTGTTTGTCATTAGCAGTTATCTAGTCATATGGTTTCCAACAGTCCCGTATTATATGGGCTGTCTCTTATTTTAATGAAAAATTGGCTGTCCTGTATGGGATGCCTTTTATCCTGTATTTCAACCACAGTGTTACAACTAGCAACCCTGTGTTTGAAAACTCACAAGAGCGCTCAAATTTGGCCCATCTGCCCCTCCATAAATGTTCAGACAGGGGTCATGTCAAATTTGAGTGGCATTGTGACCTGGTGCATGGAGTTGCAATGCCATTCAAATTTGGCCTGTTCACCCTCCAGAAATATCTACAGAGGGGTGTCTGGACCAGATTTGCATAGAACCAGCAGTTCTTCAACTGTGTTGGTAGATGGCAGGAGGTCAGGTGGCCACGTGGGGTGGTGGTCTCTGGGTGACATTTAGGGCAGGAACAAGGAGTCCATGTTCCACTCCCCTTGACCCTGCTCACCTGGGTTGTCAGCTACTCTGAACATGGATGCAAGCCTTTTATGACTCTGCAGTGGTTTCCAGGCTGTGGATCTGGGTTCCATGGGAACAGCTCAGTGCCGGGCTCAGGATGTGGAGCAGGAGACTTGGAGCCAATAATGAAGCTCTTAAAGCCAGGTGAGGGTGTGGATCAGGCAGAGGGGAGGCGCAGGAGGCCATGCAGTGGGGAAAGGCAGAGGAAGATCCTTGAGTGGGTGCCAAGGGGAAGCAAGATTCCCCTGAGCTTTGTGAGTAGGAGAAGCATAGAAAAGCTTAGTCCTAGGCTCCATTTATCCTCTTCAGGATGCATCCAGTCTCCCCTGGGGGTCAACGGTGTCTACTCCTGATCCTCTTCTTTGGTCTTCTGTTGCTCAACCGTTTGGCCAAGTCACATGATGGTTCACTCCCCTTCCGGGATAACTAGAGGTGCAACTTAAAGTTTACAAAGTCCAAATGAACAGTTCTTCTGCCCCTCTTGGGCTTGACTGAGTCCTCTGCCTGGCCCCTTCTCCTGGTCCCTGCAGAGAATCTCTTCAATTGCTTCCTCTTCAGCAAGATTTCCCACTGCTTCCCTTAGCCAGGGACTCCAACTGATAGCCCCTGTGGATCTCCCTGCCTCTTGTGGGCTACATCTCAGGGCTCCTCCACAGGAACCTACTCTGCTCCCTGTGGCGTTTCAGCTGTTTTTCTTAATAACTGAAGGGCTGATTTTGATATTTTACAAAGAAGTTGTCATTTACATGCTAAGCATGTACAGAATGACAATTAAATTCCTGCAGTAGAACAAATAAGACATATTTCAATAATCAGCTACTCCAGAACGATAATCTCAAGAAATCCCACTGATTGAAAATAAATTCACACCCGAGAGGACTCATTTACACTAATAAACTTTTCCAGAGTATTACAATTATTAGATGCTGATTATTAATATTATGTACCAATTTTAGATAAATATCATGGTACATTTTAGTGTCTGTAAATATGCTATGTGGACTATCTTCTAAGTATAAAATGATTCAACTCGTGCTTGTAAAAACTCCACTTAAATACATAAAATGAATCTCCTTGTGACAGATAATTGGCTGTTAGCCTATATTTTTGTTATAGATTTAACTTCATGCCAATGTACACAGGTGTGCTGACTGGCTGTTCTTGACTTCCAAGGTACCCTCTTTTGGCAGGACAATAAATTGTTGCATAATAAGATTATTCCCCCACTTCAATCTTAAGTTTTTTCAAAATTTGTATTTTAAACTTTTGTAAGAGTGTATGTGCGGGAGAGAAAAATACACTGTGTTGTCATGAAGTATGTTTCCATTTATTGTTTGAAGTGCTCAGGGAAACAGCAACATGTCGATAAGATGTCTGCAAATAGTCTGCAAATATATACATTCACCAGCTTTATATCAATTAGTCTGTTTCTTAGTTTATTTTTCACACTAAGATACTATGTTGTTGTCAGACTACATTTATTTCAGGAAAAAGTGCAAGTGCCATGTGTACAGTATGCTTTAAATGCATACAGTGGATGAAATTCACCCTTGTACAGAGAGGCCTATGCTCTACTTAAGTCCAGCTAAAGGCCTAGTTTGAAAACCTGGGGTGAAATCATGGCCCTACTGAAGTCAATGGGAGTCTTGCCATTGACACCAATGGCATGTCATCACTGCAATGTAAGCCCACGGTTAGTGGTACTTGAGTCACCTGACCTGTGTTAGAGACCCAGGGTTTGAGCATCTACACTGATTCTTAACTCTGTGTTAAGAATTTTCTAACCTGGGCTCAAATCTGTTGCCAACCAGTTTAGTATTGAAAAGTTGACCATAAGTAAAGTGGTGGTGGAGGTTTCTGAGGCAACCAGCCATGTGGTTTATCCCAAGGAGGTGGGCTTAAAAGATACTCTTGAAGTAATTGCTAGCTTTGAGAAAATAGGGTTTTCAGACTGCTCTGGGGCCATCGATGGGACTCATGTGCCCAAAGTTTTCCTTTCTCAAGGAGCACATGAGTACATAAATCAAAAAGGGTACTACTCTATTGTTATGCAGGCCCTCATTGACCACAGATGTCAATTTATGAACGCCCATGTGGGCTGCACTGAGAAAGTTCATGATGCCAGGGTTTTTTGCCAATCAGAAGTCTACATTCATAGATTTGACTTATGAAACCAAGCCTTTATTTCAGAGGCCCTTGGCAAAAGGTGGTTTAATTATACGCTTGGAAGGTGCAGATTGGTTGTTGAATGTGCTGTGGGCAGATTGAAATCTCACTGGAGATGTTTACCGACCTGTTTGGAAGTCTACTGTGGCTTGCTGTGGTCTTCACAATCATTGTGCAGCCAGAGGTAAGCCATTTCTCCCCTAAATGGACCTATGACAGCAAGGGGCCTCTGAATTGGTACCCTCAGCCAGAAAGTGCACCTAATACAGCTGGAGCTGTACCTGGGCAACAGAAGTCAGGCATGCTTTATGCTTCCACGTTATGGACTTGCATAGCCCAAGGGAAGAGGGGGAATAGTACCTGTATGAATATGCTTGAGGGGGATGGGGCTGATTGATTGGGGGGTGCAGTGCTTGGAAGGGGCGGGGGCTTTATTGCCATGCAATGAACTTATGAATGACATGATGACTTATGAAATGGGGTGAGAGTGGGGGATGATTCACAGTACAGATTCATATAAGGAAGTGATTGATGTGGATTGCTGTACCTAACTAACAAAGGAATAGTGTCTGTTTACTAATTCCTAAATGTTCCTGATCATGTGTTTAGCTTTATTATTTCAAATACTGATGGTATGATGAGATGCAGTGATAGCACTACATTTTCTTGAAGACATAAAAAGCTTTATTCATGAACATGTAATAAAACAGCACAACATTTACCCATTGCAAGGAGTGCCTGCTGCCATTACAACAACATAACAGTTACAACAGAACCTTTCCAAAACAAAATAAGTGCATGACCAAGTGCAAACATGACAAACTCCCTACCACTGCATGTCCTCTGGCCCCAAGTTCTCCTTTGCCTTCTCTCCCCAATTTCAGTGCAGTTGGCATGGGGGTGGGGGCATTCATAGGAGAAGGGCTAAAGATGGAGGACTTCATGGGGCTAAGTTACCCTGCCCAGCTGCTCATGATGCCTGATTGCATGTGCCAACCAGCCATGGAGTTTTCAGGCTGTTTCTGAACTGAGGGTACATCACAGGGGAATCAGGTGGTGGTGTGGGAGAGGCAGTAGGAGCCTTTATGCTTGCAGCCATGATTGAGATGAACCAAGCAAACATTTCTCTCTGCTGAGTTCTTCCCTCCTCCTTTAGCCACCATTCCTGTTCCAGGGACTGCATTGCAAGTTCCTGCTCCCACACAGAAACCCTGTCCTCAAACTGTGCTGTGAGCCTCAGCCTTCCCTCCTGCCTCTGGGCAAGCTTTTCCTCTAGTGTTAAGTCCGTTTGTTTCTGGCACTGGAACTTCTTGTAGGCCATCTCCAGAACTTCAATCATAAGTTGACCATGGAAGCACTTCCGCTTGGAATGGTCTGTGAAGGTATGTTTGGCCAGGCTTGTACTGCATCGTGGGTGAGCTATGGAGGTACAGTAGCCAGTAGAGGTCAAGGAGCCTGCAGCAGGACAAGACAGAGGGTTATTGTCTGAAACAGCTCAGTGGAGGAGCACAGAAAAAATTCTTGTAGAATTTCAAGAACATGGAATATTATATTTCAAAACTGAACGTCAATGTATCGTGGAAGGGATGCTTCAGACCACAGAATCTCCTTGAACATAGCCTGGTCAATGGCAGTTAAACAAATGCAGAGACAATGGTAAGGTGAAAATTCAAAGCTGTTTTTGTTTTATAAAAATTGCATACCTACCTGGGGAAGGGGCGGGGAGCAGTCTGGCTACAAAAGCTTTTTCAATCATTTCAGGTCTTTCATGTTTTGGAGAATATATCTGTTCTTATGCTGCCCTATTTGCAAAAGGAGATGTTATTCCAAGCTGTTGGTGGGAAACCTGCAATTTATGCAGCTGAAATAGCCAAATGTATAGTGACTGACTATTGCATCTGTGAGTGGAGTGGGCTGGTCAGCTATCAAGGTGGCCCTGGAAAATATGCCCTTTCCCGCAATGTGACTACCTATCTGAAATTCCTGCTTCAGGAAAACTTTGCAGCTATCAGCACCTGGGATTGGATCAGAATTCATGAGGAAACTAACAGGAGTTAGATTCCACATAGCTTATGCTGTTATGGCTGCTTGCAAACACATAGAACCTCACAGTCTTTCTTCTCCCCTCCCCCGGCACATTTCTGGACAAAAATTAAAACCCTCGTTGTACTTGGGATAAATAATTTTGTCACTCATGGCCTGCTTCTAACTGAAATGGACTGGATTTGGAAATGGAACACATTTTCACTCCTCCTCCCCTCAGAGTTCACTGTTCCCAGGTGACAGGTTTCAGAGTGGTAGTCATGTTAGTCTGTATCAGCAAAATAAATGTGTTAGTCTCTCAGGTGTCACAAGAACTCCTGGTTGTTTTTGTTCCCAGGTGGGAACCATAGACCGTTGAGTGGTTACAGAGTGGTAAACTTAAAGGCACGGCAATATAAGGTTATTCTTTTTAAGAAACAGGAATGGCACTAGCAAAATTCTGTGCTTTTCCAGTACAAATATTCTTTCAAGGTGTTCTCCACTCTTTGCATTTCCAGGTCACCATTTTGAATTCCATGTGGTGGAGTGGAGGGGCAGAGAAGACACCAAGGTGCCGGTATGCAATCTGCCATTAGTGGATACATGCTGCTGGCTGTAGCTTCTCATAACTTTTGCATTGGCTCATAGAGTGGAAGTCCCTCCTATGATTGTATTAATAAACATTAAAATGTAGCTGGAAAGCCTCCTCTGGGGCTGGTTTCAGCAACAGAGTGACTTAATGGTCTTCACTTGGTGCCTGCTGCTGGCTACCAGTTCCCATGCTGGATTCTAGGGCCAGCAGGGCACCATCCCAGCTGACTAGGTCATCATGCACCACAACTAGCTCTGTGCTCGGCACAGTGCCCAGCACTTGGTCAAACACGTCATGAAATGGACATGATGCTGGTGATTTGCCTGAGGTGTGGTTCTGATCCTTGGTTTTCTGGTACTCACTCTTGAGCTGCTTAACCCACTCCCTACCCTGCTCACTGGTCTGATAAGTTTGTGAAGATGTCAGCTTCTTTGATATTTGCTGGTATGCATGGTCATTCCTGGCAATCTTATGAAGGTTGGCAGTTTTGCTGGCCTCGCATCAGAGATGTACCAAAATCTGGCTGTGCTGCCATGACCATGAAGTAGCGTGCTTTGCATAAGGCTTGTTCTGGTCACTTTCCATTACAAACACAGAAGGCTCTCTGATGGTGTGTTTGCAACTTGGTGGTCAGAAGCCAACGGAAGAGTTAATGCTGACTCAGAGCTGCTGCTGTACACCAAGAGGGTTTGCTTCCATTTTCATTTGAGTCGACTGGAGATTCTTGGGCTAGAGAGGACAAAGGAGGATGGCTTATGGGATTGTGGGGATACTTCCGGCTGACTCCCAGGATCGGAGTCAAGCAGGGCTGCATCTACACTACAGAGCAATAGGGCTCAAACCCTGGGTCCTGGCTTGACTTGGGCTTGGACCCTCTAATCCAGCAGGGTCCTAGGACCCTAAGTCCGAGCCCAAGTCTGAGAGATTTTTATGTAGATGGAAGTGGAGTTTGGGCTTAAGTCTGATGTCAGCTCAGGCTTAAATTTCAGTGTGGACATCCTCATTGGGGCTGGTATTTCAGCCCTGGTGGTACAAAACATATAGGAAAAAGCTCAGTCTGAAACAGACAAGACAAAGGCACAAGTAAGGAGGAGAAAGTGGGAAGTGTTTCTAAATGAAATATGTTGTAAGGAGGGATTTGAAAGATGAGAGGAAGGTTGCTTTATGGACAAATTATTGAAGATCATTCCAAGTACATGAGGCAGCGTAACAGATGTGCAAAGACCACGTCTACTTCCACAAGAGCAGAAAGTGAATGTGGAATAAAAAGAATTTCATCAAAACCAAGAACTTCGAACTGTGCAAAAAGGTTTAGGATGGCTCTTATTTTACCCTAACTGTTCCCTCTATCAAGTCTGAGTTTGCAGAAAAGAGTTGTTTAATCTTCTGCTAATTCCCAGTTGTCCAGAGTTGGCCACCAGACAGGTTGCCATAATTCAGCATGGTTCACTGTCTCCACTCAGGAGGGGGCCAAGCCTGGAATAGCAGAGCTATTTCAGTTCAGCATCGAAGTGTATTGTTTAAACTGTGGTGAGAAGTTGCGTAGAAGTTAGCTGTGCAATCTCTACCCTCGTCCAAGCAATGATATTCTTAAGCTGGTCCTTCACGTTCAAGAGAACTAAAACACTCACAACTTACTTTATTATTAAAGTCTAGATCTCAATGGCTAGCTCTGAAATTCCATATTATGTTAGTATTTTTCCACTGAGATCATGAAAATTCCTTCAGAGCCATTACCATCTCCGAGGAAGTGTATTAGACACTACTTGTAAATGCATACTTGGGGACTTCTTAATATGTGCATTATTGCAGAGCTATTATGTTTTGTAATGTTAAAGCCATCTTGGGAACTTCTTTTAGCATGCTAATTCTTGATTCAGGCTGCAGTCACTGCAGCCTGAATGCATCTGACGAAGTGGGTATTCACCCACGAAAGCTCATGCTCCAAACAGTCACTGCAAAGGAGCAGTTATAGGCTATCATGTCAAGTTTGGCTTAGAGATGCCCTAGGTTAGAAATAATTGTCACCATGGACAAGAAGTCATTTGAGTCTATAGTGTAAGTGCAGATGCTGCATGTTCACTAAAACTCCTTATGAAATATTTATCAAAATCTAGTTTATCTGTATGCATAGTAGTCACTGTGTTTTAAAATTAAATAACTGTTTTTTCTTTTTAAATACCCAAAGCCTTTAATCCACAATGTACACTAATGGATTTAAACATTTTCCGTTGTTTTAAGAGGAATTAAAAAACATCTGAAAGTAAAAGTCCTTTTTGTTGGAGGATTCATATATATGAAATGAGTCAGTCTGGGAAATCAGATGTTGTGCCTCTCTCTCTCTCTCTCTCTCTCTCTCTCTCTGTATGTGTGTGAGAGACACAGAAAAAGCTTTGCACTCAGCTGAAGTTCTAAAGAACAACATTAAATCCAGATTCCTTTATTTTCAGCTGATTTATAACCCCCTGGAAATAACAGCGGGGGGAGGAGGGATGTTACATAATGGAGATACAGACAGATATTATGATTATTACAGTGGTGCAAGAATAGGTGCTGGAGCTAGAGGTTCTGAGGGTGCTGCCACACTCCCTGGCTCGATGTGATTGCCATTATCTACAGGGTTTACAGTTTGGTTCAATGGCTCTCAGTGCCCCCACTATACAAATTGTTCCAGGGCAAGCTGGTACTACCATATATGGTATTGTGGGCAATGGGAAATCCCCTTTTAAAAAAAACTCCTTTGCATCAATGTGCACAAGACGATGTTTGGTAGCTGCTACTGTACTGAGTAGAATTCTTACAAAAAGTCTCATTATGTAACAAAGGGCATGCTAAGTCTATGCCAAGAAAAACACTTGTTCCCAATACACACTCTCTGACAACCCTGTAGAGTATATTCTACCAGGATTGCGAGCCATCTATGTAGCCATTTGAAAGATATTAAAATGAATATGATGAAATCTCTCATTTACTAGGTTGGCAAGAGCAGTAACAGCTCCAGAGGCTATGCCCACAGTTCCCAGGGAGAAGGGTGTCTTTAATGTCTTTCCTTATTGACCTCCTCCATCTAACTGAAGGAGTGTAATGGAGAGGCATATACAGGCTCCTATCTGGAGAAAGTTTATCAAGATACAGGCTGTTGGAGGGATGAAAAATAAAAGGAGGGAGAATAGGGACTGATCGATGGATCGTGGAGTCCTCTTTGTATACGTATATATTTATGCTGAAACGGAAAGATCTTTGTAAAATACCAAATGATATTTCTCTAACCTTGGGGACACCTTGAAATGTAGCAGAGCAATAACTGGGAATGGAAAGGGGTAGGGTTTGATTTTATACTGAGTTTTCATTCTGCAAAATGGAGATGGACTCATTGTAACCTTACGGCCTTTCACTGGAGCTTCTGAGCCCCAAGAAGAAGACCGCCTAACAAAAAGAAGCACTTTGGGAAGAGCAATTCCCCTTAATAACTTCTGGAAATAGGACTTTCCCCCGCCCCCATTCTATTCAGCCTCTTGAGTTCCTTGGAACAAAGGTGTTTGTTTTCTTTCATGAAAAATTCCCATGAGCCTGTTAAGTGGAAAAATGCCTGTTGTATGGCTGAAGCATTGTAATCTCTATTTGGAAATGACACATCACAATTATAATTTTGTCCTCTGTTGCTTTAAATATTGATATTCTATTATAGGAATTCCTAAACCTTTTCATAAGGTGGACAATATCATGAAACAATTCATCTGTCATTTGCAACCAAGGAACATCCCTGTGACAGCTACAGCAATTGATTACATTGAAAAGTAACTTGAGGAAAATATTTAGTGGATTTTAAGCTTTCATTAATGTCATTTAGTAGTTGGAAGCAATGAGGAGAGCCAGAACAACATGCTCTGCAAGCTCTTTGCAAACCATAACCATAGTTTTGGAACCTCTGCTCTGATATTATTAATCAAACATAGTTATTGTGAATTCTTTTCAGAATATTCATACAGATTCATTTTGAATCTTTGCTCAAAGAAATTCCGATGTTTATAGCAAAATCGTATTCCTCTAGCCATAAACTACCTTGTCACAACTGGCAATAGCTTAGTTCCTTCAATGCAGCAGTGTTCCAGCTGGGTGCTGTAGAACATGAAAAGGTGTCTCCATGGCCTCTCTGAGGGAACATACCAATGCACATTCCAGTCTACCTGAGATTCTAACTATTCCCACAGGGCCTTATTCAGCACTTTCTGAAACACCGCTACTGATTAACATGGGTATTGGACCAGGCCCGTAGAGAGCATGTTTGGTTGCTGTGGAGCTAGAAACCACAACAGTAATTTGGTTGGTTGGTTGATTCCTAGGTGATGACACGACTGAATAAGGAACATCCTGAACAATTGAAATAGCCCAATTTGACCTTCCAGGTATGTGATGAAGCCCATCTGTTTGAGCAGGGATTGGCAGAAGGCTAAGACAGCAGCATGTGAGACTTCTGTTTTGTGGAAATAGGGGTTTTTAAGCTGTGATGGGCACATGACTGGTGATCAAATGATGTGTCATAGGGAACACAAGAATGGCCACGGTGGGTCAGACCAATGGTCCATCTAGCTCAGTATCCTCTCTTCCGACAGAGGCCAATGCCAGATGCTTCAGAGGGAATAAAGAAAACAGGGCAATTACTGAGTGATCAACCCCCTGTCATCCAGTCCTAGTATCTGGCAGTCAGAGGCTTAGGGACATCCAGAGCATGGATTATATCCTTGACCATCTTGGCTAATAGCCATTGATGGACCTGTCCTCCATGAAGTTATCTAATTATTTTTTGAACCCAGATTAATTTTGTCTTTCACAACATCCCATCCCAATGAGTTTCACAGGTTGACCGAAGTATTTCTAAAATAGGTTTTTTTTTTTAAATGTGAGGCATAAGCCTGACCCTCTTCTTCCCTCCCTTTCCTCTGCCTCCCCAAAAAATCTTTGTTATTTAAATTCACTTTACAGTGAGTAAGGAACATGGCAGGCCAGAAAATCCACCCGATGTGTTTTTCTTTCTGTTATTATGTGTACCCAGTTTTTATAACACAGTATTTCTGGTACATACTTAGCCCAATGGCACTCAGACACCACAATGGTCAGAGCCATAGATATGACTATAAAATACATAGAAAATATTGGAGACAGCCATGACACAGACACAGGAATGTTCTGTTAGGAAGAAGAGTCAAGGTTTTCCACTGGAACCCAGGAATTTCTTCTAGATGTGAATGGTTATAAGATATCAATCTTCAAATGCTCAATATTTTTGAGTGATATCAAAAGTGGCCTGGGTTGGTTATTGACTTCTCTGGGAGAAGAATTGGGTTGATACCAAAAGCTCTTAACATCCCACTCTTTATTTTTTAAACAATAGTTCTGATGATTAATTTTAAAACGTTCTAAACCATTTCTAAAATAGATTAAAAAAATAGATGGTATACACTCTACCGAGGATGGTATGGTAAACCACTCATGAATACTAGGACCACCCCAAACTCCTTTATACTTCATCACTAATCATATATGTAAGTTTTCTGCTCATCCAAGTCAGAGAAGAAATAAGAAATAGAACATTTTGAAGGTCCCAATGAATTTAAAGTCATGGAGAAATCTTAGTTGTTGGGATCTTCATAAAACATCAGGACTGCCCAGAGGATTCTGGGGGCCTGGGGCCACCGGCGGCAGGCGACTCCTGTGGACCTCCCACAGGCGTGCCTCTGGAGGGTCCGCTGGTCCCGCGGCTCCAGTGGAGCATCTGCAGGCACGCCTGCGGGAGGTCCACTGGAGCCACGGGACCAGCGGACCCTCCGCAGCCATGCCTGCGGGAGGTCCACCGGAGCCGCGGGACCGGCAAGTGGCAGGGGGCCCCCTGCCAGCGAAATGTCTAGAGCCAGCCCTGTTCGGCGGCAGGGGGCCCTTCTGTTCTGGGACCCGCCGCTGAAGTGCCCCGAAGACCCGCAGAGGGGGCCCCCCGCCGGCGAATTACCGCCGAAGTGGGACCCGCCGCTGAAGTGCAGCCCGCTCTTCGGCGGTAATTCGGTGGTGGGGGGCCCCCGCTGCGGGTCTTCGGGACACTCTGGAGGCGGGTCCCTGAACGGAAGGGCCCCCTGCCGCTGAATTACAGCCGAAGACCGGGTTGCACTTCGGCGGCAGGTCCCACTTCGGCGGTAATGCTATGGCAGGGTGTCCTTCTGCCCCGGAGCAGAAGGACTCCCCCGCCAGCGAAGACCGGGAGAGGAAGAAGCTCCGGGGCCCAGCCCCGCAAGAGTTTTCTGGGGCCCCTGAGCGAGTGAAGGACCCCACTCCAGGGGCCTCGAAAAACTCTTGTGGGGGGCCCTGCGGAGCCCGGGGCCTGGGGCAAATTGCCCCCCTTGCCCCCCCCCCCCAGCGGCCCTGTAAAACATATACATATGTAATTATATCTATAGTACCTGAAACATAGCCCTGGTCTGCATTATGAGTTTAGGTTGAATTTAGCAGAGTTATATCTATTTAACCCTGCACCCATTCACACGACGAAGCCATTTTTGTCAACTTAAAGGGCTCTTCAAATCGATTTCTGTACTCCTCCATGACGAGAGGAGTAGCTCTGAAATCGACATCGCTGGGTCGAATTTGGGGTAGTGTGGACGCAATTTGATGGTATTGGCCTCCGGGAGCTATCCCAGAGTGCTCCATTGTGACTGCTCTGGACAGCACTCTCAACTCAGATGCACTGGCCAGGTAGACGGAAAAGCCCTGGGAACTTTTGAATTTCATTTCCTGTTTGGCCAGCGTGGCGAGCTGATCAGCACAAGTGATCATGGAGTCCCAAAATAGCAAAAGAGCTCCAGCATGGACCGAACGGGAGGTACTGGATCTGATCGCTGTATGGGAGAAGAATCCATGCAGCAGGCAAGCCCACAGCAGGCAAGCAGAGAATCCCTTCTCCCCAGCAGCCAGGAACTGTTCATCACTCTGGAGCCAATGCCCTCCAAAAGCGGGCTCCCAGACTGTGAAGCCGGAGAAGGCACCTCTGGTGAGTGTACCTTTGTAAATATAATACAGAGTTTAAAAGCAAATATGTTTAATGTTTAATTTGCCCTGAAGATTTGGGATGCATTTGTGGCCAGTATAGCTACTGGAAAATTCTGTTAACATGTCTGGAGCGGAAATCCTTCAGGGACATCTCCATGAAGCTCTCCTGGAGGTACTGTAAAAGGCTTTGCCACATGGTAGGTGGAGGCCCGTTCATGCTGAGCTGTTCGCGTATGGCTGAGAAGCATCTTCCTTGATACTAGCCATGTAGTGTCGGCGGTGGGGGTGAAGCTGTGCTGTGTAATGTGAATCGTTTGATTCAGTGTGAAATAGTCTTCTATTTGTTCTTTAAAATGTATCTTTTTAAATACTACTCTCCCTCTTTTTCCTCTCGCAGCTGCAAATGTTTCTACTCTCCCCCTGTCATCTCCGTCCCAGAGGCTAATGAGCCTAATGTCGGAGCAAACTGATATGCTCAGGCCTCTGGTGAAGCTGCAGAAAAGGCAGCAGGAGCACAGACTGCCACTGCAGCCCCTGTATAACTGCCTGCTCTCCTCCCCAAGTTCCATATTCTCCTCACCCAGATGCCCAAGAATGCGGAGGAGAGGAGGCTATGGGCACCTGGGCACCCAGCCACTCCACCCCAGAGGATTGCCCAAGCAACAGAAGGCTGGCATTCAGTAAGCTTTGAACTGTAGTGTCGCACTGTCTTTCCCTCCTCCCCTCATCCACCACCCCACCCAGTGCTTCCCTCCTCATTCGCCTCTCCCGGGCTACCTTGTGAGTTTCCCCCCTATTTGTGTGATGAATTAATAAAGAATGCATGCTTTTGAAACAATAATGACTTTATTGCCTCTGAAAGTGGTGATTGAAGTGGGGAGGTCGGTTGGCTTACAGGGAAGTAGAGTCAACTAAGGGGGTGGGTTTTCATCAAGGAGAAACAAACAGAACTGTCACACCGTAACTGGCCGCCTGGCGATTTGCCTCAACCTCTCACCCCGCCATAAACTTCTCCCTCTTACTCTCACAGATATTCTGAAGCACACAGCAAGCAACAATAACAATGGGAATGTTGGTTTTGCTGTGGTCTAACCTAGTCAGTAAACTGCACCAGTGGGCTTTTAAACATCCAAATGCATATTCTACCACCATTCTGCACTTGCTCAGCCTATAGTTGAACTGCTCCTTACTACTGTCCAGGGTGCCTGTGTATGGCCTCATGAGCCATGGCATTAAGGGGTAGGCTGGGTCCCCAGGGATAACTATAGGCATTTCAAAGTCCCCAATGGTAATTCAACTGTGAGGGCTGCTCTCATCTTGGTATTCTTGCTCTTCAGTGCAGTGGAAAGCAAGTCACAAAATTCCATGAAAGTGCCCTTACGCATGCGAAAGTTTCGCAGCCACTGGGAATTATCCCAGATCTGCAACACCATGTGGTCCCACAAGTCTGTGCTTGTTTCCCGGGCCCAGAATCGGCATACCACAGCATGAACCTGCCCCATTACCACCATAATGTCCAAATTGCCAGGGCCTGTGCTTTGAGAGAAGTCTGTGTCCATGTCCACATCACTATCGTGAACTCACGGTTGTCACCTCCTCGCCTGCTTTTGCAAGCTCTGCACATACTGCAGGATAATGTGCAAGGTGTTTACAACTCTCACAACAGCAGCAGTGATCTGAGCAGGCGTCATGCTTGCTGTGGTATGGCATCTGCAGGAGAGCAGAGTTGCAGCAGAAGTGGTGGATGATGACGGTTAGCACCGTGCACATTTCCTGATGAAGAACACACGTTCCCGGGAGCCCATGAAAGACAACCTGGAGAAATTCACTATCGAGGCAAAAAGAGGAGAGCAGAGTTGCAGTGGAAGCGGTGGATGATGACGGGATGCCACGAGAATAGATATTTATAAAGAACGATGAGAGGACCTGCAAGGTGGATTCATGGCACCAGGAGAGCAGAGCTGCTGTTGGATGATGATGGTTAGCAGTCCTACTGCACTGTCTGCTGAAAGCAGTATGGCGTCTGCATGGAAAAAGGTGTGAAACGATTGTCTGCCGTTGCTTTCACAGAGGGAGGGGCAATTGATGACATGTACCCCAAACCACCCACGACAATGTTTTTGTCTCATCAGGCATTGAGAGCTCAACCCAGAATTCCAATGGGTGGCAGAAACATGGGAACTGTGAGATAGCTACCCACAGTGCAACGCTCTGAAAATCAACGCTAGCCTCGGCGCTGTGGACGCACTCCGTGGGCAGGCCCACTGCTCAGTGAGGAGGGAGAAACAGTGACAGGAAACTTGGAAATGGCAGAGATGCTTAATGACTTCTTTGTTTCGGTTTTCACTGAGAAGTCTGAAGGAATATCTAACATAGTGAATGCTTATGGGAAGAGGGTAGGTTTAGAAGATAAAATAAAAAAAGAGCAAGTTAAAAATCACTTAGAAAAGTTAGATGCCTGCAAGTCACCAGGGCCTGATGAAATGCATCCTAGAATACTCAAGGAGTTAATAGAGGAGGTATCTGAGCCTCTAGCTATTATCTTTGGAAAGTCATGGGAGACGGGAGAGATTCCAGAAGACTGGAAAAGGGCAAATATAGTGCCCATCTATAAAAAGGGAAATAAAAACAACCTAGGAAACTACAGACCAGTTAGTTTAACTTCTGTGCCAGGAAAGATAATGGACCAAGTAATTAAGGAAATCATCTGTAAACACTTGGAAGGTGGTAAGGTGATAGGGAATAGCCAGCATGGATTTGTAAAGAACAAATCATGTCAAACCAATCTGATTGCTTTCTTTGATAGGATAACGAGTCTTGTGGGTAAGGGAGAAGCGGTGGATGTGGTATACCTAGACTTTAGTAAGGCATTTGATACGGTCTCGCATGATATCCTTATCGATAAACTAGGCAAATACAATTTAGATGGGGCTACTATAAGGTGGGTGCATAACTGGCTGGATAACCGTACTCAGAGAATAGTTATTAATGGCTTCCAATCCTGCTTGAAAGGTGTAACAAGTGGGGTTCCGCAGGGGTCTGTTTTGGGACCGGCTCTGTTCAATGTCTTCATCAACGACTTAGATGTTGGCATAGAAAATACGCTTATTAAGTTTGCAGACGATACCAAACTGGGAGGGATTGCAACTGCTTTGGAGGACAGGGTCAAAATTCAAAATGATCTGGACAAATTGGAGAAATGGTCTGAGGTAAACCAGATGAAGTTCAATAAAGATAAATGCAAAGTGCTCCACTTAGGAAGGAACAATCAGTTTCACACATACAGAATGGGAAGAGACTGTCTAGGAAGGAGTATGGCAGAAAGAGATCTAGGGGTCATAGTGGACCACAAGCTAAATATGAGTCAACAGTGTGATATTGTTGCAAAAAAAGCAAACGTGATTCTGGGATGCATTAACAGGTGTGTTGTAAACAAAACAAGAGAAGTAATTATTCCGCTCTACTCTGCGCTGGTTAGGCCTCAACTGAAGTATTGTGTCCAGTTCTGGGCACCGCATTTCAAGAAAGATGTGAAGAAATTGGAGAGGGTCCAGAGAAGAGCAACAAGGATGTTTAAAGGTCTTGAGAACATGACCTATGAAGGGAGGCTGAAAGAATTGGGTTTATTTAGTTTGGAAAAGAGAAGACTGAGAGGGGTCATGATAGCAGCTTTCAGGTATCTAAAAGGGTGTCATCAGGAGGAGGGAGAAAACTTGTTCACCTTAGCCTCTAATGATAGAACAAGAAGCAATGGGCTTAAACTGCAGCAAGGGAGATTTAGGTTGGACATTAGGAAAAAGTTCCTAACTGTCAAGGTAGTTAAACACTGGAATAAATTGCCTAGGGAGGTTGTGGAATCTCCATCTCTGGAGATATTTAAGAGTAGGTTAGATAAATGTCTATTAGGGATGGTCTAGACAGTATTTGGTCCTGCCATGAGGGCAAGGGACTGGACTCGATGACCTCTCAAGGTCCCTTCCAGTCCTAGAGTCTATGAGACTTAATGTGCTTAGTGGGGGGACACACAATCGACTGTACAAAATTGCTTCCTAAAAAATCAACTTCTTTAAATTCGACCTAATTTTGTAGTGTAGACATACCCACAGCCTACTGTAGCTCAATTAGAGCTCAGATGCAGAGCATGACATATTATATATATGGAAATGGGATCTTTAACCTAATGTATTCTTGCATTAAAGAATGTCTCATAAATATACCTTTATAACCTGTCACATCTATGGTTTCACATCATAGTGCATAAAATTATGTATGGTGAGATATAGAAAGAGGTGATTATCTAATGCTTCAACAAAAATTTATTCTGTATTAATGCAAGTGCTGTCTTGGAGGTGTTATTGCTTTACCACTGTTCATTGTATACTAATCCATAATATCAGATGAATGACAGCATTTATGTTTTCAAAGCCATGCAATTTGTGCATGGCTTTTCTGTTTCAGTAATTAAGAAATCAAATAAGCCTGAGTGAAACTATTTAAAAGGTTCTAGATATAATTAGAACACCTCATTCTCTCACAACTAATTCCTAATTAAAGTAATTTGTCTTTTTGCCCTTCTTTTCAAGGGTGAAGTACAAGTGGTGATGAATGCTTAACATCAGGAAAAGTGAAAATTGCAGTGAGTTGATTTGCTATGATTGAGTCACTGTTCACAGTTTTTAATAGCTACCTTCAGCTGAAATGGTAAATGCCTCTTCAGCTTATGTTTACATTACATACACCTTGTTTCAGAGCTTGACAAAAGGTGGCAATTATAATTTAAAATATCAGCTGCAAAGTGATGCTTTCTTGCATTCAGCAAGTTTAAACGTAAAAGTTTTCTTTTAAGTTAGCATGTCTTAAAGAAAGAAAGGAAAAAAGAGATGAAGAGTATGAAATTTGTTCCATAGAATGAAAATTGTCCTTTTAAATTTTTATTTGCAGCTGTGTCCAAACAGAAGATAGATTTATTGTATAAACCAAGGATTAGTAAACAATGTGCACCCTATAAAGAGCAAAACAAGTCCTTGCTCATCACTATACTTAATTGCAGTGGTTATATCAAAGCCATATAAAATTTAATCATAAACCACAAGTAAGACTTTGCTTTACATGTGTGCCTGCTTCCCTGTTTTTCCACCTGTTTAAATGAAAGATTCTTGGAATATCACAATATGTAAATTTTGTTTATGATGCAAAAATATGCCCTTTCATCTCTAGCTGCTTTGATGTCGTGATACATAAAGCTTTTAGTGCTACCACACAAAGTTCTTATCTGATTCATAAACATGTATGCCCAGTGTAAACAGATTGTAGCCAATAGGTGACTTTACTTTTCCTTGTAATGTTCTTTTCACAGATGGTCTAAGAAGGAAAGTGTAGATGACAGAATTGTCTGTCAAATGAAAAACATTTTAAGCACCAAGTAAAGAAAAGCCTATTATTTTGGTATAAGAAGATGTAGGTCAAAGCTGATCCCAAGAGGTTATATATAATTTTTTTCAAAAACAGAAACTTTAAAAAAAAAAAAAAAGGATTTTAATCCAGGTGGGAAATAAGAAGCAAGAGCAGGAAAGAGAACTATCCCTAATTAGTAAAAGTAGGTGGAGGAAGAGAAATGCAGGTAAAAGTAAGGTCAGTGCTGGAAGTGGGATAGAAGAAGCTAAGGAGGGAATAAGGGATATACAACAAATACAATTCATAGACTGATTTTTAACCATTGTAAAGGAAACTGTTAAGATACTGTTATTATACAGTTTACCATTAGTTAGCATTCTGTGTATTTTACAATTGCAATAGCTGAAAAGTGGTTGTTTTTATTCATGGATGCCTCACTGATAAAGCAGCTATGGGCCAGATCCTCCAGTGCTGTAAAATGGCATGGCATAGTTTGAAGTCGACAAAGCTACAGTAGTTTACATCAGCTGAAGATCTGCCTGTGTATTTTGATGGAGATGTCCCTGCTTGCCTGCACATTTTTTCATATCTCTGTAGGGCAAAATTTTGCTCTCAGGTCCACACAGATCCGATATTCTATTCTCCCTATCTGTGTGGAACTAATGGGAGACAGAGTTCATGCATTTACTATAGGGAGAACAGAATAGCCTAGCCCAGCCTTGACATACAGATCTGAGGGCAGCATTTTGCCATTAATGTGGGATGAATTACCACCACTACATGAAATAGAAGAGTAACACTTTTTCTGGTTTCCCAAGGCACTCTGGGAAATCCTTTGTTGTTCTTTATTTCCTCATAAGCCCTGTGTTGCTTTTAACAGCAGAGGTAATTGTGTGGGTGAACTTCAGAGACTCAAAAAGGATCAAACTTGAAAGTGTTTGACTGCAAGTGCAAGCTCAAACTGGAATCGTCTCAGATACTTTTAGAAAGTACATGTTGGGGTGTTATCATATATGGAATTCTCAGAATGAGGGTGAATTGAATATAAAACTATATGCAGAAGGGACAGTAGCCCAATAGTAGGAGGACTGATAATAGTTTAACTCTTTGAAATTATAGCCTCACAGCAGCTCTGAGAGTTTGGTATTACCATTCCCATTCTATAGATGGGGAGAAATGAGGCATGAAGAGGTTACTGGACTTGCTGTGGCAAAGCTGGAATAAAACCCAGGTTTCCTATGGTTTAACCAAGATATTGTCCTTCATCTCAATATAAAATAAACCCAGATAATCTGAACAGAACATCCTCAGGGCTTATTTACATGATAACACTTGGGAAATTAATCCAAATTAACTAAAGGTGTGAATTTAAAGAGGATTAATTAAACAACCCTAAACCCCTGTGTGGATGCTTTTATTCAGCACTAAATGGACCTTAATTTGGTTTAGCTTAGTTCCATAAGCAGCGGTTTGATGTAGTTTAACTAATCCACTTAAAAATTAAATTGGTTTAATTTTCCTAAGTTTCCCTTTTTAGACAAGCCATTAGTAAAATAGAGGACTAGCTACACTGTGTTTTGTAAAAAATATAATTTAATCCATATGGAAAATCCTATGGAATTCAATAGGAAGGAAACAAATAGAGTTCTACAAATATTTCATAGAGCTCTATAGAAACTATTCTAAAAACCTACAGAACTGAATATAAAATGAGATTGTTGTAATTATTTTATCTATTTGTGTATCTGAAACATAATTTTCTCAAATGCTATCTGATGTCAGAATGCTCATTTTCTATGAGATTTCATAGGACTTTTCTATAAGGGAAGATATGGTTTCCAAGTCCCTTGCTGCCCTCCTAACTTCTACATAATGCGCCATTGAACTATGTGTGAACAGAAAAAAAAAATTCTAAAGTAAGGGGAAAGTATGTTATATCTATTGGACAAACTTTAAGTAAGTGACACCATCCTTACTAGGCCACCCTCACCAATGCAATCTGCAAGTAAGGCCACCATGAGGAAAAATTAGAGCCAGTTGAAAGTTTGCAAAATTAGATTTTTGGCCAAAATTTCTGTGGAAAAAATATGAAGAAAAATGTAATGAATGTTTAGTGTCTTTTTTTAGTGGTTTACAAACTATAAATCTAGTGACAAGAATTGAAATTTTAAAAAATCAGTGCCATTTTTCATCAACATTTGAACATTTGGTGAAAAACTGCATTAATTTTCCCCACACATTTTTTCCCATTTTTTGATGAGCTCTGCAAAAAATGTAATCTTTCAACGTATGTAGCAAAAGATGTCTGTTCATTAGCTTGTGAACAACTCAGAGTTTGAGGCATTTGCTTTTATGTAAATTATTTCTTATGAGTTACTAGTTCAGTTCTGGTGAGCAACACAGCTCATGGATAGGGGCTCTGCTGGGGCTGAAGACTGGTCTTGTGCTTAAAATAAAAAGGTAGGACAGTCAGAAACTCTGGTTCCACTCCCAGCTCTGCCATAGAACTCCTTATGCAGCCTGAGCCCAGAGGTAGGCTTATATTTGAAACAGAGAAGTTATATGAACATATTTCAGAACATCTTTGAAACAGCAATTTAACCAGCTTACATACACTGGAATCATTAATAGCATCTCTCAAGCTGTCTCCAGACTAATTAAACACCGAGGAGCAGAAGTCCTGAACTTTAGTTGCAGCTAATGTGTTACTTATTAATATTCCCAAGAACTTCTAGCCAATACAAATAGAAACCCATTCAGACTACTCATTTCACTGAGACAGTTAACCCTGTAATTATGGAATTAAGGCTCTGTGTAAGCACATATCTAGAGCCATTCTTTTTTTATAATAATTTGTATTACAAAGTGCCTAGAGGCAGGGCTCTAGTGTGCGAGGCACTGTACAAACACATGCTAGTCCATGTTCTTTCTGAGGAGCTTACTTTCTAAATAGACAAGATAGACAAAGTAAAAAAGGGATACAACGGACAAGAAGATTATGAAATGAGGTGCACTTGAGTTTAAATGACTTACCCAATGTCACACAAGAAGTCCATGGCAGAGCCAAGAATTGAAGCCAGATCACTAGAGTCTCTCAAGTCCATCTGCCCTCCCCTACTTACTGTAATTTATCGATATCAGATAATTAGCAGTTACTGAGCTCCATGCAGCCAGCCCGCCCAATGTGTCATGCAGAAGATCAGTGCTACTGGACAGAAATATCCAGGTGCTGCAAGCATGCCAGAGTTAAAACAAAACTCATGTTATGCAGAGCTAGATTTTTTTCAGACATATTGAGAATAGTCATTTATTCTTTGCGCTCTGAAAGTTTTAGCAATATAGTGTTAATGTCAATCTATTGCAACGCCATGGTTCAAACGGTGCAATCTCAGTAGTGTAGTAATGAAACAAATGATGTACTGCAGTCTCAAAGGGATCAGCCAGGGCAGACATTTGTGAAGGACAAGGAATAATTTGTACTTTGCATTTTAGCCTTTCATTCCATTGTAAAGGCTCTCTGGCTGGAATGAGATGAACCCCATGCATTCAACATTTCTTTCACATTCCAGACATACTTCAGTAACTACACTTATTATGAAAATCATGATTTTTATCACTCAAGAGCACTAACAAATCACCAGGGAAGAATGTAAGAAACTTCTAACTCTGAAGGTACTTTCACTGTTCAGAGCAAGTTAAAGTGAAACTATTATGTGTACAAGAGAGATACTTCGCGCTTCACATTTTCCAGTTAAAGCAGATACTTTTTATTTCTCATTTGGTACAGGTGAATTTTTATTTATTTGTAAGTTTTTAACTTCTGTTTCTGCCATTGTGCCTAATTTTTTACTCTGATGATCACAAGAGCACCTGATGCCGTATCACTAACAAGCAGTGTTAGATATTCACAAAGTTAATTCTTTAACTTGAGTGTTGATCAGCAGTGAATGGTTCACCCTAGAATCTAGCCATCTCCATCAACAGTGGACAGTGCTAAGGGCAGCGAAACTGCATGCACACATTATGGGGAAAATAAATCAGGATCTTCTGCACAAAAGTTGAGCAATGACCACCTGAGGTAAAGGAGGATCTCTCCTGAAGAGCAGGTCTAAAGGCTGACCGTTCTGTTTTTGTAAGAGGGAAAAACAACAGAGAATGAATCACTTCCTCCTCATTATTTCATTTGTGGGGGAGGCAGGCAATGGCGATGAGAGACACGATGGGAGGGGCTGAGGTCCTATCATCAAGGCAGAAGACAGTATGAGCCTTAGATTGTACTGAAATCTCTGAGGAGACAGCAGGAAGACAAGTGAAGGGAGTGAGTGGGTGAGACAAAGTGGATTCAACATCTAACTGTAAAACAGGGCCCCTTTCAATGCATTTTCCCTACATTATGGGCTAAACTGTGCTTGGCTGCTCTGCAACAGCACAGGGAGAAGGTATACAGGAAGGGTGCAGAGTAGCCAGGCACAACTGCTGTCCCTGTGCAAGGAACTGCACTCTCCATGTGCCTCTTTGGGTATTAGATAGCCCATAGCCCCACTCACCAACACACAGGCCAGCAGAACTGGCTGGGTGTGGAGCAGCCCTGAAGAGAACAGCAGCCTCGGAGAAGAAGTTCTAGAACTATTTGACTTCTCAAATGGTCCTGAAATATAATAACTTTCATTTTTTCTTCTCTTATTTCGAATTAGCTGCCTACCTTGCTTTAGAGGGTAGAGTTTGTGGGAAAAGTGGCACCGGGCGTGTTTGAGAGCAAAAATCTTGCAAAGGGGTAGAGAAAGGAATTTCTGTGAACCAATTAAACAGAAAGGGGAGAACATTAAAATGTAATCTTGCCACCACCCCATAGCCTCAATTTCTTCTAGGGGAAAAAAGGACAAGTGTTGAAGACACAGGCACATGCAAATGGCAGCATATCCTCCCACAGGGCAGTCAGATCCTGAATATTTCATAAATGTCTCATTCACTGTTTGCCATTCATTAACGCTCCTGTTTAAAAAAAATGGTCACCCAACAAGGCACCAGAAACAAAAACACCCAACTCACCAAATGATGTACTCCATGAATGCTTTTTAACCAACAAGTTTTTCTAGGGTTGATCAATGTAGGATCATATTCTGCAGATAGAATCCTTTCCAGGAGATGGCATTTTTCATTAAAAAATGGGAACGAGTAATAACTGATCCTAACAATGGCCCCATGTTCTTTACATACACCTGTTGAATAGCGCTTGTGTGGACAATCTACACAAATTCTTGAATCTCTTGTAAAATCAAGGGTCAGTTTTCCCATTGAAAGAATATTGCCAGACCGCAGCCTGGCCTGTCACACACTGACCTGAATACCACAACACATGCCTTTGATTGGTCTAATAACAATACAGTGCCCTTTCATAGAGTCTTCTATTGAAAGATATGAAAGCACTTCACAACCATGAATTAAGTCCTGTGAAGAAAGAATTATTATTATTTGAATTGCTCTTTTCAGAGGTGAGGAAACAGGGACACAGAGAAGTGACTTACCTAAGGAAGTCTGCATCAGAGCCAGATCTCCGGTGTGCTAGTCCTGTGCTTTCACTGCAAGGCCATGTTTAATGCCCAAAGACTACTTGGGTGTTCTCTGGATTGGACTGGGCTGCCTAACAATGTAGTATATCATACACCTGCTACTAGCACAGTAAGCATTGGTGTCACTAATAGGCCTGGGCAGACGGATTTTTTCTGCCCACTGTTTGACTTATAGTGCTGGCTGGGATGGAAACTGAATTTAAGGTTTGACATTATGGGCCAGATTTTCAGAACTGCAGTCACACACTTAATTTGTGCACTCATTTTCCATGATTGCATGCATGGTTGCAACAACTTTTTGGCACATTCAGTTATCACAATTGTTTGTTCAGTGATGGTAATTGTGCATGCAAATAGGCATGTATTTTTGCATATTAAATTGCATGTAATTTCAGTTCTGAACATCTGGCTTTAGAAACCCTAAACAAGCTTGGTTCCATGCACATTACACAATTTCTGACACCCTGCACTGGCTTTTACTTCCATGGAAATGAAGGAACAAAAATGGGTATGCCTGTCTCGTTGTGGCAGATCTGGCTCTTTGGAAAGTTTTGCCCTCTGAGATCACTTTGGTTCATTTTAATATCTTCTGTTTGTTTTGGGAGGTATTTAGAAAGTCTTGGCAGGTAGGGTTCCATATAAATAAAAAGTGTTCTCATTTTAAAACTATTTGGAATACAGTAGGAGATAATTCAGATTACTTGGTGACTGACTATTCTGAGAAAATGCTCTTATCACTATGAAACACTTAACTCATGTGTTACTGTATTAAACCTGCTAAATAGTCAACTTTATAGCAACTGTATGAAGTGTGGTGATCACAAAATAGTGATGTGGTACCATATCTGATAATCTCATAGGTGTATTAGCCACTTGTGATAGCCACACCCCATCTAGCTTCATTGCTTCAGTAATAAACATTATTTGATCAAAGATTAATAAATCATGTCAGCTACCAAATGTCATTTTTCAAAAGTGTGAAATAATTATACATATTTGTGACATTTATTTTGCACATCATGATGCTTTCCCCAAACCTCTCCATTTGCAGGAATAGAATCATTTTTGCCATATTTGTTATTAATTCTTAGATGCCTTGGACTTGTGGAAGGCAGAAAGGGCCTAATCCTGCACCACTGGGAGTCAGTGGGCCAGATTCTGACCTCAGTTACACCAGCATAAACCCGAGTAACTCCATTGGCTTCTGCAGGAGGAATATTTAATGAAGATACTGCAGATTTGCACTAGTGTAACTAAAGTTAGAATATGACACATACATTGTGTAAAACTTCAATGTCTGGCCCTAAAGCCTTGATCTTCAGAGCTGACCATCTTTAACTCCCAGTGATTGCAAAAGAGCTGGTGGGAGCTCAGCATCTCTCAGGGTCAGACCCTGAGACAGGTGGGTGAATAGTAATATACCCATTTTACAGATGAATAAACTGAGGCAGGTGACTCAGTGACAGAGGTAGGAACAAAGCCCAGGAAGCCTGGCACATGGCTTCTTAGTACCCCCTTGCGCAACTGAATCAAGGTCATGAGCATTTAATGCACCTTTCCTGCTCTGCAAAATGTCAATGTAGCCTCTATTGTCCCAGGGACTGAGCTGAAAGCTCCCAAGTTTCCAAAAGAACATGCTGCATCAGGTACCACCAGGTTGGCCCCACATAAAGTCAATACTTGTATGAAAACAAATAAAAACTTAGAATACAAGGTAGAAGCTAAAGAATGCCTTCACCTCTTTTCTTCAAGCAACTATTTTGTTAACTTGAAAGACCTTAATGGTGATCTTACTCCATTCTTTCTCTGCAGGTCAAATACTTGTCATAGGAGACACCCAAGTTAATATTAAACTAAAAATTAATAGATTAGATAACTATTACATGCTTTTAGTGCCAATTAATTTAACAGTTGTTTTTTTTACAAGGTAGAAGAATATAGAGCATAGTTTACTGTGGCTCAGATAGGTCTTTTGTGCTACAATTACCACCAATTGATTGGGCTGACACATATAATCCCCTTTGGATTCCCCAATGATATGATGTCAGTAAGAAGTCCTTTAAACAGAGCTATTAAAAAGCACATTAAACATGCTCCTTGTTGTAAGCTTTATGCTAGCTTATGTTAGAATAACAATGATGCAGTGGTATTTGTTTGAAAATGAAAGGATTATATGGTCTTTGTAAAATGAGGAATTTAGTTTTGGGGAGGGGCAGTGAAATAGTGATTTATTTTTTGTTTATGTTCCTATGAATCCTTTGATATGTCAACTTCTGTCACTAACTGTTAGGCCACTTGTAATTTCTTGTATCAACCAAGATGAAATACAAACTGCCTCAAATAATTTATGTCAAATGCTGAACAGCATAGATGGCAGTGCTTATTGTGAGATTATAATGAAAATTGAATTTGGGGGTCTTTAGAAATCCATAGATAATTTATTGTTAAAAGAGCACACATGAATCATTCTATCATTTAATTGTCATGTGGATGCTCTTTCCTTTCAGCTTGTGCCGGGAACAAATTACAAAAAGAGTGATTCCCATACAGGCTATTTTACCAATGGCCCTTTGATTTTATGCTGCCTTTGCATTGTTCCTGTGGTGTATAATCTTGCTCCTACTGAAGTCAATGAGACATTTTGAAACTTTGAGTTGTATTATGGTTTTTGCAGGAAGAAAAATAGACTCTTGACTGGAACGCAAAGAGCATGGCTGGAATTTATCTCATAAGTTTTTGAGGAGGGGGAGGAATTTGGTGCAGGAAAATAGAGGAGGAATAGGATTGACAATTAAAATTGTGTGAGAAGAAAATCAGAGCTCTAACGAAAGGATTTAACCTCATGCTACAGTGCATATTGAAATGTAATTAATAATATTGGTGATTTCCCTTAAACATACAAACGTTCTCATCATGTTCTCTTTGCTCCATTGTTCAGAAGGACAAAACAGTGTATAATGGCAATATTCTGATATGGTTAATTGACTGGCCAGTATGTATGTATAAATATCTCCTGTCTGTGTGTTCCATTCTATGCATCCAAAGAAGTAAGCTGTAGCTCACGAAAGCTTATGCTGAAATAAATTTGTTGGTCTCTAAGGTGTCACAAGTGCTCCTGTTCTTTTTGCAGATACAGACTAACATAGCTGCTACTCTGAAAACTGGCCTGTATGTGTTACACAAAGACAAATTTTTGTCAGCTACGACACCTTTCTTATGGAATAAAATGTCATCTTTTGCTTGAATATTGTTGGTAGAAATGCAGCCATCAGAGAATCACACCTACCAGAAAACTGAAATTATTAGCAGCGTATAGTTCTCACTCTGCTTTAGTACCCACGAATTAAAGGCCAGATTCTAAGCCTCTTAGTCACTCTGTGTAATAACTTCTTGAGTAGTTACATTTGATAACTTGGTATCAGAATAGTCTTATACTGAGTATGGATACTAGAATCTGCCCATCTGTGCTTAACTACTAATTATAAACATTACTCCACAAATATATATTATTCTAGATATTCTACATTACAGTAACAGTATAACGACTATACTAACATAGTACTATGCTGTATGATAGTATTATCCTATACTATTTTGCTACTGAATACTGGATATATTGCTGGTTTATTAAAGTATCTGCACCTTTTGCGGTCATTTTCACCTGTGCACAGGGAGTGTGCAATGCTACCAAATCACAATGGTGGTGTTTTACACCACTTTATGCTGGAGTAAATGACGACAGATGAACAGGGCAACAGTTAATTGGGAGCCCTGTATTTACTGTAAATAGAGAAAATGACTGCTCAGAAAAGTGTTTGTTTAAACATGAAAGAAAATTGCAATATTTTTATGACTTGTGATGGAGGCAAAACCAAAGCTGTCTTATTATGCCCTTGGTGAAATGAGTTGTTATGGTGCATGATGCCAAGGAGTCACCTTTACTATCATTGTGTTTACGTCCATAATGCTTCATGATTTTACTCTTTGAAACACTTTTGGCATTGTACCTAACCTACATAAGTAATTGTTATTCCAAGAGCTGACACAGTTGCTAACTGAGCCAACAGTTGCATGACACTGATGAACTGCAAAAAGGCAAAATAAGCACCCAGGGTTGCCATTCTCTTTCAGGCTTGGCATATCAGTGTGTCAGGATATTTGGCTGGCACTTGTTGGAGTTGACAAAGTCATTCTAAGGCCACTACGCTATAGCAGCTTAGGTAGGTTTACTCAACAATGCTTTAGATTTTGCTTTAAATCCTTTGCTATTTATAGCAGACTGAATTATTTTCAGGTGTAATAAAGTATCATTCTAGAGCAGGTTTTTGCTGTATTGTAGCTATTATACTAGGACTATTTGAGAAAAAGGTGTTCTAGACAGGGCCTGCGCTTCCATTAGGCAACCCTAGGCAGTCGCCTAGGGCGCCAGGATTCAGGGAGTGGCATTTTGTGCACTTCCCATGGGGCACACGGGAGCTTCCAGTTCTGCTCCCGTCGCGCTGCCAAAGAAGGACCTTCTGCCGACGTGCCATGAAAAACAGCGGAAGGCAGTTGAGCAGCTCAATGACTGCTGCTCTTACCTGCGGCATTTCAGCGGAGGGTCCTTCTTCAGTGGCGCCATGGGAGCGGAACTGGAAGCGGAATCGAATTCTGCCTAGGGCGCCAGAAACCCTGGCGCCGCTCCTGGTTCTAGATTAATAATACACAATATCCAACAAGTATCATCATCAGTGTTTACAGCAACTCTATGCACCGTAAACAAACAGCTATGATATAATAATCCTCATCAGCAGGGAATCTCCACCATTCAGTACTGTGCAAAGAGAACTAGACTACGTGGCCCGGCCAACAGACATGATATATCTTTGGCCCCTCCTATAATTTCCCTTATATGGGTATCTGTGACAGGATCCCTGGAGTACAACCTGGAACTATGGGACCACTGTGTTCCCTTAACTCTCCAGCCTGGGTTGTCTCACACAATGCTGGGACAAGCAGCAAAACCCCTCCAGGTGCTGTGATCACTCAGCCATCAGCATGTGGAGCCCCACAGGCAGCTAAATTGCATGAAAGCTGCTTGAGACACTCATGAATGTACAGAGAGAGACACCAGCCCCCAGCCTTGTACCCCAGAAATATACCATCTTCCGCTGCTCAAGACTCCCTTGGACAGTGCAAGCTCATTAATTAGTTCACCACTCTGACAAAAGGGTAGTGGACGTTCAACAGCCCTTGCTAACCTCAGCTGAGATTTCCCAAGCACTTCAACCAACAACACACTGTTTTAGGTCAAATATAAGACAGATATATTATGATAGATTTTAAATGATTATAAGTAGCAGGCATAGAGGTCAAAGTTGGTTAAACAAGAAATAAGAATAAATCTGCAGTCTAAATTCTACAGACTAAGCAAGATTTGAATCAAGCAGTTTCTCACCCTAACAGATGTTACAGGCAGCTCACATTCTCAATACATAGACTGAATCCCTTTCAGCCTGGGACCAATCTCCCCAGTTCAAAGTCTTTGTCTTCCAGACGATCTTCGAGGTCTTAAGATGTGGTGGGGCAGGCCCAGTGATGATGTCACTGTCCCTCTTTTATACTTTCTTACAGCTGCTAGAAAGATCCTTACTGTGATGTGTTTTAGGCAGCCCCCATTGAGTACATGCTCTCTCTGAGAGGCCATCAATGCCTGTCTTGGTAGTGACAGTTGTTCCTTTGTTGCCAGTGAAAGGCTAGCTACGGACATTCCACACTCAACACAGATTGCAGAACTAAATTTAGAGCAATACTTCATAACTTCACATCCAACGATAGTACATACACTCCAACAAGATAGCAATGTTTAGTGGCCAAGACTTTTTAAATGATACCTCACAAGGCAAACTTTACACAAAACATATCATAATCATATCACCATGGTGAATATGGAGGTACAGGGTGCCACTTTGAGGTACAGAGTGTCACAATAGCTTACTTATAACCATGCATAACCAAAGATATAACTATCTTTTGGGAACCATGGGAGAAATTTTCTATGCACACCATATAATAGGCCAAATTCTGGTCTCAGGTATGCTACTGATTTGAATGAGGTGTACCAATGTAACTGAGGGGGGCATGGATCAGCATTCATATCACTTTCCCTGTAAGAACTCAGCCTGGGCCGGGGAAGCTAATGATCCAACCAGAGGACCAAATTCAGGGATGAATCACGGTCATGTGCCACCTGAGGCACGTGGCACATATTCTTAGAAGAAGCAGTGTAACTGAAAACAGAGTTTTACTTAATAATTTATTTAAAAGTGCTAAAGACCTGACCCAGTAGGCTTATTAAGGTGAGAAGGAGGCATCTTTTATCAGCAGGAAGTATGAGACATAGTCCAAAACTGACATATCTATAAACAACAGATTTAGTTCAGAAGAAACAATATTCTGTGACCTGAAAAAGCTCTATGAAGGCAAAAGCTCTGCTTCGTGCTATTCCTCTGCTCCAAGAAAGTCTATTTATAACTCACATTGAATCTCTTCCAAGCTTCTGTCCTGCAAAGTGCTAGCCACTCTATTTAGGTCCTGAGCACCTTCAACTTCCACTGAAGTCAGAGGGGCATCATACCCTTGTAGGATCAGGTGTGTAGCAAGGTGTGAAATACTGTTCTTCTCTGTAGCCTTCTTCAAAGAGAAAGCCATCTCAGTCTACACTGGCATAATATGGACTTTGAAGGAAATTATCCATCATGGGTATCTAAAGAAGAATGAAGATGGAAAATGATATATTCAATAAAAGGGTTTGGGAAATTACTTCTTGGCCATATGTTTCACCTTTGTAATTAATAAACCTCTTTTTAATGGACTCAGTCTGAAATCCTTGATGTGCTTCTTTAGGGCTTGTCAGCATGCTACAGCAAAGTTCACTTTACTTGTATAGAGTTGGTACAATTAATTGGTTTTAGCCTATAAAATCACACTGTAGATTCTGTTTTCATATTGTGTCTGCATGATCCAGGCAAGACCAAGGGCTTCGTCTCACCTCATCATGTTGATCTGATTATCCTAAGTCATTCCTCCTCATTCCTCTATATAGCCTATAACATCTTTCCATTATTGTTATTATAATATATTATTTGCATTACCATAGTGGGTGGGAGCCCTAGTCCTGGGCCAGACCCCATTGTGCTAAGTGCTGTATTCTATAGGACTTTTCAATGAGGGCGGAGTGGGTCAGCTATTCAAAACAACACACAGGGGAAAGAAGAGGAAGTAGGAACTGGGGCAATTATACATGTTAGCATGATGTGGGGAAGAAGGAAACCCACTCTTATTTGGATTATACAGCCAGTTCTTATGGAAAAGTTGCATGGAATTTTCTAGAAAATGATAGCCTTCCTGTAGGTGTGGATGGGAGGCGTATACTGTTTTTTTCCCTCAAGCCTAGAGTAGGAAGTGTGAAGATCCTGGTCCTTCCTCACCTTCCCAGCCTGAAAGCCCCTGCATAGTAATACAGATTTTTCTTCTGCAGTTTTGTCATTGTTTGCAAACGTAATGCATTTTTGAGATTTTATACAGTTATGGAACTTCATTCTCCAGGTTTTGTTTTTGTTGTTGGAAGTTATTGTCAGGTATGCCTGGACAAGTCTCACTGGAAGGATGGCTCTGAGAAAATAGTATACAGAGAAGATGTCAAGATAATTAGCAAGGGAGGTTGCTTACTGAGAAGAGAGAGAGTGGAAAGAAGAATCAGAAAAATGGTATTTAGTCTTATGGCCATGGTCTCCTCAATTGCCTACCAATGGGGATTAAATTAGATGACCTTTGTAATCTCTTCTAAACCTATGGTTCTGTGTTCTAATTATAGGAAAGAGAGATGCACACTCTTGTTGCATATTGCCACTGACTTGGAGAAAACCGATGAACAGGTAGGAATTTTGGGCCTGTCTGGAGGAAGAGTGTATAGTGGGTTAGGAGGTAATATTATGTGTAACTATATTAGACTCTTTTTCCTGCACCTCATCTTACCTTTCTGCTGAAGCCAGAGATCTGTTTTTATAGGTCTTCTCAGAAAGGAGTTGCACGGAACTAAACCTCAGGGCGATTGTATGGAGCACTCTAAATGTAGGTGTTGCTAATAGCTGCTACAGACAGACTGTGCAATGCAATTTCTTAATGAATAGGCATTTAATAGATCCACAAACATTTGCAAACAAAATATTAGGAATGCTTTTGAATAACTTATTAAATAAAACTACTAGGCTGTAAACTTATTGATGTTCTTTATATAGGCTTTGCCCCTTTGCTGCTATTTTATAGATGTAAATATAAATACAACCTTAAAACCAGGCCATCTAGTTCTTCTGCATGTCCAAGCCTGCCAGCCTTCTCACTCATACTTTCCTTTGCTTGAGGTATGTTTACACTGGAACTGGAGGTGTAATTTCTAGCTGGTGTAGACATACCCAGACTGGAAGTGATTGAGGTAGCAAGCTAAAAATAAAGAGTAGTTGTGACATTGCAAGGGTAGGATGATTAGCCACTCAGATTGCGATCCCATGTGGAACCCTTGACCTGCACTTGTGTGGCTAGCCCCTCTGAACAACCTGTGGCTACACTACTATTTTTAATGCATTGGCTCAATAAGAACTTGTGTGGGTATGTCCACCTGAGCTGGATATTACATTGTAGATGTACCCTTGAACTTTTCCTTGCTAAAGTTTTAATGAACTAGCATCATACCCTTCAACAATAAACCTATTACTGACTTTCAGCCAGACTGGACTGGAGCTATGCTGTGTCTCAATGTTTTGAATGGCCTGATCTATTTGACAGATCATCTCTGAAACTGATCTTTATAATCCTATATGATTTTCAAATAGGAAAGAAGATAACAGTGTTATGAATATTGTGAATTCAGTGGGTCTAGTTCTCCTTTCGCATAGGCCTGGTCTACACTGGGGGTGGGGGAGATCAATATAAGTCACGTAACTCCAACTACGTGAATAACATAGCTGAAGTCGACATACTTAGACCTACTCACCGCAGTGTCTTCATTGCAGTGAGTCAACTGCTGCCACTGCCCAGTCAATTCCACCTGCACCTCTCGCAGTGGTGGAGTACATGAGTGGACGAGAGAGCGCTCGGGGGTAGTTTTATTGTGTCTAGACTAGACACGATAAATTAACCCCCGCTGGATTAATCACTGTCTGCCAATCTGACGGGTAGTGTAGACATACTTAAAGATCTTACAACAGTGTAACTCTATTGACTTTAACTGAGTTACTCCTGATTTACACCTTTGTGAGTGAAAATCAAGCTCATGGTAACTTGAAGATGTGGGTCTGTACTTGCTGAGCAAACTCTTTAATAAAATTGTATTATTCTGTTTCCCTTAAAATTAATACCTATGAAATTATTAACGTGTTTGGTTAATGTAGTTTAGCTAATATCTGGAGTTAAATGTTGAAATCTGCAGAGAGTATTGAACCAGGTGCATGGTAAATTAGGTGCATGGTAAATTAGGTGCTCTTTTATTGATAGCAGTTCTGTAAGGGCCAGTTAGCATACTGAGGATAGTCCAGATCACATGTAAAACTGAGACCAACTACTGAGGAGGGTTAAAGCATGCTGGCTTTTCTAGACAACAAATGCCCAAACAGCATCCTGTAAGGACATTGTCTCATCATCCACCTATTGTTCTATCCCTTTCAGCGGAACCCTGGCAGTAAGCAATTGTACAAACAAACACACAAACAAAAACCCCGTAAAATTAAGTTATAATAGGGAACCACTGACAACCAGATTATTATACCCAGGTCATAGATCTTTCCACTAGCTAAATATATTTCCATCAATGATCATCAAAATTTACAGACAGCCAAAGTAAGAAAAATGGTGCTTGAGAACTCTTCTAGTCAAATCTAGTGCTTTAGGGTTTTGAATTAGAATAGTTACAAATGGATTTGTTGATTTAAGGATATTTTGTGTACTTTATGTATTCTGATATGTGATGTTGACAGTGTGTTTGAACAGTTCATAGCACTTTAACTCTTTGAATCTCAGTATCTACTGTCATTAAATAATTGTCTGTTGAAATTATTAAAAAAACAAAAAAAGAATTTTGCCAAGCCTAAATATGACTCTAGGTTTACATAAGTTCAAAGAGTGCTGGCCTGGTGCTGAATACAACTGTGCCAACTGAGTTCTGGGCGAAGTGCCAGAAGATTGTTAAAACACCTTAGAACATGCTTATCCTCTCTTAGAACATTTCTGGGTACTTGCTCTATTACTATGGATTTTATTTCCCCACTAAACCAGTTCTCTCCTTTGAACCACAAACAATAATGGCCCATCTGTCTCTAGCCTGTTGTGTTTTACTTTGAAAATCAGTGCTAAGGATACATAGGAGTGGATTTTCAAAGTGATGCGTGGGAGTTTATAACAGGAGTGGAGCCAAATATTTTTCAGTCATACTCATCAATTAGCATAAACTTCTCCCTCTCATAAGAATGGCTATGTGTACTGTGCCCATGATGTCAAGTATCAGAGGGGTAGCCATGTTAGTCTGGATCTGTAAAAGCAGCAAAGAATCCTGTGGCACCTTATAGACTAACAGACGTTTGCATCTGACGAAAGTGGGTATTCACTCACGAAAGCTCATGCTCCAAAACGTCAGTTAGTCTATAAGGTGCCACAGGATTCTTTGGTGCCCATGATGGGCATTTCTGTGATTCTTTATCTCGAGGGACAGTCCTGCAGCTAGCCAAATGGCCCATAAAAAAGTTTTCCTATAGGCCTTTCAGTCATTCTAGTGACGGATCATTTGTGATTGTATGTGACTCTAATTTTCTGGTGAATTATTTACAGTTATGCCACAATGCCTACAAAACCCTTAAAAATGGGGAGGCAGCTGGTGTACTGTGACCATTGCTTTTTATATGTTGCAAAGCTGTGTCACTGTTTACTTGTATCCACCTCTCATATTAAATTCAGAACATAAGCTTTTTGGAGCAGGAACCAGCTTTTCGTTATATGTGTGTTCGGTGCTTGGCACAATGGGCCCTGGCCTCTAGATATTCCTGCAGTAAATACAAAACAGAATAACAACAATAATATACGAGGCCAAAATCAGCAACTATAAATTGACCAAGGCTCTTAGGTGCTACAATAATACAAATAAATAATTACTACCACTGATAAAACAGGACCACATCCTCAGGTGGTATAAACCGGCCTAGTTTCCTTGCCAGATTATGTCAACAGAGGATCTGGCCCTAAATAATTTGACTGTTTATCTGACTTAACTGGTTTGGTGACTCTCTGGTCCATGGCTGTACAAAACACAAAAAACCCACCCTGAAGCTGGAGCTTTACAGTAGTTTGGATAACCAGTGTTTGTGGGGGGGTGGGGTAGGGGTGGCGGGGCATCCAATCAGCAAGAGTGGGTTAAATTATTCTTTGTGACTGTTGCCTCTTTCTTTTTTCATTAATCATCTGTGAAGAGATCAAAATATTTATAGCCTTGGTCATTATTCAAAATCGTTTGACAAATCATTTATACAAGCAAGTTTTGGTCTGAGGATCTATCTATTTTTACAAGATGTTACATCTCTGAAAGGAAATTTCCCTTTTCACTGGTTTTCCTATAGCATTTCTTCACAGATCTAGATCACTGAAAATGTTCATGTCATTCTGAATTCTCCTTACAGTTATTACTCTTCCAAGGGTTATTTTACTGTGACACAATTCTTACAGTTCGAGTGTTATCATTTTTCATGGCTGAGAATCTCCTTTGATGCATTTAGTGTGAAGCTCTATCTTTGAGTGGTTTCCCTTTAAGAATCTTTGGGTTTCTAGCGGTTTTCTATTGAGAAATGTTTGCCCATTGAACTATTCACTAAATTCACTGATCTTGGAAACTTGTCATCTTTGATAATATCATCATCATAGCATTCTCACTGTTGTATCTTGTGTTCCTTGGAGCTCCCTTAACTCTTTGCACAAGTGGAGAGTGGGTAGAAGCCTAGTTGGAAATTTATTTTTGCAGGTAACTAATGGATGGCAGTGACTAGGACACGGCAGCCATAACTACTGGTTAGAGCGGGCATCAGCCCTAGTGGTTAGAACACATGTCTGGCACCAGGAGTTGGAGATCTTAAGGAGTTCAATCTATTCAGTTTATCAAAGAGATAAGGGGTAATTTGATCTCTGTGTACTGGCACTTACATACGAAGAAGATATCTGATAATGAGGGGCTTTTTAATCTTGCAGGCAAAGACATAACAAAATTCAATGGCTTTCTGTAGCCAGTGTATAGAGGACGTCAAACTAGATGACCACAGTGGGCCCTTTTGTCTTTATAATCCGTGAATATAGTGAATTACATACCGAACCTGCTTTAGTACATAAGCATAGTATGCCTAAACTCACAGCACTGTTTTTTGCCTTTTATAGAGTGCCCCAACACTGTATGTGGTAATGGGTGTTATATGATAAGAAATTAAAAATAAATTTAAAAGGACAGGATAGGTATATGGACAATAGGAACATACAGAGTTGCGACAGCAAGAATTACAAAAATAATAAACACCAAGGATGAAATCCTTGTCCCATTGAAATTAATGGGAATTTTGCCATTGATTTTAATGGGGCCAGGATTTTACCCCAGAGCTTTGGAAGGAAAGTACAGCTTCATGCTTCGTGGCATAAGTAAACCTCTGATGGGGGTTAGTAAGTAACTTCTTTATTGGCAGGTTACTCCATATCTATCTTGCACAAAGTTTCTCCTGCACCTTCCTCTTAAGCAGCTGGCACTGTGCATTGTTGGAGAAAGGAGACTGGGATATATGGACCACTGGTCTGATCCATTATGGCAATTCCTATGTTTCGAAATAATTAACTGACGTAAATTGCCCATTAAAGGAGGAACTTGGCAAAGCACTGCAGAATGAGTTTCACAAGAATTGGATCAAACTTCCCACAATTTAAGGCTAAAAACCTTCTTTCATTTTCTTTCAGGCCTGTGATGCACATTACATTAGGAAAATGCAGTGTTTTTTCATGACAACATTTACATTAGCCTTGTGCATGTGCTTACACGTGAACATATGGGTCAAGTCAGTACATGTCCATGTACTGTACATAACCTTTCAGTCTGATTCATACATATATTATGTACATATTCTCCTTAGCTACAGTATACTTGGAGACATAGACAGCTCTACCCCGATAGAGCGCTGTCCTCGGGAGCCAAAAAATCTTACCGCGTTATAGATGAAACCGTGTTATTTCAAACTTGCTTTGAACCACCAGAGTGCACAGCCCCACCCACCCGGAGCACTGCTTTACCACATTATATCCTAATTCGTGTTATTTTGGGTCACGTTATATCGAGGTAGAGGTGTAGTTACACATTAAGGTCCCCATCCTGCAATTGACTGTGTGATCAGACTCCTATGCCTATGCACAGTCAGTCTCAGGGCCTGAATTAATTGTACTGTGAATACATGGTCAAATCTAACTCAACATAAATAATTTATTTAGGTCATGCATGATAGCACATGCTATTAGAACTGGATTGCGCAATAGTACGCAGTCACAATGCATATATGTTATATTTTCACAGTGCACGTAGGGCTTAAAATGAAGTCATTTGAAAATTGCATTCAGAGTAGGCATAATGTTTTCAAAAAAGCCTCCTAATCTATGCCTGAAATATTTGTGAGCTTTCCTGAGCTTTGGGGCATTTTCCTGCACATTTTCACCCACAAATGGGAATTTATGTAATAGCTATATTGTTATTTATTATCATCATTATTTTATTTTTATTTATTTATTATTCACTGAATGCCAATGGTATGCTTGGAATTCTATAGCACAATATGTCCAGTGAGAAGCTTCATTTACCATTCTACCAATAGGTGAGATATTGGGTCTAGCAGTATTCCCTATGCTCACACTAGCAAACAGAAGCTCACACCGGTAATATTGGACCTAATAACAAAGAGAATTTTTTAAATTCTGCCCACTGTACTGGTCTATATCATACATTACCATGCCAACCCATAACGTACCAAGACACTCTTCTTGCCTCGAGGAACTTAAAGTCTAAACAAGTCATAGTAAAACAAAAACACTGTTCAAACACAGTGACAATCCATTCGTTGATCAGATGACGGATTTATTGCTAGTTCCTTTGCTACATGCAATGAGCACTTGCAAAGCTGAGGAGGGGAGACACAGAAATATCTCCAACAGGGGAGTTAGGGCATGATTTTGTCTCCTTTTTCCAATAGGAGCTGTGCAAAGGGGACAGAACTGCCTGGAATCAGCCTAGATTATTCTAATCATCTTTTCTGGATCTGTTTATCATTCCAGATAATCTGGCCCACTGTGTTTATTCTATGCAATTTAGAACATGGTTTCAAGCTGTATATTTTAGTATTAATACTTTCTTTAAAGTTAAATTTTATTTCCATAGATTTTAGCTGAATTTTCCTCCCTGTTACAATTTCAATTCTGCAGATGTGCCGAAGATAGGAAAAGTTATAATCTATCAAAGAGACAAGGTGGGTGAGGTAATCTCTTCTGTTGGACCTACTTCTGCTGGAGAGAGGGACAACCAATAAAAGAGATTCCCTCACCCACCTTGTCTCTCCAATATCCTGGGGTCGACAGGATTACAACAACCCTGCATAAACTACCGATGTCCATTAGGCAGCTCTCTCTCTTTGGCTATGTCTGCACTACAGAGGCACAGCTGTACTCCTGCAGCTGCACCACTGTAAGGTCTCCTGTGTAGTGGAGATGGGCCGATGGGAGAAAACTCTCCAGTCAGCATGATTCAACCACCCCTAATAAGCAGCGGTAGCTATGTCAGCGGGAGAGCGATTCCCACTGACTTAGCGTTGGCCACACTGGTGCTTTTTTAAGTTTTACTGACAAGAGTGCTAGTGTAGACATTGACTAAGTAGGTTATTTAATTTCTCTTCCATCAGACTCTGGACAGAATCCTACAGAAAAGTTGAAAAGAAAAACTGACATTTCAAAATAGTTAAAATCAGTTCTTTTCAGTGTTTATTTTATTTTAAAATGAACAGCAAACAATGACACTGGAATAGCTTTATCAATTGTTATCTGTTAAAACGCAGGGGGAGATTTTCAAAGGGCAGTCACATACTCAGCTCCCATTGATTTTCAGTGAGCGCCTTAACTGCCCCCTGGTTCCTTTGAAAATATTGCGCAAGAGATGGAAACCCTATCCATATTGCATACACAGGTGGCCATTTTGCACATACAGATTGCATCAATCACAAATCTTGCAGGAACAAATTAGGAAACACTCTTGAAGATTTCGTTGCTAGTGATAGAATAGGTTAAAAATATTTTACAAAAGTGATCATCACTAATGCATCACTGCAGATAGCCATCATCTGCTCTACTTTCTACTTTTAAGTTCCTGTTAAAACCCACTCCTGCTATGCTGCCTGTAGCAAATCTTGATTTGCATGGAAAATCCCTTTTGTTGTCTCTTTTCCTTGACCTCTGTCTACTTGTCTGTCTGTCCATCCATCCACTGCAAGCTCCATCCTGACTGCCTGGAAAGTTTCTATAACAGGGGTTGCTACCACAAGTACTGGTAAAAAACAAACTATTTAAGAAGTTAATATGAATGGGTGAGTAAACAGTCCTGTGAAATGCTGGAAATCAGACTGGATTATTCAAAACACCATTTCCAGACCGTTGTTTATCATTCCATGATAAGGGATATTTCTCTCTCTCTCAAATTCTTGCCAGTCAAACAAAATTTTCCTTCATCTCATTGCAAATTTAATTCGCTTCCTCCTCCCACTAAATGCATACACCGCCTCCTGCAGGGAAACAGCAGTGGGCATGTCAAGTGCATTTTTTCTCCATAGAACCTATGTACCTGGAGGGTCACAATCTTTACAAAGTCAAAGTGTTGTGTGTCTGAGAGCTTTGCCCTACTAAGGTGTAATTGAGATCAAGCTTTTAAAAGCTCATGACAATGTGTTTGCTCTTTAACCTCACCCAGCAAAAACAGAGAGCCTTGCTCAGAGGACTCATTGTTAAGCTCCTGCATTTAACTGATAAGGTAGTGACCCTACCAGTAGCAAAGAAAGAAATGAATACAAAAGATTCACATGCTGTCCTTTCCCAGTGTATTAACAGCCTGCACAGATTAGGCTCTAGAGTTCCTAACTGATGAGGTGCAGAGTCTTTAATCATATTAAAATATTGTTATGAGACTTATTTAATAACAGGCAGATGTAATGAGTTCTCAGATCAGAAAATGGAGAGTTTAGTGCCATTTAAATGGCTGCTCATTATCCATCCTTATACTTTAATGATAGATGTGTCTATTACTTAAAAGATAGAGGTTATATTCTGGAATGTTGGGATAATAAATGTCTGGTACAACACATAAAGGTTATGAACTATCTCAAATCATCTACAATCCATGCATGACACTCACTTTGTTGTATGAAACCCACTGAACAAAAGAGGAAGACGCAGAAACATTTAAGAGTGATGGAGTTTGGCTTTTTGTTTCTTGATTTCTAGGATCTGAGTGTGGTGGATATGGGAATGTAAGGGGCAATCAAAATGATCAAATCCTGTCTAGTCTATGAACTGGAAGTTCATGACTGAGTTCATGTGTGTTTGGATCCACAATGGTGGTTCTAATGACTAAACCCAATAGAACTCTTGCTTTAACAGAAGATTTGCTAAACAATGAACTAATTACACCAAGGAAGAGAAGATGAACATCTCCTCTGGTCTTCTTCTGCAATCTATAGACTCATCTCCAATGATTTTGTCTGATGTAGAAACACCTTGTAAAAATTCACACCTTCCCCAAAATGTGTATGTTTGCCGATCCATGGGTATTTCTCTTACCATGCTGTCAGGAATCAGAGCCTGCAGAACCAGTCTCTGGGCAACCTAATGAGCGCAGTTGGTAGTAGGCAGACTGATTGACTACACCACATGCTTGGTTGGAAAAGTCAGCACACTGGCTCTTAAGCCCAGCAGCAGTGACAGTTCAGTAGCTGGTCAAAGCATTTGCCCATGGCTCAGGTAGCTTCTGTGCCTGCTTGCTCCCAGCCTTGTACCCACTGTTGCCTTGCCTTGTCTCATCTCATTCCAGGTAACCCGACTGACCCTTGGCTCTGTCATCTGGCTTCTGACTCTTGTTCCAACTCTAGTTCCTTAAGCCTTACACATCCGAGGTCTGAATTAGCCCTTTTAGCCAAAGAATTGTACAGAGGCAGTTATCTACTGTGTCCTCTCATTCATTTTTGGAGTCACTGCTTTCTGACACAGATTTTCCCATCCTGTATGTAAGGCCTGCAGTTTTGGTTCCCAGATGTAGTACTTTGCATTTGGCTGTGTTAGAATATGTTTTGTTGGAGCATGCCATTTAACGAGGTGACTCGCATGACTCTATAACTGTAACCTGCCTTCCTCCTCCACCAGTCTTTGTGGCATCTGCTAACCTTGCCAGCAAAGATTTTATGTCAGTGTCAAATAACATTGGACCAAGAACTGTTCCCTGGGAAACCCCACTAGAAACAGTGCTCCTCCTGGATGTCTCCCCATTTCCTATGCCTTTTTTTAGATCTGTCAGTGAGCCAGTCTTTCATGCATCTAAAGTGTGCCCTGTTAATTCCATATACTGCAAGTTTTTTAAACAAGACGTCATGTGGTACTAAATCAAATGCCTTAGCGAAATCCAGATACACTATAGCAACACAGCTGCCTTTATCAACCAGAATCACAATCTTATATAAAAAAAATAACTGGTTTGTTTGACAAGACCTACTTTCAGTGAAACCACCTAACAGCTCATTATGCATAGGTGTATAGCCTGAGAAAAAGCTTCAAAACCCTCTTTAAAACTTACTTCTTCTGTGATGGCTACAAAACAGTCAAGAACAGCTAGGTAGCTGGTGTGCTGCATCTACCATTTATTATACTAAATATGATAGGTACCGGAGCAGCTGGGAACTTTTCAATGACATGTTTAGTCCATCAGAAAATGCTGATTCATGAGAACCAAAACTTTTCTTGGGAATGTATTGGTTCTACTCAACTTTCTCAGGTCCAGGATGGAATTTTTGGTCCCAACCAGAGAGACAGGAAGAAAAAGACACACCCTACATATCTCCCTCATCTCACCATGAGTGTCCTAACCATCAAGCTATTAAAAGCCCTTTGATAAAGAGTTTGACTTTTTTAAAGTAATATTTGTGCGCACACCACCTAGTCTAATGGGGAGCTGATCCCTGATTGGAATCTCTCGGTGCTATCAGAATACAAATAGTAATAATAACAACAATAATGAAATTATTATTAATAAATTATTAACAAGTTGATAATGAATTAATTAATATTCAAGTAGATTTTTTTAATTTCTCCAGTAAATGAAGCATTCCATGTTCTTTCTGACATCTCTTGCCAAGTCTGCATCTACATCTGCTCTTTGTGTTGCAAAAGAAGTAGACAAGCATGGAAGCACAGTAGGAGTGAAAGGAGAAGCTAGAGAAAACCTTTCATATCTCTAGAATTAAAGTTGCAATGTAGCCAGCTCCCATGATTTTATGAGTGGGAGGTGAAGGCCTTCAGCGCATCACAGAAGTCAGTCAGCATCTTTCAGGATCAGGCCTTTAAAATGGTTTGCTTATGAAGCTGCAACCGCAAGATTGAAATAAAGAGTTTTCTGTAGGCTGTTGAAAATATTCTTCCGCCATTCTGCAGCTTGTTGAGAAGACTGAGCTTTGAGTGGTCTTAAAGCAGAAGCACACATTCTCTTCGAAGTTTTTGTTGTTCCACTGTGATATGACACATCCTGGGCCTGCTTCTGCTGCCCTTGGAGTCCATCATAGGATCACACTCAGGCTCTATGTGACCTTGGGCAAAAAAATTAACCACCTGAGGGCTCGCAAAGTACATAGTGTTCCCTGAGAGATGCTGGTCTCTTTCAGTTACCATTTTGAAGTCACTAGGAGCTGAGGGAGCCCAGCCCCACCCAGCAGACGATCAGCCCTTTTCAGGATCAGTTGCACTGTGCCTATGTTTCTCAATCTGCAAAATGAGCACACTAATACTTACATCACAGGAATGTTGGGCGGTTTAATTAATTATTGTAAAGCACCTTGAGAGCCTAAATTGAAAGGCGCTCTGAAAATGCAAAGTGTCATTTAATATCATTATCAATAACAATAGATTCCAAAGCACGAGAAAGCAGAAAGTGGAGGTGGAGTGTGTGAATCATTTTCCTTAACACCGAAAGTATATTCTTGCACCAGTACACCTCAAAACTTCCACTAGCATCAACAGGAATTTTGTGCACACATCGAAAAATGGAATAGCTGCAAAATCATGTGAAAGAAAGGACTAATGAAATCAGCTTTTATTATTTTTTTATTAATTCATGGATAGAGCCCTAAATATACTAGGTGCTTTCCAAGCAATTAAGAAGGGTGGGTCCTTGCCCCGAGGAGCTCACAATCTGAGTACCAACAGTCAGACAAAGAGGGAGAGGTTGAGGGAAGGGGAACAAAGCACAGTTTATATACAAATCACCTCATTTCACTGTAAGCAGCCTGGCAAATGTGCGTTTTTGAGAGCTGCTGGAATGGGTCCTTGTGGATGAACAAAAGGAGTTCATGGCAAGGGTGGGACCGGAAGCGCATAGAAGAAAGTGATTGTGCTTGAACCTGGCCAAGGAGTCAGTCGACAAGGATGTATTGACCAGATAGTTATGGTATGGCATGGCAATGCAAAGGCTCAGCTTTGTCAGCAATAATGTTATCAGTAACTATTGTTTGAGGAGGGGGAAGACCTCCGTATTTCAAAGAATTTGAAATATAATGTCCTTTTTTCTAGCTTTGCCAGAAGCATCACCAGGACATCCACTTCAGAAGAATGGCGTGTCTAGAATTAAATGATACTTGAGGCCAATTCCACAACTATGCAGTGATATTAAGTAAGTAGCATATTGCATGCAAATGTATCTTTAAAATACAAAGGAAATTCTACAGATTAAAAACCAGCAAAACAAGAAGTTATTCAGTTAATCAGCAGTACTTCCTTCAAGAGCTCTATGCTGAAACTGGAGGCATGAATAGCCTACCTTGTGCTTAGAAGTTGTTTGAATAATTTACCTGGTCTTTTTAGAAAGAAAAAAAATTAAAACAAAGTAATCTTGTGCCAGCAGGGAAAACAATACTTTCTGTCAGCTGTGGCACGTCTAAACACCCTAAATATTTCATCAGACACGCCACTTACTTCAGTGTTTTAAATAAGATTTAATAAACAGGTGCATGTTCAGACTTGCACAGTCCTACTTTTGTCTGTAGTTGGCAATGTACTGCTGCGTGTGTTCGACTGTGCAGTTAAGGATTTTAATTACTTACCTGTTCAAAACAGACACTCGCTTTCTTTTAACCGTTTATTAAAAAAATACCCATTGTGCAAAAATTCATCCTTATAATGTGGAGCCGTGGTCATAAACTTTTCCCATATCCGGCCCCCATTTTCCATACTGGACTGCTTCCATTCCCATTTAGCTGGGTTCTCGCAGGGCCTCTCGCCCCATTGAGCAAAATGGAATTAGCAGATAGTTCACAAACCTCTGACACCTGTTTGTGACCCCCCCACCCCTCATGCTGTGGAGTATGCCGGGAAATCTGGGGCGTGACCAATATACTCACTTGGACATCACTATAAGCAGAGATTTGTAGCAACCTCTTAAACAAATGATTGTCAGGCCTGTGCTCAAGTAGCCCTCTCTGCAGCTGGTGATTTTGCCAAGTCCTCCCCCACCCTCCCAGACTCTACCTTTCCCATTTTTAGAAAAGTTGACAATGGAGGTTGTGGTGAAGCAGCTCCAGCATCAGGAGCAGTGCCAGGGTTTTTGGCACCCTAGGCGGGGGTCCTTCCACGCTCCCGGTCGGCGGCAATTCAGCGGCAGGGGGGTCCTTCCTCGCTCCCAGTCTTCGGGGCACTTCAGCGGTGGGTCCCGGAACGAGTGAAGGACCTGCCGCAGAATTGCCGCCGAAGACCCGGAGGGCGGAAGGACCCCCCGTCGCCAAATTGCCGCCGAGGGCTGCAAAATGCCGCCCTCCCAAATCCTGGCGCCCTAGGCAACTGCCTAGGTCGCCTAAATGGAAGCGCCGGCCCTGTCCAGCATTATCTTGAATGCTTATATTTCCTTGACACCTTTGAGTTTTGTTTTAATCCAGGATATTACAGTATGACAACTGTACTGACTTGGTTGGTTGATGATCTTCCCTGGTTGTGGACAAATTTCAGGTTGTCCTTGTTGATTCTTTGAGATCTGCAAGCAGCTTTTGATACTGTACCATCCACCGTGAGCATGAGAAATGTTGATGCATGTGGACACCCTGGTAAGTGTGGATAAAGTTGCAGTTGCATGGCTCCTCTCCTTCCTTTCTGTGATACCCCAGAAGGTAAATGTGGTTCATATGTCCCAAAAGCTTTCTCACGTGGGGTGCTACCTTGTCACACTCCGATTCAACACATATGTGAGGCTCACTCCCTGCTGCAGTGTAGACATACCCTTTGGGACTGTCCCTGAGGATCACTTGGGGAATAAGTGACTTGTTTTGATCTGCAGTGTGATCAGGATGTAGATGACACTCCAGTCTGCGTCTCCTTTTATTTAGAACTGGTCAGTGCTGTGTCTCACCTTTCCCAGGCTAGCAGAGACTGAATCTTGGATGAGAAATAATTGACAGAGACTAGGTCTAGATAAGATGGAAGTGATGCTGTTCGGATGGGGAAAGTAACTGGAGGAAGTGATAATGGTGATGTCTGATCTTTCAGTCAATCAGGTTTACCCATCTTTTGGTAATAAAGATCATGACCTGGAGTCCCAGAGTCCTAATCAACAACCATAGCAATTATTATTATTTTTCATTATTTGTATTATGTTAGCCCCTAGAGGCCTAAACTAAGATCAGAGTACAAACATATAGTGAGAAAAAAATCCCTGTCTCATAGAGCTTATGATCTAAACAGCCAAGACAAGCAAGCTGATACGTCCAGGGTACCCAGTACCTCAATGGAAAAGCCAGGACTTGAAAGTAGCTCTCTTACATGCCTGTATGGTGCCTTATCCTCAGCACCACACCTCTTCCCTCAAGGACCTACTTTCCGTTTTGTAAAGGCAGTGCATTCCAGTTGAGGAGTGAGTCTGATTTGACCAGGCACATGTAGAGACTTAGCCTGAAAGTGCCGAGACCCTGCTGCGGGGATTATTTTTTTGCTCCGTTCAGGTTTTGTACAGAGCTAGCTTTGCAAAACTGGACCTGGTAGCAGTTAAGGTGACTTTTTCAGAACTGGACCTAGCAGCAGCAGAGCTGCCTTTGTGAACCTGGCTAATCCTGTGAGAAATTACCCAGGTTCCATGCAGGCATGCACAGCCCAGTCTGAAGCATGCACTGCAGCAACTACACTTTTCTGGGACCTAAGTTAGATAGATTAAAGCTAGTTCAGATATCAACTCAGCCTGTGATTGCAGTGTAGGCATATCCTGAGTCTAACTGGACTGGTGAATGCAGTTCAAGTGGGTGGGGAATGGTTTGTGAATAAGAGCTTAGATCCCCAACAAGGCAGGTAATTCACTGAAACTGTAGGACAGACATATTTTTTATTTTATTTTCCCAAAGAAAAGGTAGTTGTGGTTTCATCTCCCCAGTGACTTCTGAGTGCAAGTAGGGAAGAGAGACACTAGTAAAAGTTCCCCACATTTCAAGCTCCTAAAACCTGGAAGCCAATAAGTTTCTAAAAGGGAGCCGGAGATGAACATTATATTGTAGACAGAATCTCTGGACATCCCTGGCCTTTACGCCTGCTAATGACACTTCGCAGGAGGGAGTTTAATTGGATGTTGGGCTTGTGACTATTCTTTTTGAATGCAGGCTTTACCTCTGCCATCTATGCCTTTTGCTGCTGTCATGAGCTCCATTAGGGTATGTCTACACTACAGCTAGGGGTGAGCCTCCCAGTGTGAGTAGGCAGATTCATGCTAGCATGCTAAAACTAGCATAGGGGATGTTGTGGCTCTGGCAGAGACTCGGGCTTGTCACTTGATCTCAGACCCAAGGGATTGGGGTGGGCTTGAGAGCGTGAGCCACAATGTCCATATGGCAATTTTTAGCATGCTAGCTTGAATCCCTCTAGTGTGAGTCTGTCTGCTCATGCTGGGAGGCTGACTCCCAGCTGCAGTGTAAACACACTCTTTGAGATTGTCCCTGAGGGCCACTTGAGAAATTCAGCTGGTTCAGAATCCAGCTGTCTGCTTATTCTGAGGTGGTCCACTCATGAAGCATATTGCACAATTGCTCCATCAACTGCTACCTGATTAGGCACCTAAGTTCTGCGATCCATGAACTTCTCACCTAGACTGGACCTGAGCTCTCCCACCACCCAGGTGGGTACCCTAACCATTGGAATACAGAGTCTATATCTTTCTCTCTCTCTCTCTCTCTGCTCCACTGTGAATAAATATTTAAATAGTTATTGGACCATAGAGTGAGAGAGGTTAGGGCGGTGTAAGATCAGAGTCCAGTCCTCTGGTCTTTTATTAGTTAATCCAAAATGGAATAGCTTCAACAGGAGATGTTATGGGGACTCCTCCACACACACACACACCCATCAGAACATAGGCAACAAGTGTGTGTACGGGGGGCACGTGGGATTAAGTGCTCCCCTCCCCCAGATTTCTACTTGGCCTGCCAGGGATGAGGGAGGGAGAGTGGCTCTGTCCTTCTCCTGCTGCACCTGTCCCCCAGCAGGCTCAGCCCCTGTCCCTGGCAGCCGGGCAATAGAAGTGGGACCAGCTGCTTCTATGCTGGCCGCTCTGAGTGCTTCTCTGTGCAGCGCAGCAGCTGCCTGAGAGACAGCCTGGCTGGGGAGGTGGCAGCCCAGCCTGCCCCTTCTGGTCCTAGCTGCTGGGGACAGGCCCAGGAGGGAGAGGAGACTCCAGCTCTCTTTCAGGCAGCCACCTTGCTGCACAGAGTCAGTGACCCGGAGTGGCTAGTTTCAGCTGGTGTAAGAAGTGGCTCCCTCCCATTCCTCACCTGGACCCAGCTGTCAGGGAGAGCGGTCAAACATGCTGGGGTGCGGATGCAATGGGAGAAGGACAGGTAATCCTGGAAGTGTGGGGAGAGCGTAGTGGACCCGGACTGGGCGCAGGTCTGGAAGGTAGTTGGGCAGAGGAGACACAAGGGATGGTCATGTGTCCTCCCCTTTAGATTGTGCCCTCCCCAATGTCAGGAGGCACAAGTTGTCTATGCGCCATAATATTCCGTAGTCTGGTGACTGAGGCACCCTCCCAGGAGATGGAAGACTCCTGTTCAAATCGTTTCTCCCCAACAGGTAGAGCAGGGAATTCCACATTCCAGGTGAGTGTTCTAACTATGGGGTTAAAAGTTCTAAGTGGGGTGGCACTGGCACAACCCCCTCTAGCTGTTTAGTGTTGAGCAAGGCAGGCGCGGAACTCATTCCTACCAGAAACAGCTTAAGCACCTAATGTACCTGACTTGAGGAGATGGGTTCCTGTTGGTGGATTGCTAGCAGCAATAGACATCTCTCTGCAGCCTGAACTTTGGTGCCTATCTCTGAGACAGGAGAGCGGCTTTATCACACACTCCTGTCATTGGCATCTCCCATTGTCTAGTTTAGGCAGCTCCCCACCTAGCCTGCTAGTTTTTGGGTGTCCCATTCTAAGGCACCTGTCTCCCCCCATTCATTGCGTAGGAGCCTAGGTGCCCTAACTCGGCCTTGTGGATCACAGTGTTGTACCTGTGATTTTCTAGGAACCTAAAAGGTAGGCACTGTGATACTCAGTGTTGCAATGCCTAAGTCCGTTTATGGATCCCACCATGAATCCTGACTCTTCTAGGAGACACCTAAGTCTTCATGCTGCATCCTGGCAGTGGAGACCTTTGGGAAATTTGCTGACAGTCTCTAGATTTACATACCTAAGGTCTGGGTACAAGAGATTCTCAGGAGAGAACCCTCAACTCTGGAATTTTCTTCACCTCTGGTCAGGCAGACCCCATGGACCAGATCCTCAGCCGGTGTAAATCAGAGTAGCACCATTGACTTCAGTGCGCTTTGACTTCAGTGGATCTATGCTGCTTATACCAATTGAGGATCTGGCCTGAAGAACAGTGACCTTATAGACTCATAGACTCTAGGACTGGAAGGGATCTCAAGAGGTCATCGAGTCCAGTCCCCTGCCCTCACGGCAGGACCAAATACTGTCTAGACCATCCCTAAGAGACATTTATCTAACCTACTCTTAAATATCTCCAGAGATGGAGATTCCACAACTTCCCTAGGCAATCTATTCCAGTGTTTAACTACCCTGACAGTTAGGAACTTTTTCCTAATGTCCAACCTAAATCTCCCTTGCTGCAGTTTAAGCCCATTGCTTCTTGTTCTATCATTGGAGGCTAAAGTGAACAAGTTTTCTCCTTCCTCCTGATGACACCCTTTTAGATACCTGAAGACTGCTATCATGTCCCCTCTCAGTCTTCTCTTTTCCAAACTAAACAAACCCAATTGTTTCAGCCTTCCTTAATAGGTCATGTTAAAAGACCTTTAATCATTCTTGTTGCTCTTCTCTGGACCCTCTCCAATTTCTCCACATCTTTCTTGAAATGCGGTGCCCAGAAGTGGACACAATACTCCAATTGAGGCCTAACCAGCGCAGAGTAAAGTGGAAGAATGACTTCTCGTGTCTTGTTTACAACACACCTGTTAATGCATCCCAGAATCACGTTTGCTTTTTTTGCAACAGTATCACACTGTTGACTCATATTAAGCTTGTGGTCCACTATGACCCCTAGATCTCTTTCTGCCATACTCCTTCCTAGACAGTCTCTTTCCATTCTGTATGTGTGAAACTGATTGTTCCTTCCTAAGTGGAGCACTTTGCATTTATCTTTATTGAACTTCATCCTGTTTACCTCAGACCATTTCTCCAATTTGTCCAGATCATTTTGAATTTTGACCCTGTCCTCCAAAGCAGTTGCAATCCCTCCCAGTTTGGTATCATCCACAAACTTAATAAGCGTACTTTCTATGCCAACATCTAAATCGTTGATGAAGATATTGAACAGAGCCGGACCCAAAACAGACCCCTGCGGAACCCCACTTATTATACCTTTCCAGCAGGATTGGGAGCCATTAATAACTACTCTCTGAGTACGGTTATCCAGCCAGTTATGCACCCACCTTATAGTAGCCCCATCTAAATTGTACTTTCCTAGTTTATCTATAAGAATATCATGCGAGACCGTATCAAATGCCTTACTAAAGTCTAGGTATATCACATCCACTGCTTCTCCCTTATCCACAAGGCTCGTTATCCTATCAAAGAATGCTATCAGATTAGTTTGACACGATTTGTTCTTTACAAATCCATGCTGGCTATTCCCTATCACCTTACCACCTTCCAAGTGTTTACAGATGATTTCTTTAATTACTTGCTCCATTATCTTCCCTGGCACAGAAATTAAACTAACTGGTCTGTAGTTTCCTGGGTTGTTTTTATTTCCCTTTTTATAGATGGGCACTATATTTGCCCTTTTCCAGTCTTCTGGAATCTCCCCCGTCTCCCATGATTTCCCAAAGATAATAGCTAGAGGCTCAGATACCTCCTCTATTAACTCCTTGAGTATTCTAGGATGCATTTCATCAGGACCTGGTGACTTGCAGGCATCTAAATTTTCTAAGTGATTTTTTGCTTGCTCTTTTTTTATTTTATCTTCATGGCATACGGCACAGCCTGATGGGGTGAGTTGGGAAAGGCTGATTTTCTTGGTAGGTGTGGGAAAGTTATTAGTCTGACCATGTGTCATTCTTGGATTACTTGATTTTATTTTTTGTATATGTGCTGTTAAGTGCATTTATTACACTGAAAACTAGGTAGCTAAATAAATCTAACTAGAATTAATAATTGCCTACTGCAGTGCATTGTAACAATCTGAGACATAGACTTTACTACAAATGGAATTTCAGCTTGTTAGAGTTCATATATAAGTGGATCTGCTTTATCTAATTATTGCACTTTGCTTTCCAGGTAGTATGCAAATACTGTACAAGGTGGCAACAATGCATATGTTTGTTAGCCAATTTTAAGTGGCCTTCAGATTTTCCCTTGGTATCCTGGCCCTGAAGTGAGATAATATTGTGGAACTGGGCATCCCAGCATAACCATAATTTGAGAAGTGTTTTTGTCTAAATCCATTTTTCTTTTGTGGCCCAGTCTTTATCAGCTGAGATATGTGAGGGATGAGTAAATCAGCTCAGAAATGTTCTCAGTAATTTAACAAGAAAGGGCTTTCATCTCAAGTCCTATAAGATTCAAGTCAAAATGAATGTTTATGCTGGAGGAACAAGGTGGGGTGGAGAGAAGCAAATTTCCTCGTTTGGAAATAGCTGAGTCTCATTTATTTTGCTTGGCAGTTTTCTGTCCCCCCCCTTGTTTTTTGGATTTTGCTTTCTATTTTTTCCTCCCATTCATTGTATCAATGGGGAATTTATGCCTTTTGTTGGCTGGTTTGCCAGGTGGTTGTTGGATTATTTGATTTGCCAAATTACTTTGATGTGGTCTGGCTATGCATTTAGGCAGGTTGGCTTGTCTTTTGGATATGTTTTAGTGTTTGTGTTGTGATTTCCGTACAGCCCTTAGATATCTTTTCAATAGGCATAGTATAAACTGATTCAATTAATAAATTGCAAACGTTACTGTTGTTGTGAAATGCTCAGAAAGTTGGCAACCATTCCTATGTATTGCCCTAGTAGCCTCACAGCAAGAGGGACAGAATGGGGGTCTGCAAAAGTCCATAAGTGAGAACAAGAAAGATTTATAATCAGCCTGACTGAATTTCTTCTGAAAAGGAGACAACCACCAAGAACACTCCCGACCTCTCCTAATGGTGCCCAGACCTTGTCACCTGCTCTGATATCAATGGCTGTGGAAATAAAGATCATCAGCCAGGCTTTTTCCTTACTCTCCATTGCTAACAGAAGATCACCTTAAGCCACGTTGTGTGGCATATGGCACGAAATGGCCTAAATCCTGAGTAAAAAAATATGAAAAATCTGTGCTTTGAACTAGCCAGTCACAAGCAGAGCTGGGCAGAAAGTGGTAAGGATTTTCCATGAAAATTTGGAAAGAAACCAAGTTTTTTCATAATTTTTCTTGAGAATTTTTAGAGATTTATTTTTTTGTTTTAAAAAACAAAATAATGTTTTGGTATTTGGTTGGGGAAAAAATAGAAAAATTAGAAATGAACAAGTATCAGAGGGGTAGACATGTTAGTCTGGATCTGTAAATCAGCAAAGAATCCTGAGGCACTTTATAGGGTAACAGACGTTTTGGCGCATGAGCCAAAACGTCTGTTAGCCTATCAGGTGCCACAGGATTCTTTGCTGCTTTTAGAAATGAACAATAATTTTCATTTGCAAAACAGCTCATTTTTCAAAGAATTTCAACTAGTTGTAGCCACAAGCTTCTGCATAACCTTCCTCAAGAAAAAATGAGAGGTCAGGGAGGTTAACCAAGATGTTTAGACTAAGAGCAAGTGATTTAAGCAATGGAAGGCATCATGCCTTCTCGGAATGAGGCATTTAGCCACCTTTCGCATGAGTGGAGCCTCTGGTCTTCAACTTCCTGCGCAGGCTACTTAGTGCAATTGAGTACAGAAGTACCAAAAATCCTGGTAATTCCACTGCCCTGACAATTCTTTCAGACTGATAGAGAAGTAACCCTAGCTGGAATGTAACCTATCAACCTTGCCCCCACAGCAGCATCCAGCCGGGTCTCTGTTTTACAGAGGGGATGGAGCAATATGATGCTCAGGTCACCAGGGCCTTCATCTACTGAAGAGCACACAGTGTGGTGTTGGAGGTTGAGGATAAAGTTTGTATGGTGCTAAGGGATTCACGGCTGCATATTTTCTCCAGTCCTCCCTCTCTCTGGTAGGGGCTGCAGAACATACTCTAGCCATTAGGCAAGGGCAGCTTTTGTGGACCAGCTCTGTAGACAATCTGCAGCCTTGGGAGAGACCCGTCCCCATGCCCTTTGCATATCTGCATGGCCCCTTCATGCCCAGTTAGATATTTTTAAAATGTATATGAAGCTCATTACAATGCCTAGAACAAGTTCCCTTTCTTTGCTAACAAACTGTTTTTCCTTTCACCCCATTTTGAAATATCCTTTCATTCTGAATCAGGGCAAAATGTACAACACATTGAAAATTCTGCAGTCTTTCATTTCAGAAACATTGAAATGACCTTATCAAACCGTTTTGTTTCAATAATGTCAAAACGTGATAGTATCAAATGTTAAATATTATGTGCAAATGTAAAATATTAAACAAAATATAATGTAATAAATTAAAAGGAAAAGGAAAAAAAGTTTAAAAAAATCAAAAATTTAAATGACATGGAAAAATAAAGTCAGACTGAAGTGAAACATGAAAGTCAAAACAAAACAAGAAAGTAAACATGAAAATACTCTGTTTTGATTCATATGGTTTTCAAGATTTTCCATCAAAAAATTCATCAGAATTGACAGATTCCCATGAAACCTTTTGATTTTGATGAAATAGCATTTTCTGGCAAAAAATATTGCCTTGAAAATATTTTGATTAGCTCTAATACCTAGAGATATAGATAAAGTAAGAGCAAACCTGTGTGTTCAGTTTAATACATTTGCAAGGGACTTGTACTTAAATAGCTAGAAATGGACACCCCCATAGGTTATTATTACATACCCTTAAGAAAGTTTTAAAATTGGCTCTCTGTGCCACTGACTAGATACAATTAAGCAAAATTCATCTCCAAGAAGCTACTAATATATATGAAAGAATCAGTGTGCTGTTTTGCTTTGGATAATTAATTAATTAACACAATTAGTTAAAGCTTGTATGGTGCTTTGATGGCTTAAAGAACTAAATAAACGCCAGTTATTGTTCTTTCTGTTTGACAGTAGCAATCAGATATGATACAGCAAAATAAATCTTCCCTCAAATAGTCCCTTAATAAATAGTTTATTGACCTTTGTGTTATAGTCACAGATAGTCTCTGTCTGTGTCTGGTAACAGATATAAAAATGAAATAATGTGTACAAATCCTCTTACTGGGGAGCAGCTCAGACTTAGCATGTGTCTCTCACCAAAACACAAACCAAATAGCTATGCATGCAAGTGAACATTTACACATGCAAAAACTGGCAATTGTAGAGCTGGAGCAAGCAGCAAAAATCTGGATCCGACTGTTTTGAGTAATGTTTGGGGTCAGGGTTTTGGTTTTGCCTGTTATAAATATTGGAGTCACCTGCAAAGCTTGGATCTAGATCCTGGATCTGAATGTAAACACCCCCATAGCTGAAGGTAGAGGGTATGGTGTGGAATTTTTGTTCTGATGATTTTCTAATGGGGCCAGTATGATAGCATGCATAAGTAGTTTATTTAAGCTGGGCCTAGAGGCCCATTAAGCATGTCACACCCTTTTCCTCCCTCTGTTCTCTCTAAATTTGGGCTCCGGTTTAGAGTGACCATCACTTATAAACATTTTTTATGTCTCATCAGCGTAATCTGAGCCACACAATCAATACAAACTGCAATTTCTGTAACCCTGGTTTTATTGGCCCAGTCTATACATTTGGGCACAAAATAACTGAGCAATTTCTTCCTACAACTGAGCAATTTCTTGCTTGGTTATAGTTCTCCAACATATGCAGCTCCTGGTACAGTTGGCCTGCACCTTCCCTTAACTTCTCGTCATCCAGCCTCCTCCATGTCATCCCAGTCTGCCACTCTCTCTTCTTCTTTAACGGCATAGTGCTGTTTATTATCTGGCACTCAGCACCTCCAGATGGTGAAAATTGGTGGAAACTCCACAAGGGGATCATCATGAAGATGTCATTCCTAGAAATCCATCCTTTGGGTTTACCATGGGAAGAGGTGATCTGGGCCAATGGATGTAATGACCAGTTATTACATCATATTGAAAATATTTTGTGGGAGCTTTGTAGATGATCTAATACAGTGGTTTATTAAAATTTTACAATGCATCCCATGCCCCTATCTCTCTCTATATAATTGAAATTGTGTGATGCAGAACAAAGTTGTGAGTTAAAGAAGAAATAAATCACCAGAGTTTATTTTGTTCTTTATTTGTTGTACTTCAGCTTTAAGAGCCCTAGCATCAGAGTGTCAGAGAAATTTCTTCACTTTGCTTTTTCTCATTCTGGACATTAAAGGGCACTTTCAAATTAAACTTATAACATGCTTGTGTGAAAAGAAGACGCTATGAAGTGCATCCCGGGCGAGTTGACCAAAGGGATTGTGAGGCTTCACATTTAGCTTTTCACTCTGAAAGAGAAGAAGTCAAATCTTGCAATCAGAGTGAATTATGGTTCCATTCCTAAACCACCTTTCACCAGATACACAAAACACCCATGTTGGTGTTTGCCACTAGTGTTTGGGAGAGATGAATGTTCCTTTAGCCTTTGTTTGCTTATGTGCGGCTTAAGGCTTATGCAAAAATTGGCACCTAAGTATAAAATAGTTTCCTGCCCAGCAATAACTCTAGGTTTTGAAGAGAGGTCAGCTTTTAGGCTTTACTTTAATTGTTGCTCTTGTAATCCCAAGATGTTGAATGCTTTTTTTATTGCAGACATAGGCTGGGTAGACAAAACTTTAAAAAAACTAAGTATGGTGCTAAGCTTCTGAATGTTTTCATAAGACACCTCAGGGAATGTAGAGCTACAGTAGCTTTTAGCCACTTCGGTTTTGTGAAAATTTAGTATTGTAAAGCCTTTCTCCAGCTGTTGAGGTTGAGAATCTCATTGTTGGGGATTAGTATCACAATGGGGCAAAGTTACTATAAGAGATCTTAAAAAGCAGTGTCTTTTTTTGAGGGGGAGGGTCCTATAACACAATTCCTTTAATTATACAGAGCAGGATGGCTTTTAAATTTCATCTCTGAAGTTAAACAAAAACAGTTAGATAAAAGTTCCAGTGAACACTCAATCTTAAATAATTGATCTCTGGTTTTCCAGCTTGTCTTGGATTCTAAGGCAATTGTCAGGGATAAAAAGTCCTGTTTTTTTCTTCTCAGAATTTATGTATCTTCATTCAGTTCTCGCTTTAAAATACTGACGTCCGTCCTAAGCTTTATTGTGGTTTACTGAAAATCTTCTCACTTCAGCATTTAGCTATGCTATGAAGAAGGTACTTTTATTAGTGGATCAACGCTAACAGAGCTACAATGTGCTGCAGCCTTCACTGTAGGATGGGCTGTATCAAGGATGATCTTTATTCTGGGATGCTATATGCTGCTGACTCTGTGTTATAAAGTCATCCCAATACCTCATCTTATCTCCTTTCCTTTGGAGCAAAATGACTCCAAGAAGTAGCTATACCATCTGAAAACCTGATTCTTCAAGGTTGGTTGCATTTCCGGCTGACATCCTCACTATTTAAAATTCATTGATACCTCAGCAAAAGAATGTTTTGCGTGGTACACTGCTCCCTTATTAAACAAGAATAGTTCCATTCATTTTCTCCAACAGATATTTTTCTCATAGGTGATGAGGTAAGAATCTCTCTCAGTGCTGTGGGCCCAATTTTTTCAATCCTTACTTAGGCCAAACACCCTTTAAGTTCATTTCCTCATTTATGATCTTCTAGAAAAGCTATTATTTGTACAGGGCTGTGGGTCCTGCTCCATGATGAGGGCTCCTAGGTGCTATGGTAATAGAAATAATAATAAATAATAATAGCCAAATATTTAGCTGAAGATTTGAAAGTGAGAAAGTAGGGCTTGGTCTTGCAGGCAAAACTGATTTTTAAACATAGGGTGCTCTAGAAAGGAAGCTATTATGTTTTCCTTTTATTTTTAATCCTATACCTCTTAGCAGCTAGATTGTGCCCTTATGTCACTCAAGTGAGTAAGGCCTCCTTACGCAGCTAACCTGGATCTTGAGTCTGGGTCTGGTGCAGATCATGATCCCTGCCCTCCAGCTACTTGAAAATAGACTATATGGGGATGGAGCAAAGACAAGAGTAGCTGGCCAGGTATGAAGGGGAAAGTAAGCTCCAGAGTTGCAATAACTTACATCCACCTCAGAGTGAGAGAGGAGGAATTGTGCCCAAAAGGAATGTCTCTGAGGCACAAAGCCTTGTGGGGCTACTGCTCATTCATCAGCTCTTGCTCAGGGCTAAGCCTAAAGGCACAACTCAGCCCTTTATGGGTGAAAGTGATGATTGATTTCAATGGGAGTTAGGTGCTTAAACACTTTTGAGGATCTTGGCTGAGGTGTTTGAATGCTCAACTCTAGATACTTTAAAGGGGTCTGATTTCCAGAAGTGCTGAGCACCCATTCCCTGAAAATCAGGACTCTTCTAATGTGTCTTAAGTTGGGCACTCAAAACTGGAAGCACGCAAAATCACTAGTCAATTAAAAAAAAATGTAGCCATGCATTCCTACACGTTACTTCAATTGTATTATTTTTGTAGATAAGTTCATGGAGGATACATCCATCAATGTCTATTAGGTAAGTTCATGGAGGATGGGTCCAGCAATGGCTATGAGTCAAGATGGGCAGGGATGCAAACCCATGCTCTGGGTGTCCCTAGCCTCAGACTGCCAGAAACAGAGAGTCGACAACAGAGGCTGGATCACTCAATGATTGCCGGTTCTGTTAATTCCCTCCGAAGATCCTGGCACTGGTCACTGTTGGAAGACAGGATACTGGGCTAAATGGACCATTGGCCTGACGCAGTATGGCCATTCTTATGTAACAAATCATTCAAATATTTTCATGCATAAGACCCTGATCATGCAGAGTGATTAAGACAGGTGAACCTTGCTCCTGCAAAGTCTCATTGAAGGCTCCTCCTAGGCACAGAGATATTGACAAATGCAAGGGTCCATCTGTGAGCATTTCACTGCAGCATCAGGGCTGTAATCAGCATTCACTGTGTGAACGTATCCATTACCTTCTATCGCTCTGTGTATGCTAACCATTCTAAAGCTGCAGTATATTAATCTGGAGGAAAGTATCTATTTTAGGCTTATGCTAGAGATGAAATCCATCAAGGTGCCTGACAGTAGTTCATCATAGAACTATGAATAATGTATTACATATTTTACAGTGGTGAGGTAGTGTTAGCTGAATTAATCCTGTTTGATTTCTTTATATATATATATATATATAAAAACTAGTTTTCCTTTAATATCTTATTCTTCCTATAGTGAAGCAGGTATTTGAGTAAAGTAAGTGATTTTTCTTCCTGTCTCCTTTAGAAAAAAACTACTTGTGGGTTCTTTCTCTTTGACTTAAACACATTCATCCTCCCTAAAGCTTTTAAAAGAGCAGAGCTTTCAAGATCAAAGATATTCATACAACACCTGTACTAACACTATTTTCAATTGCTGTTGACCATTCTTGTGATTTGTTTTATGCAGGTGCTTTGTCAGTTAGATACTTAGGAATACAAAAAGTATGAACATAGAGTATCTGTGTGTATCTTTTTATCAAACTTACAAAAGTAGAGCCTGTTGATTAATGAAAAAATAGATAGATGAATATAATCGCTTCACTCCGTTGCTATTTGTAGGTTCATATTCTTTGAGAATATTCATATAATCAGAAAAATGGTAATGAATCTTGTAGGTTTTGCAGATTTTATGTCATGAATAATTTTTTACAAAATTTGGACTGGAAGTATGTTGTCTGGATTTGCCAGTCATCATTTCTTATTACTTCTTTTAAAAATGTTTCAGTTGTCCAGTCAGAGAGCAAAAGTAATTCCATGTGAGTTAAGTTACCAATCATACACAGTGCCATGAATAGTCAAGGGAACAGTTTGCAAGAAAACCATGTGTTTCACATTGTTCATGCAAACTAGTTGGCAAACACTCGTGAATAACAAATCAGAAATCCGGATCCCTTCACAAACAATCCATGAACAGAAAAAAGGGATAAACTCACAGCAACTATTGGTCACAACGTGTGACCCAACCAGCTCTATTTGCAAGTATATTGAATTTTAAATCATATCATGCTGAGGCAGAAACTCCCCTTTAACTTTTATTAACAGTAAACCAGCTAGAATTCACGAATGAACCTAATAAAGGAAACTAAATACACCTTTACCCCGATATAACACAAATCCGGTTATAACACGGTAAAGCAGTGCTCCAGGGGGACGGGAGGATCAAAGCACTCCGGAGGATCAAAGCAAGTTCAATATAATGTGGTTTCACCTATAACACTGTAAAATTTTTTGGCTCCCAAGGACAGCGTTATATCGGGGTAGAGGTGTACATTAAAGAAAAGTCTACGTTTAGGATCCACTGACCATTGAAGTCAGTGAGAGTCTTTCCATTGGCTTCAATAGGCTTGGGCTCAGACTCTTAAAGAAGGAGTTAAATCTACTTTCTCACTTTAGAAAGAGTTATTTGTCAAAGAACACATTTACTTTCTTTACAAAACCTTACATGGAGTTTTGCTATGTTGGGGTTAACAGGTTTGTCTGGTTTAATTGTCAATTTTATTGTATTGCCCAGTCCACCTAGAAGCAGGACAAGAACTGTTAAAGGGAAAGGGAGACTATGGGATGATCTAGCCCCAGAACACGTGCGCAAATGCCAAGGTGATGGGCATCATATGAGGCTCTGAAGAGAACTGAATGTTCATGCTGCTGTGCTGGGGTTGCGGGGGGGGAGGGCAGGGAGACTGCAATACACGCTAGTTTAAGGCAGAAAATGCTCATTAGAAAATGGAGTGATATAAGTTTCAATAAATTTGATTTTGTGCCTCTTGTTGCTGAAATGGCTGTGAGAAGGCAGGAAACACTATTTACAGTACATTACGTACAGTGTCACAGACTGAAGTAACATGAACATGTTCCGGCTTTTAAGCAGATATAATGGACATTGGTTCTTTTTTGTTGTTGTCATTTTTTGGATGTAATAACGCGTTGTGTCCTGTTGTGTCCTGACGTGTTGTGTCAATCCTGGTATGACAAAAGTACAAACTGGACCAGGGAGGGAGAGGAATTATTTAAGCTCAGTACCAATGTGGATACAAGAACAAATGGATATAAACTGGACATCAGGAAGTTTAGACTTGAAATTAGATGAAGGTTTCTAACCATTAGAGGAGTGAAGTTCTGGAACAAGCTTCCAAGGGGAGCAGTGGGGGCAAAAGACGTATCTGGCTTCTTGACCAAGCTTGATGATATGATAGGATAGCCTAATTTTGGCAATTAATTGATCTTTGACTATTAGCGGTAAATATGCCCAATGGCCTGTGATGAGATGTTAGATGGGGTGGGATCTGAGTCACTACAGAGAATTCTTTCCTGGGTGTCTGGTTGGTGAGTCTTGCCCACATGCTCAGGGTTTAGCTGATCACCATAGTTGAGGTCGGGAAGGAATTTTCCTCCAGGGCGGATTGGCAGAGGACCTGAAGGTTTTTCGCCTTCCTCTACAGAGTGGGGCACAGGTCATTTGCTGGAGCATTCTCTGCACCTTAAAGTCTTTAAACCGTGATTTGAGGACTTCAATAGCTCAGACATGGGTCAGAAGTTTGTTACAGGAATGGGTGGATGAGATTCTGTGGCCTGCATTGTGCAGGAGGTTAGACTAGACGCTCATAATGGTCCCTTCTGACCTTAAAGTCTATGGGACCGTTGTGTCCCCTTTAACTCTGTGGATCAGGGTACTTCTCACACTTCTCTGCTAGTGACAACCAGCCCATTCAGGCTTCACTTTCCCACAGCCATTAGCATGTGAATGCACACCCAAAGTTACATGCAGGCTCTCACAGCCGCTCATTAACTATGCACAGGCAGACACCAGCAAATCCCCCCAGCCCTAGCCTTGCACTCCCAGAATGTACCATTTTACACTGCTCAAGACCTTCTCTTGAACAATCCAAGCCCATTCATTAGTTTTCCACTTCATCAAAGGATAGTGGGCATACACCAGCCATTGTAATCTGCTCAGATTACCCAAGCACTTTAGACAAATTCACTGGTAAGGACAAAACATTAAAATAAGTTTCTTAACTACAGAAGGATCGATTTTAAGTGATTATAAGTGTTAGGCATAGAGGTCAGAGTTGGTTACATAAGAAATAAAAGGTAACATTGAAGTCTAAATCCTAAACTTTAGCAGGCTAAGCAAGATTTGAATCAAAAGTTTTCTCACCCTACTGGACATTGCAAGCAGAATTCAGTTCACAGCTCATACTAGCTAAAAAGCATCCTAGCTAGGACCATCTCTTCCTCCCAGTTTATGAAGGCTTCTCTGTCTTCCAAAAGATCTTGTTTCCAGGTGTTGAGATGGGGAAGAGAGAGGCGAAATGGTGATGTCATTGCCTCCCTCCCCCTCTCCCCATTTTATACTCTCTTCCAGGTGCTGAAAAGATCCTTGCTGTGTCATGGGAGTTAGAGAGCCCCCATTGTGTACATGATCTCTCAGGAGTCTCTGGGAGGGGCCCATTGGGAAAGTAGATTCTCCTTAATGGGCCATCAACACATGGCTGGCTAGTATTAATGTAAATCTCTCCTGAGGGTGATAGTTGCTTCTTTGTTGCCACTGAAAGACTAGCTGTGGACATCTACCAGCCTCAAACATATTTCAGTTACAACTATATAACAAAATATCATAACTCCATATACAAAGATGATATGCATATTTTGACAGAACAATGAGTTTCAGCAAATCCTGACTTTTCATATGATATTTTACAAGGCATTCTTTCTACAAACTATCATAACCATATAACAGTGGTGAATATGTGGATCCAGGATGCCATTTTCATATATGTTATGTCATATCTATCTTAACAGTAGCTGAAATCAGAATTGGAGTACCACTGAGTGTAAAACCAGCTCCAGTCACTAAAATAGATGGGGGTGAGCAGAAGGGACTCCCAAATCAGAAGCTCTGTGGTTTTCATTCTGAAAGCTGAATGTATAAAATAGTCTAGACACTAAAGCTGCACAAATTTCTCCAACAGGGGGCATATTCCTCCACAGTATATGCTGAGTTCCCTTGACAAATGTTATCCTCCCTCACTTGCACTCTTCAGCGCCCCAATATTTCAGAATACAAACCTCTGTCTCTATTAAATAAACTGTAAGAACCAGGCAGGAAACGTCACAAATCATGCAACACTTTCACTCTGTTGCAAATTGTAAAATGTGTCAAATATCTATATGCAAATAGACTTCCTGACGACAACCCGTGGTGGGGAAAATACAGACCATGAAACAGATTGGACTCCAAAGGTTATTTTCAGCAGCTATTATTTTTACAGTTTGACTTATCATTATTTTTATAAGAAATTTGGAGGTAGGCATGTCTGTGTGAGAGAGTGAGAGATAGAGCGGGAGAGTTTGTACGTGGGAGAATGAAGAGTGTAGCACCCAGCCACCAGATCAGAAATGGACAGGAATGAAAAATGGACACGGGTTCAAACACAATGTGCCACTCTTTCCTGGGGGGTTGGGGTTTCATACTGGCCTCTGCCAGATACCAAAGGCAAGGCTTGTATACCTTGTCCATCCAATAACGTCTCATTGAATTGAATTGCATGTGAGTTGGATGGAAAAAGAGTTAGATGGATAGAAAGATGGATAGAAAGATAGATCACATAAAAGAAAAGAGAGGTTATAATAGTTCTTACACTGAACTAATAAGACATCACCTGAACAGCTGTATTAATTGTAGGCCATTATATTTAAAAAAGGGCAGTTTAGCTAAAGCACATGCATTGTGCTCTGAAGAACACCGAAACTTGGCTAGGGCAAACCAGCTCAGAAAGTGAATTGCACAAGAATCCTCTGTCCCCATCCTAGAAATGTTGATCCTACTCTTGTAGAGAATGCAAGGAAAAATGTCACTCCTCATTCTTCTGTTTGGGTTCTGCTGTATTCCTTTTACTGTTGCTGTGCTGTGTTGCAGGGCATTCATGGAGCACAATGCCATATGTTTCACCATGATGTCTGTTTTGTAGAATGCCCTTCAAGATTCAGAGGCATAAAATGCTTGTCGTATTTATTCAAAATGGCCCCACATGGCTGATGTTTGGCTCTGTATCTGCATTTGAACTTTTTCAGCCTTCAGGAGTTTTGTCTGGCTTATTACAGAACTAGGAACGAAGCATGAAGTTTACATCCAAATTCTGGGTTGTTCAGATCCAGAGTTTTTGTTCAGAACCATCTCTGGGGTTGTCTACTTAGCAAGTAACTATGTGGCAAGCCACAGTGTGAATGTACAGCACTCCAGCTTGCCATGCAATAATGTGTGGACACTGATACGGTGCACTGAAAGTCTACAGTGCACTTTCATGCCTAGCAGTATCCCTTCGGCACGTTATTGTGCAGCATGCTTCCATTTACCAAGGCCAGGTCTACATTACAAAGTTTTGTCAAGATAGTTTCCAACATGTTCCAGGTTTGCTGGAAAATGGGCCAGCTTTACTTTTTGCACACAACTGGGATGAGGTTTGTGTATGTAACAAAACACATTCCAGTAGCTGGGTTTGATCTATGGGGCTTGGAATTTCGTAAGGAAAAATTTCATCCAGGTGCAGCCCGATGAGTGAGTTGCACTATGAACACAGTTTCAGCTTTACCTAGAAATGTTTGCCTTTGAGGTTTTAAGCCTCACCCTTAGCCATTATTTGAATCATGTTATTTTATTTGTGTTTTAATATAGCATGTCCAAGATGCAGGTGTTGTATTGAAATGATATCTTGTATACTGCCTATCTTGAATGAATGTGGGGGAGGTGATCTTATGAAATAATGCCTGCCTCTTAATATGTGTAGGAGGGTATGAAATTGCAGCATGATCATCATTAATACTTTGCAACTCTAGTGCCTTCCATCCAAAGATCCCAAGGTGTTTTACGAAAATCAGTTAGCATAGCCTCAAAGTGTCCTTATGGAGTAGGTATTATCACCCGTGTTTTACATATAAGATGATGTACAAAGAGGTTAAAGCCAAAATTTTCAAGCATGAACTTTTCAATCCAGTTGTGCTGACTTAAAATAAATCCTATAGTTCAGAGAAGCATCCAGGCTTTCAGGGAGGCAGCCCTGTCTTATATCCACAACAGGGGCTTGGGAGTTTATAAAGAGCTGTGAATAGCAGCAAAGCTTTGTGTTTCCAGCTTCTTATAACTACTCCCACCCCCATCTGTACTGGCTATATTGCCAGTACCACAAGATCTGACACCTGGTAGGGAAGCAGTAAGTCTGCTTTCAGTGGGAAGGGAAGTGGGAGTGGGGAGTGGGGGATAGCATAACTCAGAAATGTAGTGGAATGCCAGATGTCCCTCCTTACCTTCTTCAGAGTTGCCTCTTCACTTCCCCCTGGGGAGTTACTAGTCCTGTTGAAGGTGTGAGGAAGCCAGTACTCTCTTCCTTTGATTCCTCACATCCTGTTTGCCCACAGCCTGCACATCAACCAGCCCCTTCATTGATCTACCTTCCACCCAACCATGCTTCGGGATAAAATGCCACACTAGCCATAAGTTGTCTGAATGACAAGCACAAAATAGTTCCCAGCAGCCTTTGAGCCAACAGGTAGCCAGGTATCCAAAGGCTATCACTGTGTGGTAAAAGCAGGACTGGAAGTAACCAGTAATGATTCAAAATAGTTTCTGTGGCATACTTTAAGCCCTAGTGATCAGTTTACTTGCACTAAGAAGGGTTGGGGGAGGGTAATCTTTGACTCCTCCCTTTCTCTTATCTCCCACATCCAGGACATCTAAACTCTGCTCTTCTTCCTTTGTAACATCTGTGATGTCTGACCTTACCTTTCTGTCTGTGCAGCTGAGGCTCTCAGTTGGGCCCTCACCATCTCCCAGCTTGCAACCTCCTTCTCTACACTCATATCACACCCCTTCAATTCATGCAAACTGCAGAAATTCCACCCTATCTGACCATGTCCCTCACGTTGTATCTTCAGTTTTTCCCTCTTTTCCACCATACCAGCTATAATCTTCTTGTCCTCACATTGCAAACCCTTTACAACTCTTCCCCCACATTGTCCCCCATCACCTTCACTCTGTTGATTATACCAGCCATCCCCCATTTGTCTATTTTCCCCATTGCCACTTATGTGTGGAATGCCCTATCTGAACAAATTCACAAGGCCACTACCCTTCTAATCCTTCAGGTCCCTCCTTGAGACCCAATTCTTGCCTACAAGAAGTTTGCCAACTAATAATGATGGGGTAGAGTCCTGTCAGGGGTAATAGAGATTTTTATATTTTAAAATAGACTGCCTGACTATATTTTATGCCTCTCCACCCTTCATTTATCACTGACCTGCTTAGCTCATGAGCTTTTGGGGGCAGGACAGTGTTTCACTGTATGTTTACATAATTCAAATAAACAATAAGTAATAGGCACCTAATTCCCACTGCATTTTGGATACCTCATGACCACTTATAGACTCATAGACTCATAGACTCATAGGTCAGAAGGGACAAATCTGATCATCTAGTCTGACCTCCTGCACAAGGCAGGCCACAGAACCCCACCCTTCCAATTTTATAACAACCCCTATCCCAGGACCGAGTTATTGAAATCCTCAAAATTGGTTTGAAGACCTCAAGCTGCAGAGAAACCACCAGCAAGCGACCCGTGCCCCACGCTGCAGGGGAAGGCGAAAAACCTCCAGGGCCCCTGCCAATCCGCCCTGGAGGAAAATTCCTTCCCGACCCCAAATATGGCGATCAGCTAAACCCTGAGCATGTGGGCAAGAGTCACCAGCCAGCACCCAAGAAGGAATTCTCTGCAGTAACTCAGTTCCCATTCCATCCAACATCTCCCCGCAGACCATTGAGCAGACCTATCTGGTGGTAATCCAAGATCAATTGCCCAAATTAACGATCCTATCATAACATCCCCTCCATATACTTATCAAGCTTTGTCTTAAAGCCAGGAAAGTCTTCTGCCCCTACTACTTCCCTCGGAAGGCTGTTCCAGAACTTCACTCCCCTAATGGTTAGAAACCTTCGTCTAATTTCAAGTCTAAACTTCCTAATATCCAGTTTATACCCATTCGTCCTCGTGCCTACATTAGTACTAAACTTAAATAATTCCTCTCCCTCCCTAACGTTAACCCCCCTGATATATTTATATAGAGCAAGCATATCCCCCCGCAGCCACTTGTGAGTTGGAAATCTACCCCACTCTTAATAACACTTGCTGTATTGGCTGGCAGAATACGCTTTAAAAGTGCTGTGGATTTCAAATCTTTCTGCCATCTCTTTGTATTTCCCATAAAAATTACATGATTAAACACTGTCGATGTTGTGATGTCCTGTCCCTTTAAATGTTCAGTGCAAAGCCTCACTTTCATGTTAGTTTCAGTTTTGCAGCCAGAATAATAAAGTTGCCACAGCAGACAGCTGTGTTTCTTTCAGCTTTCTCTGTGTCTCTTTCTGTCTATCTCCTTCTCAGCTGGCTCCAGAAGTATAATAATGATGATGAGGAATTTATTGTGTCCAGTGCGGCTTCTGTCTGAAGAAGAAGAAAAAGAAGAACTCAAATAATTCTGTAAACAGAGAGACAGAAGTTTATCTGGAGGCACAGGGTGACAGACTGCTGTTTTTGCTACGGGGACAGTGTGAGCCAACCAGCTAGAGATGGGGAAATAGGAAAATAAAGAAAGCACAAAGGATAAGAATTCTGCAATTATTGCCAGAACTGTTCAAACAGAGCAGTGAAGTAGAAGCAAGCATCCAGCTTGATTGACCATGTGCAAGTAGGCAGAGAAACAGCTTAGCCAGCACTGAGGGTGTGTAACCAGCAGAGGGAGCCCAAGTACAGACAAAGGAGGGTGTAAGCACACAGCCAGCAGAGGGTGATGGAGCTCAGATAGTGCAGTAACAACAAAAATATTCCCTGTGGCAAAAGGCATACAAGAGGCATGAAGTCCAACAGGAGAACAGAGAATTGGCACCTTTTGTGGGCACAGCTGGTGAGTTTGATGAAGACCACAAATCATGGATGTGCACCTCAGATGTTTTGAGTAATTTGTAATCTGCAACACCATTCCAGATGGACAATGGGTTTCAATCTTGCTGACAGTGATGGGTCTGAAGGCATACGGATTGCTCTATGACCTATTGTCTCCAACTGTTCCTGGAACTGCCACGTACACTGCGATTACTGCAACAATGAAGGAACACTTTTCTCCTTTCCCGTCGATGACAACAGAATGATATTGACTTCATCAGTGACATCAGGGAAGTGGAGAGTCAGTAGTGCAGTATGTTGCTGCTTTAAGGAAATTATTAGAGCATTGTCAGTTCAAACATTAAGTGATTCCCTGCATGACCAATTAGTTTCCGGATTATTCAATGACCAGGTCCAAAAGAAGTTATTGATTGTATCAGTGCTTACATTCAAGAAGGCTGTTAAAGTAGCAGTTGCAATGGAGATGACAGAGAAGGATCCTTTGGAATTTAGTGTGAACCAAGAAGTTCGCCTCCTGCAGCAGTGAGACAGAAGACTATGGGAACATAAGAAATTTTCATGTGGCCACTGTGCACAAACTATGCATGCTGAGAAGGGCTGTGGGCCGTATCAGGTTATTTGCAGAAAGTGCCAGAAGAAAGGAGACGTTACTGTGACCTGCCACACAGTTCAACAACCATTAACACAGAGAAATCATGCATCCTTTGAAGGCTGAACCTAAGAAAAGACAAAGTTGGGAATTCATAATGTGGAAAAAGACAAGAGCTCTAGTGACACTGATCAAGACCTAACACTACAGTACATGTGTTATTGGAAGCTGAAGTGAGAGATAGCATCTGGGTCCCACCTTTGATCAAAGGAGTTTCAATCCAAGAATGGCGCTTGATACTGGAACTGTTGTTTCACTGATTTCTGCATCTACCTATCACCACACATTGTCACAAGTTCCCTTGGAAGAAACAAGAAACCTCCCTGGCTTTGAAGACTTATACCAGAGAAAAGTTAGGCCCAAAAGGGACACTCCAGGTGAAAGTTCAGCTAGATGGCCAGTTAGTCAATTTACCATGATATGTGATTGATGGAAAGGATTCACCATTATTTGGTAGATCTTGGCTTGAGAAGCTCAAGATGAATTGGACCAAGATCAAGACAATCACAAAAGCACCATGAAATCTTCAGGAAATACTGGACAGACCCTCCAAAGTTTTTGAAAAAGAGCTTGCACACTGCTAAGTCTGACAGTCAGCTGAAACATTGCAAGCCCAGAGGTTTGCCTTATGCTCTGAAGCCTCTGATGGAAGCTGATATGGATTGTTTAGTGAACATCAGAGTCTTGTCACTGGTTTCACACAGCAAATGGGCTACACCTATTGAACCAGTGATCAGGAAGGATGGCTCAGAGCAAATATGTGGAGATTTCAAAGTGACACTGAAACCGTTTTTCTGAGCAGACCAATATCAGCTATCATGTATTGAAGATTTGTTCGCTACCCTTCGTGGTGGACAGTGTTTCAGCCAATTGGATTTGCTCAATGCATACCCACAAATGGAGGTTGATCTGGCACCTCACAAATATCTCACAATCAACAAAAGCTTAGTTTTCACAACAGGTTGCCTTTTGGTATCACATTGGCACCTGCTCTGTTCCAGTGAGGCATGGATGAGATTCTGAAGGGACTGAATGGAGTTCAGTGCTATTTGGATGACATCCTTGTTACAGAGAAAGATCAAGAGGATCATGTTTGAAATTTGGGCACTGTCTTGCAATATTTGGAAGACCATGGGCTCAAAGTATGTCAAGACAAATTTGAGTTTTTAAAACATTTGTTTGAATACTTTGGACATGTAATTGATGCCACAGTCTTAAGGAAATCACCAGAGAAAAAGAATGCAGTACTTCAAGCACCACCATCAGAGATCATGTCCCAAGTTACATTCATTCTTAGGATTGCTTAATTGTTATGGTAATTTTTTACCTAATTTGGTAACAATGTTGACACCTTTACATGCATTGTTACAAGCAGAGAAATAGACTAAAGAGCTTTGAGTGTGCATTTAAGGAAGGAAAGAAATTGCTGATAGCAGCCAAAGTTGTTACACATTTTGATGCTTTGCTGCCATTGCAATTGACTGGTGATGCTTCACCAAATGGAGTTGGTTCTGTTCTTTCCCACATTTTTCCTAATGGCGTGGAGAAACCAATTGCCTCTGTAAAAGTAGCAAAGAGTCCTGTGGCACCAAACACTTATTAATCCTGAGAAGAACTATGCACAAATAGAGTGAGAAGCTCTCAGCATCATCTTAGGAATTTGGAAGTTCCATACCAATCTGTATAGTAGACATTTGACCTTGCTGATGGATCATCACCCTTTACTCTCCATTTTTGGCTTGAAATATTCCATCATTAGCTGCTGCTCCTTTGCAGCAATAGGCATTGTTACTTTCATCTCATTCCTATACTATTCAAGTTCATAAAGGGACTTGATACAGCAATGCTGATGGGCTGTCACACCTGCCATGCCCAAAGTAACTTCAGACAAAATGTTATATCTCAATTTGAAGGATAGGTTGCCCATCACTTGCACAGATATCAACAAAAAAATCTCTAAGGATTATGTGCTTTCTCTTGTGAAAGGGATGGTACTACAGAGTACAGTGTTGGATCAAAAGAATTCCCAATTTACAGAGTTTGTGCTGGGTCAACATGAATTATTTGTAAATAATGGTTGTATATAAGAGGGAATGTGAGTGATCATTCTGAAATCACTTCAATCTCATGTTTTGGAATATTTTCATGAAGGTTATTTTAGCCACACCACCATCACCATGTTATCCCAAGACAGCATGAAAATCAGTTGTGTGCCTGAACTTGGAAGTTATTTAGTCAGTGATTTGCTATTCTGGGGCAGAATAATCTCTTGCAATTTAAGAGTCTGCAGTAGTCCACCTGCAACTTTTAGTTAAGTTATGTATTGTTTCATGTTAGCCATGTAAATAATATATATCTACATGTTTGGAAAGTTTAAAGTAGGATGGAGGAATGTGATGTCCTGTCCCTTTAAATATTCAAAGGGCCCTGTGCTCTCCCCCACTTCTCAATGCAAAGCCTTACTTTCATGTTAGTTTCAGTTTTGCAAACAGCTACCACAGCAGATAGCTGTGTATCTGTTAGCTCCCTCTGCATCTACCTACGTATCTCCTCTGTTCATGCTAGAAATATAAGAGATGGCCTGTCACAGAATCCTGAGAAGCAATGTCTTTTATTGTTAAGCCAACATTTTCAAAACTGACTAGTGCTTCTGGATGCCTCCATTTTTGGGTGTCCAACTTGAGATACATAAAAGAGAGGGTGGATGCCTCGCATTTTCTGAGAAGGTATCTCAAGATGAAGAGCGAAACACCAAGTCACTCATCAACACCAGTCCGTTCTGAAAATCCTGACCATAGCTATTAATAACACACTTATCCGCATGTGATCTGAGCCATTAATGACACACTTATCTGCATGTTATCTGAGCCCCTATCTATGGCGGCCAGGAAAGGGGCAACAGCCCCCAACTGTGAGAATTTCTATAGATCTTTCTATAAATCTTGAATGCAGCACAAAGTTAGCTCTGTAATTTTCTGGTTAGGATTGCCCTTTGTGGTACTGAGCCCTGTTCGAGAGCATTTTTCCTCCCTACCAAATTGGCATTTCCAGAAACCTTGTCCATTGGAAAACAAGGCTTCCTCGCACACCCAGGAAAAAAGGAAGAGATGGTGGAGGAGGAGTGGAATGGAGGGTGTATGTGTGTGTGAGTGAGAGAGTAAAACACTGGAGCAATTGAAATAAAAACGAGGAGAATGAAGTAAGGAGAAGAAAAGAGATACAAGGAGAGAAATCAAAATAGGAGTCGGAGAAAGAGAACTTCCATTATCCAAGATGATTGCCCCATTTTAGGTTAAAATTACCTCATGTACTTATCTCCTAAATATTGAGGATGCTATTACTATTTTAGAAGCTACCTACTACCTTTTGTTCCAAGGTCCAAATTTTCATTCTGTTCCCTTGCATAGTGCCTACTGTATATTTAATCTTAGATATATGTGTGACAGGTATGGAAGAAATAGGTCACAGTACTTAAGATAAGTAATACGTTAATCAATTTTAACATAACTTCTGATGGCTAGTGAGTGATGATAACATACTGCCTTCACTAATTCTCTTTTAAAGTAGCTGGGACATTAAAAAATCCTATTGTATAAATTGCTTGGAGGACACAAATTATCTGTTTTATATTCCCAGAGAAGCTATAATATCCAGTGAGATAATGGTAAGGACATGCAATATTTTTAGTATCCACCGTGATTATTATTGATATACAGTGTACATGTAAATTGAGTCATGTTCAGTCCTATACTGATGAATCGTTAATGTATAATGGATCTGATGACACTGAAGACTTAAATGATAAGTTGAGGCTGGACTTTCAGGACATTTAACAGAGCTCTGCACTCATCTTTTCCAGTACAACCTTCTAAAGGAGTTCACGTGGAGCGGGAGGGGACTGGTCATTGTTTTGGAAATTAAAGATTTTAAATTTTGTATCATTATTGCAATTTTTAAAAGAAAATGTACATGAACTTTCAGTACAATCAGCAACTGCCAGGGATGGACAGTACAAATGGCCTGTGAAGCTAATTTTCTCACTGAAGAATAAATCAACATGGCTCCATTGACATAAAAACACTTGCTGAATTTAGCCCCATTGAAGGCAATAGTGTTATGCCAATTTACATCAGATGAGGTACTTCACTGTGAATTCAATTGAGGTCCGCAGATCTAGGAACAAGGAAGGTAGGTCACACTTACAAGATGGCAGACAGTATCCTGGAATGCAGTGATGCTGAAAAGGACTAGGGGGTGATGGTAGACAATCAATTGAACATGCACTTCCAATGTGATGCTGTAGCTAAGAGGGTGAATGCAGTCCTTGGAAGAAAGATAATATTGTGTAAAGTTATAAACTATGGCATTAGTGAGACCATTATTGGAATACTGTGTCCAGTATTGGTGTTCATACTTTCAAAAGGAAAAATTGGAAAAGTTTCAGAAAAGAGCTGTAAGAGTGACTCAAGGTCTGGAAAACATGCCTTATAATGAGAGGCTTAAGAAGCTCCATATATTTAGTATATCAAAGAGAAGTTTAAGAGGTGACTTGATTGTGGTCTACAAGTACTTACATCAGGAAGAGATTTCTGATAGCAGAGGGGTCTTTAGCAGAAAAAGGCATAACAAGATCGACTGGGAGCTGAATTTACACAATTTCAGACTACAAATCAGACACAAATTTTTAACAGTGAGGTTAATTAACCTTTGAAACTACTGACTAGTATCAACAGCACCATCAATGGGGCAGGATTACATCCCACATCTAGACAGCGGCCCGTTAATTTTTTCTACAGACTCAAGCAAGACATGATCCCACAAAGAATGTTCTTAGAATAGTTTTTTACTTTGCTTGCATAACTAATTAATTTTTCTAAAGAGAGGAAGATATTATGTATAAAATATAATTGCTGATGTAATAAGTTTTGATACTGTTCTCATTGTACATTCCAGACAAGAGACACTGTACAGCAATGTGGACTTTAAAGTTGCATATGAATTTTAAAAACTGTTAGACCAAATTTCTTCGGACCTACTTTTGTTTTGGCGTTTGAATACGATATTCATTTATTCTCTTGTACAGGTGCTTTGTGTGTGAGTTTTGAAGTTAAAACATGAAACTCTTCATCGGGCAAAATCATTATGCTGCTGAATTTAAATGACTAGTGTCTTAGAGCAAAAGGGAACTTTTCTGCAAAACTCAACTAATCGTTTAAAGTCACTGTGTGGGGTATAGTTCACAGAACTATTTTTAATCCTAGCGAGTACAATACAAATTTTTAAGGACACTTTGGTCTGTTTTTTTTTCCTGTGTGTGAGAATTGGGCCTTGCAGCAGTCAGTCTGACAACAGCTAGCCGATAGTAAAGTGGGGTGAGTTTTTCCTCTCTGTTCTAGGAAGCAGCCTGCTTTGTATCTCACTGTTTTGGGGCGCTTGTGTTTTATTACTCTGAATTCTAAGAAATAAAGTAGCGTTATGTTGCAACCTTCCAGCAAGAGTATTTATATTTTTATCTGTGTGTATGCTGCGAACATGTAGGTTTCAGAGTGGTAGCCGTGTTAGTCTGTATCAGCAAAAACAAGGAATCCTTGTGGCACCGTAGAGACTAACAAATTTATTTGGGCATAGGCTTTCATGAGCTAAAACCCACTTCATCAGATGCATGGAATGGAAAATTTTTCACTCCATGCATCTGATGAAGTGGGTTTTAACCCATGGAAGCTTATGCCCAAATATTTTTGTGAACACACAGTAACATTTGGTTCAGGAGGACTCTACTGGGAGATGGGGAAGAGCAGCAGAGCTACTCCACAGCCACCGCTCTGTCTATGGCCCCCACCACTGGGGTCACTGAACTATTTTCATCCTCAGGTAGTAGTCTCTGCTCCACACGCACCTATCTTTAGACGAGGAGAGAGAGAAACAATAGTGAAACCCTGGGTCACAGATACTCCTGCCTTTTCTCTAAACCTCTCCAGAAGAGTCCACATGGAGCCACAGGGTATCACATCATGGATCAGGTACACCTGCCCTCTAGAGGGTTCCCAACATCTTGTATATTATAAAAGACTAGTTTCATTGAGGACTGGAGTTGCCATTACCTACCTGCCAGCTTCTCTCTCTCCTAGTTTTTATTCAAGACATTTAATGGAACCACATAGAGAAGAAGGCTAATTTGTTCATGCAAGATTTGTGTTTGCTCTATCCAGAAAAGGAAGGTGTCTCACTGCCAATGAACAAACTATTTTCATTTGAGTATTAAAAACACCATTCTGATTGGTAATTAATGCATATAGTATTGACTGGTAGTGACAGCTCTTTAAGATCCCAGACATGGAGTATAATTAATGTGAATGGGACAAATTAACCTCCATTTAACATTCAATGGAGCTACATCAGCACTGGCTTTGGCTCCAATGTCTTTTTTTTATTTGTCTAATAGGGGAAAAATAAAAAAAACCCTAAATTGTGATAAACTGCCTCTTCTGTGACAGTGATTTTTTAAATTGTGAAACAGTTTTAGTATAAGGTGTGTGTACATTGTATATTTTGCATACATACAATAATCACATTTATAAAATATACCAAAATATCAGTAAATTTATCAAATAGGTTTTGGTATAAAATAGTTTTATTATATATGCAGTACATACTGTATGTGCATCTCCCCCCCCCCACACACACACTTTGTTCTTCAGGCTTTGAGGCTGCTGTTTTAGTTTAAGGTAAACTAAGAGCCTTTTCCATTGATCTTTTTATTCCACATCCATAAAAGAAAATGCTCGGACTTTGCAATTGATTTTGCCCCCTTCCCCCAATATGTGGTCATTAGAAGCAAAAAAGAGGACCACACTTCTACCTTTTAATTGGGCGTTTAACAGGACAATGTTTGAAAGCAATTAATGGGAAAAAACATTTTGTCCTCTTTTATCATTGGTCTCCAAGAAAAATGCTGCCCAAAGTAACAATTATGTGCAAGCCAGGAAACTGTTGTCCTTTTCAGTTTTTCCCATGTCACAATTTATTCATTTAATTCAGTTCTCCAAAATTACTGCAGTGCCAATTATCTCTCTATGTGTAGAAAACGAGTTCGGCCTACTTCAGCTTTTCCTTCATTTTATGCCTGTTTTCTGCTATTCTTCAATGAGTGAGTAATGTGCTATGTGAAAAAAGGGAGAATCTTCAAAAATATGTGAAGTGTCTAGAGTGGCTTCTTGGTACCTGTGAAGAGGCCCCTTGAAGAAGCTTAAAGGACAATAGTATATTGCGGCTACCAGTGGTTTATTTTGTCCACATGATTCATTTCACACGCACCCAGGCAACAGATGAATGGAGGATTAACACAAGTTTTCACCTTATTGAAATGAGTGCTTCAAAGCAAACAAATAGGACTAACAAGTTTGGAATATGAAATTAAAGATTCCCTGAGACCTTTTGTTATAGTATAAGTCACATTCAAACTTAATTAAAAAAAATGATGGCTTTGGAATTACACTTAACTTATATGGTTAAATAACAGTAATTTTAATGTTTGTTATTGTCACACCATCCACTCATCTTATTTATAAAGACTTTGTGGGACTGTTCAAATACATTAAAAAAGTAGTTTTAAAACAAAATGAAATACAGCATATATATCTACATGTCTATATCACTCTCTCTTTGTGTGTCTGTGTAAATATATACAGCCACCTGCACAAAGACATACACGCAAAGAAAGTGTGTCAGATGCTATTGTGATTGATAGAGAAATATATGAAGTACCTACATGAGCATTTATACATAGGTGGGTAAGTAGATATAATAGAAATATTTTAGATATTATCTTTTGTATTAAATTATGCAATGGATTCAACTTGTATACTTACAATTCTATTATCATCTGTTGGCTCAGTTCACAAACTCTGATTTTATATTTTGCTAATTTACATGGTTTGAAGTCACATAGGTTAAATACTCCCAATTTAAAATCTCATCAGCCTCTCTTAAGGAAAAATTAGGACATGATAGTATCCTTTTTATACTGTATTCATTGTTCTGGGCACACAAATGCCCATCAGTCTAGACTGTCTTCCTTATTCCCTTCATGCATGCACCAAATTTATGGCAAACCTCCACACAAAGCACAAGTACACCTCACTGCTCATGTGTTTAACGCATTTTTTTTAATCATTCCATGTTCCTTCAGTCTCTGATTCAGCAAGGTGCTTAAGTACATGTCTAATTTTGAGCACCTGAGTAGTGCCATTAACTTCAACGGTGGAGTAGTCCCATTAAATTATATACTTAAAGTTATGCAGAAGCTTAAGTGCATTGTTGAATCAGGGTCTAACTGACCTTAATACCGTTGTCTGACACTCTAAAATAAATATCTTTACAAGCTACTCTAGGTAATTAAAAAAAATACTATTTAAATTAGGTAGGAAGAGGGTGGAAGTGAAGGGTAGAACTGGGATTAGTTGAGTGCCACCTTGTGTGTCATCAGAACTGTCTGACCCAGGTCTGGGTAGGAGATTTTGGCAAGTTGCAGAGTCTTGTTACAGTTATTCTTAGCAGACACGTGCACTGTGGGCTAGCACTGGGCAATCCATTAGTGCCATTGCAGCTGCAACACCTGCATTGCTTGTCTGCACTGGCACTGCAATGGTGCCTGGAGGAATTCTTTAATTGTAGTGGTGTCAGGCAGAGCCACTATACTGAATGGTGTATTGGCATTTCTATCATAAATAGTGGGCATGAGTTACAAAGTTCTAATCAAGCTCCAAACTTTCTCAAAGTCTGGGGGGTTGTTTTCAGGTACAGTTTTGGTTTGTGCCCATTTCTACTTAAAATATAAGATCCGTTTGTCGTGGGTTTACTTGATATAAAAGTTTTACCTCCGCACATGCAAAATTATATATTTCTTTGATCGTAAGCTCTGTGGGGCAGGGTTCATCTATTTGCTCTGCAGTTGTACTGCTCCTAGCACAATGGGGTGCTGGTCCATGACTGGGCACTACTGCACTACAAATAAATAATAAATATGTTGTTACAACAATGGCTAAAACATTTATTTAGTGTTTCTGCAATAAAAAACCTTTGGAGGTTTAACATATTGAGATCTGATTGCCTGAGGCTGCCAATCTTTGACATTGATTCTCCATTCTTAATGCGATTATTAATTATGAATACTGGCATCAAGAGCCCACAACACATATTAGGGTCCCATTGTGTAAGACACTCTCTGATGTAAAGAGTTTACAAACTATGGAGCCTACATAAGAACATAAGAATGGCCGTACCAAGTCAGACCAAAGGTCCATCTAGCCCAGTATCCTGTCTACTGACAGTGGCCAATGCCAGGTGCCCCAGAGGGAATGAAGCTAACAGGCAATGATCAAGTGATTTCTCTCCTGCCATCCATCTCCATCCTCTGACAAACAGAGGCTAGGGATACCATTCCTTACCCATCCTGGCTAATAGCCATTTATGGACTTAGCCATCATGAATTTATCCAGTTCCCTTTTAAACATTGTCATAGTCCCAGCCTTCACAACCTCCTCAGGTAAGGAGTTCCACAAGTTGACTGTGCGCTGTGTGAAGAAGAACTTCCTTTTATTTGTTTTAAAGCTGCTGTCTATTAATTTAAACCTGCTGCCTACATGGGAGTAGAGCTCTTAGCTGGTCAGGAGTAACCCCCACAAAGTAATATAATACAAGAGCAGGGATTTGAACCAGATTTTGTGAGTCTCTGGCTAATGACTTAACCACCTTTCCTTAGTGGACTGATCATCACAGCTTCAGTTTCTAATGGTCACTAATGGGGAGGATGAGAATAATACCTATCTAGCTTGCTGGTGTTGTGAGGGTCAATTCATGTTTGTAGATGAAAAGCTCTTGTAAGCAGTCAGAATTATTTACTGTTCATGAATGAAAATTGAAATGGACTTGGTTTAAAGAAAGGCTTGTCTGGAATCACAGGTGAAACAATCAGTACTGCTGTCATTGTGCCCACATACGAGCATGGGTGCTCCCAGCAATGCTAACACTCACGGCTGGGTCACGATGAGTGGGTTGCATGTACTTGGTTGGTTGTTGGGCTTAGTGTGCAGGTGCTGGGTGGTTTTGGTGGCCCGTGATGTACAGGAGGTCAGGCTAAAGGAGCTGGTTGTTCCCTTCTGGCCTTAAACTCTACGACTTGCCACTACTAAGCGTTGTACTCACGGGTGACCTCTGTACACATGTACAGGTACATGTTGTGTTACCAACACTGACTACTGAGGGTCACGATGAATTCTGACAAGAAAGTCACTCACTGCTTTAAAAATAAAAAAGAAGGAAGTGAATGATTTTTTTAGGGTGGATTGGCCATAGGTGTGACTAATTTCATGCACAATGGAAAACGACTTGTGGCCTTCAGGCACTTCTGCAATACACAGGTTATTTTTTTCCCACTTCTACCTACTCAATGTCCTGAAAAAATCAAAAACCTTTAAAACACAACATTTAAAATGTGTTTAATCAACCATATGAGGAAAAGACTTTCCTACCCCCAAAACCAGAATCCATCAATGCCTTCCCTGCCCCCATCCATCACCTAACCCCCAAGCCCAAGAAAAGCTAGGAGAACAAGCAACATTTCCAGCATGTCCTGATGGTCAATTCTGAGCTGTGCTGAACAAAGGGAGAAAGAAAATACCATAGCCAAGGATCCAAGCCCACCCTCCTTCTATCTGCCTCACATTTTAACTGGGAGACTGATTGCTTGAGTCCCTTGGCTAATCATAACCGTTGTGATAGTGCACAGAGAGAGGCGGTCTCTCAGGAAGCTTAAATCTAATCCACTTATAGGGCAAAGGCCCCAGACTTCACTTGGAATTGACTGGCAGCCAATGTACTGTAAAGCCCATGCAATGTAATGTGCTCTCAGCGGGAAACACTGTTTAATAATTGAACTGCTATATTCTCCACTGACTGCTATTTCTGAATGGTGCAAAGGTATAGCCCTATTCTGAGCACACTGAGTGTGCAAAGGCATGTCTAATCATGCATTTAAATGAAAAAGAGGTAACCTTCTTTTCCATTGTGCATGTGTATTATGATACACAGTAAACCTTAATACTGGCATTTCCTAACTTTTGAGAGCTCGACTTGGCAACTCTAATGTTCCTTTAATGTAAATTTTTAGATGTCATTTCCTAATTTAATTTAAAAAATGAGAGAAAGGTTCCACCATGTGGAACTATATTGATCCCCAGCCAGTGTCCTCAGCAGGATGCAGACCTTTAGATACACAGCACAGACTTCTACCTCTTGAGCTAACAGAGTGACTGATAGCAGTAGGAAGCTGTTATCCGCTATGTGGACTACCCACCAAAGAGGGATAAGACACACACTTTGTCTATTTGCTGACAGCAAAGGAATGTAGAGTCTCAAGACTGGTGGGCTCAATTCCAGGTTTTGGAAGTGGGGAGTGTGCATTTGTAATTACAGACTGTTCTGCCCCTGACCCCCAAGCTGGTCTCTGTCCCCTCTCTCCCAGCCCTGGTTCCTGTTCACACCTGCCTCCTGTCCTATCCATCTCTATGCTTATTTGCCTTTCCATCCCAGCTCATATCCATCTCCCACCCGCTGGCTCCTTCCTCAGCTCTAGTCCCATCCCCTATCCACCCCACATCAGGACTCCTGGCCCCCTTCCCCTTTGCTCCTATTCAACCCACCTTGCTCCTGCCTGCCTGCTGCTGCTTTTCTTCACCACCCCCCACCATGCCTTGGCTCCCACCTCCCCTTCTGCACCTACATAACCCCCAGTCCACTGTCCCTTCCCTCTGCTTCTCTGCGCCCTCTGTGCTGCTCCTTCAAGCCTCTCTCCCTCTGCTATCTCTTTTTCTCACCTCTCTGCATTCCAGTCAGGTGGTTTCCTCCTTCCCCTCCTTCCTGCCTGAGAGCACAAGAGAGACTGTCCACGAGAGGGACTCTCAGTTCCTATGCCCGGTGCCACTGTTACCCCACAGCAGCTGGAAGAAGCATGTGCTGGGAAAGTCTTGCTCAGTTCCAAGATGGAACCTGTCCAGCACACATGGAATCGTCCGAGAATTTAGCTGCCAACAGTTGGCTACTGAGCACGTCTGAACCGTAATTTTTCAGAATCTTGTAACTTGGCCATATTTGGACAAATTTTCACTGGGACAGAAAAAGGCAAATCCCTGACACGCTGGTGACCTCTGATGCCAAATGTCAAGTCCCTGTTTCAAAGTCTACAAGAGTTACACGAGCTTCTGTAAAAACTTATGGTTTTTTTAATGTGGGCAAACAATGTATTTTCCCTACTCTCAATCTCAGAAATGTCTGAACCATTTTAGCTGAAACTTTAAAAAACACACACACACACACACAAACCATCAGAAGCAGACACCTGGAATGGAAAATTTCAGACCAAAGAGTTTGTTTGGCATAACTATAAGCAACTGCAAACAAAGATTTTATAATGGAATGTGATAGGGAACCTCCACTAGAGCTGGTTGAAAAACGGAATTTCCATTCTGTAGCAAATTCTGACCATTTGAACCTGGTTTTCATTCATATTGGAAGGAAAAATCAAAATTTGGAAACATCCTACAGAAGGATAATGCCAAAAAAATTTGATTTGGAACCATGGAAACATTTTGTTTTGATAATGTCAAAACATAATATAAGATACTAAGCACAGCATATTATGTATCAAATATCTATATAATATTAATGTAATATAATATAAAAGTAAAACTGAAATTACTTGCAACACTAACATTACTATGAAACATTTTTACCTTATCAAAACAAATGGTTTGCTATTATTGAAATGAAACATTCCAACATTATCAAGATGAGAAAGTCAAAAATGGTTCATTTTGACTTTTTTCCATTGAAAATTTGGTTAAAATGTACCAGTTCCCTCAAAACATTTATATTTTGATAAAAGTGAATTTTCAGATGGAAAACTTGTTCAACTGAATTTTTTTCAGCCAGCTCTAACCTTAGATATAGGTGGTGCTGTCATATCTGCATATAATAAGGTTGCACGCTTAACAAGAGCTGCTCCCTGAATATCCATAAGTAGCTGGAGATTCAACAAGTCCCCTAGACTGTGAATCTTAGAAGCAAATGGCAGACAAACTCCATTAACTGAGGGCAGTTTTTATAATTTCTGCCATTTCTTCCAGTTACTTTCCTCATGCTATAAACACTCTCTCAGTCTTACCTGGGCTGAGCCTCCATCAGCTAGCCACAGTCCATGCCACAATCTCTGTTAGACAGTGGTTAAGTCTTGCCACTGAACTGATGTGGTAGGAAGAGAGAGAAGTATAAATCTACCAAAGACACCATAACTCATCCTTACCCACTAAGGGCTGAGCTCACTCCTATTTAAGGCAATGGAAAGATGTTTAGTGAGTTCAGTGGGAGTTGGATTGGAGCCTAATTTTCCAAACAGCCCCATATGCATGTTGGTCAAGATGAGCAAAAAAATAGATCTGGGTGGTATTTGTGTGAGAGAGCCCTCAAAGCAGCTAACTGATGCTACGCAGGGACTGAGAAAGAAAAGGTTGCAGCCACTTAACAACAACTCTGTACAAGTGAATCAACACAGTCTTGAAGAAAAACTGATTCTTGTGCATGCAATATCATAGCCTCATCCTTAATCAAACCACGGATGGTAACAATTTTAATAAGTATTGACCTTGTATATAACAACATGAATATAGAGCAGGATCTATATCTGCAAGCATCTCAAGGTTGTGTGAAGGATCCAAGGTGTGAGTAGTGGGCCCAGTATTAAATGCTGTATTTCTTCTCCACACCTCCTTTTTGGTCTAGACCTGCATAGTTTCCCAACATGAAAATGATCAAGGGGCCTGAACCCTCAGACTACCATTGTTTCACTGAAAAGGTGGCCAGCAAGTGGATGCAACTCTACAACCATATGCCCAAATAAGAGCTTCCAGGACAGTCTGCAAGAAACAACTGACCTAAACAATCTTAAATTTCTACCCAGATCTTCACCCTTCAACTCTCGCCACAGACCTTACCAATTCTCACTTTCTTGCAAGTCTCATAGATTTCACATCCAGAAAATTAGATATAATCTTTTTCTACCAACCCAATTTATCTCAATCCATCATATCTGTCCCTGCCTGGGAAGGAATGGTACTATACTGTCACCAGGCCAAAAGTGGAAGGCAAATCAGTTTATACCTACAATCAGACCCTCCCTAAAGAACACTAAACTCCTTATTCAGCTGGGGCACCCATCCTGTAATATAACTAAAATGACCACATATCTGTTGTCCCAGCCATGTCCTCTCAGAGCTGCTGTGTCCAGCTGGGTTTTCCATAGTTCACGGCAAAGACATTTGATTTTGTGACCATTCATTATGCCCACGCCTGTTTTTTCACACAGGGACAACTCTTCATTGCCAGGATTTTTTTATTCTTTTGTGTTTGACTTGAGTGAGAACTGAGGGACAAATGCTTAGTTCCACTTACAGCTACTCTGCAGAGTCCATGGGAGCCTTTATGCCGAGGGTGGGAGGCGGCCCAGCCAAAGGGCATTGCAGTTTCTACAAAGCTCTTACTACTGGTGTATACTAGAGCAGCCTAAAAGCTGTTGTAGGTTGCACTGATGGCCAGCTTAGCCTCCTCCAGCCCCAGGCTGAGGCAATGGAAAAGCAGCTTGGATCCGACCAGGAGTAAGGACATCAAGATTTGACTCAATGGAATTTTGCCAGAGTTCAGTACTGAGTCTGGCCCAACAGTGTTACAGGACGGGAATCCATTTTGTGTATATCTGATCATATGACTATCTGTATATTGATAAATTCCAAAATGCAGAGAGCAGGGCTGGTTCCAAGTTTTTTGCCACCCCAAGCAAAAAAATTTTCCCATTCCAACCCCTTCCCCAAATCCCTGGCCCTGCCTCCTCCCCTGGGCACACAGCATTTCCCCTCCTACTTCTCCCTCCCAGGCAAGCCTGGGGTGAGGGGAAGTGAAGTGGTGGCGCGCTTGGTGGAGGAGCCGGAGGTGAGCTGGGGGGGAGTGGTTCCTCTGCCCCCCCGGGTTATTTGCTGTGGCCCTCCCAATGCCCCCCACTGCTGCAGCTCACCTCCTCTCCACCTGCTCCCCTGAGCATGCTGCCGCCGCTTTGCTTCTCCCTCCTCCCTCCCAGGCTTGCCACAAAACAGTTGATTTTCACCGCAAGCCTGGGAGGGAGGGGGAGAAGCAGACCGGTGGCGTGCTTAGGGGAGCAGGCGGCAGTGGAGCGGAGGTGAGCTGGGAGGGGAGCGGTTCCTCTCCCCCCCTAGGGTTACTTCCTGTGACCCACCCCATGCCTTCCACTGATGCAGCTCACCTCCAATCAGGGCCAGCTCCTGGCTTTTTGCGCCCCAGCAAAAATAAATAAATAAATAGAGCTGGAGTGCTGCCTCTTGGAAAGTGCTGCCCCAAGCACATGCTTGGAGCGCTGGTGCCCAGAGCCGGCCCTGGCAGAGAGATTCCTTAACATCTATGTCACTTGGCCTGTTGTGATTTGATTGGACAGTGGGGAATTGCTGAAATGGATATCTGTTTTTGAGCTGCCTGAACATAACGTAAGAGATATGACCTATGGGAACTACTAAAGGTTTGCCCTCTGGATTTGCAGTTGATTGGACTCTAACATGGCTCTTAGACAGCTACTCCCTACATTGATATTATGAAGCTTCTTTGGATTTGTCTTCTTTTGCTTTGCACTCCCTTTTTCTCTCTTTTTACGCTTTCATTTTTAATTCTTTAAATTTCACAAGCGAGATGTTCTTGTCCCAGATGATGGCTAGAAAAGTCAAGCCTAAAAAACAGCTGAACACAGCAACAGAAAAAACGGATTAAAAACACACCTTGAAATAGCTATCAATTGAACATCACAGTTTTGAGTAAATTTAAAGAATAGATTAACAAGAGAAGAAAGGATAGTCTCCATTACATGGTTTCAAAGAGTTTTACTTTATTAATCACAATGATCATGCGCAGAATTATGCACCATTCGACACCAGTTATTAACTATTAGTTTGCAACAGAAATATGAAACTGGGAGGAAAATTAACACAAACAAACAAAAAATAACTAAGTATAGGAGTTGGATTTAACATGCCAATGTGTCAGCACTGTTAGGAAGCTGATCAGAATTAATTCCCCTCTAACACCATGATATCATAACTCTAAAATGACCAAACACCGTATCACGCCATCTTTATCTCAAGCCTTCCACAAATGCATCAGAAAAAAGTATGGACTGACAAATTCCAACCGAGGGAGTTACATCCTGTCTCCTTTATTTTCATCCTACAATTTGAGCTGGATGCAGTATTCTCCCTGACTTGCTGTCCTAAACCACTGAACAGTGTTGCTCTGCACTGTTAAGCAGCTTCCGCATTGCAGACCAGCAGCGACAGACTTTCAGTGGGGCAGTAATGGGATTCCTCTCTATATAATTTGTAAAGTGTTTTGGATTCCCACATGATGAGATCTAATATACTATATGTAAGCTATATTGTATGCCAGAGCCTGAGCTACAGCAGTACACAATGGAGCCTTTTGGGTCCTACTGAAGAGAGGATCTTTCCTGTGGGTTTAGAGGAATGACTGGATTTAGGGGAATGACTGGAAATGGAGGAAAGCAAATCAGCTGGTTAATCCTGCAAGAGCCCAGGAAGAGAACAGCCACTTGCCCCAATGAAGCTAGAGTTTGGTGAAGAGCTACAGAAATCACAAGGCTGCCTCTTTCTAAGACAGAAAAAATTCAGGAGGTTTCATTGCCTCTGTCAGGAATAAAGTAGATGTCAGGGGGAGGAAGGGAATAGCTCAAGATTTAGCACAGATTTACTGAAGAGGTACAAACCGTAGCCAAGATTCTTTGAAACTTTTGCTGGAATCCCATGAAAATCTTACACAGCTCTGCCAAGCAGCCAAGATTCACAGTTCTCTGCCCTGATGCTAGTCACTGCCCCCCAGTCCAAATTGGGGAAGAGCACTAAATTTCAGTCTGGTTGAAGACCATAAAGATGACGCATATTTCAGCTGTTCTTTGTGATGACTAGTATGCTGATTATGGACTTATCCAGACACATGGAAACTCCACAGGAAAAGCTCCCCAATAGGCACACATTTGTAATCTCTTGTGAATAGAGCCCTAAGTGCCCATTAACTATTGCTCAATTACATGGGAACTCTACAGAAGTAAATATGGCATGCACATGAATATCAATTAAATCCATTATGATCAGTGCACTTGTGAATCAGGAGCAAAATGTGCACAATCTTCACAAAGCAATGAAGGCATGCATATTTTTACACATGTGGATTAAAATAGAATGTTTAGCTAATAAAAGCTTTTACATTTCAAACAATAGTTTAACAAGCCCAGAATAGTTTTAACTCATCGTAGCTTGAAATTTCAGTTTTTAAAGTTCACTGTGAAGATAATTTGTGCAACTACCGTCTTCTATTGCACCAAACATTTCTCATTTTCTCTTTTCTGAGCCAACAGTTTAGATTTCATAACACCACTCATCTATACAGTGCTTCACTTGTACAAACAACAGTATTATTTAACCCTGTGAAGCTCTGCATATTTGTATGAAAGATGTTGTATGGATGGAAGACTTGAGTAAAGTACAAAGCTCTGGCCTAGGGGAACATTAAATTGATGTCAATGCAGCGATCACAAGTTACATCAGCTGAGGATTTGCCCTCTGGATTCTTTCCTCAGCTTTGCCATCAACGTACCGTGTAACCTTGGGGAAGTCAGAGGTGCTGCCATTATTTCTCTTCTAAATGTATGTCTGCACTAGACAGACTAGACCAGCCTGGCTAGGTCAGCAAACCCCATAGCCTGCACCCAAGAAGGGGTTTTCTGTCCGGGTAGGATCACCACCTCACAGAATGAAATATCCATGTCAACGGAGGCCCTCTTTCCTTGCTATAGCTGCATCTACACCGGGGGTTTTGTCGGAATAGCTATATTGGTCAGAGGTGTGGTTTTTCTTCACACCCCTGACCGACTTAGCTATACTGATATTACTTTTCAGTGTAGACCAGTATAGGGTGAAAAAAGTGTGCCACTTCACAACAATGCCACAAGTGTGATAACTATTGACAAATGAGGACTTTTCAGTGGTGATCTTTGTACTGTAGCAGCGGTTGCTGTGGGAGGAGAAGGTGAGAAGGTGTGCAGGTGTGAAAATCAGAAACTGGCTGTTTTCAGCTGAAATTCTGGACATGCACCAAGTGGCATTAGAGTGAAGGTGATGTGTTCATTTCAACTCTGATGGAACCTTAAGGGCAGCCTGGCAAGCTTCTTATGCAATTTTTTTGATTAGTCAAAATTGTCAGTCCACTCTCCTGAGTGTTACTGCATATTTGGAAGTATGCTGGCTTGAAGGTAAGAAATATACTGCCAAAGACAATAGTTTCAGGATTCAGAGTCCTGAGTCTCACCTTTTAGAAATCCTTTTGCATGGGGTCCCAACAACACACAGGCACCAAAAATTTGGTAATGGCTTGCAGATATGCTCACTTTGGTGAAGAATGCTTTTGAAATCTTTATTATGTACTGTAATCAACCACATTGCCTTAAGAGTTGGGAGTGTTTGTATTGCTTTCTATTAATGAAAGTTGCATTGCAAGCAGTTCTTTCAACACGAAAGCGGATTCTGGGGAAATGTAATAATGCTGGGTGGCTGAACTCAGAAAGAAGACATAATAAGTGAATGGTAACATGGTATTGATACGTATGAATCAGAGGAGGTATGCAATTAACCCTTGGAAGCTGTATAAGCAGGTTAACAGAACAAAATCATATGAAAAGAAGCACTCTGTCTAGCCTCTGAATATATTGCAAATTGGAGCCTGTGATAACTTTGGGGAAAACAATTTTGGACCCAACTCTACACAATGCTGAAGCTGTTAGAATCATTGTACTGGAAAAAAGATATAGATATATATGATGAATTAACTTGAAGTAACAGTTGCATGGAGGTAAGTTTCAGTGCCTTAAATGTATTTAGGGTATCTGTTACTATGTAGCGCTACATACAGTCAATCTTGACCTTGAAAAAGTGATATATTAGTCAAATGCTAAAAGGACTGAGTTATTAGCAAATAAGTTTTATGAAATATGATCAAACAAAACTCAAATGGCCAAATTTTTGAAAACAGCTCTGAGCTAGAGGCAACAACATTGTACATCCAAATGTCCTAAATTTTTATGTAGAAAAACTCAATTTGTGTGTCCAGAGACATTTTCTTATGCAAACGGAGTCGTTTAGGCCCCAATCCTAATGACACTTATTTCAATGCAATATGCTTTTGAGTTGGGATTGTCTGTAGCAGAAAGCACAATGGACAGCACTAACGCCCCGACTCCAGCAGTGAGTAGTCCTATACGCTACAAAGGAACTGATGCATATATGTAGCTGAGTGAGGATGGACTTCAGCAAATGCTTAAAATGCTTGGAGGAATTCTTAGGTAGCATTTAACAACCAAATTTGCATGGCGCTAAATTTTACAAGCAATAGAGGTTAGAGAGGGACACACTGCTTAAATCTCCCTAGTGCCCTTTGAAATTTCAGGAGATAGTGGTATCCAAACAGTGTAATGGACCTGCCTTAGGAAGGGCCTGACCCTACATAATACTGAACATCTTGTAGCCTTGGGCAAGTCACTTAACCCTTTGCCCTTGCTTCCCCATGCTGTACAGAAACTGTAATACCTACTTCACAGGGATGTGAAGACTTAATTACTTAATATTTTGTAAAGCACTTTGAAGCTGAAAAGTGCTACACTAAGTAAATGCTAAGTAAGTGTTATTCATTATTATTATCAATTATTATGTCCTTTCTTGGATTTCATATGCCAGTCCATCTAAAAGGCAACTGAAAACTTTTCCCTGATAGACCTGGGTCTATAGTTTAAAACTCAAAATTAACATATTTAATAAATGAGATCACTATCATTTTAACAGTCCTATAGTAGGTGAGTGAGAAAAGAGGTGAGTTAATTTAAAGACGCAGAGACAAAACATTAATAGGAGACAATCTGGGGACAATTTTTCCAAAGGAAATTATTCTGTTGGCAAGAGTGGTTAAATAAAGCTTTCTACAGGAGCTAGGTAATATATATACCTTTCCTTGACAAGGCCGAGGGTTTTTCATTGTCTGTAAGGAAGAGGAAGACTAAAATAATTAAAGGTGCTTATGCTGGTGCAGTAGCACAGTAAATGAAGTATAGTTGGATTTTCTCTTCACAGGAGTTAAATCTGTGACCTTCTGTACCAGAGAAAAGAGTCCTTTGTATTCTGAGCCTTAATAATCATACCATGATTTGAATTCTACCAGAGCCCACAAAACACTGGTTATATTTATTTTCATTCACTCCACCTTTTTCTTTAGCAGAGTGATTTCATTTTAATCTTTAAGGAAAGAGTGAATTGTTTTTGTTTTTACTTTGATTATCTGTATGTCCTAATAGCTTTGGTTTATCACATATGTTTCAGAATGTTTCTTTTACCTTGTGGAATACTGTTAGAAGGCTCTGTACAAAGGCAAAAGCTGTGGTTGCTATAGCAATAACCAATCTATGAAGCTGGGACCTAAATCATGACTGAGAAAAATATACCTTGTCTATATCCACTGCGGTTACTGCTTCCTGGGATTATGCTACCGGAATGCAGGATCTATTACCTAAAATGAACTCTTAAATACACAAGAAAGTAAGTGATACTTCCCTCACTATAAAGTTGGAAGGAACTAGACAACTTAAGCCTGTGCTAAAATTTAGAGCTGGATTGGGCAGTCTGTTCTCAGCATCTTGGTAACCCCCACATGCACGTAGTTCCTGGTGCATTACAATTGATTTCCTGGAAGTCCCATGACAATATTTAGGGAATGGGGTAATGTGTACTTGGTACTGGAAGCTCCTTAAATCAAGACACTGAGACTTGATAGCTAAGTACACAGCCCTGAGGTCTACTGATCAGCAGTACTGTATGAGTATTCACACAACCCTTCCTAAACTCGCAAAGTCCCATCGCAGCACACGTTGGCTTGAATGTTAAACCTAGGAAGCATTCTCTGGAGCATTTTCTTCTTTGGTTATTATTGTTATTATTCCAAGGAGAGCAATGTGGACAAAAAAAATCCTAACTTGTTTCAAGACTGAGTTTCGTAAGTTTATGAAGAGGATGGTGTGATGAGACTGCCTACAATGGCAGGTAGCCGATGTGCAACCGCTAGCAGCAAATATCTCTAGTGGCCGGTGATGGGACAGGAGATGGAGAGGGCTCTGAGTTACTGCAGAGAATTATTTCCCAGGTGTCTGGCTGGTGGGTCTTGCCCACATGCTCAAGGGTCTAACTGATTGCCATATTTAGGGTTGGGAAGGAATTTTCTCCCAGGTCAGATTGGCAGAGATCCTGGGGTTTTTATGCCTTCCTCTGCAGCATGGGCATGGGTCACTTGCAGGGTTAAACTGGTGTAAATTGTGTATTATCTGTAACTTGAAGTCTTTAAATCATGATTTGAGGACTTCAGTACTCATCCAGAGGTTATGAGTCTATTACAGGAGTGGGTGAGAGAGGTTCTGTGGCCTGCAATGTGCAGGAGGTCAGACTGGAATTGATCATGATGGTCCCTTCTGGCCTTAAAGTCTCTGAGTCTATTACCTGTATTACAGTAGTGTCTAGGAGCCTTAGGCATGGACCAGGACCCCCCACTGTGCTAGGAGCTGTACAAACACAGAACAAAAAAACAGGCCCTGCCCCAAAGAGCTTACAATCTAACTACAAGACAAGAGACAACAGATGGATACAGACAGACAAGGGAGCACAAGGAACAATTAGACAATATTGCATGATAAACAGTGGTCTTAGCACACGAGCAACCTAACTGTTGTCATATTTTGTGTAGCCTTAATGACAAAGGAAAGTTTAAAGGAGGATTTTGAAAGACAGTAATGAGTTGTTTTTTCAGATGTTTATGGTGAGCTCCTCCCAAGCATGAGGGGCAGTATCAGAGAAAACACAAAGATGCAGGTGGGTGATGGAGCTGGCACCATCAGCTGATCAGAGCTGGGAGTTGACCTTTATTATTACAAAGTTCTAGTCAGAACCCTAGTGGGGGCATCCCCAGAACATTACATGAGGTAATAAACTTGGTGGTCCTCATCAGTAATATGCCTCTGGCCAGTAGGTAAATCTCTTATCCAATGGGACGCATATTTATTTGGTAAATTCTGCAACAACATTGTTTAAAACTCATGAAAATAGATAGGAACATGTCTATAAACTGGGTTCTTAAAGATAGCAAGATAACTATAAACATAATGTTACCACTCACATGCATCAAGCAATGCAACACATCAAATATGGGTAATAATTCTTGGTGTAACACCAGGATAGCTATAGGCTGTATGGGTCTTCAACTCTTACAATAGTTGGTTGGCCTGAACTCTGCCAAACCAGTATTGACACTAAGAATGATACATTCCTGGAGTGCGGGAAAGTAAGGGCAGAATGAAATAATATGTAAATTTGTTGTATCAAAGTAGGGGGTTAAATGGGAAAGTTGGCAGAATTAACTAAATCAGCTCCACTAAGCAGCAGACACAGGCTGGCAATTCTGCCTGCATTCTGACTGACAAGTAGCTAGCTAAGAGGTACTTGTGGTGTTATTACCCTCCCTCTCAGTAGCTCTCCCGTCCTTTTGATGTAAACCCAAGTGGATAAATCTTAACTATTCAGAGACAATTACATACCCTTGATGATGCTCATTGGGAAATCAAAGTTGCTATCTTTGTTGTCAGAGATTTAGTTTGGAGATGCACAAACTAAAGAATCATGGCTGCTGAACTATTTGGAGAGATCTAAAATTACTCATTTCTTGTGGCCACCTGGTCTCTTCAACATCTGCTGAGTGTTTGGCTCGGATACTAACTACTATCTGAATTCACAACACATATGACATGATGTGTTAAAAGTCGTGTAACCCAAGAGCAGCATTTTAAAGGGAAATAACTCTGTACAGTTGCCAATCCATCATCTTTCTGAATGTTCTCCTTCCACTACCCTCCTGAAATATTCAGTGTCAAATGAACTCCCAAGAGTTCAGATTGTTCACAACGTAGAAAATGTAGTAGCTTATAACAAACTATTTTCAATAGCCTTGAGTTAATTCATTACTGAGTATCACTAGTTTCCTAAGTTTTAAGTAGGAGTTTGTGAGTAGCAGTCAGATGAAATCAGAAGTCTCATGAACGTAGAGATCCATTTAATTTTCCAAAAGCTCTTTTACCTCCTCAGCACTAGTGTCTGATTGATGATGGTGCACTTTATGAACTAGAAATGATGTGGCTACTGGCCAATATGCAATAATATGAAATATTACAACACGAACACTTAATATTTCATGATTGATACCTAATCCATTGTGAAGGAATGGACCTCTGCTGAGAAATATCACCAATATATAGTTCAAGCTGAGAAAAATAATCCGAGTGACGAAATAATAAAGATCAAGCACTCAATAGTTAACTGAAAGGGAAACCTACTAGTAGTGGGCAAATCCTTAAACTGAACTCCTGACTCAGTTTTGAGTAAGGCCCGATTAAATGCTGACTATGGACTTCAGGAGATGGGTTTCCTATTTTTGTAGCACTAAATGCTTCTAATAAGGTTGCCATGACAGGGTCTCAAGGCACTGGTAGCCAGTGGGTTTGTGACTAACTTTTTTTTCTGGATTCCCCCAGAGTCCGTTGCTCAGTTTCTCTTTTAATGATGCAGCTTCCATCAGTCCAGGTCTGAGTACACTAGCAAGTGACTCTTCCCAGACTCTATTAATACTGCTAGATGGTGTCTCTCAGTACCAACGCTAGTTACTACCTCCGCCTGGGCAATGAGCATGCCATCTCTGCAGCATTATTATAATCAGTGGGTCATCTGTTTATTTTATTAATTGATCTAGTATTCATTCTATTCTGTTCTCAACTACTTTTATCTCCTCGGTCAGTTTTTTATATATCCATGTGCAGGTTGTGTTGCCTTCTGTGCCTGAAACCTAGTCATTTTAAAATATTGTCCACTTACTTTTTTCCTTTGTTATTTTCTTCTCTGTGTTGTTCCTGCACCATTATGGAGCAATTCTGTTAACAAATATTTTGACTTCTTAATCCCACAGTTCTCTACAATATGATACACATAGCATTTGGTTACAGCTTTACATTACAAAGCCTCAGTGCTTTTCTAATCTCCTGGTTCTGACTGTGTCTCTCTCTCTCCTCCCATGTTATATATAAGCACAGACTGAATCGAGGCATTTATCAGCCTTGGTTTTGTGATGACAAGTCCTTTTCTGAACCTTATTAGTCTTTACATTTCATACACATGAACATAGAACGTGCCACTACCAACTTTCTAGCGGAAACTGGGATAGTCCATTTCTTTACATTGTGGATTTAGAAACAGAATTTCTTTCCTTGTTCAACCTCTTTATTTCCAGTTTATATTGTGGCTGCAATATGCCATTGCAAAAGTGTCATCACCTTTATCTTTTTACATTCTGATGTAGTCTGTAATCAACACTAGCTTCAGCTACTCTCATTACTAGCTCTTGAAGTGATTCTTCAGACTCAGCAAGAACAACATCATCATCAGATTACAGCATCTGCTTCCTCCAATTTCAATTTTACCACTGTAACCAACAACAATGCACATTTGCATTTCAGTGCACTGAGAGAACTGATGCTGTGCTATAATGCTGGACTCCCTTCCTGCTATTCAACTCCTGTGCAGTGCCCTTTGGGGTTCTTTCCTACTACTTTTTTTTTCTGGTCATGACTGATATAGCACCTACAGTCCACCGGGTACAGTATGTTAAGTAAAGGCACAAGAAAGCCCATGCAGATGTCCTGAGAATTGTGCGGCTGATTTAAATGCCTTTTTATATTCTATTGCACACGCTCATTGTAGCTGTTTATGCTTTGTTTTTTTCCAGGACTATTCTGAGTGCTGATTTCTCATGTTGTCACCTCTCACGTAGTCTATGGTTTGCTGATCCCATGCTTACTCCCACTTTCATATTCTTCAGTCTTTCTCAGAAAACCAAGTACATTATTTATTTTTTTGTGTTTGAGTAATGAGTGCAATTGTCTGGCAATGTGCACATTCCCTTAGGCTTTCTTTTCTTTGTTAGGGAATGAGTTTGGTATCTTGCACTAGTTCCATGGTCACTGCCCACTTTTCCACCGAAGCTTGAAGTTCTTGATACCTGTCTAGCAACAGATAGTGTTCAGTACAGGTATCCACAAAGCCAGGCAGGCATGCTATTTAAAACATGTGAGGAATGATGCCATAGTTAATGCTTGAAAAAACAGTATTCAGAATAAAGATCAGATAGGAGTTCTAAGCACAGTAGCCAATGTTCTAGTTTTCCTATTTGAGAATTACATAAACTCACTTTTTAATTGGTTTACCTCTACTCTAGCAAAAGGGAAAAGGCTTGTTTGAAAAAATAAGATCGAAAGCTTTTAGGCCTTAAAGAGGATCCATTTCTATATAAGTGTTGAAGAGGTGAATTCCTAGGACAGTAACGAGTTTCCATGCTTATTGCATTGTATCTTCAACTGCACTGAAAACTTGGGCCGCAGATAGGTTTTGGGGGGACCCTGGCAAAATCTGAAACTAAGGGACCCCACCATTCCAAAAAAATTATCACTGAGGGGAGGCCTGGGGAGGGGAAGAAGGGGATTACGGAGTGAGCCCATACTGCACTTGTCCAGCAGCAGCAGCTTGGCTCCTGTCCTAAGGGTCTGGGCCTGGTTCTCTGCTCCAGGCGTTGCAAACTGGTGCACAGGTTTGCAGTGCTAATCAGGTTTGGCCCAATGGCCCCTCCTTCATGATGGAGGGGCCACTAGGCCAAATGAGGGCTGCTAGGCCAAACCTATAGCCCCACGTGCCAGGTCGTGATGCCAGTTCATTTGGGGGTCCTCTCAAACAGGGGGACCAGGACAAGATACCCCTTTTGCCTCTGCTCCCCCAAGTGACCCTTCTTAAAATCTTGCAATGAAATGTTTCAGTTGTCATAGCATTTAACCAAAGGCCCCTTATGCCATACCAAAGTACACATATGTTCTCTTCAGCGCTGTTTGCAAACTCAGGAAACACAACCATAAGTTGACTTATCCTCAGTTCATATTTTCAAGGTTATCATAAGGATCAGTTAAGACTTGAATCCAGGCCTCCAGGTCTATTAGGCAACCAAGAGCCCCACACTTGCAGTCAGTGCTACCTATAAACAACCCCACATCACAATCCAGAGAGGCTACACATTGCGAGAAGTCCCACTTTAAGTGATCTGACTGACAGTTGTCTTAGTGATCCCTGATTGACTCCTTGATCCTAACTAAACCCCTGGGGGCATACCTGGAAGTGTCCTGGCAACAAAGTGGATCCCTAGCTAGCTGCCATGACCTGCTTCTCAACTCCTGATATTGACTCCAGCTTGACTCGGATTCTGACTCCTGATTGTGGCCTGGAACTTTAATGCTGACCATGATTTCTGATACTGACACTGGCTCTGATCCCTGGCTTTGGATTCTGGCTCACACTAATTCTGCCTACCTTCACCGACGATTCTGAAAATTATTTTCACAACCATACAAGCTAGAAACATCATTTCTTATACACAAGATTGTAAAACTGATTAGAACAATCATAGTGGGTCAGACTATGTCCATCTAGCCCAGTATCCTGTCCTTTGACAGTGGTCAGTGCCAGGTGATTCAAATGGAATGAACAGAACTGGTCAATTTCTAGTGTTCCATCCTCTGTCATCCAGTCCCAGCTTCTGGCAGTCAGAGGTTTAGGGGCACCCAGAACATGGGGTTAAATCCTTGACTATCTTGGCTATTAGCCATTGATGGCATGAACTTATCAAAAAATTTTTTAACCCAGTTATACTTTTGACCTTCACAGCATCCCCTGACACTCACGGATTAGTCAGAATGTGTTAAGGATTAATTACAAATAATTAAACCTTTTGATAATTTATGTGACCTCTTTGTTCTGGTAATGAAAATTCCTGACCATTAAAAGTAAATTATTAGATTCATAGATTTTAAGGTTATGAGACCTCTGTGATCATCCAGTCTGATCACCTGCATAACACAGACTCCAGTCCTAGAGTCTATGAGTCTATGAGCTCTTATCCATGCCCCAATCTCTTCCATACTCTGGGAAATGCATTCAACACCCCTGTTAGGACTGAATGAGTCACAGAAATAGACCTTTCGTACTAACCTGCTCAACAGCCCTGTATGAACATTGAACAAGAGGGGGACAAGATGGAACCTTGCAGAACCTTGCATTAGAAAGCCCTTAGAAGAACTACTGTATAAATATTCCCCAAGACTCATAGACTCTAGGACTGGAAGGGACCTCAAGAGGTCATCGAGTCCAGTCCCCTGCCCTCATGGCAGGACCAAATACTGTCTAGACCATCCCTAATAGACATTTATCTAACCTACTCTTAAATATCTCCAGAGATGGAGATTCCACAACTTCCCTAGGCAATTTATTCCAGTGTTTAACTATCCTGACAGTTAGGAACTTTTTCCTAATGTCCAACCTAAAATCTCCTTACTGCAGTTTAAGCCCATTGCTTCTTGTTCTATCATTGGAGGCTAAGGTGAACAAGTTTTCTCCCTCCTCCTGATGACACTCTTTTAGATACCTGAAAACTGCTATCATGTCCCCTCTCAGTCTTCTCTTTTCCAAACTAAACAAACCCAATTCCTTCAGCCTTCCTTCATAGGTCATGTTCTCAAGACCTTTAATCATTCTTGTTGCTCTTCTCTGGACCCTCTCCAATTTCTCCACATCTTTCTTGAAATGCGGTGCCCAGAACTGGACACAATACTCCAGTTGAGGCCTAACCAGCGCAGAGTAAAGCGGAAGAATGACTTCTCGTGTCTTGTTTACAACACACCTGTTAATGCATCCCAGAATCACGTTTGCTTTTTTTGCAACAGTATCACACTGTTGACTCATATTAAGCTTGTGGTCTACTATGACCCCTAGATCTCTTTCTGCCATACTCTTTCCTAGACAGTCTCTTCCCATTCTGTATGTGTGAAACTGATTGTTCCTTTCTAGGTGGAGCACTTTGCATTTATCTTTATTGAACTTCATCCTGTTTACCTCAGACCATTTCTCCAATTTGTCCAGATCATTTTGAATTTTGACCCTGTCCTCCAAAGCAGTTGCAATCCCTCCCAGTTTGGTATCGTCCGCAAACTTAATAAGCGTATTTTCTATGCCAACATCTAAATCGTTGATGAAGATATTGAACAGAGCCGGTCCCAAAACAGACCCCTGTGGAACCCCACTTGTTATACCTTTCCAGCAGGATTGGGAGCCGTTAACAACTACTCTCTGAGTACGGTTATCCAGCCAGTTATGCACCCACCTTATAGTAGCCCCATCTACATTGTACTTTCCTAGTTTATGTATAAGAATATCATGCGAGACTGTATCAAATGCCTTACTAAAGTCTAGGTATATCACATCCACCGCTTCTCCCTTATCCACAAGGCTCGTTATCCTATCAAAGAATGCTATCAGATTAGTTTGACATGATTTGTTCTTTACAAATCCATGCTGGCTATTCCTTATCACCTTATCACCTTCCAAGTATTTGCAGATGATTTCTTTAATTATCTGCTCCATTATCTTCCCTGGCACAGAAGTTAAACTAACTGGTCTGTAGTTTCCTGGGTTGTTTTTATTTCCCTTTTTATAGATGGGCACTATATTTGCCCCCTTCCAGTCTTCTGGAATCTCCCCCGTCTCCCATGATTTCCCAAAGATAATAGCTAGAGGCTCAGATACCTCCTCTATTAACTCCTTGAGTATTCCAGGATGCATTTCATCAGGCCCTGGTGACCTGCAGGCATCTAACTTTTCTAAGTGATTTTTTACTTGCTCTTTTTTTATTTTATCTTCTAAACCTACCCTCTTCCTGTAAGCATTCACTATATTAGACTTTCCTTCAGACTTCTCAGTGAAGACCGAAACAAAGAAGTCATTAAGCATTTCTGCCATTTCCAAGTCTCCCGTTACTGTTTCCCCCTCCTCACTGAGCAGTGGGCCTACCCTGTCCTTGGTCTTCCTCTTGCTTCTAATGTATTGATAAAAAGTCTTCTTGTTTCCCTTTATTCCCATAGCTAGTTTGAGCTCATTTTGTGCCTTTGCCTTTCTAATCTTGCCTCTGCATTCCTATGTTATTTGCCTATATTCGTCCTTTGTAATCTGACCTAGTTCCCATTTTTTATATGACACCTTTTTATTTTGTAGGTCATGCAAGATCTCATGGTTAAGCCAAGGTGGTCTTTTGCCATATTTTCTATCTTTCCTAACCATCGGAATAGTTTGCTTTTGGGCCCTTAATAGCGTCCCTTTGAAAAACTGCCAACTCTCCTCAGTTGTTTTTCCCCTCAGTCTTGATTCCCATGGGACCTTACCTATCAGCTCTCTGAGCTTACCAAAATCCGCCTTCCTGAAATCCATTGCCTCTATTTTGGTGTACTCCCTTCTACCTTTCCTTAGAATTGCAAACTCTATGATTTCCTGATCACTTTCACCCAAGCTTCCTTCTACTTTCAAATTCTCAACGAGTTCCCCCCATTTGTTAAAATCAAGTCTAGAACAGCTTCCCCCCTAGTAACTTTTTCAACTTTCTGAAATAAAAAGTTGTCTGCAATGCAGTCCAGGAACTTATTGGATAGTCTGTGCCCCGTGGTGTTATTTTCCCAACATATATCTAGATAGTTTAAGTCCCCCATCACCACCAAATCTTGGGCTTTGGATGATTTTGTTAGTTGTTTGAAAAAAGCCTCATCCACCTCTTCCACCTGATTAGGTGGCCTGTAGTAGACTCCCAGCACGACATCACCCGTGTTTTTTCCCCTTTTTAGCCTAATCCAGAGACTCTCAACACTTCCATCTCCTATGTCCATCTCCACCTCACTCCAAGTGTGTACATTTTTAATATATAAGGCAACACCTCCTCTCTTTTTCCCCTGTCTATCCTTCCTGAGCAAACTATAGCCATCCACACCAACATTCCAGTCATGTGTATTATCCCACCAAGTTTCAGTAATGCCAACAATGTCACAGTTGTATTTATTTATTAGCACTTCCAGTTCTTCCTGCTTATTACCCATACTTCTTGCATTTGTATATAGGCATCTAAGATACTGGTTTGATCTTGCCTCCCAGCTTTGCCCTGGCCCTCCTTTCTCTCTGCCATTATAGCCCGTGCTCCCTCCTGTTTCCAACCCATCTCCCAGGTCTTGTTCCCCACTTACCTGTGGGGTTTGCTCACCTGTCCCCGTCGAACCTAGTTTAAAGCCCTCCTTACTAGGTTAGCCAGTCTGTGCGCAAATATGGCCTTTCCCCTCCTCGAAAGGTGAACACCATCTGTGCCTAGCAGTCCTTCCTCGAATAGCATCCCGTGGTCGAGGAAGCCAAAGCTCTCCTGGCGACACCATCTTCGCAGCCAGGCATTCACCTCCACGATGCATCTGTCTCTGCCCGGGCCCCTACCTTCGACAGGAAATCGAAGAGAATACCACCTGCGCTCCAAACTCCTTAACCCGTACTCCCAGAGCCCTGTAGTCACTCTTGATCTGCTCAGTGTCACACCTCACCTTTCTGAATCTAGTCATTCAAGGGCAGTCCCACCTTCCTCTTCCCATGAGTTGCTCAGCGAGAGGGGAGACTGTGGTGCATCATGGGTGATGTAGTCCAATGAAAGAGTTCATCCCATTGCAGAGAACATGGGCATGAAGGACCTGAACTATAATTCCCATGAAGCCACAGCAGCATTTTCAAATAGAAAATTCCAAATTTGGGCCAATAGTGTTTGGTTTTTTTTGCCAAGAAGTCAAAATTTTCCATTAAAGACACCCCCTCCAATTTTCTGATAGTTCTACCCTATAGACAAACACAATCATTTTCTAATTGATATTCTAGGAATCAGCAGCAAGCACAACAATGTGGACAAAGGACAAACACCAGAATGTTTTAATGTTCTTAGAAAAGGGGTACAAAGCAAAACAAAATAATTCCGCAAAAACCTGTAAAAATCTGTAATTTTTGAACTCTTTATTCTTTCTGTATCAATTTATTTTTCATCATAATTCGAATTGTGCTCACAGTTTATATTCTCTGTCTTTTATTTTGCCATTTAAGTTATATTTTCACAAAATAAAGGCTTAACGTTCCTGTTAAATCTGAACTCTGTAATTCAACCTTAACTACCACTGCAGCGCAATACTTTCATAGAGGTACATTTCTCATGTTTAGCTATCAAATGCCTCTTCTCTTTTAACTTCCAGCCAAGCTGGGAACAGAATTAGATCCAGCTTTAGGGCACAAGCACTCCAGAAGCTGATCACCCCTGGCCAGTGATCCTATGTAGCCATGTCCACTGGGAAAAGGATTTGCTTAGAAGAGAGCTATGTTTAGCAATTTGTCTTCAGTAAAACCCACTTTTCATGGAGCTGGTTAGTGGTTTCCAGGGGAAATTGCAATCCTAGACCATTTCCAGCCACATACTATATTAAAGGTACATTGATTAATAGTTAATAGAGGGTTAATAAATGAATAGATGTTATAAGCCTGTACGTAGAGTGTGATAGATAGTTATAATCATGTTAATAGATGGCTTTATAGATGGTTATATGACATGGTTATAATCAACCTAGTTACCTGTTGGATTCTAATTTCTAACAATTGATTAACCATTTATTAAAACAGCAACTAATCATTTATTAACCCTTTATAAACTATTTATAAATGCAATCAATGTACAGTGTGACCCCATTCTCCTTTACAACCAATTTCCTGCAGAGAGATTGATACAGGAAGAAAACTGAGTATTTCCCCATCAAGAAACAGCATGAGCTAAATACAAAGGAGTAAAGACTGAAAGAAGGAGAGAAGAGATAGAAGAGAGGGAAGAAAAGAGACAGAGAGAAAAAATAGAGGAGGGAGGGGGTGCAGATGGAAAATTACTACAATCCTAGTCTAGTGAACCCCTGCAGCCGAAGTACTTTTGCACAAGGATGGAGCTTCACACTGTAACTGATTAGAACCCAAATCAGTTTCCCTCTGCAGCCCTTTCTTTAGTAAAGCTACTGCTGTGATCCTGCAGAGAGAGAGGTGGAGAAAACAGCATGGAATCAAGTAAAAGTTTGCGGACGATACCAAACTGGGAGGGATTGCAACTGCTTTGGAGGACAGGGTCAAAATTCAAAATGATCTGGACAAATTGGAGAAATGGTCTGAGGTAAACAGGATGAAGTTCAATAAAGATAAATGCAGAGTGCTCCACCTAGAAAGGAACAATCAGTTTCACACATACAGAATGGGAAGAGACTGTCTAGGAAAGAGTATGGCAGAAAGAGATCTAGGGGTCATAGTAGACCACAAGCTTAATATGAGTCAACAGTGTGATATTGTTGCAAAAAAAGCAAACGTGATTCTGGGATGCATTAACAGATGTGTTGTAAACAAGACACGAGAAGTCATTCTTCCGCTTTACTCTGCGCTGGTTAGGCCTCAACTGGAGTATTGTGTCCAGTTCTGGGCACCGCATTTCAAGAAAGATGTGGAGAAATTGGAGAGGGTCCAGAGAAGAGCAACAAGAATGATTAAAGGTCTTGAGAACATGACCTATGAAGGAAGGCTGAAGGAATTGGGTTTGTTTAGTTTGGAAAAGAGAAGACTGAGAGGGGACATGATAGCAGTTTTCAGGTATCTAAAAGGGTGTCATCAGGAGGAGGGAGAAAACTTATTCACCTTAGCCTCCAATGATAGAACAAGAAGCAATGGGCTTAAACTGCAGCAAGGGAGATTTAGGTTGGACATTAGGAAAAAGTTCCTAACTGTCAGGGTAGTTAAACACTGGAATAGATTGCCTAGGGAAGTTGTGGAATCTCCATCTCTGGAGATATTAAGAGTAGGTTAGATAAATGTCTATTAGGGATGGTCTAGACAGTATTTGGTCCTGCCATGAGGGCAGGGGACTGGACTCGATGACCTCTCGAGGTCCCTTTCAGTCATAGAGTCTATGAGTCTATGAGTCTATAAACAGGAAAGACTGAAAGAAAAAAAGAACTGATTTAGGAGAGAAAGAAAAGGAGGGACAGAACACAGAAAAAGGAACAGAAAGAAATGAAGAGAAAAGAAAAGAGAGGAAGAGGGAAGAGTAAAACTATGTAAAAGAGATACACATGCTGGAAAGGCACCGCCTCCTATGCATAAGCGTGTGTGTGGAGAATACCTTTGTAAATCATGCAAGGAATCCTGGGATGCCTTTGGCAGAAAACAGGCATGGAAGGCCCCAAATCCAATCTTTGCTTAAAGCTCCATGACTCCTAAACTCAGCTCTGGGTGGAAGTATCATATAGCAGACTTGTTCTCTTAGCCTTGTTGTCATGAAAAGAAGGAAGGACTTCCAAGAAGCTTGCTGCCATGGGCTTTCTGGTCAATTTTGCAGACCCAGGAAGTTTGGGTAAGGTTCAGACAAGCAACCAAGTAGTTGTATAACCCCAAATGCAACATTTTTGTTGTTTACCCATCTTTGTAACAGCATGTTGTCTTCTCTAACAGACCACTGACAACTGGCAGTCTAGGGATCTTCAAAAAATGGAACTACTTTCTGGTTTTGTGTAAGGTGTTTCCTTTCTAGGGCCAGATTCAGATCTCTGGGGTCTTGATCGTAATCATGAGTAACCCCACTGAAGCCAATTAAAATACACTGGTGTAAAAACATGTGATAAAAATTAGTCCTATTAGATTTGTTTAGGACATACAGAATAGCAACTAAGCTGGTTTGTGGGATCAACGATTTACCAAGAATTTAACTACTTAACTTACCTAGAATATTCCATCATACTGCTCTGAGAGATGCTGAAGGAAAGAAAGTGGTTGAAGTTGTTTGAGATGGTAACATTTACATTAAGAGGCTAGGAAATGACAAGCCACATTACCAAAAATTTCAGAACTTCTTTTTGCAAAAGCTGATTGGAATGTTGGCCACATGAACAAACTCAGCCAAGTAATCTGTACAACAGAACAGGGAGAGAAGCGGTTGTTTGGAATAGGCAGGTGCATGGGGTATACTCATTAACTAGAGTGATGGTGTAAGATGACAGAAAGAGGTTATGATGGGGTTATAAGGGCAAATCCTTATTGATCATATGGTCTCACCTGGACCTCAAGGTTTCTGTGTTAAAATCAATAACCTTATTTTACACCAGTTTTACATCGCTGGAATCAATGACATTACACTGGTATACAACTGGTGTGACGAAGTCTAGAATCAGGCCCAATTTTCATACATGGTAGGTGGAGTTAGAAATGGAAAGTCATGGAGAAAAGAATGTTCAGGGTCTTCATGGCAGCTGTAGATTAAAATCTGATGAATTTTAAAAAAGCCTTCCATTCATAACTCACAATAAAGCAGAAGAGTCATCATCGGTGCATATTACTATTTCTTTTTGCAAGTTGATTATTTTAGTTAAATTGCTGTCAATAGGAGATGATATAAAAATGGAGCATAAAATTTGTAGCAAAACAATGCTACATATATTATAATGCTAGCTAGAGTAACAGTTAGGAGCAGTTTATATAGACGTGGAAAGGGAAAACAAACAAATATTAATTCATTCATGGACAGCAAGCTCTGTGTCTCTTTTTAAGGCAGGGACAGGAGGAGATTAAGGGGACACAATTATTATTTTATTATTATTGTAATTGTTTTGTGATAGGAGCTCTAGTCGTGGATCAGGATCCCATTGTGCAAGGTGCTGTACAAGCACAGAACAACAAGATGGTCCCTGCTCCTGAGCATTTACAATCTACTGATTATGGTTTGCTAGGGAATATTTTATATATTAAAGATAAAATAGCAACAGTGTAAGTTTGAATGATTCAGAACAATCAGGCTATGAATAGTGTCACCTTTGGTAACAGCAGGATTTTATCACTGTTACCCTCATCCTCCTTCCTCCCACCCTCCTTATGTTGTCATGTTCCCATGTTGTATCTTGTATCAGTGTTGCCAGCTCTTGAGATTTTTATCATGAGTCCTGCAAAATCAGGTGTTTGTCTTAAAGACCTCGCTGCTGGAGTCCTGTGACTACATGTAACTCTAGCTTGCTTTTTTTTTTTTTAAAGTAAGGCTGTGTATAAATGGGAATGTTTACCAATTATATCAATATAGCCATCCCACTGTAACCACCTCCTTCTTATGAATGCTATTATTGTGGTATGAGTGCTTTTTTTGGGTTAGGTTAATACCCTTACCGAGTGACATAAACTAAACCAAAAATATTTACTTTTATACTGGAATAAGTGTCCACATTGGGCTATACCTGTATAACTACATCAGTTTAAATGTGTTCCCGAGATAATAAAATGATGATTAAAAAGGCATGGAAATACCTATTCTAAGTGCCAGCTTTGGAAATGGAAAATGGATTCTCAGAGGTCAAAGCCTCACCCAGTGCACAGCCTGAATGGACTTTGGTTCTTCCCCAAAATTGTGTGAATCTGTGTATGGGAAGATTGTCCATACTTTGACTGCATCCTCTCCCTGGCCCTTCACAGACTGTGTGTTACCCTGGGATTGTAAGCTCTTTAGAGCAGAGATCATATGTTTCTGTAAGCTCGAATGGTGTCTAGCACACTGGGATTGCCAGGGCCTTCTGCCTTAGTATGACCTGTGGCTGCTGTTGCAATCGATAGAATTATTAAATAAAACAACAACAAGAATAATGAAAGGAAAATGATTTTTTACATCTAACTCACCTGAGAGCAAAAAGGAAGTAAGACTATCAGCATACCAGCCCTTACTTCTTGCATAACTTTCCTATGCTGTTCCCCACTGAGTGAAATTTACCCAAGTGCAGAGGGCTCATAGTAGGCGCTGTGCACCACTTGAATCATAATTAACCCCTTAGCATGGGGTTTGAATGGTGCAAGTACTATGTTTTAGGAGTGAACTTTTCCTAGTAGTGACTGTTATTATTGTTTCTATAGCAGGAGTGCCAAGAGGCCCCATTGTATAGTCCTGTACATGCACTGATGTTAGAAGTTTTAAAACATACTGAACCAGAGCCTCAGCTGGTGTAAATCGGCATAGTCCCATTGACTTCGATCTGACCTACTGCTTTATGAGTGGTATAATGATGTAATCTGACTGATAACAGACGTAAATCAAGACCCAGGATATGTATAAAGCAGGGACCATCTTTGTTCTGTGTTTGTTCAGTGCCTAGCAGAATGGGGTCCTGGAATATGTTAATATAATGATAAATAATATTAATGAAAGACCTCTAACTGGAATGTAACAAACTTCATTATATTTATCATAGTCTACAGATTCTCCAATGGATGAAAACGTTCATTTAGTTTATATCAGAAGGCACAAATAAGAACATGAGACCATAAGATTGGCCATACTGGGTCAGACCAATGGTCCATCTAGCCCAGTATCCTGTCTTCTGACAGTGGTCAGTGCCAGCTGCTTCAGAGGGAATGAACAGAATAGAACAGTTTTGAATGATCCAGCCCCTGTCATCCAGTCCCAGCATCTGACAGTCCAGACAATGGGGTTGCGTCCCTGACCATCATGGCTAATAGCCATTAGTGGGTATATCTTCCATGAATTTATCTACTTCTTTCTTGAGCCCCGTTATACTTTTAGCCTTCATAACATTCCATGACAACAAGTTCCACAGGTTGACTGTGCGTTGTGTGAAGAAATGCTTCTTTTTGTTTGTTTTAAACCTGCTGCCTATTAATTTAATTGGATGACCCGTGATTCCTGTGTTATGTGAAGGGGTAAATAACACTTCTCTATTCACTTTCTCCACAGCATACATTTTATAAACCTCTATCATATTCCGCCCCCCAGTTGTCTCTTTTCTAAGCAAAACTGTCCCAGTCTTTTTAATCTCTCCTCCTTTTTAATCTCTCCTTATCCCTAATAATTTTTGTTACCATTCTCTGTACCCATTCCAATTCTAATCTATCTTTTTTTGAGATGAGATGACCAGAACTGCATGCAATATTCAAGGTGTGGGCATACCATGGCTTTATATAGTGGCATTATGCTATTTTAAATGTTATGATTAAATATATTTCCTTGGAGAAAATGTAAGCAAAAGTACTGAGAAAAATCCTACAGGGTTACTGATCTGAGTAGTCCTGTTGTCATTAATGGTGCTGCATGTGTGAGTAAGGTGAGTAGGATTTAGCCTAATATTTGTACCAAAAATACTTTCAACAGATACTTCAGATCTAATAAGGAGCTGTTTCATGTCTTTAGTCATGAGACAAAATTACCTTTTTGCAGCCTTTGCATTGCAGAGAACAGCTCTAATAAACAGATTCAGCAACATTTTATTCCTATTCATAAAAAGTTAGCAAAAACAAAAATTTAAAGTAAAGCGATTACTTGTATTACAGTACATAATATCAACATATAATCGGTTTGCAATTCAATCTAATGATAATCTGCCACCCTTTCATTTTTTATGCTAGCAAACATTAAAGAGTGCAAAATTATCAATCCAGGTGTTTCCTTTAGTATTGCAATTTTATAGGACTGATTCTAGTAATTCAAACTTGTTTAGGGAACTTCTAGACCATATATTTTGCACAGATAATATAAAGAACATTATGCACTAAATAACACTTTGACGAACTTGGCACCTTTTTCGATTTCAGAATTCACCCACACTTTATCCTCCACTGAGCACTAAAACGGCTTTATTTTTAAAACCTGTCTAAACAAATAGCTTATGGCTCTAAGTCATCATGGTCCTTCAGCAAAGGTTATTGCAAAGGCCCAATGAACAACCCATTTGAAAGTGTGCTGGCAAAGCAGTAGGCAGGGAGTTATTCACATGACTCCTGTTACCAGTAATTCTTCTCCGTGCACTGACTAAAGCAAAAGCTTGCTCCGTGTATTTTATAATTATTGTCATTAAATGTGATTTGATGTGTCTAGGTGTTATGTTTGGGTGCGAATGATTCCTCTAGCAATAATAATTGCTGGAATTAAAATGTCAAAGCTGCCATTTAATTCGGTGTTTTCAATTATATAAATTAATTTTTGATTTGACATTCCGTAACTAGCCATATTAATTAATAGGAAAAGATGCTAAGATTAACTTGTTTCAGTGATGAATCATGAAAGGCGACATTTCAACAATAACTTTTTATTACCAATCAATATTTTCCTCTCCTTCCACTTTATGTCTCATCATTGTCACTTGCTTTAAATTTTTTACACCCACTTTGGGGCTTTTGCAAAAGACACCAATGTAAAGTTGTGGCTGGCTGAGAAGAAAGAAAGATTTTCTGACACCTTATTCAGGAGCTGAAACCTTTCTGTAACTGAGATGGGGAACAATGTACTGCTTGTTGGGTAATCATTTAACCCACAGATGTTTACTGGCTAATCTAGACTCATGAGGCCAGATTTTCTGCTGGATCCATGGCGTGCAGCAGCACAATAGTGAGAGAGAGAGAGAGAGAGAGAGAGAGAGAGGCCACAAAGGAGCTAGGGTTGGTTCTGTGTTGTCCCCAGCCTATGCATAATACAGAGCTGCCTGGAGGCTGGTTATGCCCCACAAGGTGCTGTCTGCCAGCCAGGGATTTCCTGGGCTCAGTAGCACTTTCATGACACACCCCCCTTGCACACTCAATACACCCACTTATGTGCTGGGGGGCTGCAGGAGGTTGAATGGGAGCCAGCTAGGGACTCCCCTCACTGAGGGAATCCCAAGTCAAGAAGTTCAGACAGCTTTCTTACTTCTTTGTGCCTCCGAAGCAGCACCCTAGGGGTTGGAGCAGGGAGAAAAAAAGTGGCCCATAACCTATAGGATTGTGAGACATTTTAGGATGGGACTAAGAGAAGGAATAAAGCGAGACCTATGAAATCTTACCAATCGATGTGAAGAGTAAACACACTGCACAGACATTGTGAAACTGTATTTATTTTATGTTTTACGTCAGCAGAAGGCTCAATGGTGAGACATTAGCATTTACCCTCAGGCAAAAGCCCTATCCCATGGAGTGTGCCATCACTTCTGGAACTACAGTACTGCCTCCTCATAGAGACAACAAGGCATAGGTAGCTAAATGCTGTCTTACCTATGGGTTCAGTCACAACAAGCACCTGAGTGTTTGCAGAGAAAAGTCTGATCTATCTATTTATGAATTGCTGCCTTATCATCACATCTTCTCATGCCAATGCACACCCTGTGGCTATTGGCCAAGTCATTGGGCCTTCATGTGCCAAGATGTGGAAAGTTAATTTCAACACTTTGAAAATAACAACAGTACTTAAACCTTTTGATCTTCAAAGTGTGCTGCAAACATTAGCTAATTAGTTAATCCTCAAAACACCCCTTTGCATTATTATCCCCATTTAGCAGAGGGAGAAATTGAGTCAGGGAGGTGAAGTGACTTGCCCAAGGCTATAGAAGAAGTTGACATCAGAGCTATGATGATGGAGAATTCCTGGCTATGATGCTGTCAGGGCTATCATTGGGAATTCCTGGATCCTTCTGTCAGGGCATGGAGCCGTGTGGGACTTTCTGTGGCTGCTACTGCAAATCTGAAGCTGCAGGAACCCATGCTGCTCTAGCAGCAGTGCTCTGCAGGAGGCAATGGTAGGCAGATCTGCATAGAAGGGGATCCACAGGCCCCTAGCCTCCAATACTCTCTGCATAGCAGCACATAGGGAGTACCTAGTGAGCTAAGCTTTGCAATGTGCCAAGGTCTGAGCTTTGGCTTGGGCTCCCCAAAACTTGCTTCTCTCATCCCGTGCAATGGACTTACTGATTCGGCTCTGCTTGAAGGCCTCTGTAGTTCCAAGGGAGAGCAGAGGCAGAGGGGAACAAATTTTCCTCTTTAAGCATCTATGCAGACATCAAACTGATTCAGCTAATTACAGTTCATAATTATACTTATCCTAGTAGTCCTACATTTAATAGGATTCAGCGATGATAATGGCTTATAGTGTGCAAAGAAAATTAGAGACTGTTGCTCAAGTTCCATAAAAAGTTTGGGATGATAATCTAACACAAATGAATAAAATCATAAAAATAAACTGTCTTAACTTCTTTGGCTCTATGTATCCTGACAAACTACGCAGTATTACCAGATATCCAAGATGAAAGAGACCTAGGGTTTCAATAAAAACTAACAGTAGTTAAAAGAAAATCCAGGTATGGAGTGGACATTTATAAAGGGTCACAACAGTGAAAGAATTGTTCTCAGGTTAATACAATAATGTGATATGAAATTGGAATTGAGGGATGAAGAATAAAATGGAATATTTCTTTGTGGGAAATCTCTCATTTCTAAGTGATTATGAGAACCATTTCTGAGTTATACCAAGAGGAAAGGTTAAATATAGAAAAATAGGCCCCCAAATGCATGAGACAAACACACAGAGATCATCTAGGTACAAAACAAAAATTAAAGGATAATTACTTCTTTTCCAATGTTCAAAGGTTAAAAAACTCCCACCTTGTGTAATGATATATGCTATTCATTTAAAATGGCAATAAAGGTTTCTTTAAATCAAAATGGAAGCCTGGTGTGAACAATCAATGATGTGAATTTCTTTCTGTGTATTGTTAAGAACTTGTTTAAGAACAGCCAGGGGGAGCCATTTTTATTTGTATTGGTCTAACAAAACTCCTGAGCTATGCTATGTATTTGTGAGTGGCATCCGCTGGCACCTTATGTGTTAACTAGCTATTTACATATCTATAGAAAGAGCACTCTGTAACAAATAGAACATTCCTCTGTCACTGGCTAGGTAGTAAATGAACATCAACAATGGGAGAAGAAAAGCAGAAATTGTTGGTTAACTAAGTGAACACATGTACACTCTACTCATTGGGCCAAACACTGTTGCATTCTCGACCTTTTGCGCTGCTCTGACTGTGCAAAAGGGCTGGATCTAACCAGCTGAGAAATCGCCTCACATGAGGAAGCTCTCAGCTGGTGTGGACCGCTGTATCTTGCACCTGGCATCACCCCCCTCACCTGGCCACAGCATAAGGCGGTGTGTTGGGTATAGAGAGGCACGTTGAAGGGATGTGGCTGTAGCTTGCTGCCCTCTGGTGGTCCCCAGCTGGCATACCATCTCCTGGGGACTATTGTCACTTAGCATAGATTAGAAAAGCCTGGAGCTGCACTGTTTATCCTACACTGGTGCCAGGGCAGAATGAGGCCAGAGAATCAGGAAGCCATTTTCTGAGTTGAGCAGAAACTTGGTCACAGATCTTCTGGGTCAGTCACCCTGCTCCATGTGAAAGCAGCCACAGTCTAACTGACCCTCATCAGAGACTTCCACTGTGTCTGCAGAGATACATTACCCAAAAAGCGTCCAACCGCCTCCCTGTCATCTGACTCAGGAGGCAAGTATAACCACTTTGCCCCTGTGTGCTTCAGCCATGCCTTGAAAATGTTTAGGCAGTTGCTAGGATCCAGATCAAGTGGGTCTCTCTAATTATTAAGGGTCATCTCCTACAGCCTGTGGAACAACTAACGAAGGCTCCAAAGGCAGCACAGACAATGTGGGGTTGCTGTGCTCTGTGGAGATATATCTAGGGGCAGCTCTCTCTATGCCACCCAGCTGGCACTTTGGGATGGCAGAGCGGTGCATAGGAAATAGGCCAGCAGGACTGTAAATAGGGATGTCCGCGGGCCAACCCCTGCCCAACACATGCCTAGGGAATACAACACCATGGTAATGTAGGCTGCAGAGCTCATCGGCTGGATGCTGTCCCCTTGTGGCCCTACAGAAAGTGCTCTGGTAAAACCCAGAATAAATGGGATTTGCACAGATGTCAGAGTTTGCACAAAGAAAATATGTTTCCTTCTGGTATCCATTGTGAGACTGGCTTAGCTGAATTAAGAGCTGCTGCTTGTTCCAGCAACAGTTACCTACGGTACTATACAAATAAAGACTTTAGTTGATATAAAATGACTGTAGCAGGTACATATATGTTACCGCTACACTTGTGACTGTACACAGTTGCCTGTGTTGTTCTGTCATAACTCCCCACCCCTTGACCACATCTGAAGCCCTGAAGCACATACCTGCAGGAGACTGCACAGCACAAAAGCTAGCAAGGATGACGGGTGTAGATACGAGCATGCCTCCATGGTGGCATGGCCCTGTACCTGTTCTACAGTGCAGTGTGGATGGGGCCAAGTGGCATGTACCAGGTCTTGGGTATCAACAGTCCTCCAGGCCACTCCCACAACGCATTGATCCCTTTGCAGCCTGGCCTTTTCCCAAAGGTAAAAAGGTCCCTGGCCCCCTCCCCACCATTGTCAGCAGTGGTAGTGACCTGTGCAGAGCACCTCAGAACAGCTGTACTGTGAACTCTGTTCATGAGCACATCACTCATGGATCATGTTCCAAGAGCTGCTGCCTGGTCTGCGGAGCATGCCACGGTGCTGATCAATGTCAATGTGTGACCAACGAATCCCATCCTGCACAATATACAGCTGAACTGGGACATTTCAGGCAGGCTGGAGCAGGTGGGCATTCCAGTGCCAGGAGTGGATGAAGGACCTGACGCTCCTGTGCTGGAGGCTGAAGGACTCCAACAATCACTCCAGGAGGGGACCTAGCATATGCCCCATGCTACAATGAGCTGGACTGGGTGCTCTTCAGGCCTGTGTGTATGGAGCCTGAAGTGTTTCATGAACCCCCCACTTTTTCAAGCCTGCATGTCTCATCCTACAACTGGACACCAATGAGGGGCAGGGCCAGGAGGCAGCAGGGACCTCAGAGGAAGTCCTGGAGGAAGCCCCAGGAAACCCTGAGAAAAAGGAACATCTGCTTCTGCATCTCTACCCAACAGACAAGGTTGAGGAAACCCCTCCCAGTGGAGCCTGAGGAGGACCCCAGGCTGCTGCAGAACCAGACCCCAAAGTTGGTATTTTACAATATCCTCCCACACTCACCAGAAATATCCCCTCTTGCTCTGGTAATACATGCCTGAAGCTGGTCCCCAACCCTGACATGGTCCCTGAGCAAGACATGGCTGTAAAACAATGTCTTTATTTCAGAGTGGTAGGCGTGTTAGTCTGTATCAGCAAAAAGAACAAGGAGTACTTGTGGCACCTTAGAGACGAACAATGAAATCCCATGAAATCTCCACCCACTGGGTGGGGAAATGACAGTTTTATGACAGTTATGGTTGTGCAATGACCCAATATCACCCTTCTTCCACCCCCAGGTCTTTCCTTCTCCCACCAATGGGAGCCACATGGAAGAGGGTTCGGGGTACTTGGTTACTTGTGTGAAAGCCGGGAGGGTCCTAAGTCCAGGAAGGGAAAGGAAATAATTTAGTTGTCCAAGGAAAGTCAGAGCAGTCCATTCTTGCTGTGATCATTTCAAACATTAATTACCGTTCCCTGTCCTTGGTGTCTGTCCTCTCCTTGCACAGAGCCACTCTGCAGAAGCCAGGAGAAGCGAGGGTGGGTGGAGCATCCACTCTGGAGGTTGCACAAACACAATGTTGTGTCCCTCAGCTGTGGAGGGGCAACAGGCTTACAGAGTTAATCTAAAAGTTCAGGGAAGAAAATACACTTGTGGTGTGACTGTTTCCCTGTCCCTTTCAGTGCTGTTTCCTGGGCACAGGGGCCAGACCTTTTGGTGAGGTGGGAAATCTAGGGAGTGGGTGGACATTTTCTGTGGATCTCTGTTCCTCTTCCATAGGAACGCTGTCTCCTAGCATAGAATACTCATAGACTTTAAGGCCAGAAGGGACCACTGTGATCATGTGGTCTGAGGTCCTGCACATTGTGGGGCACCGAACCTCACCCACCCACTCCTGTAATAGACCTTTAACCTTTGGCTAAGTTACTGAAGTCCTCAAATCATGATTTAAAGACTTCAGGTTTTAGAGACTCCACCATTTACTCTAGTTTAAACCAGCAAGTGACCCCCATGCTGCAGAGGAAGGCAAAAACAACAACCCAGGGTCTCTGCCAATGTTACCCAGGGGAAAATTCCTTCACAACCCCAAATACGATGATAGTTGAACCTGGGCATGTCAGGACGACCCAGCAGCCAGACACCTGGGAAAGAATTCTCTGTAGTAACTCAGGGCTCTCCCCATCTAAAGCCCCATTTCCAGCTGTTGGGGATTTTTACAATTAGCAGTTGCAGATGGGTCACATGCCATTGTAGGCAATCTCTTCGTACCATCCCTGCCAAAAACGTATCAAGCTCAGCCTTGAAACAAGTTAGTTTTTTGCCCTTACTGCTCCCCTTGGAAAGCTGTTCCAGAACTTCACTCCTCTGATGGTTAGAAACCTTCATCTAATTTCAAGGCTAAACTTGTTGATGGCCAGTTTATAGCCATTTGTTCTTGTGTCCACATTGAGGCTTAACTTAAATAACTCCTCTCCCTCCCTAGTGTTTATCCTTCTGATGTATTTATAGCGAACAATCATATCTCCCTTTTAGATAGGCTAACAAGCCAAGCTCCTTGAGTCTACTCTCACAAGGTAGATTTTCCATTCCTCTGACCATCCTAGTAGCTGTTCCCTACAGCTGTTCCAGTTTGAATGCATCTTTCTTAAACATGGGAGACCAGAACTGCACACAGTATTCCAGATGAGATCTCACTCTCTCTACTGGAAATACCTTGCCTGATGCATCCTAAGATTCTATTAGCCTTTTTTTACAACCGTATAACCTTGGCATCTAATAGTCATTCTGTGCTCAACCAATACACCCAGGTCTTTATCCTCTTTTGCTTCCATCTGATACGTCCCCAGTTTATTGCTGTGATGCAGTAGGGAGCGGGGAGGATTGGCCTGGGAATGTTTAGTTTTACTGGGACTATCTGCATGGGGGATGGGAGAGCAGGGGATGACTTTAGGTGAGGGACGGTACCTGAGCCTGTAACCTGAACCAGGAAGGGGGTTGGGGGGATTCAACACCGGACAAAGGGAAAGGGGAAGAGAAGGAGGGGAAGAGAGTCTGCTGGAGGGGTTTTTGGTTTCAGTTTTGGGCCGGCTGGGCAGAGGCAGGGAACCCCAAGTCTGGGATCTAAGATCCTTGCCCAACAGAGGGACCTGGCTCAGGGGTCCTGGTTGTACCTACAAGCCCTGCTTGGGACTGTGTTCCTATCATCTAATAAACCTTCTGTTTTACTGCTGGCTGAGAGTCACGGTGAATGGCAGGAAGTGGGGAGGTGCAGGGCCCTGAGTCCCCCATACTCTATGACAATCGCAGAAAGTCTTTAGTTCCTGAATCCATGAGTTTGCACTTTGCACTATTAAATTTAATCCCATCTCTATTACTACAGTTTTCAAGGTCATCCAGATCTTCTATGATGTTTTGGTCTGCCTCCATGTTGGCAATACCTCCCACCTTTGTGTCCTTCACACATTTTATTAGCACACACCTACTTTTGTGCCAAGGTCTCTAATAAAAATGTTAAATAAAATTGGTCACAAAACCGATCCCCGAGGAATTCCACTAGTAATCTCCCTCCAGCCTGATGGTTCACATTCCAGTATGACCCGTTGAAGTCTCCTCTTTAACCTGTTCCTTATCCACCTTTTAATTTTCATATTAATCCCTATCTTCTCCAATTTAACTACTAATTTCCCATATGGAGTTGTATCAATTGCTTTTCTGATATCCAGGCAGATTAGATCTACTGCTCATCCTTTGTTTAAAAAATCAGTTATTTTCTCAAAGAGATCAAGTTGGCCTGGCATGTTTTACCTTTTTGTAAAACCATGTTGTATTTAATTCCAGTTACCATTTACTTCTATGTTCTTAACTACTTTCTCTTTCAAAATTTGTTCCAAGACGTTGCATACGATTGAGGTCAAATTAGCGTGTCTATAGTTTCCTGAATCACGTTTTTCCCTTTCTTAAAAATAGGTACTATATTAGCAGTGCTCTAGTCATAGGGTACAAACCCGAAGTTTATGGATTCATTAAAAATCCTTGCTACTGGGCTTGCAATTTCATGTGCCCATTCCTCTAACATTCTTGGCTGGAGATTATCCAGCCTCCCCCCCCGCCCCCATCATTTGGCCCCATTAAGCTATTTGAGTTTCGCTTCCATCTTGGATGTGGTAGTTTCTACTTCCATTTTCTCATTTTAATTAGCCACTCCGCCACCACCCCTAAGCTCCTCATTTCCATAGGCACCGAGTTCTGCTGGTGCCAGTGGGTGCTCGACCCGCACCCCCACCCCTGGCTCAGCCCCAACTCCACCACTATCTTGCTCCCTCCTGCCCCTGCCCCGCATCCATTTCAACTCCTTCCCTAAAGTCCTCATCCCGGTCCTGCCTCTTCCCTACCTCCTCCGCTGAGTGTGCCTTGTTCTTGCTCCTTCCCTCTCCCTCCTGGAGCTTGTTATGAAGCAAAACAGCTGTTTTGCGGCAGCAAGCGCTGGGAGATAGGTGGTGGAGTGGGGACGTGGCACACTCAGGGGAGGAGGGGAGGGGAGGGGAGGGGAGGTAAAGTGGGACAGGGAGGGGATCTTGGCTGCCAGTGTGTGCAGAGCACCCACTAATTTTTCCCCATGGGTGCCCCAGCCCCAGAGCACCCATGGAGTCGGTGCCTATGCTCATTTCCCTTATTAAAAACTGAGGCAGAGTATTCATTTAGGTGTTGAGCTATGCCTAGATTATTCTTAATCCCCCCCCCGGCCCCATCCTCAGTGTTTAGCGGTCCCACTTCTTCTTTCCTTGCTTTCTTATTTATATGGCTGCAGAATCTTTTACCATTGGTTATAATTTCCTTTGCAAGGTCCAGCTCTGCTTGGCTTTTGACAGTTCTCACTTTATCCCTACAGTTTTGGACCTCCAAGAGGTAGATTTCCTTGCTGAGCATCTCATCTTCTATTTCTTGTCGGTGTTTTGCTTTCTCTTTATAACCTGTTTGAGATGCTTGCTCATCCAGTTTGGTCTGCAACCCTTCCCTAAGAATTTTTTTCTCTTGTTTGGGATGCCAGTTTCAAATAGCTTCTACAACTTTGATATAAATTAATTCCAAGCCTCCTCCACATTCAGAACCAGTCCAGTCCACCTCCCTAATTCCCTTAATTTTTAAAAGTTTTTAAAGTCTTCCCTTTTGAAACATTTTAAGAACAGCACTGCAGGTATCACATCATTTTTATCCTCAGCTCCTTCTTCGTGGGCTGCACAAGTAGTCTGAAGGAAGGAGTCTGTAACAGTAGCATTTCTGGGATGCTAAAAGTACCAGCATTGTGGGCTTTGGAAGCATAATTACATTATATGGGGGATATTTCCCTCAAAGGAGAAATGAGATATAGTGATAACCTTGTCTGACTTGCCACGACATTCTGATGTTGACTGGGAAACTGTTCCGCCAGTAGAGCAGGGACAGCACCTCAGAGATAACAGAGGCTGATGGAGAAGGACGTTGGCAGATTTGCTGATTGTCATTGGCAGAAGGACTCAGGAGCAGTTTGAGTTCTTTATGGCAAGGGAAGATTGGACTCTTAGGCTGGATGAGGCACTGCTGAACTGGTTCATGGATCCTCAGAGGGAACAGGACCATAAACTCGTGCAGTCACAGGTACAATGGTGGCAGAATATTTTGGGGGCCTGCCCACTGTCATGGCCACTGCTTCTGTCCAGGAACAGGCAGCACTTCCTCCTCTTCTTCCTTCCACTGCTTATCCTCCTCCAGCTGCTGCCCAGGCTGCTGCAGAGGCAGTGAATCCACCCATCCCATTCCACCAAGGGGGAGGAACATGCTGGACACCAGGCACATCACCCACTGGCACCCAAAACCCCTCTCAAGGAAACCCCCCAGAGCATGCAGAAGGGGATTGAGGAGACCTACCCAGCCCCTGTAGCTCAGCCTGTGTTTGGCCCCAAACTCCATGCAAGAGACATCCCCATTTCTCCCCCTGAACAGAATTCCACAGCCAATCCCCGCTTGCCAGGGCAAAGGAGAGGGAAAAAGCCAGAGACAGTAATGTTTGCCCACCTTTTTAGGGAATTTGAGCAGGTATTTTGTTGATTTGTTTCTGTTGCAATGGTTTTAGCTCTACAATCAATGTATGTCTGTAAAGAAAAGTTACTGTTCACTTCACTTGTGTGTGCACTTTGCATTCTGAGTACAATCAATTTGGTATTTCCTACACATTTGGGATGGGTCAGCAGGATTCACAGTACATGACTGTGAGTTCTCTAAATGTGCTGTGCCAAAGAAAAGCAATGAATTCTGCCCCCCCGCCCCTTCCAACCAGCCATGAATTTCCTACTGTTTGTGTTCTTAAAAAATAGAGTTTATGACAATAAAGTAAGCTACGAAACAACTGTTGCTGTCAAAAGCACCAGAATGCAAAGCAGAAGTTATCAGAAATGTCCTTATGGCTTTTTTAACAATGTATTCGACAATATAGACAAAGAAAATAAAAGGAAATGAGCAGTGATCATATCTGATACTGACCAGCACTTTTACGGTCCCTTCTTCCCTCACCCCCACCAAAAGTCACCACTCGCAACCATGGGAGTACTCATGCATAGCACCTGATAAGTTCTGTGAGCAGTGGTGTCAGAAAGCATTGTGAAGAAGGAATTGTGAAGCCCCCTCCAAAACCATGCAGAACTGTTTTTAAATTACTTTAACAATGCTTAAGGGCATCCATAAAGCACCCTGAAACAGAGTTTTTAACGTATAACAAAAGTGTTGCTCAATAATGGCATTAAAGTGTATAGACACTTTCCACAGTACAAAACCGTGGCCAAAGGTGTTAACCTTGAGGCCCCCTCAGCCACTTGTCTGCTTTCAGTTGGTACTTTAATGTCAGCTGCAGGGGATCAAATCCTACTGTGGTATGTCACAACACAAGCATGTGATGATGCACAATTGAGCCTTTGCAGTAGCACCATAGTGTCCCATGTCAACCTCTGGCTCCATACTGATTCACAATGTGCAACCAAATGGCATCATGAATTTCCTTTGCCCACTGGGAACCAAGAGCAGCGTGCATGTGGTGGGATCCATCTGCCTGTACAGGCACTGAAAAACAGATCTGTCCTGGACTGACTTGCTTTAGCTTCACATATGTTGTGCAAGGCACAGAAAACCACAATAATGTGAACTGCACTGACTATGTTGATATCCAGACAGGTCTACAGGCATCACCAACAAGTTTTCAGATGTCCAAAAGCGGACTCCACTACTATTCGGCAGATGTTCAATCTATATTTGAATTCTCTTTTTCTTAGATTGGCAATGTTAGGGTATGGCTTCATGGGCCATGTTAGGAGTCGGTATTCAGGGTCTTCCAAAATAACTGTGGAGACAGAAACACCATACAGAACCACATCAGTTGTGGAGAAACTAGTCCTTTCTTCTTACAGACCCAACACTTTGGCATTGAAAATCTTTCCTGTGTGTCCAACATTAGTTGAACTGACCCCTGTGTGCCATGAAGCCTCAGAGAATTAGTGAATAGAAACTTTTTGGTTCACTTATTCATTTGCTCCTTCTGGTGGGCAAAGCATTGGGATGTGTGTTCCATCACTGGCTCCTCCACAGTGTGGAAACTCCATCTTCTGAAATCCCACTATAACTTCGGAGATGTCAGTTATGGCAACCCCCCATGGCAGCATTGATAGCATTGCAAACCTGTGCAACCATAACCTCGACAATTGACTTCCCATCCCTGCACTGATTTTCAACTGACTGGTAGCTGTCAGATGTTGCCAGCTTCCAAAAGGGCAATAGCCAACTGGTGGTATAAGTTTCCAAAAAAAAGTGGTCTGGTGCTGAAGGGTTGGTGCAAGCTACTCACACAACTCCATGAAAATCAGCTTCCTCATTTGTAAAGTTATCATCCCAGGTTACTAAGAAGATGTGGTCCCACCACACCAAGCTGGTTTTATGGGACCTGAAGTTCCAGTCATTGCAGTCCAGGCATTCAACACATCTATTCCATGGGACCCCAGTGGATTTTCATTCACCCTCTTGGTAGGTTAGCTTTGGCATCTCAAACTTTTCTGAACCAATTCTATCCTGTATCCAGTACCGGTTCATTGGAACATTTGTTCCACATGGAGCAGCAGGAACAGAACCACATCGTCATGGACTTGATCCATGTCTTGACAGCAGTTTGACAGAAGGAAGAAATGACCAGGAGCTGCTGTTGCCAAACATATGAAGGCAGCATAATGTACCAGCAGCAGTCAGCCAGGCAGATTCCAGAGTGTCTCCTGTGAGTCTGCAATACTCTCCCTGAAATGGGAGCACTATTGTTTGTACCAAAAAGGGGCAGTGCTGACATGGTAAAATGCCTGTGCACATCGTACCGCCATGCCCCGCACAGTATACGTGGACACTCAGTGCATGTGCGGGGTACAGGCATTAGCAGCATATGGCCAAGTACTCAGGGACGTGCGCAAGTGTAAACATAGCCACAGTACCGGGGAAAGTTAGCATTTCCAAAACAGACATACAGTGCGTCCATGTGTCTCCAGACACGGAGAAATTTTTCTACATTTTTTAATGTTATAGTGGAGCTATATGGAGTTCAATATGTTCATACTTGAAAAGAATTGTTCATGTTACTGGCAAAACCAAACTGACCTGGGAGTTTCCTTTGTTAGGAATTAAAGGACCTCACAAAATTATTGCCAGCTAGACATCTTCATGGTACTAGTGTGTTTTGCTATAATGATAAAATATAGTAAAGGCTTCTAACATGGATGTGGCAAGCTCTCTGAAGGGAAAAAAAGGTTCCCATTTGCAGATTTATCTTTTAAGCAAAAGCATAAAATTTAGCCATCATTTACCCTCAGTGTTGTCTGATAGTGTTTCCTGGAACGAACACTGACAGTTCCATGATTAAATGAATGGTGTGTATTCTTGTTACTCAAGGGTTAAAGTAGGCCTCATAAATAAATTATGGATGCATTTTTAGAGCACTTTGCTAAGAACAAGAATGGCAGAAAATATCACAGGGCTGTCAAATCAGATTAAAGCCCATGTGCTCTGAATAATCCGTGGGGAAAAGTAGCAAACGGTATTTTAAACATATTTTTCTAAAAAGCTGATTGGCTGAATGGATGTAAAAGTCCACAATTCTTTTCTCTCCTTCTCTCTCTGATAGGCCTAGCTTTAACATACTACTTACAAAATATCTTCAGTGAGCCATGTATCCCATATAGGTGAAAAGAATCCATTAATGGCTATAAGAGTAAGGAGAGCACTATTTTAAATGTAAACATGTGCATAAAAAGCCACACAATCTATGTAAACTACCTCAGTAAAGTTTTCTACCCAATAGCTCAAACTTGCCACTCATGATGTCTTGAAAACTGTCTTTACATCCTCTGCTGATGGCTCCATGGCATATGCTTGGGCAACTGAACTGGGGTCAGAGGCAACAGTGCACTTTAGATTTAAAGAAGATACAATGTTTGAACATGATGGACAAGCAAAGCTCAACAGTGATCGAGAAAATGAGATAATTGAGAATCCTTGATGGACTATCACCTAAGATAGGGACCCTTGGAAGTCAGGAAATCTAAGGACTTGGTGAACACTGAGTGATATAGATGCCTGATGGCCTAGTTGAGATCAGACAGAGGAGCTGGAGAGTCAAGGAAGGGAAAGGAAAAGGTTTTGGTTGGATTGAGAGGAAGAATGGATGGAGAGAGTGAAGTGTCATATAAGTTAGGGGGAGAAACAAAAAGGAGAACTCAAAGCTAACTTTAGATAAGCATCTGAACATCGGGTGATTTCAGAACCTTCAGTATCCTCAAAGAAGTACTGAAAACTAGGGGCTCATCTGAACAAGAACTCCAGATATAGGTCACACCGCGAAGGGCCAATTCTAAGGTAAATCCTGAGTAGCTGTTAACTTCAGCAGAATTGCCTTGGATTTTCATTGACAAGAGTGAGAGCAGAATTTGTCCTCATATATGTATAGTGGATAGAACAAAAACTTCTGATCCAAACACTCAAAAGATTTGAAATCCTTGTCTGAATCTGAACTTTCCCACAGTTTAGAGTGTTTGAATTCAGCCTACTGTGTGGTGAATTTGTAATCAGATCTGAGGTTTTGGTTTGGGTCCATCACTATAAGAATAAAACCAAAACTCTTAAAGGAACCAGAGAAATTCACGTAGCTTTAAAAGGTATCTTCCAAATAATGAGCCTGTATGTTGGCAATGACTTGCTTCCTTGTTGGTAAAGAAATGAATCCTAACATTTTGGAAAAGTCAAAAATTGAAAACCCCTAATGTTAGTTTATCTTGCAAACTAAGCATTTTCTGAAGAAAAAGAGAAGGCTAAAAAGCCAGTAAATAGGTTTCAAAAACTGAAGTATTCTGTATATCACTAGCTATAATAAAACTCCTTTTTCCTAAAGTCACTGTTCCAGTATAGTGCTTAAATTATATCTCATTTTGTTGCGTTGACCTCAATATTGCAAACACTTGTGCGCGTGATTAATGAAACACATACCTGACAAAAGTCCTAGTGATTTCACCCAACGTTACTTACCTGTATAAATGTTAGTGGGATCAGAGCCATCACCTGTAACTTTGCAGTACTTTAAATACACTGTCCACGGATTCTCCCAGTTTAAGATATAAATCTTGTCGCATATGAAGTTCACATTCCAGTGCTGCGTAATTCAAAGATCAACATAAATATCTGAAGCACAAAGGTGAATAGAAATGTCAGTGGTTCCAAGATGAAATATGATGTCATGGTATATGATCATTTAGGCCCCCATCCAACAGAGCACTTAAGTAAGTGTGTGCTTGAAGTTAAAGACATACTTAAATGCTCTGCTGGATTGGGGAACAAGTAAGGTTACTGTGTTGCTTTCTATAATTAGATATAAACTTAAATCATATTTTGTTTTCAACTCAAAAGGACAGTAGCCATTACATCTTCCTCTACTATACGTTGAGATTTATAATTAAAAGCTTGCATGTTTTCACATACTAAAAATCTACTACCAGTTCAAATAATCCCAGTAAACAATTATTTTATATAACTGTAAATATAAAAGTTTCCACAGCACGTAGAATTAGATGCTTAAATACCAAACATGTGAACACAAAATGGAGACTCTGAAATGCAAACATAAGAACATAAGAACGGCCGTATCAGGTCAGACCAAAGGTCCATCTAGCCCAGTATCTGTCTACTGACAGTGGTCAATGCCAGGTGCCCCAGAGGGAGTGAACCTAACAGGCAATGATCAAGTGATCTCTCTCTTGCCATCCATCTCCATCCTCTGATGAACAGAGGCTAGGGACACTATTCTTTACCCATCCTGGCTAATAGCCATTTATGGACTTAATCACCATGAATTTATCCAGTTCTCTTTTAAATACTGTTATAGTCCTAGCCTTCACAACCGCCTCAGGTAAGGAGCTCCACAAGTTGACTGTGCGCTGTGTGAAGAAGAACTTCCTTTTATTTGTTTTAAACCTGCTGCCTATTAATTTCATTTGGTGACCCCTAGTGCTTGTATTATGGGAATAAGTAAATAACTTTTCCTTATCCACTTTCTCAACATCACTCATGATTTTATATACCTCTATCATATCCCCCCTTAATCTCTTCTTTTCCAAGCTGAAGAGGCCTAGCCTCTTTAATCTTTCCTCATATGGGACCTTCTCCAAACCCCTAATCATTTTAGTTGCCCTTTTCTGAATCTTTTTTAGTGCTAGAATATCTTTTTTGAGGTGAGGAGACCACATCTGTACACAGTATTCAAGATGTGGGCGTACCATGGATTTATATAAGGGCAATAATATGTTCTCAGTCTTATTCTCTATCCCCTTTGTGGCAAAGTACCTGTCTCTCCTCTCCTAGCTCAGTCCTCCTCAGCCTTGGAGACACAGGCTTGGGCAAAGCAAAAGCCCTTCACAGTCACGCAGGGTCTGGCTGATCCCTTCTCAGTCAGGCCCTTGTTCTGTTTTCCTCTCCTTCTGGGGAGAGTGCAACCTGCCTTGCAAGAAAAGTTTTTAGAGTTCAGCTGCCTCTACTCGCTGGCAGCTACTCTACTTCTCTTCTCCCCCCACCCCCCGCTTCCCTGCCAGGGAGGGTTTAAAAAGGTCTCCAGCCATTGGGGCCAGCTGAAACTAATTACCTCCCTGGTAACCCCTGTTCCAGCTGAACCTTATTCCTCCATGGTTAAGCCTTCTGGGACTAATTTACTACCCCATGCTTGGTAGCTAAGTGTCCTGAGTTTGCCACACCTTCTTAATGATTCCTAACATCCTGTTTGCTTTTTTGACTGCCTCTGCACACTGCGTGGACATCTTCAGAGAACTATCCATGATGACTCCAAGATCTTTTTCCTGACTCATTGTAGCTAAATTAGCCCCCATCATATTGTATGTATAGTTGGGATTACTTTTTCCAATGTGCATTATTTTACATTTATCCACATTAAATTTCATTTGCCATTTTGTTGCCCAATCACTTAGTTTTGTGAGATCTTTTTGAAGTTCTTCGCAATCTGCTTTGGTCTTAACTATCTTGAGTAGTTTAGTATCATCTGCAAACTTTGCCACCTCACTGTTTACCCCTTTCTCCAGATCATTTATGAATAAATTGAATAGAATTGGTCCTAGGACTGACCCTTGGGGAACACCACTAGTTACCCCTCTCCATTCTGAGAATTTACCATTAATTCCTACCCTTTGTTCCCTGTCTTTTAACTAGTTCTCAAATAAACAAATAAACAAATAAAAACAATCATTAACAATGGCAACGAGTATAGTAAATGGCTGAGATTACTCAGCATTAACAGTGAAAAACATGAATTAACTAACATCTCTTTCACATAAGTTAAAAATCCTGCCTTAAAGTAACATTTTAATTATTTCAGCTGGCATTTTTCAGGTTATTTAAGACAAATTCACAACACACGAACAAATTCTTCAAGTAATTTCACTTGCAAACTTGTTAAAAATTTTTAAAATGTACAATCTCATAATCACCAGGAAGAAATGGAAAAAATATTGAAGTAAATGCTAGTGCACAAATACAGCAGTGGCACAGAAAAACTTGCACGTTTTACTTAGAATGGGTAGCTAAGGTTAATTCAATAATCGCCAGTATTCCTTTCCTTGTACTTACTAGAGGAAATACCCTGAATGCTGCACTGACTAAGGTAAAATGTTGAACTATAATCACTGCCAAAGAAATTTATCAGCTATGAAAAAGGTAATAGCTTGGCATGAAAATACGGACTACAATTCTAATTAGAGATGGATGAAGCCCAATTCCAAACAGATAAGTATTTTTGAACTTCTCCAGCATTCAAATTTGAGTTGACTATCTTGCAAGAATAGGCCACATTAGGACAGCAGCAGCCATGAGTTAAGAAGCAGAAAGTCACATCCTCACATGCCATCTAAATAACATCAAACCAATGTAACATCGGGCTGTTAAGAAAGCGCTCCCAACCTAACAGCACCCGCCATCAACAGATAAAGAAACAATTCTTAAGATGTTTACAGAAAACTTTGCTTGATAGAATTCTGTTTGGCAAGGAACCACTTATCAACAAATGTGATTGTGAAACCTATACTGCTTTATTGTTTTGCCATTATGGTCCCTATTTCTTTGTTGTTTATCTGTGTGGTTTCTATCTGATTCTTTAATTGTTTCTGTCCATTGCATAACTAATCTTGCAACATTTAAATCAACTAAGGTGGTGGAGTATGATGGGTTAAAGAATTGTTGTGTGATGGGCTAGGACTGGTGAAAAATATTTTTTTGTAGTACTCTGATTTAAAATTATTGGTTAAGGTCTAGCTAAGTAGGACTCACATTTTACTATATAAATTGGGCTCCAAAAGGAAGTTCTTTGGAACCTAACCCCAAGACAGAGCCCAAGATCAGAGCTGCCAAACCTCAATATGCTGTCAATTATATCGTGCAGAAGCTGGAGTCCCTAGATGATCTAATCTTGACTGGCCACTAGGAAAAGTTCATCTGCCCTATTGGGAGTGGTGAGCACTGTATTCTTAGCATATGTATTCTGTTTTGGTAACTGTTAATAAACAGAGATTAAGGATATTACTGTACAAGGCTCTTCCCCTGGTAGAAGGTCCCGCAAACCCACAGAAGATTATGCCCTGAGCCCTAGGACCTGGGTAAGGATGGGGACTGAAATTAACCAGGTTACACCCAGAGCCTTAGGAACTGGGATAGGGTGGGGTGCCTAAATTAACCAGGTTATGCCTTAAACCCACAGAAGGGTAAAGGTGGATGCCGTAGAATGTGTGAGTAACAAACTACTCACAGTACATAAGATTAAGCATGTGTGTGCATTTCTGCAGGCTTCAGAGGTTCCAAGGCCAGAAGGGACCACTGTGATCATCTAGTCTGCCCTCCTGTGTAACACAGGCCATCAGACTCTTCCTGTTTGAAATAAAGCAAATCTTTTAGGAAAACATCCCGTTTTAAATGTCCATTGATGGAGAATCCATCACAGCCCTCAGTAGTTTTTTCCCCAGTGGTTAATTATCCTCATTGTTTAAAATTATTTCCAGTCTGAATGTGTCTAACTTCAACTGCCAAACACTGGATCTTGTTATACCTTTGTCTGTTAGAGTGAAGAGCCCATTGTCAGTTTTTTGTTCCCTATGCGGGGACTGATTGGTCACCTGTTAAACTTCTTTTTGTTTAGCTGAATACATTGAGATGCTTGAGATGCTTGAAATTATCAGGCAGATTGTTCTGATCATTAATCACTCTTGTGGTTCTTTTCTGAATCTAGGGCTTGTCTATGAGGAAATTTACTGGCATAGTTATTCTGCTATTGGGGCTAGTTGGGAATTTTTTGACAGAATATTTTTTCCATATGAAAATGTTGATTTGTTGAAACCAAAATTTTGCAGAAGTGTACTGGTTTTAATGAAACTTTCATTTTCAAAAGATTCTGTCTTTGTTCCTATGCAAAATAAAAATAATTTTCAAATCCTTGACATTTTTAATGAAACAGAATAGTATTCCAGCCAGCCCTGGCCATTATACTTATACCACTACAGGAGTGTCAACATGGGGGAGTTATACTGATACAACTAGAGTAGAATAATTATGCAGGTAAATTTTCCTATGTAGCCAAGCCTTTAAATATTATGGTGATTGGTGCCATAGAAAAATAAATAGATTCTGCCCATCTACTTGCATTCAAGGCTGGAAACATGATAAGATGAATATATTTTATTTCTACTAGTGATACAGCACTGAACCACTCTCCCGCAGCATGGTGGGTTTTAGCTACTCAGTTCTGACAGATAAGTTAGAGAGCTCTGCATCCCAGTCCGAATCTGGCGCTGATTTTTTAGTACTAGAGCTATTCAAAGTCTTGGTCTGAAATGGTATTTTTCTGAAATGAATGTTTTTGTGAACATTTTGCTTTTTTGACCAAAAAAATCCCCACTGTAATGGAGGAAGGGCAGAAAAAAAGATTGTTTTCCCCAGTTTTTCACTGAAAACATGATTGTTTTTATGGGAAATATAAAAAATATTTAAATATAAAAATATTTTAAAAATATTTAAGAAATATTTTAAATAAAAATAAAAATATTTACAAAATATTAAAAAAATATTTTTTTCTCTTTTTCCAACTCATACCCTAAGTGGTTTGGCTCATAGCGAGGACTTGAAACTCACATTTACCAGTGGGTTACACTGGAACAGCACAGTAAGCCTTAGGTTAAGTTCCTAGCTTTTTGTTGTTGTCTGTAATTTATAGGGAATTAAAAGGCTGCTGTTTGAGGGAATTATAAAAAAGGTGGAGTTTTAGAAAGATTTGAAGGACAAGAGAGAGGCTGGATGGCATATATGGGGCAACTTCCCCAAATTTTATGGGTGCTTGGATTCAGAGTTTTAGTTTGGGCCCATCTCTATTTCTGTAAATTGTTTCTAGCATTTTCCGCGTTAGCAACAAAAGGCGTTGGTGAGGAAGACATCAATATTAGTTATTTGCACCTCAGGAACATTCTTTTAAAAATATTATTATGCAAAGTCAGTTGAGACAAGGTTTTAAAAGTGATTTACAGATGTTGTTGCCTCATTTTTTGCATGCCCATCTCAGAAACCTTAAAAGGGGCTTGATTTTAAGATTCCTGTAGGTGAGTCAAGTCAGTTACCGAAAAAGCGAGGCACTTTTGAGAGTCTTATCCTAAAGTAGGATTTTGGGAACATGCTAGGAATGAAATATGGTATTTGTGCATAGCTGTTGTTTAAGATGGAAGCAGATGTATAGTGATGTAGCACTGCAAAGTAATGACTAAAGGCTACGTATACCATTTACTACCACATGGAATGTTGTACCAGCTAAAGTGTGAGTCATATTTATATGCTTGTGATTGTAGTTAGCATACTAAGGATATGAGGCCTAATGACAATACAGATAATGGAGATCCTCTTTTTAGCAAAGAGTTTTTTTCAGGAGTTCTGATGCCTTGCACAAATCATTGTGACATTCCTCAAGGTACAATCTGGAGTACCATGTCCCTTTCCTGCCTGAGATGCATTTTATACTGCTTTGCTGGTGAATAGCAAACCCCTCCAGGCTCTTCTCACTCATTGCCATAAGCATGTAAAGCTGCTCCCAGCTGAGTGCATGAATGCTATGCTCAGCCATCCATGAATTACATACAGGGTGACACCTGCATATTCCCAGTCCCAGCCTTGCTCCCCAGAAATGTGCATCTTATACTGTTCAGTACCCTCCTGGACAGTATAAGCTCATAGATAGTCTGTCATTCCAACATGGGGAATGATTATGCATCAGCCTTTGTTATTTCAAGTAGAGGTTTCCCAAACACTATAATCAAACACACTGGTTTAGATAAAACTATAAAACAAGTTTATTAAGTAGAGAAAGATAGATTTTAAGTGATTACAATTGGTAAGGCAAAAAACTCAGAATTGGTTACAAAAATATAAAAGGATAAACACAAAAGCTAATTCCTAAACTTTAACAAGGTAACAGGCTTAAAAGCAAAAAAGTTTGTCTCTTCATGAGTTGCAATACATTTCACAGGCTGCGTCCCTTTCCAGCCTGGCACCACTCCCTCTTGTGTTCAATTCTTTGAGCGTTGCTGTTGTCATGAGCTGAGAAATGGAAGGAGGAGAGATGTGGCTAGGGACATTTCTCCCCCCTGCCCCCGCCCTTCTTTTATTCCAACTCTTTGTGCTGGAAAAAAATCATTTCTGGGTCATGGGGGCAGGCAGTTCCATGGCATATTGGAGCTCCAAACTGTCCTTCAGATGAATTGTAAATTTCTTGTTTACTTTCCCCCCTTTTGGCAGATGGCTGCTTAACTAAGCGATAGCCCACTTGACTTTGTTGACACTTGTCTAGGGTTGCCAGTGTATCTTTGTCCCTGAAAACTTGCTTTGTGGGTGTTACCCAGAAATACAACATATTTCAGTAACAATCATATAGCAAAATCTCATAATTGTACATGTAGTGTTGTTACACACATTTCAACCAAACAATAATAGTCAGTAGATTATGAGTTTTCAAATGATACCTTACAAGGCATACTTTGTACAAAATATAATATAATCATACAAAAGTAGTGAACTTGGGGTACAGGGTGTCACATGGGGTACAGGGTGTCACAATCATCACACCGTAAGGATGCATATTAGGATTGATTTTTATTCATTTTCTGTGTCAATGGTCTTGAAAAAAACAGAATGCTTACCAGAATTCACTGATGATTCAAAAAAACTAAGAGCAATGCAATTCAAAGTGACTTGGGAGCACGCGCAGACAGGTGCAATTTCTGCAACTGGAGAGAGAGAAATGTAATGAAATGAGGACATAGACATAAGGGAAAAAAGAAGGAATAAATTAAGGAAATGGTCATTTGTTACTGAAAATGCTGTAAAAATGTTTTGAAAGCTGGAAAGGGCTCCAAAAAGCTCTAAAAGAGTGCTTATCGGGAATTTAAAGGTAACAAAATGCCTGTATTCACAGACAGCAACATAGGATAAGCATTTGAAAATTTCTTGGACCTCTCAGATCTTCACCAGAATACAGGTGGTTTGAAGAAAAGTCTCATCTGTCTACAACTGCAGATTTAATATGCTGCTGAAATAAATTTAATATTAGAGCTGGTTGAAAATTTTTTATCCAAATGCTTTTTCAAAGGAAAATTCCTAAATAGAATTTTTTTGCAAAAAAAACCCAAACTTTTTTTTTCAAAAAAATTCTGGGTGTTCTCTGCCTGGAAATGTTTGGTTTTCAGTTTTTCACTGATAATCTGTAAAAAGTCAAAGACAATTTTAGGTAAAAACAAAAAAAATGTAGAAATCATTGCCCAAGCAGCTTTAATTATTGATATCTAGATCTAATCTAATCTATATGTACCTATTCCTATAAAATAACTTGTGGATTAAGTGTTTACAGAGATCAGTACTCTATCCTGGTGCTCAGCTCCATCCTCTCTGTACTCTGCTGGTGGTTCAAAGGGGATAAAAAACTGCCTTAACAGGGCAGCCAGGAATTCGCTTGATGATATAGGGGGAATCACAAGGTGGCAGACAGACAGCAATTTCTCCACCCCCAAGAGTAGGAGGCATTCATAGACAGAATGGGAATGGAACCAGAGCACATTATACCCCAATGATTCCCAACTAGTGGACTAGTCCCTGGAAGACTTCTCTGGGACCCATAATTTACAGCAGGCATTAGCGTAAAAAATCAAGGGAGTGGAAAAATGGTTTAAGGTTTTACTGGACTCAGGGATATGGCTCATAGAGTTGAAAAAGGCAGTAATTAGGGAGATAGAATTAATATTAAAAAACAACGGAGAAGGACTGCAATCCAAAATAGGGAAAGAATAGGTTAAAGAATATTTAGATAGCATAGATGTATTCAAGTTGGCAGGGCCTGATTAAATTTTCCCTTGATTATTAAGAAATGAGCTGAAGTAATGCTGGAAACATAAGTGATAATCTTTGAGAGCTCATGAGGATGGATGAAGTCCCAGAGGACTGGAGAAGGGTAAACATAACACCTATCTTTAAAAAGGGAACAAAGGGGACCCAAGGACTTGCAGGTCGATTAGCCTAACTTTGATACCTGGAAAGCTACTGGAACAAATTATTAAACAAACTATTTGTAAGCTCCTGGAGGATAATAGGGTTATAGGTAACGGTCAGTGTAGATTTGTCAAGAAGAAACCAGGCCAAACCAACCTACTTTTTTTCTTTCACAGAGTTACCGTACTAATGGATAGGGGGAAAGCTGTAGATGTGATACATCTTGATTTAAATAAGGCTTTTGCTACAATCCCACATGACCTTCTCATAAGCAAAATAGGGAAATGTGGTGTAGATTAAATTAGCATAAAGTGCAGGATGAACTGCAAAGATAGCTCAAACAGGTCAGGCAATGATACTCATAGGAGATTACATTTTTAAATGGCCTTCTTACCATTTTTACCTAAAGAAGAGAATTTACAGTCAAATCATTATGAATCTGAACACTAATGATGACCTTTTACCACCCCTCTAAAAAAGAGAAAGAAATACTGAAATGTGAGCTGGATCCTTTAATACATAATAAATTGTATCTTCAAAAAGCAACGTGGATACAAAATTCAAAGTAATCTTTTCAACCCATATTCCCAGCATGTAGATCAATGCATGTAACATTTATATCAATGTAAAAATATTTTACAACTAATGAAGTATTTAGGGGGATGAATCAGAGCTCTTTGACCCCAATCAGCTTTAACTCTATTGAATGTAACTGAGACCCACTTTACCTGACACCTCTGAACTTGGCCCATTGAGTCTGCATATAAGGGGGACTATATTCATGTAGCCTACTGGTTAAAGCTCAGCAAAAAGGAGCACAGCAGGAAAAGTAAACAGGAGAATGTAATAACATCTACATTAAAGTAGGTCACCCTTGAGCACAAAGACTGCAGCTGATCCTAGCCCCTGTGTTGGCACACTTTTTATAACAAAGAGAACACCATCTACTGAACTCACCTACGATCCCTGGGAAATTGGAATGGGTTGTTAATTTGTCATATTGAGTTTTTCCATCCCTAATGTTTATGCTGTTTAGAGCTTGCTTCCTCTTTGTATTAGAGTGATCTCATAATAAGACTGTAGGAACTTCAAGGGAAGATAAATGTTTCTTTTACTCAAACTGTGATAGAGATCCACCTGGATATTATACTGTACTATATCTGGGTGGATCTCTATCACAGTATATATACTTATGATTTATGTATACATATATAATTGATTGATTGATATATAATATATAATTGATCAATTGATGATTGTTCAATTATTCTGAAGATTTCAAAATTTTATTTCTTTATTGTTGCAGATAGAGTGTCTTTTTGTTGAAAGAATTTTTTGAAGTTTTCAGAACAACTGAACAATCATCAATTGATCAATTCAGTCTATCATGGATTTTTTAAAATTTGTGAATCACTTCAGTGCTGGTAAAAGCAGTTGTATTCATAGCCCTGTAAACTGATTTTCCTCTACTTTCAAAAAGAACATATCCAGTATTAGCAAGAGACAATGCAAACTTCCCCTCATGGCTTCAACAGCATTCTGGCCAAGACCAAGTTGGGGTGAAAGGATGGTTTTGGCATCTGTGGGGAGACTTCAAGTGACAGCTCACATGCAGGTCTGCCGACAGCAATTCCGGGCCCCAGGGAAGAACAGTCAATGGGCCCCCAAGCCCGGCGTGGCGTCACCACAGGGCGCAGAGTTGGACCACATGCAGGAGCTGGTGCATGCACGCACAGGCCTCACCCACATGGATGTGGTCCACCTGACATTTGGGTGGTGCTGTGCCTGCACTGGCTGGTGCCCAGCGAGCTGCTGGCTGTGCTGCTGGATGTGCTCTTCCGGTATGGCCAAGGCTTCAACATGCCCGCCCAGCTGCCTTCGCTGCCTCCGGTACCACCCCACACGTGCCTTGAAGTCTTGTGGCCTACCTGGGTGATTTAAAAGGGTCCAGGGCTCCTGGCCACTAATACCATGGCAGCAGTGGCAGGCAGGGCCCCCTGGATCCTTTTAAGTCACCCAGGCCTCTGGGCAATTACCTCTGTTGCCCGCCCCATTGGCAGGCCTGCTCACATGTGATGTAGAAACATATTCACTAGGAACTGGATCGAAGCTGCTAACTCATTCTACATAGACTAATGAACAGCCCTCAGACAGTAACAATACTTTGGTTCAGATCAGTTTGGGCTGGCTTCAAGTTGGTTACTTGGAGTGACAGACTCCATAGCCAATTACCACCTCCGTGAGCTATCCAGTCCTATGTTAAACTAGTTATGAAAGAACAGAATAATCCAATTCATTAGATAGTCAGTCAGTTTACTATCATCACACATGATCTGACATTATGCAGCATACATGATACATGAAAAGATGTGTTGGAATGTCACCCCCCATGCTTGAATACATTTGTCTGCAAATGCTTCAGTGATTTATAATGACCAATGTAATGAAATCCCATGAGCCCCTCATTATCAACAAATAATCTTAATAAATGACCTGAATTTTATTGAACTTTGTTGACTGAATTCCAGAGCTTTGGTCCATTAACAATAGCTTAAAGAGAGGAGGGGGACAGCTATGATGTATAGACATTGATGAAGGCACAATCTACCTATCACATTCATTCATTCAGAGATAATCCTATTAGGGAATGTAGTAAATCTGCAAAATGCACTTTCTAGTTTGAAAGTGAGGTATTAAAAAGATCAAGAGGGACAATTCACACTGGGGGAAAAATTCTGTGCAGAGATTTTAACATAGTGGATTCTAACTACCAAAGTCTCCTGATTTATTCTTTTAACTCTCTCCTTTTCAGAAAATATGAGTTACATCTTCATTACGGAATTGATTCTCCATTGCATCAAAACTCTGCTCTTAAGCACAGGGGAGTGGAAACCACTGGGGAGTCAGGTGTAGCTCCATGGTTCTTAGTCATCCAATGCTCAAGACTCAGGGGAACACCTTTAAGTTATATCACTGATACGAGGTCTCTCTGGGACTTCTTGCCAGTGGAGAAGCAGGAGTACTGGAGTCTTGTGCTGCTATGCTCCCTCCCATCTCTACTGCTTCCTGGCCCCTGCTGCCAACATGCTCCCTCCGTGCCCTTCCCTTCCAGAGAGGGTGTTCTTGTACTGCAGGTGGTGAAGCCAGTGGCAGAGTGGTCACAGGAGGCAGCAGAGTCACTTCTGACACTTTTACACTGGCAGAGATTTCCCCTTATACAGTGAGCATTCTCCAGAGGCAAGCTAAAGCTGCTGTAGGTTTATATGGCACAGAATGAATAGAGAATCCAGTCCTCTATAACGCTCCATACATGATATTGCTGGATTTGTGTAATACCCACTGTGATACACATAGAGTGTTACTGCTTTTAAAGGGTCATTTGCAATCTCATGTATTCATAGGAGATGAGTGTATACTGCCAGCAATGTGGTCTTGCTGAGCTGTTTCCTCTCTTCACCCCATTTCCACACCCACATCTATGGCACTCCCTATGCATGGTATACCCTCCTGATCTCAGCTCACCAAGCCAGCACCCTCTCTTCATTCAAGTCATCCTAATGTTAACTTCTTCCACAACAACAATTCCCACCACCGCCACCACCACCACCACCAAACACATCTTCTAAGGGCCAGAGCCCACAGCCACTGAACGCAATGGCTGCTTCCATTAACTTCAGTCTGAGCACTGACTCCAGCCCCATGTTAGTCACTCCTGGGTTTCCAACTCTGTCCTCTCTTCTTGTGCCTGTCTCATAGCTTGAAAGCACCTTAGGGCAGGGATAGTCTTCACTTTGTGCCTTGTACAGCACTCAACATACTCTCTGTGCTTAACAATTAATAAACTAATGACAATAAGATGATATAATACAAGTCTACTGCCTTATTCTCTTAACTTTTATTTGTCCTTTTCAGGAACATTTGTATCATGCCTTTCACATTATATTTTTAGTTCCAAGACATCATAAAAGGTTAAGTTTACAATAATCCATAATTATGGGAAACCAAGGTACCTATGCCAGAGTAACAAGATTAATATCTTTTTGACAGAATTTAATAATATGGTTTTATAATATTTAATTTTGTTCCTAAAATCTCTCTCAGTGGGAAATTTTTTTTTTTTACTTACCTAAACATTATTGCTTTAAAACAATTTAATTCATATTTCCTGGCACAAAGCATTTATTATGCAGGCTTGTTGGGAACTGATTTTTATAGGATCGTGAAAGGATTAACTTCAACTTAATTTGGACATTCAACCAATTTTGACAAGTATAGTTCTCTGAACCTGGGCTAATAACAAAATCCTTAATTCATTCTCCTCTTTTAAATGCCCTGAGCACTTTAAAATCTTGATTTATATGTTGCTTTGGCTAACACAAACTGTTGTTGCTTTTGTTTTCACTCATGAAATGAAGACCCCATCAGTGGAGCTGATGACATTTTCCACTCTCCTTGGGTCAATTTACATCCAACTGGGGTGAAAATCAATGAGAATATAGCCCCTTGCCTCATATAACAGAGTCCAACCTGTTAGCCAAAAGTTTAACATAATATTCCTGCCAAACTTTTTAATCATTGCACTGTGGGGCAGAAAACACTAATTTGTTAATGCAAAACTATACGTGTGCTCTCCTATGAAGTTATCTATAGTGCAGCAAAATCTGTATCCATTATGATGCACACAGTGAGCTTGCAAAGCACTATCTGAAAGAAAAGAGAGACCTATGTCTCTTCACGGTTCTCATAGGGAAAGACAATTTTATTTCAGTTCAGACCCAGCCCAGTTTTGTAGTGATGAACAGGTTGGTACCATTTGATGGTTGTTTGGTGGCCCATGTGGAATGACTGGGGCGGTCCCACTCCAGTAGATCACTCATTGGTACTCTTATAGGATTCTCAAGAGAGATTCTCAATAATGAAAGGGGTATAAAGGCTGAAATTGCCTACCTGATAGCAGGGCAGGGGTCTGACTAATCTGTGGGACAAGGAAGAGACAGTTCCCACTGAATCTGACTGTGCATAAATACTACATGCATCACCCAACATACTGTAAAAATCTGAACAAATCCACTAAGTGTGCAGTTTATATATCAATGGGATTTATAACTGTACTTTTAGTTACAGAAAATCACTGGCAGGTGCAAAACAACGGATGTGAATCAAAATTACAAATAAAACCACAAACCAAAACGCAGTATTTTGCAGATCATACCTAGTGCTGGTCTACCCCTCTCTATATTAATCCAGCATATAGTTAATATTGTCTAAAACCAGGCAAAGATAAAGAAGAAAAAGGGATTGGGCAAAAGAAAATAAATTTACATCAGATTGTCCAGTGATCAATGATCAAACAGTAGAATTTTCACTAGCAATAAAAATAACCTGTAATCCTTCACTACTGCTTACCTGTCAAGATGCCATTGTCTGTTCCAGAGACTTTCACTCCACTTTTCTTGCAGTTATTTTCTAATCAACGTCTAAAGAGCAGTGACAGATAATCTTCCATTAGGTCATTGTACTTCCACATTCTAAACTAACAGAAACTGTGATAAAATGGATGATCCAAGTCACTACGCAGCTACTGTGGTCACCATTCATAAGCTTTGCAAGTACATAACGTTAACACAGCATTTACTTGCAGTGATATCATTTTAAAGATTTTAGTGACATCCACTGTACATAGTCATATGTTCCAACAAGCTCATGCAGAGTTCCAAGCCTGTGGGTGCTGGACTGCAGGAATTAGAGAGACAGAGGAGTTTGTGAATCAACAGGACAAGAAAGAGGTAAGCTAGAAAAATAAATCAGTGTAAGCGAGGAAAAATAATTGGCCCTTTATCAGAATGTATCTGAACATGTTTGGCTAGAAATTTTATGAGAGAAAACTTTAATAAGAGCATTTGTCTAAGTAGGGAGCAAAAATACAAAAACAAGTTTACCAAACTTTTTTCCAACCCAATAAAATATTTGATTGAGGTCCAAATTTTGGTTGCAGCTTTAGAACACTTCTGTTTTAATGCAATCCTGTTCACACATTCCTTAAAGCAATCACACATTTCTCTTGTAACATAATTTTAACAGAAGTGATACTGATCAACATGAGATTCTTGGCAATGCTTGGCACTTCTTAAAGCCTGCATGGGCATGCAAGGAGGGGATTCCTTCTGCTTATATTTGAGAAACACCTTTATACATATTTAGCCAACCCTTCATAAACTTCTTGCATATTTTGAAGGCTCTGATTAACAAATAGGCTTCTGAAAACGGTCCTGCCTGGATGCCCTGAAACACTGTAAAAATGAAGGTATGGGATGCCAACAAAAGTGAAAAACTGATTAATAAAATCCTTGCAGATGGGTAGGTGATTTAACACGTGAAGAGCAGAAGCATCTCATTATAGCTGTCCAGAGAATTATGCCGTGTGTACATCTGTGCTTTCTTTTCAAGTGGGTTTAACTTTCAAGTTAGCAGTATATTAATGTTATTATTAAAACTGTGCACAGGCCTCTTCCAAAGCCAATATATATTTTAATTATGGCCACTTCTTTTTAAGCTTTCCATTGTATTTTAACATCTTTGCTTCTTGGCTTACTACTAAGTAGTGTGAAGGTCAAGGCTTAATGTAGACTTGCAGTAAATTACACTTCTTCAATTGCACTTTCAATACAGCTCCGTCGAAAGTCTTCTAGGAAAACTGCCATTCCCACTAATGACACATTTCATATGCTGCCTAGTCTCATTCTCACTAGGGTCCATTCAAGGCTCGCATTCAGAAAATGACTCAATTAGTGCAGACTTACAGATGCTTCTGCAGGAGATTTGTGAGGAAAAATACCACTAGATAAATGTATGTCTTTCTTCAGCTCAGGCGAGTTCAGCTATGATTATGCAAAGTGATGTCACTTAATTCATAGGGTTTTTTTCAAAGCAGGCAGCAGGTGAATAATAAAGGTTCATCTCAGCAATGCAAAAATTGGAACATTCTCATTAAGGTGGTTCAAACTTGAATATAGTTGCAAATATTTTACAAATAAAAGGGCACTGATTTGTGAGGTCATACTGTTTATTCAATGCCAGTTTTCACACAACTACTGTGTGAAAATGCTAGTGAATCCCAAAAGTTTCATGAATATTGGTGGAACTTATGATCATCTATCCCAAAATTCATACCAGAAAAGTGTTATTTGTTATTCTCCTGTTTGAATTCATTCTCCGTAATGAATGGTGGATACTAGAAGTGAACAACCCAACCAATCCATAATCTAAAATATATTGACCAAAAGTATCTGACAAAAACATATATTGATGAATAAAACTGATCATTTCATAGACTATTCACTAGCCAAAAATGGGGCTCAATTTGTAATGAATATAGTTCATTGTGAATAATTCAACCACATCTTTTTGCCATAATAAAGTCAGCATTTTCCCATAATTGCCACACAGCGGTATGTGACATATTATCATTTTCCCCTAGGCAGTACTTTGAATAAGTATTAACTGTGTAGTGTGCATTGGTAAATGTTTACATTTTAATGATAACCATCACAGAGTATCTGTTCATGGAAAATTGCAAAACAATTCAAATGCCAGACTGGTGGCACAGCACCTATGTAGTGAGCTACTATAGTTGATATAAACATTGAGCCAAACCCTTGGCTGGTGTAAATTGGCATAGATCTGTTGACTTCAGTGGAGCTGCATCATTTAACACAATTTGAGGATCTGTCTCAAAAGCAACCTTGGAATTCCCCAAGCAATTAATATAAAGGGGCAATTTAAAGATAGCAGATTAGGGTCATGGGAGTAAGTGAAGAGAATCAAACTGAATAAAAATGACACTCTTCCCAAACTTTACATAAAACTCTAAGTGAACCAACCCTTTTATTGAGTTGTGAAATAGGTTGGTTCCAAATTCCCACCCCCAAACTCTTATTTTTCACTTTTATCCATGTCTTGTATTTGACCACGAAGTGGGAGCACTGATTTATGAAAACACTGCTCTAATAGTAGCCTCTGTTTCTTTTGCAAAGCAGGAGCTCCTGGAAATCAATCCAATTTTCCAGACTCTATTTGTATGAGTAGTCTGAACTTGTGTGATCTTCTTCAAACCACACCAATCACCCATCATGAATAAGCAAAATCTTCCCTTTCATAAGTAAAATTCACATTTTGATACTGATTGAAGCTCTGTTTAGAGTAGCCCCTGTTGGTTCAGTCCTGCAACGATATTAGTGAGAGCCTCCTCTTAGATATCTATACACAAACACAAGGAGTATGAGGAATAAGCAGGGAGAACTGGAAATATTAGCACATAAATTAAATTATGATGTAACTGGCATCACAGAGACTCAGTGGGATAAATCTCATGATTTAAATATTGGTACAAGGGGTATAGCTCATTCAGAAAGGACAGGCAAGGGGGAAAGACAGGAAGTGTTGCATAGTACATCAAAATATATACCCTTGTACTAAGCTCCAGAAGGAGGTAAGAGGCAGACCAGTTGAAAGTCTCTGGGTAAAGATAAAAAGGGGAGGGGGTGACATCATGATAGGGGTCTATTTTAGACCACCAAATCAGGAAGAGTCGTGGATGAGGCATTTCTAAACCAAATAACCAAAAACATCCAAAACACATGATGTGGGACTTTAGCTACCCAAACGTCTGTTAGAAAAGTACTAGACAAAATACAAAATTTACAGTAAGTTCTTGGAATGAATGGGGGACAACACTTGGTTTTAGAAGGTGGAGGATGTAACCAGGGGGACAGTCATTTTAGATTTGATTCTGACCAACAGGAAGGAATTTGTTGTAAATCTGAAGATGGAAAGCAGTTTGAGTGAAAGTGATCATGAAATGCTAGATTTCCTGATTCTAGGGAAAGGAAGGAGTGAGAGCAGCTGAATAAGGACAATGGGCTTCAGGAAAACAGACTTTAACAAACACAGAGAACTGGTAGGTAAGGTCCCATGGGAAGAAAATCTAGGAACTGAGGAGAGCTGGTAGTTTCTCAAAGAGACAGTATTAAATGCATAACTGCAAACTATCCCAATGGGAAGGAAACATAGAAAGAGGGGTGAACAAAGAGGACACAGGGAATTATAGACCAGTCAGCCAGCTTTGATACGTGGAAAGCTACTGGAAAAATGTATTAAACAACTAATTTGTAATTGCCTAGAGAATAACAGGGTGAGAGGAATAGTCAGCCAGAATTTGGCAAGAAGAAATCTTGCCAAACCAACCTAATTTCTTTCTTTGTCAGGGTTACTGACCTATTGGATAGGGGTGAAGACATGATATAGCTTGATTTTAGTAAGGCTTTTGACACAGTCCCACATGGCATTCTCATAAGCAAACTTGTAAATGTTGTCTAGATGAAATTAGTATAAGGTGGGTGCACAGCTGGTTGAAAGACAGTTCTCAAAAAGTAGTTTTCAAAGGTTTGATGTCAATCTGGGTGCATGTATTTAGTGGAGAACCACAGGGATCCTTCCTGGGCCTGGTCTTATTCAATATTTTCATTAATGACTTCAGTAACGAAGTGGAGATCAAGATTATAAAATTTACAGATTACACCAAGAAGAGGTTGCTAGCACTTTGGAGGATAGGATTAGAATTCAAAATGAGCCTGATATATCAGAACTGGTCCGAAATCAACAAAATGAAATTGAATACAGGCAAGTGCAAAGTACAACAGTGAGGAAAGGAAAAATCACATGCACAACTACAAAAGTGGGGATGAGCTGGCTATACGACAATACTGCGAAAAAGGATCTGGGGTTATAGTAGATCACAAATGGAATACAAGTCAGCAATGTGATGCAGCTGTAGAAGATTCTAATATCCTTCTGGGATGTACTAACTGGCATGTCTTACATATGACACTGGAGATAATTGTTGCACTCTATTCAGCACTGGTGAGGACTCAGCTGGAATACTGTGTCCAATTCTGGGCACCATATTTTAAGAAGACGTGGACAAATTGGAAAGAGTTCAGAGGATAGCAATAAAAGATTTAGAAAATATTACCTTTGAGGAAAGGTTTCAAAAAGCGGGCATGTTCAGCCTTGAGAACAGAAAGCTGAGGAGGGGACCTGATAGCAGTCTTTAAATATGCTAAGGGCCGGTGTAAAGAGGATGCTGATCAATTTTTTCTCCAGGTCCACTGAAAGTAGGAAAAAAGTAATAGGCTTCCTCTGCAGCAAGACAGATTTAGGTTAAACATTAGGAAAACCTTTCTAACTATAAGGGGTAGTTAAAATCAGGAATAAGCTTCCAAAGGAAGTCGTGGAACCTCCATCACTGAAGGTTTTTAAGAACAGGTTGGACAAACATCTGTCAGGCATGGTCTACATTTACTTGGTCCTGTCTTAATGCAGAGGTCTAAAACTTGATGATCTTTTGAGGTCCCTTCCAGCCTTACAAGTCTATGTTTCTGTATGGATGTGAATTCCATCCACCTAGTGCAGAAAAAGCTGTTGGAATTTGAAGCAGCAGAAGAAAAGAAGGAAAACAGATGGCTTCCACATATTCAAGAACTTGGGGTGAAATCTTGTCCCCACTGAAGTCAATAGGCATTAGGCCATTGACTTCAATGGGACCATGATTTTGTCACTTGCTCATCCTGCCCATAATAATTATAAAGGGTGTATCCAGCACAAAAGGAGCCCTCTCCCCATGCAAACTTGAAACCTATTTCAAAAGACTTATTGACGAACATGGAGCCTGATTCACCACAATTTTTCATCTTTTTTACAGCTGTGCAAAATGAGTAGATGAGTTCCAGATAAAAATGATAGCATGTCACACCTACGTTGCACAGGTGCAAATGCAGTGAATCAGGCCCATGTTATCTTGTTCAGCAGCTATTAATCCTTTTGGATTAAATAATGTGTGAGTAAATGTAATGATTTCATGCTTATAGAGCTTTATAGCTCCCCCACATGTCCTGTCCCTATTACAAAAATAAAATTATATTCAAAACATTACGGAACTTTGCATCCAAACTACCAAAAAATGATCCGATTTAGCTACTCCTTGTGGATGTTTTTTTTTTTTTAATTGGTGAAGGGTTAAGATCCATTAAGTTCATAACTATGGAACAATGCAAACAATTTGCTTGAGTGATCTTGTTGATTCCTCACAAATCAAGCAACTTATATGATCAGACAGATGACTGGATAACGAGTTAATTTATATCACTGGAAAATTGGTTGAGTGACTCAAATCTAAATATGCTGCAGAGCTCTCGTTGTTTGTAAAAATCAATTCAATATCTAGTTGCATGTATTGAGAGAAACATATCTGTGATTTTTATATTCCCACCAGACTTACTCTGTCAATATTAATGTCCAACCAGTGCTATTTTCACTCTTTGTTCTGCTATTAAAAATGAACTGAACTTAGGCATTAAAGTAAATATATTATTAAACCAAGATGCTTCTACTAAGTATTTAACTTTGACAAAAAGTTAGGACTATTAAAAAAACCAGGTCCTTGGTATTTTTTATTTACTGATGCATCTGTTCTACTGACCCAAGTTAGTATTGTAAGGGAATAAGAAGCAGACATCAGAGTGCATCATAAGAGTTTGACATGGGATATTGAAAGAGGCATAGAACATAATTCCTATTACTGAAGATGACTGAACAATTAATTACACATAATATTTATTACTAACTGATGACTAGATCCTGAAAGTTAGACACTTAAAAACCTTTGAGCACCTAGGCATTAGCCCCTCTTTTGGGTCCTTATCTTGCAACATATAACATGAGGGCAGACATCACTGGGGCTCTGGTGGGTTCAGCACTGTACTTGCATACTAGAGAGGAAAGGCAGTCCAGTGGGTCTGATGATAACAGGGGATTGCTCAGGAGATCTAAGTTCAAGTCTGTGCTCTGCCATGATTTTACAGATGGCAAACCAAAACGGAAAGATTAAGTGATTTGCCTAAAGCCACCGAGGATGGTGTCAGAGATCATTTCAATGGACTGAACTCAGAAAACCCTGGCTCAGTCCTGTGGACAAGCCAGTAGCTCAGCTGTTATAGAAAGGTGAAGGTAGTTCCTTATATAAAAATCAGCAACATTTCTAAATAACAATTTGGACAATTAAGACAATTAAACATTGCACAGGGTTTTGGCCAACAACAATGGCAAATAGTGCAGTAAAAATTCCTGGACAAATAATCATTAATACGAAAACTTGTGAAATGTTCAGGATTCACGACTGGTTTCATGAACACTGAAGTTATCCAAATATTCATGAATACACTCCCAGCGGCCTATCACAATGAAGTGGATTCTGCCCCTGGAGTCACAAAAGCATTTGTGAAGCAGGTTTTGTTTGTTTGCTTACACTGTTTGACCAGCCCTACTTGTAACATATTTTAAGTTAGGTTAGCCTGTCCATAGGACTAGCCTGTCATACAAACTGTAAATTAGAAGTGTTCACGGGGAGTCAGGCCCTCAGCTGTGCCAGCTGAGTACTTCTGAAGTCCTAACAAGCCAGCCAGGCTGCCTGATTGACCATCCTGCCTGATTAGCTGAGGAAGCTAACAGTCCAGTTCTTGAACCTAGCAGTAGCAGTAGCTCAGTGCACACACCCAGGGACTCTCTGCCTCCCTGTGCTTGTCTCTCCAAGCCCTGCTCCTGTTTTGCTCCTCCACAGTTCCAGCCCAGATCCTTCCCTGAATCCAGCCTTGTTCCCATCCTGTTCCAGCCTTATCCCTGCCTTCCCTGGTTCCTGGTAATCTGGTTCCAATCCTTAGCTCTGGTTCCTGACTCAGATGATGCCTCAACCTTTGGCTCTGGCATTTGGACTCGGCCACTCATTAGACTTGACTCCAGCTCCAGTTGCCTATGACCTGGTCCGCTGACACAGGGCTGCATACAGTCAGAATTCATGGCTGACAGCCAAATTGCATGCAGTCTATGTGGTTTAGTGAAGAAAACCCAAGAATTTTGGTTCTAAACCCACAGGTACCTATTACAATCTCATATACCTATACTAGCATTAACATTTACAGCTTGTATGGGGGTCAGACACTGGAAGTAATACAACCATACACCTCTCAAGAGGTCTAACATCTAGTCCAGCAGAGGGCAATGGTGACTCTATTGTGATAATTGGGCCTACAAATTTATCTTAATTGTGAGCTCAACTATAAAATGTGAGTGTATGTTCAAAAGATGCTATTGTTACCTATGATGACAAACATTGAAGGGACAAGATACGAAAGGGAGACAGAAAGACTGAATTAGTACAAACAAAAAGGCCTCCTGATAAGATCTGTGTTAAGATCTTAGCTGGCAAACAAGACAGTGTGAGACTGAAAATCTCCAAAATTAGTGTGGCAGAAACCAGGCCTAACTGGTGGAAAAAATAATGAGGGACGGTCTATTCCACCCATCATTCCCTTTTGGGGTTGTTAAAGAGAGAGACTTTGGGAGAAAAATTGACTACTGGAGCTCACCATCATGGTGACCAGACCAGACAGAGGGAGCCAGATGACATCACCACCTCCAATGGTTTCAGCTAACGCCTGAACACCACCTGGGATGTGATATTTTGTCTCTCTCTCCCCACACCCACATGTCCTTTTCCTCCCCCAGCTTATTTCTTCTCTTTCCTATCCCTTTTTCCTTCTGGCTAATCTTTTCTCTCCCCTTTCATGTGTTTGTCTTGTTTGGTCTCCTTAAGAAGTGGGATCAGACTTTAACAACAGCAGCAACAACAGTTCTATCCCACCTCAACTAACTTCTTCTCTTCCCCCCCCCCCAAAGGTAGTTATTACCATCTTTGATGCCATCTAAGGGACTCTCAAACAAGAGGGTGGTGGGGGGAGGTTCCTTCTAAAAACTCTCTCCAGCAAGGTAAAAGGAAACAAGGGATGTTATTAAAATGAAAGCCTTACTTAATCATTTGCATTTCAAATGTTTTAACTGGTTTTCCTTCTTTTCTGTATCTTCAATAAAAGGATAAAAGATTTTTAAGGGTGTGTTTGCCATGGTACTAAGCAAATTAAAGTCTGATTGACAAACCTTGAACCTTGTTTTAATACTGTTTAATGTTAGACAGTGACTGGGTGATGCTGACACCTTTGACCATTTATTCCATCTAAATTAATACAATAAACCCCACAGATTCTCTTTACAAGAGTGGGAGGAGGATCTCCATGGAGAACCCACAGCATCCAATCATTATGCCTCACGCTAAGCTAATATCATCAGTCAGTGTTTGTGATCCTGGCCTGATGTTGGGGATCTCAAAGATTAATACAGTCTGAAGAGAAACCAGAATAAGGACCTCGAACTCACCCTGACGTTGGGCAGATACTTAATGAACATTTTGCACATGCCCCCTAAAAGAGTGAAAGAGATCTGATTATCTCAATCCTGACTGAATTGTTCCCAAAGTGGTGTAAAGACCAACTTGAATTTCCTGCCTCTACTAACAAAAGAGCATAGCGACGAGTTCTCTCTGCTTCATATCAGCGTAAGGCCCTAAGGACTAGCACTGATGTCGCCCTGACATTAGAACTCACAGACATCAAAAAACAAAAACAGCATGTAGTAGAGTGAAATAAACATTCCATAATTGCTAATGTTTCCTTTTAGATAAGTAAAAAGCCTCAGCACATTAAATAAAAAAAAAAAGATTTAATTTCTAGTTTAAATACAGCTGCAGTAATTCTTATGCACCACACAGCTGTTCAGAGACCTGGCAGCTGTCCATATCTTATGTGTCCTATCATGCATTTTCCAGTATTGTCTTCTTGACACATAAAGAACTTTATTTAAATATTTGGAAAAGAGTTTATTCATTTTCAGGTAGACTCTGCTGCACAGTTAATGTATCTGTAGCTCAACACCAATGGCTTTTGCACCTGTCAAACCTCTTTAATAACTCGTCTATGACTATGTTGTTTTTATAGAGGAAGATAATTTGTTTTTGCCACTTCTCTTTCTGATACAGTCCTGCCATACTGACAGCAGACTCCAAATTGTACACTTGTTTGTTAGACGCAACACAAATATCACAGATAACACATGTTTCTATTGTGAAAACAATTAGGATGACAAATGTAAAGACAAACACCAACAGATGCATCAGTCCTCATGCCAGTGTATACTGGGCAAATAAAACAAGTTATTTCTGCCAATATATAATGTCATTCTGGGACTAGAATATTGGCTGATACAGAAAAACTGGGAATGATTGAAGAATATCTCAAGCAGTCAATTTGAGCATTTTTGTAAATAAGCTTCAAATTTTTCATGCCAACAGTCATTAAAAAGCAGATACATAAATAAATAAAAATAGATGTTACCACAACACTGCTGTTCAGACTGTACAGAAAACGTTTTACGACAATAAAATCATATTTTGCGTTTCTACAATGCTGTTCTTGCAAAGCCCTTTGAGTGCTTTATAATATTAATTAATAAACCCTCAAAAGACCCTTGTGGGGTACAATTAGTGGGAACATTCTCATTTTACAGGTGGAGAAACTGAGGCACGGAGCAGTTAAGTGAATTCTCCAAAGTCACACAGCAAGGCTGTGACTGAGGTAGGAATAGAATTGACACCTTCTGCTTCCCAGCCCTCTGCTTTACCGTCTAGACAATACACCCTCTCATATTTTATACTCTAGAATTACTAGAGTGAATGCACAGCAGAAAAGAATGATGAAAGTGTATTTTAGTGTTAGGCAATATGGTTTTAGGTAACTTTACCTCCTTTACTATTATTACATGTAAAATTGAATCAAAGGATCATGAAGACTGTACAGTTAAGCACTCATTAATTCAGGAAATACCAACATTAAGTTTAAGTATACAATCAGAGTTCTGCCCATTGTGCACATACATTACAGTACAGTTTTCAATTATATTGTTCAATTTTTTCTACAGCCATACATACAAAATGGTAGCATATGGTAATCCCTCACCCCACACCACTCCATTCTTGTACACTTAAACTAATGTCATTGTCCTACAATTCCAGTATATTAATTTAAGACTTTTTATATGATGAGTTCTCTCCTCTCTAGGATATGTATTTAAATAGCTTTCTTAGTGGTTTGTGTACTTTCACTATTACTGTGTTGTGATACTTCAACTGTGGTTTGTTGTCTAAGTAGAGTTGCTGGAATACACCAAATAGTAACTACAAATGTTATACCTGCGTATCTATGGATGTAGAAAAAATATATTAGTTGAGAAATAGCATGACATTATAGACTATATTGTAATGCTTATGCAGAAGGGAGGCAAAGTTAAGGTTATTTTTTGAGACTTAACTTTTAATCAAAGTGTTCTGAGTGTTTAGCTCTCAAATCTTGAGTCTTTTAACAGAACTTTTAATTTCCTACATGTTTTGTTGTTTTAAAGAGAAAAAAAGAGGGTGGGGAGCAATTCAAGAGAAGGATCCTCGCTTTCCTTGATTTGAAAGTGTTGATGGTTTCCAAAAATCGCAAATAGAGGTTAAGATCCACTGGTACATTGTGACTGCTCTGTGCCATGCCCACAGAGCAAACAGCTGTAAATCTAGCTTACCTGCCCAAAGGGTGCAAGTCCCATAACACAGAACTGTTGGGCTAGGTCCCTGATGGAACAATGTCACTCTTGAAGGAGGCCACTGGAACCAGGCCATCCAACTTAAAAAATGTGTCTAGGCCCATTCAGGGAACCCAAAGGACATAAGGAGATCAGTGTGTGCTTAGCTACTGACACAAGTGCTCTGCTCATCCTTTCTTAGACCAGACTTAATGAGCAAAGCAACCATCTCCATGGCACAGGCTCTGGCTGTGATTTTTCAAATGCACAAGTTAGTAAATGGAAACCCGATTCCTCCCGAAGAAAGCTGCACACTCTCTCTCACTCAGATATATTTCCACGAACTTTTAAACTTCAGCCATTTCATCTCGAGTCCTATTTGGGTTGCACTCCATAAGAGTTGTTAAATAAAAGGAATTTTGAAGGCTTCTTGGTAAAAGTCACCGGGACAGAAGTTGGCCCGAGGCAACTTTAAAATCACAGCCATTTCAGACCAGCGAGGTCACAATAATTTGTGTATCCCGGGAAAGAATTTTTTCACTCACGCTCAGAAATAGCTACATCACAATTGCTCAAATTTCAGACACATTTTATCCTTGAGCAGAGACTAGGATGGAAAATTTCCACCCAAAAGGTGAATGTTCCACAAAATTATAATTTCCTGAAATTATATCATGGCGATGTTTTTGTAACCTTAACTAATGGTCACTCCAAATGTCTCACTATTAAGCTTTGCCTGATATTCAACCAATATTTTCTTTTTCTTAATTTTTAACTGATTGTTCCCATATATTCTTCCTTAGGCCATTTTAAGCAGTTCCTCTCCCTTCCTTGGTACTTACACCCTCCACATACTTATAGACATTTATCATGTCCCCCTTTAGCTATACATATTTAGCTCTTTTAATCTTTCATCATAAATCAGTCACTCCACTGCTTAATCATTTATCTTACTCTTCTCCAAAATTCTCTCCACAGTTTCTCTCTCTTTCTAGCAGCGTAAAGTGCCCAGAATAGAACTCAGTATTCAAATTGCATCATCAGAAACAGAGGCATGATCAATCTCCTTGCTTTGTGATGCAAGGTGGCTAAACTAAGTAGAATTTTTTAAAACATCATATTGGCCCGTGCACCATAGTTGTGGTTTGCAGCTATCAGCCAGTGATTTCGTTTTTGCCTAAAAAAAGTAGTGTCAATGCAAGTGCTAGTGTCAAATTTCAGAGAGGGGTCAAACCACTCGGTCCAAAACCCTACAAAATTTGGGAGAATCCAGATCCAGATCAAAACTTCACAGCTCAGACCGATCACTCAAATTTGTTTTTGAATGCAAGGGATTTTAATTTTATAACTAGGTGAAAAAAAGACTGCACAGTCATAGAGTCATTCTCAGACCAGAACGACATGTTTGTTCTTGTTACCTTGTACAATGCTGCTGGCCGCCCTAGGGTGCTATGGCTCACCCTAGCCAGAATCCAATCTTGTGTAGGGGCTGCTAAAGTAGATCTCACGCTCCTCTGCTGATGGAGACTCCTTCCACTTACAAAATGATGCACCAAAGGCAAATTATGCATCAGAATTGTACAGGTCCAAACTCTGAATCTTCAGCTATGGGATCTGGGACCCCAGATCCATCCAGAGTTTTGTAAACCAAGATGATTTGCATTGTACTGTAAATGAACGACAGACAAAGAAAATAAGTCAGAAGAAAAGCAAGTAGATAATATGAGGAGGACTCAGAGGTTTAAATACGCCCCACTTAGAGGGACCAGATGTCCCGATAAAATTGGGACTGTCCCGATTTTAAGGAGTTTGTCCCGCATCCCGACCAGAGTACAGTCGGGACACCATTTGTCCCGATATTTTGTTTCCTGGTCTTCAGCAGCAACTCAGCAGAGAACCCTTCAGTCGCAGACAGTCTTCGGCGGTATTTCAGTGGCGAGTGCTTCTGTCTTTGGCTGCAAGGTTTATTACCCACTGCTGATATACTGCCGAAGACCATCCACGACTGAAGGGCTCTCCACCAAATTGCCGCCAAACTCCCAGATGGGTGAATGTAAAACAAACAAAACAAAAAAACACCTCCTCTGCGGTGGTCCCGATATTTTCCCCTTAACATCTGGTCATCCTAGCCCCACTGTAGAAGCTATCCTTTTGCATTTTGCTGTAATGTTCTACTAGGGAAAGCAAATAAAACTAACGACCCTGTTGTCCCACTCTGCTGCTTTAGTATGAGGCCTGAAGTGTTCATACCTCTTCCCCCATTTTTTGGTGGGGAAAGTTAAAGGGGTTGGTCCGTCAGTATTCTCTTTATAATATGTTCTGTGATCTAAGTGGGTTTCTGAACATACACAGAAGTTTTTATAAACCAGGATTCATGCAGGGAGAAGCCATGCAGACTCAGTAGCAATAGGGCCTAGCATTTGGAAAGTTGCTATTAACAGAACACTAGTGCAGAATACAGAGACTAAACTGGAGAATTTGAACCCAAATATCAAGTCTGACAGAGGAGCTACTCCTGGTGGTTTAAGTAAGCAAGGCACTTTTTTTCTCCTTCAAAGGCAAAACAGAAACCAGGATATTCTATTTATAATTTGGGGGATTTTTGAAATCATAACTCTTTCATTATAAAATGCCTTAAGCCCTCAGACATAGCAATCAAACGCAGTAATATCCGGTGTCATATAACAAGCACCTTCTGTATTTTAACAAACATCATCAAAGGGCTCAAGTCTAATTTATGTTAGTTATAAGAATGTGCTGATAATCTTTATGATGGGTGAATTTGCTTATCAAGAATAGGACACCAAAGAATTTCATAACTGTAGATTATTTTCTGTTACTACTTTCATAATGATCTTCTAGGCCCTAGTTTAGGAAAGCATCCTGAATCAGAAAAGCATTTAAGCATATGCTGAACTTTAATTGTTGGCATAAGTCATTGAAGTCAATTGGGACTAAAATGTTGATTTTTACAGCACAATAGGTCTTTTCAGAGATTTTTGTGGACATGTATCAAATTATACCCTCCCCCGTTCCCAGAAATACTTTATGTAGTCTGTGCTGTAATTGGTTTTCCAAACTGTTGCTTACCCTAGAGATATTAGAATGCCTCTAGAAACTTCCATCCAAAAGGTATCCATTCACTGGGGCCCTGATTCAGATAAACACTTAATCATATGCTTAAGCCTATCCCTGTTCAGGAAAGCATGTAAGCATGTAAATAAGTTTGAACATGTACATGTACCAATAGCAAGGTACGTATTCCTTCCTGTACTTTTGGATCAAAATAGTTAAACAGGCTTCAACCTGCCCTATAGTTTTGTGGGCACAAGTTTGGGTCCATTAGTTGCAAACTCAATAGATTATCTGCACAGCTGGTATCATCCAGCCCACTAACTACCCCAAATGTCTCTGAAAAGGAGGGGAATGATCATGTCCTGTCATCTGTGCCCATAATTCACTGTGGGGTGCAAATATGTAAATATAACTAAGTTCAGGTTCAAAACTGAGCCTCTAATTTTCAGACAGCCTATCTATATCAGGCTCTTGAAGTAGAAGAGATTCTGCACTAAGTGAAAATTCTGCAGTGTAGCAACTGTTGACTTTTTAAGGCTATGTCTACAGTAGTGCTTTTGACGGTATAACTTATGTCGCTCATGGGTGTGAAAAAACACCCCTCTGAGTGACATAAGTTACATTAACAGATGTGTGGACAAAGCTATGTTGACAGGAGACACTCTCCCGACAACACAGCTATCGTCACTTATTGGGGGGTGATTTAATTATGTCCATGGGAGAGCTCTCTTACAGCATCACAGCTGCTTCGGTACAGCTGTGCCATTGTAATGTCTCTAGTACAGACATGGCCAGAGTGTAAGTATTGCACTCCAGTGTAAAATAATGTTAAGTTCCACACAAGCTGAGGTTAATTTCGACATAAACTGTGTTTAATATAAACCTTTAGATCCATTTATGAAATAATCTCATATTCTGAAATTTTCCCCTGCTACATTAAATTGTTGGAGGATGTGAAATATTTGGAGCACCTTGACAAGATCTGATGTAGTGTCATTCATATGCAATTTACCTATCCTTTATTTCCATAGAGACCTGTATTTCAGGAGTGCTGAGTTCCTACAATTCCCATTGGCTTCAACCTCTGACAATCAGGATACTTTGAGTAACTTAAAATCGAAGCAGGAAGATGTGATATCTGAATGGTACAAATCCACACACATATGACTGACAGGCTAGCCAAGTGTATGCCTACTGTAAATACTATTAATTGGAAACTGGCTTCCTGAGAAGAGATGAGCTGCATAAAGAAGCAAGCTGTGACAGTGTCTGTCACTTGACAGACTGCATGCTAAGGAATATAACACTTACCTGTAGTTGGGGAAAAGCTATTTCAGTTTGGCTTGTTGTTTGCCTGGGATTCTTTACTGCTTGTTTTTGTTGGACACCTTCCTGTCTGTTACACTGATGGTTAGAAAGCATAGTTTGATTTTTGGGTCACTAGAACGCTCTATTTCTAATAACCTCTCAGAAGGTTATGGATTTCAATAAAATTCTGGCAAACTAGCAGGTAGTTTTCAAGCTCTCTCTCATATGCAAAGGGAATCTTGATATGATGGTTAAGGCAGATTTATAGAAATGGCAGCAGCAGCAGTGGCAGCACCTTTTTAAGTATGTGTGAAAAGAAGAATCTGTCATTTTTTTATTGCATGGAACTGAAATGACATCTACAGAATGCTGATAAATTCAGGGCTGATTTCTCTCTTTCAACATCTACATTAATTCAGGGGCGGGGGTTAGGAGTAGAAGGAGTTTTAAGTACAGGTAGCAAATACATCTGTTCTTTTAATGCTGCTTCACTATATTGTCACTTCTAGACCACTTTCACTAATGGGAAGAACTGAGGCTTCCTCCTGGCCCTTTCCTGATGCATCTGTCTCAGATTTTTGGACTGCACATCTGCTCAATGAATACTTGCATGCAATAGGTAAAAGGCTTAGTGACTCACAAAAAGAGTTGGTTTGTACCACCCTAGGGCAGGTCTTCAACGAGAGCTGAGGATTCACTCTAATGATATGCCAGTTTTTTATGAGTCTTTCTCTCTTGTGCCTGAGATATTTGTTTCCTACACAAAAAGTTTCTCTTTCCTGGCTACTCAGTCTGCTAGAACTACCACCACACTATGTTGGGTTAAATTTTACACCAGTATAAATCTGGAGTGCTCCACTGAAGTTACTAAAGACATTTGGTCCATTTATTCTTCACTTTAAAAAGGGCTAGATCCTTAGCTGGTGTAAATCAGTGTAAATGATCTGATCTATAACCTCAGTGGCTTAGCTCCTATGTAAGACTGTGTTTTAATGAAAATAGAAACCATTCTGTAATTAGATGATGCACCAATTATCTCTGATACAATCTTGAAGATGAACTCTGTGATGTTTACATGTTTTGTACTTTACCAAAACTCCCTTAGCAGCTTTTACTTGGAGTACATTCATTTCATTTTTCTGCCACATTCTTGTGCTCTGGTTCACTTCCTATCTTGACCCCGACACTGAGATCAGAATGTACCCTTAAAAGAGATGATAGCATTATATTACCCCCCAAAAAACATTTCTAGACAACTATGGTGATAACCATTAAAATCTTTACAAATAACATTTTGCCTGATTAGCATTGCCTTGATATTCCTTCCGCTGATTATAGGAGATAATTAGTAGTTTGCTTTATACATGTTGGTATATCGTGATAATCGGGAAAGGAGATTGCATACTGACAGGTAACCATCTTAAACACTCAGTGGAAGCCTCTTCCTGAGAACAGATCTGTGCACTGATCTCATATAGAGTGATAAGCTCTAAATACACATTTTCTTTAATAACCTGCATAGAATTCGGATAGTATTGTTTAGCCCTTCCTCATCCTCACTGTGTCAGAGATATGGAATTCATTAGATTTCAATAATTTATTGCATGATATTATGCTTTCCCTCTGTTCCTGCCATTTTGAGGAAAAGAAGCCAATAAATGGATTAAAGGTTTGTGAGGTGCTCAGATACACTAGTGATTGGAGCCAGGCAAATACCTAAGCTAGAAGTGGCCTTTTTTTCTTCTCACTTACACCAGTGTAAAACTGGAGGAACTCAATGGGCTTCCACTCACTTAAGAACATAAGAACGGCTATACTGGGTCTTTAGCTATCCTCCAGTCATTTGGTACAGAAGCTGATTTAAATGATAGGTTACAAAACACAGTTCGTAGTTCTTGCACTAAATGTTTAGTGCCTCAAAGACTTCAATGGAGTTACCCCCGATTTACATAGGTATACGTGAGAATCAGACTCTTTATATAACTGATACTACAGAATAACTGACACAGAATCCCCATTTTTTAACATTTGTTGTGTACTGTAACAATGAATAGATATAAGACAAAATTAACATATGTAGTCTTGTTAAGTGCAAAGGGCCTGATTCCGGAACCCTTATTCATTCATGTTGAGTAGAATTCATTGGCACTAGTCCTATTCAATTTGCCCTCCATGCCAAATAGAAAAAATTCTACCCTCCTTCATGGGCTACTTGTTATCTACAAATGAATTGTGTCCAGTCCCACTTGATGTTCAATGCCTGTTGCATCAAGCAAATTAAGGACACTCAGCACCTTAACAGGATTGAACTGTATTTTAGAGCTAAGCATTATTAACTAAGATATCAATTTTATTTCCCCAAGATGGCAAAAACAGTTTGAGCACACTCTAAATTAGTCAACTGCCAAATTAAGTCTCTTTAAGTGCAATTGTCTGATCATGTCTGATGAAAAATTGGTGCAGTCTGGTGTACAGATGGAGGGAAGTGAACCACTCAAAAACCAGAACATTTTTGGGTAAAAGCACTGAAAATCAAAAAATTTCAGACTGAAAAACTAAACCTTTTTTATTTTCATTTTTTTGATTAAAAAAAAATCCTCCAGAAATAGTTCAGTTTTCATATAAATTTTATGCAGGAAAAAAGCCATTTTCCAAGCAGCTCTAGTCTATTCACATGTACTGAATCCTCAGACCTCCTTATTGTACTTTATTATATAGATTTTTTCAAAACATCTCTTTAAATGTCATGGTATTTCTTACAAAATCAGTTTTAATATTATTGAAAGAGGCTTCTAATGACACTGGGAAGAAAAAGAAATACCATCAGTGCCAATCATGGGGAAAATTATGCTTTCAAGCAACAACCACCTGGATGAATTCCTTGTTTCCTAAGAGCTTTGACTGGTTACTATAGCTTAGGCCACATAGTTGACCCACTATGAGTTTCCAACATCTCTTCTCTTCCCAACAACACATTTCTACTTATTCTTTCTATTTATATCCTTTCCATATATTTCAATTGCTTCTTCTCTTCCTTTGCTCCTCTCTTCTCCTCTTTCTTATTGCTACTTTATGATATTCACTTCTGTCTTCACTCAAGATGGTCAAATAGAACACATAGCCAAACAAAAAAACCCAAACCTGTTCTAGTCTCAATGGTTCCTGAAGTCACGTCATTCAAATGGCAGGCAGATGTTGTTCATCCCCTCCATTTTCATTTATTTTAGCATAAATGTTTTAGTCCTCAGACAACAGGAAGTGCAGTATTTATTCCTCATTATCCCATGCTCTCCTGTTTAAGAAGTTTTAGCCATGCAATGAGGGAATGGAAGTACTCTGTGATTCAGGTGACCAGTCCATAACATCAACACTAAATATTCTCACCAAATCATTCATGAAAAAATTAAGAGTCTGACATGTATTTGTTGAGCCTTCTGGCAAATATGAATAATGAGTATGTTTACAGAAATTAGGATTGGTTTGCAAATGATTCACTAACTTTAAGGGGGCTACATTTATGATATAATATAATTCAAATTGAATAGTTCATCAGCTCCATTCCTAACTTCCCATTGTGTTAGGTGCTGTATAAACAACTGACATGAAGACAGTCCTCACCCCAGAAAGCTCACCACCTATGTTTATGACCAGATGTGACGGTAGCAGTAATATCAGCTTCTCACTGGCCTATGTGACATGCTGTACCTCAAAATAGCACCCTGTAACTCCCATATTCATTATTCATATATGATTGTGATACTTCATACAAAGCATGTCATGTAAGGTATCATATGAAAGGTCATAATCTGCTGAAACCCATTGCTCTGTCCAAGTATGTATATCATTAAGGTGTATGAAGTTATGAGATTTTGCTGCATGGTTGTTACTGAAATGTGCTTTAAGTTTTCTAGTGACATTCAAAGGATGTGATTCCAACCCAGGAAGGTGTCCAATGCAGGGGCGGCTCCAGGCACCAGCGCTCCAAATGTGTGCCTGGGGCAGCAAGTCGTGGGGGGCGCTCTGCCAGTCGCCGCTAGGGTGGCAGGCAGGATGCCTTCTGCAGCTTGCCTGCGGAAGGTCCACTGGTCCCGTGGTTTCAGTGGACCTCCTGCAGGCGTGCCTGCGAAGGGTCCACTGGTCCCCTGGCTTCAGCAGACCTCCCGCAGGCACGCCTGTGGGAGGTCTGCCAAAGCTGTGGGACCAGCGGACCCTCTGTGCTTGGGGTGGCAAAATGTCTAGAGCCGCCCCTGGTCCAATGACCCAGTAATCAGCAGGGGAGTTGTAATCAAAGGATTTACAATTCAATGAGGGCTGCCCAAGCACCATACAATGGGGTCCGCTCAACTCTCTGACTCAGGGTATGTCTACAATATGGAATTAGGTCAATTTTATAGAAGTGTCTTTTTAGACATGGATTTTATACAGTCAATTGCATATGTCCACACTAAACGCACTACGCTGGCGGAGTGCATCCTCACTACCGTGGCTAGCAATGACTTACGAAGTGGTGCACTGTGGGAAGCTATCCCACAGTTCTCATAGTCTCTGCCACCTATTGGAATTCTGGGTTAAGCTCCCAGTGCCTGATGGGGCAAAAACATTGTCGCGGGTGGTTTGGGGTACATGTTGTCAGTCTGTCAGTCGCCACTCCCTCCATGAAAGCAACGGCAGACAATCATTTTGTGCCTTTTTTCCTGCATTACCCATGCAGACGCCATAGCACGGCAAGCATGGAGCCCACTCAGCTCAGCATCGCTGCTGCTATTGCATCAGAGAGGCTTTGAAAACCAGCCAGGCTTTGGTGTGACAGTTGTGCGTGTTTCTCGTTGATGAAAACCCACCCCCTTTGTTGATTTTAATTCCCTGTAAGCCAACCACCCTCCCCCCTTTGAAATAAAGTAACTATTGTTTTGAAACCATGCATTCTTTCTTTATTAATTACAAAAAAAAAGATAAGAGATAAGGTAGGAGTGGGGAAGGAGGGAAGGTCAAGGCCACATTGCTTATTGTAGCCACACTAAAAATCAAACTGTTTGAATGACAGTCTTCTGTTGCTTGGGCCATCCTCTGGAGTGGAGTGGCTGGGTGACCGGAGCCTCCCCTGCCACGTTCTTGGGAGTCTGGTTGAGGAGGCTATGGAACATGGGGAGGAGGGTAGGCGGTTATACAGTGGATGCAGCGGAGGTCTGTGTTCTTGTTGGTTTTCCTGCAGCTCCAACAGATGCTTCATCATGTCTGTTTGCTCCCCCATTAGCCTCAGTATCGTGTCCTGCCACTGCTTTTCGCACTCAATTCTTTCCTGGCCTCTGCCACTGAATTAAGCTGTGCCCTATCAGTGCGGGAGGACTGCATGAGCTCGGAAAACATATAATCGCAAGTGTATTTTTTTAGCCTTGTAATCTGCGATAACCTCAGGGAAAGAGATGATAGGGGGAGCGTAGAAACATTCTATGCTCTACGATTCTGGGGGCTCTGCATGGTCACCTGTGCTGCTGAGTTCGCCATGCTGATCAAACAGGAAATGAAATTCAAAAGTTCCTGGGACCAGTGTACCTGGCTAGTGCATCGGAGTTCAAAGTGCTGTCCAGATCAGTCACAATGGAGCATTCTGAGATAGCTCCCGGATGCCAATACCATCGATTTGCGTCCACACTACCCCAACTTTGACCCAGCAAAGTCTATTTTAGCCCTACTCCCCTCACCAGGGAGGAATACAGAAGTTGACTTTAAGAGCCCTTTAGGTCGACTGAATGGGGTTGGTTGTGTGGACGCATCCATTTTTAAATTGACCTAACGTGCTAAATTCGACCTAACCCCATAGTGTAGACCAGTGCTCAGTTGCACAAGACCAAACGAAGTGGATTACTCAACCTGGTGACTCAGCAAATCCCACCAGGACATGTCTGGACAAGTGTATTCTAGGCACATGGACTAAGGATATAAAATAAGAAACAGTGGCAGCCTGCCTTTGCCTTTCTACTCCCCCACCTACGCTGGAAGCAACAAGAACACTGAGAATACGACAACTTCACCTGAGGAGACTGGTCCAGGTTTAAGAGGGAAGCCTGTGTATTATGAACTGTAACATCCAGTGGGGCGAGAAAACTGGTGAACTAAATACTGCCTAGTGTAATAAGGATTGAGATTTAGATTGTGCTCTTAGCTTTCGTTTTCTTTGGCAACTATCTCTGACCTTCTATGCCTATCACTTAAAATCTGTCTTTCTGTAGTTAATAAATCTGTTTTATACTTTACCTAATACTGTGTATTTTGGTTGAAATGCTTCAGAAACCTCAGCTCTTGTTGGTGCATGTCCTCTCTACAGTGCAGGAGGACAGACTGGGTAATGAACTTACACTGGTCAGGCTTCTGACGGGGGAAAACCATACAGCTCTGGGGTGTAAGACTGGGGAGCGGGGGAAATTGGCTGGTGCTTTTTTTTGTGTGATTTGTGAGTGGCTTTGGGAGCATTCATGTAAGCTAGCTGGGTGTGGGGCTCCACATGCAGTTGTGCTGAGTGATAACAGCACCTGGAGGGATTTGCTGCTTGTCACTATCAGAGCATTGTGAGAGACAACCCAGGCTGCAGAGTTAAGGGGGCACAGCGGTATTCCAGTTCCAGGCTGCACCGCAGGGAACCTGTCACACCTAGCTATATATGTTATCATTCAAGACATCTCAGTGCACTTGGAGGGTAAATTGCATAGTCACAAAAATGATCAACTTGTCAGCTGGTGGCTACCTCTGCATATGAAAATGACTTGAAATGTTCTGAATCAGTGAGCCATAACCCTATGGCTAGCCAATATGCTGACAAAATTATTGCTTTTCCAAGGTGCTGATTTAAGAGGCAATTTTCCTGCCTGTTTTGTGTTCACTAGGCAGGCTTTTAAATATGGGCATAGCTCAGGGCCAAGGCAAGGGTCTGACTTGGCTCTCTGTACATAAATACAGGTGAGTCACTGGATGTGCCTGTGCACAGCTTGAAAGAAAAATACCTGAAGTGATCCTTATGACTGCCAGGAACTAGTGCCAGAATATTCTCAGTGTCCTTTGCTCTTCCTTGGCTCATCCTCGTTCACTAACACAGTGCCAAGTTAGAGTCTACCCATCAGCTCATTTCATTGGCTGGCTCTGTGCTACAATAGGCATATTTTTAAATGAAAGATGGTTTACACACACGTAGACACATACATACACACAGTGATTGCTGCAGGATCATCACCAGAATTACAGCTCTTAAGAAAACTTTCAAATAGATTTTAGGCCTGGTTATCACACATCCCGAGACAGTGCTTCCAAAAGCTCTGTGGTGATCTGTCTATGCTGACAACTGCATACCCATGAGCTTTCCTGCTATTGGCTTATTACGCAGTGAATCTGGAGATCTTACTTCAGTATTTGCTGCATGGAACCTTCTCTGGTGTTTGAATTAATTTAAATTAAAGATGAGACTGACAGCAACATGCCATGGATTCCTACAGGTTATATAGGTAAGATATCCTTGTTAAAGGTGAAATTCACCCAGTGCCGAAAACCTGCACAAAGATGCAAAATCTGATCTCAGTTACTCTGGTGTAAAAGTGGAGTAATGCCACTGAACTCTGTGGAGTTATTCTAGATTCACACTGGAGTAACTGACCCCAGAATTTGGCTTACAGCCTTGTGTAAGACTTAAATGCCACCTAAGGCTGTAAGCCAAATTCCGGGGTCAGTTACTCCAGTGTGAATCTAGAAGTGGTGTACGCAGGCCCTTTATGCTAAAGTATATTTTACTCTTGAGGAACTAAACGTTTCCAAAGATGGTGTTAACGTGCAGTAACCTTCAAGCAGTTTGCAGTTGGAACTTAACTGGAAAAAGCTGCACTTCTTTGCAAAGTATTTTCCTCCTCTGTATAGACAGATTGCCAAAGGGAATACATGCTACTGTTACAGCCAAAGCTACTGTTATAGCCAAAGGAAGTACAAGTTGCTGTGGAAGTGGGCTGCCAAAGAGTGTACAAGCTACCGTTCAAAGTTACAGTTGAAGGGGCATTCTGAGCTTTAATGTGTATGATATTCTTAGCCCATCAATTAAATGTGGTTTTTTTCCAGCCAGCTGAGGCGCTTCTTAATGGGACATGGCGCCTATTCCAGTGCATGCCCTTAAAAAAAGTTTCCTTTTAACTTTTTACTCTTATGCAAGGTATTAATGGTACTCATGGTATTCCCCATTCTACGTACCATTGGGAATACCTGTTCATACAAGTAATAGCTTTACCTAACAGAAAAAAGGTAGTGGAGAAGGGTGCCCACCGTACAGCTAAGACACTATTGTGACGATCTCCCAGGTCAGTAATGGCTGTTCAATGGCCTACTGTATATGAACTATATTCATACACATTGCTGGGTCCTGAATTAACTGTAACTAGGCTGCATGCACACTTGAATGCCGCAGTGAACATACCTGCTCAGTGTGCAGTGGTGGTACAAAAATAAAAAATAAATAACATAAAATAAATAGCATGAGCAAAATGTTAGAATGGATAAAGAACGAGATTAAAAAATAACACTGAATATCAGGTTGAAAGTTTAACATCAAAACACTTTGGGGGAAACAAAAAATGTCGTGCTTAGTATCTGCTTTCCTTGAAAAATTTCAGTTTTTCACTGAAAAATTCAAGACCCCAAAACTGAAAAATTTTCCATGTATAAATTTTTGTTTTTCAACTATATATATATATTTATATATATTCCTGTCCCTCTCCCTCAACACACATTTTGGGGACTATCTCTATAGGAATGTTATGATTCCATTATATAATGTATGGTCTCCCTATCTCAATTTATAGTTTCTTACATAGTAATCCATCACCATAGCATCTGAGCACCTCTGGCACACCTTCACCTGGAACTTGTTCAATTCTAGTCAAGTCTATATTGAAAAGATTGAGACAATTTACAGCAGAAACTAAGTGCCTAAGATAGAAAAAAAGAAGTGACTTGACAGAGGTATATAAAATAATAAATGATTTGAGGGAGGTAAAATGAGTGTGCCTATCTACCCTCTGAGGAACATGGGAACACCCAATGAAATTTTAAGTAAACCAATTTAAAACCAGAAAAAGGAAATTCTTACACAATGCACAATTAACCAATTGTCACAAGATTTTGTGGCATCCAAGAGCTTAGCAAGATTCAAGAAAGGATGGGCTATTTATATGGATAGCAAGAAAATCCATTACATTAGGTAACATAAAATAATATTTGCAATTATTGTATCCTGTTATGGGAAGGCAGGAAAGATGCCTATTTTGTTGTATGCAAAGATCTGTGCAAGTTCAGCTGTTGACCCCGTCATCAGTCATTGTATGTGGTGGGAGGAAGGGGGAAAGAGTGCATATACCCCAAGCCTATACTGGATTTCTGGATGTACAGCAATGTTTGCCTAATCCTCAGAAACAAGCCAGAACTTGCAGGTGGAAAACTGATATTTTTCTTCACAATTTGTTTAGAATTTGCTCCCTATGTTTCAGGTACAAAGTTACATTTCTTTTATTTGTTGAAATGAAATTACCTCTAACTTTCTCTTTTATGTCTTCCACTTTTACATGATGTTTCTTCTGGCAATTTCAGTCAACTTTCTTTACCTCATTCTACATTCTGACTTTGCCAATATTTTTGTACTGCTGACTTTTGCACATATCCTCAGGAGCTTTTCTGATGATTCTGTGAACAGTAGACCCTGGATGTTTACCAACTCCTAACTTATTTATCGTACATGGCTCATTTCCTAGGACAAAGTGAAAACAGCATCTGTTCTTGTTGATTGCTAAACAAACCATGTAAGGAAAAGGTCCTTTAGTATGTCTAGGAACATAGCCTCTTCCTTGGGGACCCCACAGCTGCTGTCAAAGCCAGCACCTGCAAAATGACTGCTGTTTGAGCTTTAGTACAAGTCTCTCTACCTACATGTATATATTTTATTAACATTTTCCATGTTGCCCAAAGGTCTGCCAACTTCACTTTCCTGAGATTGCCTTTAATCTTTCCTGGGTTTTCCCCTACATTCTCTTTGCTGCAGTAGGTAACTACACATATTCCTTATTTTATAGTTTCACTCCCCCATAGAACCACATCTGTACCAGACTGTTAGTTTAAGTATATACATTGTGTAAACTCATCAGGGCAGAACAGCTGATATCCCTAGAACAAGAGGCTCCTGATCCTGATGAGAGTCTTTGGGTACTACCACTATTCACATACTCTGAACCCTACTGTGAATATCCACCATCTGGCATAGACTGCATAATGATAGGTATCATGTTACTCATACACAATTGGCTATGCCAATTGTCAATAGATGTGTTAAACACTGAGCATGCCCAGTGTGAAAGAAGTCTGCAATTTTCAAAGCTGCCTAAGGGATTTGGATATCCAGCTGTCATTAAAATCCCACCCTGGCTGTTCCCAGAAGACTTAACAGAGAGCTCATGTCGATAATGGAAGTGCTGTGCCTTGTCTCCAACTGGCCTGCCCTTGAGTGCTTCTCAAACATTACAGCCTGCATTACCCTAATCACATCATCTAGCTCTGTATATAGCTCTGCCTGGCAGTGTTGCCTTTCATAGTGTTCACATTCAGTATATAGCAAGGAAAATCAGTTTCTATTTTTTATATCTGCTAAAAATTTTCATTTCCTCATTTACAATTTTTTCCATTTTTTTCCTCTTTTAAAACTTGTATTACTTTATCAGGGCTGCTATCTCTCCTTAGTGATTTGAATGGTCTCCTCTATATATGTCTTACCCCATCCACTAGTTTAAAATTGAACATTATATTCTAGGGTAAAAGATAATTATCACTTATTTATGTAAATGAATATCATTTATTTTGTATTGCAAAATTTCACCCTTGAAGGGAGTTGGCTATCCATAAAACCTACCTTGTCTAAACTCCACTGTCTGATGCTATGTGGCCATTTAAGTCTTCCTCATTTGCACCATAACCACTTGAAATTCACAGACTTTCATCTTAAATAACCTAAAATCCATGGGAAAAAATCTGCACTGATTTTTACACCCATGAAGTCACTCCCTTCAAGTCACCCATGGAAAAGTTGGAGGGAGAAGTGTCTTGTTGGGTGGACAGAATTGAATGAAGAGGTGAACAGAGAGAAGAGAGACCTTAAAAAGTTTAAATCAATATCTGAACTTCTGAGGCGTTTCCTGAAGTAAAATTATCATCTAAATCTTTAAAAAAGAATATTTTCCAGCTTTTCTTTAAAGGCCTAACTCTTCTCATCACTCAAATAAAGAATAAGAAGCAGGTATCCCGTACAATCAGTTTTAGGTATTGACTTCGGGGTTTTGTAGTGTAGGCCAGAACTTGGACCTATGTTTATTTTTTAAAACAATGTGCCCACATTTACCCCCATTTTAGTCCTTTCAATACATTTGTTCACATAATGTCTCACAGTTCCAAGTCATCACAAACTTTTATTCTGCAACTATTTGCTATTGCTTTCTCAGTTGTAGACTTTATTCTCAGTACCTGCATTGTATCTCTAACAATACCTAGAATCATTTTTTTTGATCTGTTGCACCATGTGATTAAGAATGGAGGAAAAAGAATGTGGTTTTTTTTTAAATCTAGTACATAATGTATTTTTCCTAGTTTCACAGAAGAACAAAGCCATTCATTTTTGGAAATAGAGAGATTTACTTTAAAATGCAGAAGCCTCAATTTTTTTTGAAGTTTGGTTCAGCTCAGCCAAGGCTCCAAGAATTTCGATGCTAATCCAGGCAATTTAACTTTTTTTCCCTCTTCCCATCCCTATCCACATTCCCCTTTCATTTTGGTTTTCTATCTGCTTATATATCCCCATCACTGTAGTACCTGAGCCTCACAAAAACATTCATGAATATATTCTCTGACATTTATGGAAATATTAGTATCCCCACTAAACAGATGGGGAACTGAGGCACAGAGAGATTATGATACTTGGCCAAAGTCACACAGGGCATCTGAAGAAGTGGGTTTTTTACCCCTGAAAGTTTATGCCCAAATAAATGTTAGTCTTTAAGGTGCCACCGGACTCCTCGTTGTTTTTACAGGACATATGGGCAGATCTGGGAAGTGAGATTCCAAGTCTCCATCAAGTGCCTTATCCACAAGACCATTCTTCTGCACCACCATTTTCTAGAAACCCAGCTTCCACTTCCCAGTTCTTCAACTCCTAACAGATCTTTCAATCCTTCCAGTCACTGTCTCTAAGCTCCAAAGTTAGGGGCACACTTCATGTGATCAAAATCCCCATTGCACAGTCTAAGGTGTGAAGTCTTCCCTGTTTTAGTCATCTCTGACCTGATGAGAGAATCATGTGATATAACAGCATAGTTTCCTAATGTGGTTTCTCTTGTGCAAGCTTATTAGAGAAAAACATGAGTGGTTTAAACATACCGTTCATAACTGTTAATTTAACATTCTATGTTCCATATGAAGTATCCACATGAGCAGTTGCTCTGTCTACTGCATTCTCTCTGCTCCAGGTTTGGTGCCCTTTCCAGTAAGAGACGCCTTAGGTGCAGTAGAAATTCAGAAAGAGTGCCTGCAGTTGATATGAATAGCCCATGAGTCCTAGAACATGATTCAGAGACACTTTGAGAAGTATCCTCAAATAGCGAGGGAACTTATCCGGGGTTGGTAGTGTTGGAAGTCGCATACCAGTTCAAAAATAGGGTCCAGCACAGCAGCCCAACCCATCCATAGCCCACTGGTTGGACGTCTGGGCGTAGACTTAGCACACAGGTGCTCAAATGCCATCTTGTTGGGCACTGGATAGCTGCACAGATAGGAAAGTATATGGAAGCCTAGACTGAGCTTCCAGTATCATGCAAATTTGAATTAGGCACTCTAAAGGTCACCTAAGTTGGATAACTGGGCCTAAGTCCAACAAAAAGCTCAAAGACTGGCACTTCGAGTCCAATGCTTCTGCTGTTTACCATTCATTTTCTTTTTTAAAACTGGGGATTCAGGGGCAAATTCACCTTTGGGGTAAATAGGCATAACTTCTCCATAGTCAATGCCCCAAATGGACCAAAATCTCTGGGGCCGGTGAAGCTTAATATTTTGTTTTTTGCAACCTTTCGACTACATGAGTTCCTGAGGGGTGAGGAGTGGAAAAACCAAGCAGTTTTGACCTCTACTATTATCTTTCAGGGCAGTTAACCACAACTGAAGTAGGTTAGTTATATAATACTTTGGGTTGGTTCATGAAAAAAAAAATCACACAGCTGTTTTGGGTTTTTCTCTTGTGCGCTCTGATGCACAAATTAAGCCACAATTCATTGACAGGAATCCTGAGTTATGACAAGCTGAATTACAGCATGCAAATATTTGCATAGTGCTGCATGCCCATTTAAACTTGGACTTCAGGAGTGGCTTTTTCTTGAACACAAACATTTTAAGCATAATACAAGTGCAAAATGTAAGCTATTCCTCATTTATGGTGATGTAAATGGACAGACTGTGACAGGGAATCAAATGATTGTGTTGAGAGGCCTTTATATGACATAACTTGGGGAAGAATTTTCAAAGGTAACTGAATTGCCCAACTTCCTTTGCAAGTCTCCCCATAAAAGACAATATTTTTACTGAAACTGTGTCATCAATGGCAAGGATGCAACCTAAATTCTTGAGATTCTTAAATAAGTCTAGAAGTGGAGTAGCAGGGTCAGGGCCGGTTTTACGCTGATTCCACCAATTCCTCAGAATTGGTCCCTGCGCTGAAGAGAGTCCCATGCCTAAGGGGGCCCCGTTCTGGGGGGTCTTTGGTGGGGGGGTCCGCTCCAGGGGTCTTCGGCTGCATTTTGGTGACAGGGGGTCCTTCGGTGCCGTGGAAGCCCCAGAGCGGACCCCCCGCCGCCAAAATGCCACAAAGTCCCGGACTGCCACCGAGTATTCCAATCGGGCCCCGCGGGTCACAAAGTTGGCCCTGAGCAGGGTTAGCATTGCCCATAGCAATGAGGAAGGGACCAAGTGAAATGTTTAGTAAACAACCTGGAGTCAAGCATGTCAAGAGAAAAGGCAAAGGGTAAAATTTTCAAGAGTCCTTAAATGCCATTTTCAAAAGTAACTTGGGACCAGATTTACAATGGTATTTAGGTGCCCAAAGATGATGTTAGGCATCTAAAGGGATTCACTAAGCAGAGTAGGCACTTAAGTCCCATTGAGATGAGGCACCTCACTGCTCTTTGTGCCTTTGAAAACTTGGGCTCCTATATCACCCAGGGACTCTTGACATTTTTATCTCAAACTGTTTATAGAGTATGAGCACTTGGCAGTATGAGTCTGCTCATTATAATTATTTATTAATCCAATTACACAAGGGTTAAATGGGTTTAAGTCTACATTAGGAGTTTGCAGCAGTTTAACTAGATCAAGTTAAAATCAATTTAGTTAAAGCAGTACAACTTTTCTCCAAGGCCTAAGTCACCCAACCTCTCTGCTTTAGCTTTCCTAGCCATAAAATGAGGAGAATAATATTTACATACCTTGCAATGGTATTGTGAAGGTTAATGTCTCTAGGGTGCATTGAAAATATAAGGCAATATAAGGGCTAAACAGTATAAATACATGATGGCAATGTACAGCCCATGTCACTAATGTTCCTCATTTATTAAATCTAAGCACCTGCAGGCCAATGATATTTTGAACAGCTGTTGTAATATTAACCACATTGGAGAATTCTGAACATACTGAGACTTTTCAGGCCAGCTCTGATGGCCCATATTCAAGCAAAGTTTTAAATGGGAGTTCTGCTGTCAAAGGAACTGTCCTTCTTCAGGCTTTTATCCTCATGAACTGGTAGAGTGTGCACATTCTTGCTAGTTCCCTTTGGCTCAGGCCCCCTCATGCTGAATATCTCCCTTGTTATATGCCAAGTAAGCCATTGAGAAAAATGCAGTTGTCAGATAACTGACTCAGAGGAGGCTCCATTATGCTCTTTCGTAGCAAATGACAGAAATCCCATGTAAATAGTACGCAAGGTATAGATGACTAAAGTCCTTTACATTTTTAAATAATGACTTATGTTTCCCAATAACCTAATTATTGCTGGAAATGCCTGGCCAAAACATTCTTTGTGGTGGGTAATTAAATAATTCAGATTGATGAAGCACATGAAATCATTTTTTGAAGAAAAACAATTCCTACTGTATAATATTTCCAAGGGTTAGCTGTGTATCATTCAGTTAGGGGGCTGTTATGCTTAGCATCTTTAGGTCTAGACCAGGGATAAGCAACCTATGGCACGCATGCCAAAGGTGGCACGTGAGCTGATTTTCAGTGGCACTCACACTGCCTGGGTCCTGGCCACCAGTCCGGGGGGCTCTGCATTTTAATTTAATTTTAAATGAAGTTTCTTAAACATTTTAAAAACCTTATTTACTTTACATACAACAGTGGTTCTCAAACTTTTGTACTGGTGACCACTTTCACATACCAAACCTCTGAGCCCCCTCTTATAAATGAAAAACACTTTTAAATATATTTAACACCATTATAAATGCTGGAGGCAAAATGGGATTTGGGGTGGAGGCTGACAGCTCATGACCCCCCATGTAATAACCTCACGACCCCCTGAGGGGTCCCAACCCCCAGTTGAGAACCCCTGACATAGAACAATAGTTTACCATAGTTACATATTATAGATTTATAGAAAGAGATCTTCTAAAAAAGGTTTAAATGTATTACTGGGGCACGAAACCTGAAATTAGAGTGAATAAATGAAGACTTGGCACACCACTTCTGAAAGGTTGCCGACCCCTGGTCTAGACTGTTACTTATGACCTCTCACTATGCAGGATAGCGTCAGAGTCAGAACTTTCCTGACAGCCCTAGCTGGGCTGTTTACATGATCGATAAACTTCCCAGAGCAATGGGTAAGGAAAGGCAGGGAGACAGGGAATGGACAGAATCTTGACTCCACTCTCTTTTGACTGGCCAGCACAGCTGAGCCTGTACAGGGTGGTGGGAGAAGGGGTAGTGAATTACTGCTGGTGGTTTACTTTGCCCTGTAGCGGGGCAGAAGCAGGAAGAATGGAGCAGGAAACAAGCAGGGGCAGTCTTTTGACTCAAGGGCATGCCTCACTCAGAGCTGTGCCTAAAGGCAGGGCTAAGGTTTAATCAAAGTGTTTTGCACTGTCCCATCTGTACTAGTTTGGTTAAATTAATGCCCAGTTCCCATTAACTTAAAAACTATTCTTTTAAACTTCTTCCTGTAGTTATTTTTGTATCATCCAAGTGAAAGTTATATGTTAGTAGAAGCGTTAGCCTCATCAATACTAGAAGCCACATCAGTGAGAGAGAATTCACAATAATATGGCTAAGATATATTTTAAAGAATGCTTCAGGATTGAATGGTTCAGGGGACTGGTAATAGGATCCACAAAGCCTGCAAGCTCTGGGTTATCCTTTTAAATTTGGCCGAGGTCAGTTGTGGTTGAAAGTCATTTTTCTTTGACATCTCTTTCTAGTATACTGTGTTGGTAAACAGCTGATAGTCTAGCCACATCCAAAGCCCAAAGCCACCACTGTCATACCTTGGCCATCTCAGGAACAGCAATGAACAGAATGGACATTCTGGGGGAGGAAGGGAGGGAAGAATAACTCAGTGGTTTGAGCATTCACCTGCTAAACCCAGGGTTGTGAGTTCAATCCTTGAGGGGGCCATTTAGGGAACTGGGGTAAAAATCTGTCTGGGGATTGGTCCTGCTTTGAGCAGGGGGTTGGACTTGATGACCTTCTGAGGTCCCTTCCAACCCTAATCTTCTATGACATAAAGACAAGGAAAAGACCAAAACATCTGCTTTATGATGCAGGGGTGAATTCAGTGTAAGTTGGGGCTTGCAGATGAATTAGTGCTTGAATGGGGTTCATTGGCATTGAAATATCACAAGCTGCTCTTACTGAGATATTTCTGTTGCACCTTTGACCTTGGTATCTATGCACCAAACAAAATTCCTGGAATTCAAGAGATTTGAGTTCAATTCCCAACTCCTTTGCAACCGTCCTGTGTAACTTGGGCAAGTCACTGCATTTCTCTATGCTTCATCTGTAAGATGGGAATAAAATGACTCTTTCTTTGCCACCCTTTGTCTGTCCTGTCTAGTTATACTATAACTTCTTAGGGGTAGGGACTGCTTCTGACTATGTGGATGTACAGGATGTAAACCCAATGGGCCCCTGACCTCAGTATGGGGCTCTAAGTGCTTCATTTATACAACTGCATGAATTAATAAAACAATAACTACTGTTCGTGGTTCATGTTGTGCCATCAATATTCCCAGAGCTCCCCGATCAGTTCAACAGAGTTTTCTGTTTAACAATCAATGCCAGGACACAGCTTACTATTTCTGAGTCCTCTTCTGAATACATAGGAGCACTGGATCGCTCTCCTGTTTGCAGAAGCATGACTTTGCCTAGTTCGCTGGCCAAACCCATCACTACTTTGTATCTGTACACACAGTACTTTATCGTGTGAAAATTTGCTCCATCCAAACAATGTGAATTAAAGGCAAAGCATGTCTAGAGAATTCCTTCTTTGTAATAAGTTATCCATTAAATACCACTTGAGCTTTTCTTGTTTTAAAGCATATGTCAACATGATCTCAAATACTTTTTATAAAGTGTGAGAAGTAAGTCATTAAAAAATGACAAAAATGTCTTTAATCTATAAAAACTATTTTAATCAACTAAGATCTTTTTCAACACAACAAAATAAACACAGTCCAGACTGGGCTATCTACTGTAAAGTCATCCCCGTGTGGGCTGAAGATTAGATTGTCAGTAGCACCAGCGACACGCCTTAGAGGCTAAAGGCATATTTTCATCACTTTCGTATACTAGCCCAGTTTCATTTTAAATATTTATAAATGTTAAATATTTATGTTTGTATTTCCTCGGGGAAAAACATTTGTACTTTCTGAAATATGATAGGATCCAGAAGCTGGAAATAAAGTCCTTGTTAGCAATTAATCAAAGGTAACAGTTACCCAATACCCTTCCTTACTACCCATTCACAATTTCCCTCATTTTATCAAGATTACAAAGACAGGCAGTCTGGAGAAGGGCAGAAGTTAAGCAAGAGGAGACTCCTATGAAAGTGTATTGTAAACATCCAGTGTTACAAATGTTGTTCCATATATCAACCATGACACTAGCTGTATTTAGCACATTAATTTGTACAGTTGAGGGATGAAAGGGCTAAACACTCTCACTTTTCTACCAAGATCAGTTCAAGCAGCAGAGTTCTGAACTAGAATTGGCTCTAAACGTCTCCAATATTTGGGCATAGAACGGATTCATTGTTCTGGTCTGGCACATCTCTCTACTCTTTACAGAAGCGATGCCACTAGCTCAAGGCCAGTCAAGAAAAGACAAATCAGCCTTCCCAATTCATCTTGAGCATTTGCTAATTGATTTGTCTAGCAATGGGGTAGAAGCTCCTAGACATATTTCCTTTTCCGTTGTATCCAAGGACGGATTGCTCTCTGTAAATAGGGCTCTACCAAATTCATGGCCATGAAAAACGCATCACAGACCATGAAAACCGGTCTCCCTCTGTGAAATCTGGTCGTGTGCTTATACTTCAGTCAGAAACATTCATTTTGTCTCCTTCCAGACAGTCATCATGGAATCATTATGCAATATAGCGGTAATGCACCCAGTTTTGCAGATGGAGGAATGCAAAAAAATTGCACCAATATATTTTTTAAAACTCAAACTTTTCTGCAATTGCTGTTTTTGTAATATATGTGGCATATAGAGAACCAATAATAATAATAATGTAGTAGAAAGGTTTTATTGGCATTCATTTGGGATGACATGTATAATTCTCTTGTGGCTTAATTCCAACAAGTCTTTTTAACTGAGGAAGGCTGGACTTGTCATTAAATCACCGGAACGGGAATCAGCAGGTCTGGATTAAATACCCAGTTCTGCCCTAGTTCTTCTGTGTGACTTTGGACCAATCACTTAGGCCTCAGTTAGGCACGTGCCTAACTTTAAGCACATGTTTAACTGACTTCAAGGATGTTGAAAGAAGTACATGCTTACCTGCTTTGCTGAACTGTTGTCTTAATCTGTGTTTCAGTTCCCCATCAATAAAAAGAGACAGAAGATTCACTCTCTGCTACCTTTTGTCTGCCTGATCTATTTAAGATATCCCAAACTGGTCCTTACTCATACTGAGTGGTACCTTACTCCTTATATTCTGATTTCAGTAGGACTATCTGAGGAGTAAGGTAATACTCAACATTATGAAGGGTATTACAACCTGACCCTGGATTGTAAATTTTTGGGAGAGTAATTGACTCGTAGTTTGACTAGACACAGCACACAAGGGAAGCTCTCTCAGTTGCAACACAAATAATCCATACATTCTGCTTTTCTCTTCTCTTCTTACCTCACTTTGAAAATGAAAACTTTCTCCGCCTCATCAACATCCTTCTTACACCAGAAAAGCTTACTATAAAGGATGACTGACTGCCGGATCTCCACTATAATTCAGCAGCTAGGCCTCCATGTGCTGACCCGCACAGTGGAGCAACTGCATCAAACAATGTCCCATCTGCTTTTAGGGTTTCTCTAATTCAAGCCGATCTGTGTTTTATATGATGAGACCACAAGATAAAACAAGACTTGGAATAAAAGTGCATTGTAATTATGAACATGGTTTACAATATGTGTTTGACTTCCATTCATGTTCCATATTTTATTTTATGACAATTACAAATACTACCTTTCTATGATCTGTTTCCTTTCATGCCTCTTAGAGCTGAACAAAAGAGACCTAAAGGAGGATTTCTATTATTTAGCTGTATAAATGGAGCTGAAAATCTCCCTGTGATATTTCCCCATGTAAATATTTGCTGAGCTTTAGTGATCAGGCTGCTTAATAATGGGCAGCTTATATTTTCATTCAGATGAATTTCTAAGCTGAATTTCAGATACCTCTATCATTTTAAGTAGTTTTTCTAGGGTCTCTAATTTAGAGCCATGGCAGTTTTGTCCATCAAATTAGTCTAGTCTAATGTGAGGATTGATCTTTTTACTCAGTATCCAGCATGTACTTCATATTTTACCAACTTACAAATAATTAAAAAGGCTACTTCTTGTTATCGATTACTGTAGATGCCGATACTGCAGTTTTAACTGAATAGTTTTTATTTAGGAACATTATTTAATTGACTTCACTAGAACTATGACAATTGAATAATTCTTGCAGGATCAGGTCCATAGACTGAAGATCCTTCTCCTAAAGGCCAAATCAAGACCCAAGTTGAATGGCACTGCAAGGAAGAAAAGGGCCGTCAGGCCCCACCTTGCTCCAGCTATACAAATCATGGGTAGTGGCATGAGAGGGAGCAGGCTGTGCACAGCTGCTATGTCTTGCAGGTGAGCAGAAGGGCAAGGACTGGGTGGAGCCCTGGCTCTGCCTCCCATCCAGTGCTGTAACTGGACCAGTGCCCATTGCACAGCATACACTGCCCCCAGTATAGACCTGGTGCAGTTTACTCCCTCCCTGGGGCAGCAGGCTGAGCAGAGGGGAGACTGCATCGCTAACAGCTGCATGGGCAGAGTAACATGGTGTCCCTTACCCAAGCAAATTGTGAATTCACAATCTAGCAGTAAAAAATCAGAGGGGCCATATTGTAGCTTTTGCATTTTATACCAGTCAAATAACAATCTCTTTCCCCAGGGCAGTAGTCTCACTGATGTGAGTAGGACTGCTGGCTAGCGAACAGGGCTAGGTTTGGCCCATAGTCTTGAGGGAGCCTTAATTTTTCAGTGGCAATATTGTCAGTGCGTGCGGGTTAGGGGGATAACACACATAAAAACAAATACAATTCTCTATCAGTATATAGAACTTGATTCTCATTTCCAGAGTAAAGAGGTCTTAGTGTAAATTGGAATCAAGTCTATACTGTAAATAACACATTATATATGTGGTCATGTAATTTTTTATATTATGAGACGTATTTATTTTTCTATACAGACCATCTACATTGTGTTAAACATTTTTTATACAACAGGTTGCTCAATTATGACTCGCTTGTCACTAAGGATTTGCTTTATATGTGGGCTATTTCAGTATACTTTGCTGATCATATTTTTGATAAAATGTGACTAGTCGGTAGTTATAATATCATCAGCAATTATATTTGTTCAAATTACTTATTCACATACAAGTTATCAAAGTCCGTTCATAGAAAGTAAAAAGCTTTTTTTTAAAAAAACGGTATTAAAATAATCACCTTTGGGCTGGAAAAACTATTTACAAGTATCTCCTTTTTCAAAAAACAAATCTTTCAAAACTACTCAGCCCCTAATTTCATTATAAATTGGACTTGTACAAATCCTTACAAGTATGGTTGCCCTTTGACAGTTCTTCCTGCTTCAGTCTTAGAACAGCAATGGGAACAGGGCTCTTGATCACAGCAGGAATGCATTTATGATCATGCATTGCTCAAGTCTGTTTTTATTTCTCGTTTTATGTAAAATGCTGCAGTAATCCCTTTAGAATTCCCCTCAGCTTAAATCTCAGAGACTGTTCAAGACTGCCTCTTAATGTCTCAAGAGCACTTCAGCTCACATAAGCCTCATATTCAACAGGTAAAGCCCACTTTGTTCTATAGAGATGGCTAGAAATAATGTAAAATTAAAGATTTAATCTTTGTGGTAACTCAGACTGTCCTTAGTTCTACACAAAGAAGCTAAAAGTCTGCTAACTTTTAAGTAAGTAGAAAATTCTTTGATTGACAGTGGTCTGGTGTATTGATCCCAAAAAGTATGCTGCTACAAATTTTATTACAACAATTGGGTAAGAAGACTTACTGCACACTTTGAAAATGCAAGGGGATTCATTTCACTATTAGCAGATTTTTGCTATTATAAACCCTAATTGACAGGATTTAACGGCTATTAAACTTGAGTCCAAACGTTTTGCACAAATTAAGTATTTTTTAAAGCTAAATTAGACTGAAGTAGTCAAAGGAGCTTGGGTGCTTGAGGGTTCAGATGATTGGCAATTATATTAAATTGAATATAGCCCGTACAATCTCCTCATTAGGAGTTTCACACAGGAGCTTATCCCATCCTAGTCTCCGAAAGGTTGTTTCCCCAATTGGCATCCAGACACTATACAAGAGACTTTACCAATTAATAAATTACCTGGTAGCTTGGGGACGTCCTATATGTCCACATTGTTAACAGTCAGACTGGAACTCGTATAATTCATTAGCAGCAGCTGTGTTAGGTGATTTAAAAAGCTTAAACTGAACCTTCCTCTGAGTATGCTGGACTTAGATTGTCTGAGCTGGCAGTCATTTTTCGCATGTTCTATATGAAGGTACACAGTGAATTTGCCAAGACAACGAGAACAAAGTACAGAGTTGACTCCAAAGAACAGTGCTGGTTGAATATTATAATTTCTATCCTGTGGGAAATTCCTTTTTTTTTTAACACATTTGTTGCCATCTGGAATTGGGACAAATGTCAAAATATCACCATTTCTCAGAGTGCAAAGTTCTGAAAAAAAAATCAGTTCGGAAATGTCAAAATGAAATGTTTCATTTTTGGTCAGTCAACATTAATCCGTTTCCTTCTGAGCTGCCGCAATGCATCATGGTCGATGTAGTTTGGACAATTTGTGTCGATCACAGTATGCTTGGCCATTTTTAATTAATTACTTTGGTCCAGATTTTGAAAGGTATTTAGGTCTTACTCCACTCAGCGATGACACAGGGTCCTATGTCACTTAAAACTTGCAATGCTGAGGAGAACAATGCCAAAACACCTTTTAAAATCTGGACCTTTGTCTAGCAGTGTGCATTCCCTTTCATGCTGCAACGGAAATGTATTATAGATCTCTCCAGTGCTTTTAGGCTTGTCACAGGTCTTTGTATAATGGCACAGAAGGACTAATCTGATTTAGTAGTCTATTTTAAAATTACGGGATGGAAGCAGCCATGTTAAATCTATCTCCCCGTAGAAAGCTTGTTGCTGACCTGAAACTGGTGTGTTTTAATTCGTGTCTAATTAAGTGTTAACCTTAATAGGTAGGTCACCTTATCTGTCTGTCTGTACCAGTTTTCTCATTTGTAAACTGAATATAAAAGATATCCCCTTTACAAAGATGTGAGGATTACCACAGATTAATTTTTGTCTATCTTCTGATTAATCATTCTTTAGAAGTGTCAAGTAGTATAGCCTTTCTGTGCTTGCTGTACCTACCACACTACATTCAGAGATGGACCCAAGCTGCGAAGTTCAGATCCATCTCAGGACCCAAAATTTCTTAAATTTAGGCATGTTTGGATCAGAAGCTTGGAAAATTCTGATCGGGAGTGTGGAGGGGGGTTGGATAATCTAACCTGTAATTTCAGTATATTTATAAATTCCTGATTATATATCTGGATATAAGATAAAATGGCAAAATCAACAATCAAATGCAGCCCTTGGGTATGTAAGAGCTGCATCTGCATAGGAGCTCTGGTATCAGAGGGTCAGGAGTTCTCCCTCAGTATTGTGTTATAAACAGAATTGGTAGTAGGAATGGTTAATTATCTGAGGTGCTTCTTCTGAAGAGACCTGTTTTCTTCCTGCATGTGCTTAGAAGGCTAATTTCTTTTCTAAATTTGACTTCCAACGTCCCCTTTTTTGATCAATTATTTAATGAATTGAAGAATGTCAGAGCCACTAATGCCCTAAAATGGATGTTGCAAAAAGGTCTCAAAAATCAACACAGCCCACTCAGACCTTGTGACTCAAAAAGCTCTGCTTTTTTTGAGGGACAGGGGAGGAAGGAGGATGTGATAGTTAGAAGTTACATTCAAATCAATGTGCCTGAATTTTTGCCTCTCACATGCTCAAATTTCTTTATTCATACCTTGATTTCTGTGGAAGCCCTATGATGTGGAATAATGATGAACAGCAATTTCACCACTGGAGACCATGATTTTAAAATTCAGCTCAAACTGAAGTTAGCTAAATTTGGCCATGTCATTTCACTGCTATTGATCCAAGTCTGCAGGAGGGGAAAGAAATAACACCATCACCTACAGGAGAACTGCTGAAGCTGTAAAATGTAAAAAAGAAAAAAAAATTACTTTGCAGCTTTTAGTGATTCAATTAATTAACCCTTTAAAATGACAAGCTACCAAACAGCATCAATTTATTATAATGTGATAAAACAATAAAGGCCCTTGTCATGAAGGTGTTTAAGCATCTCCTGTGGGATTTATGGGTGCCTTTATAGTCTACTGAGCTCTTAGTGAGAGTCGAAGGTACTCAGCACGTCACAAGATCAGGTCCTCTGTCAGTACAGTGTTGGAGTTTAAAGAACTTGCTGAAAGGGTCCAACCTCAGACCATTTCTTTTGGTAGATGTAGAGGCCCAGAATGGCGCCAGGATAAACAGAGACATGTATTTATTGACAGGAAAGGGAAAATAGAGGCAGTGCATGTTTCCCCTCCAATATGGAGGACCAGCATAAAGAGTTAGTGCCCATTCCATGCCTGGCTATTGTTTGTTCCACCATGTCATAGGGTCTCCTTGTCAAAAAGGACCTTCTCATTGAGAACTTTTGCACACTCACCAATAGAAGGTAAAATGATGCTCGTTAAAGCTCACGGAGGGGACTCAGACAGATGGAATATGACCTACAGACCTCAATTCCAATGAGGAGTCAGGGCGGATAGAATTCAGTTGCACTTAACAAAAAATAACTTACACAATCTTGACCATGTTAAGACACATTCCCTAAGGAGTTTACAATCTAAACATAAGCCCCAAATTACCCATGTAGTTGGTACTGCTTTTTAAGGCTAATATCCTGATCCCATTCAAGTCAATGGATGTTTTACCACTGACTTCAATAGAGCCTGGATTTCATTCTAACTCTTTACACCTATTCTAAACGCCTGCAGAATTATTACCGTCTATCGTTGGGTAATTTTAGAATTAGCTGGGGAGTCAAAATATTCTTCATGCTCCAGCTAAAATTTTTAACCAAGTCAAAGAAAAAAACCCTCCTGCCTAATAGAATTTTCTGTTCTCCCCCCGCCACTCCGCTTCAGGGAAACCCATTACATTTTGACATGACAAAAGATATCTACCAATTGCTCATATCAAGCAATAATGAGACAAACAAAATGATTCATGTAGCATATGACGGCAGAGAAAAGATTGCAGAACTGCATCCTCATAGCAATGTGGGGAAGGCTTCAAACCAACCCCAGATGAAAATGAGCAGTGCATGTAAATTACTTTGTCTAAATGGATTTTCATTAGAAATGGAACTCTAAGGAGTTCAAAAATCACTAATGTTCATTGGCAGGAGCCAAACGGCTGAGTCAACATCACTTTCAGTCTTTAGTGCCTCTTCTCTATAATGCTGAACCACTGAAATAGTCTGATCAAACCTGGCACAGTACCCAGTGCACCGTGCCAGAGCAGTTAATCATAGACTGACTCATCCTTGGGCTATGACAAATGGTAGATCAGCCTATATTCCTCTGGGTTCAGTACCTTGTGAGACTTGTACATAACCAGTAAGGGCAGAATAATACAGGGTGGCTCTACCATTTGCGGTATCTATTTCCTCTCTCGCCCCTCCTCTCCCCCCGGTCTGTCATTTGAGCCCCAAATGCTAATTATTTTAGACATTCCACAAAGGAGAGGAGCTCAACACTCATTGCTTTTTAAGATCTGTCATCATAATCATGTTTCTCTCTAACAGATTAATAGTGATCAGGATTTTGGAATAGTCTCCTGTAGCTATATTTCTTTACTGGGGTAAATTCTTTCTTTGGTTGTAATGTTGTAGTACTGGTGGTGGTTCCAGGATATGAGAGAAACACGGAGGGTGAGGCAATATCTTTTATTAGACCAACTTCTGCCGGTGAAAGAGACAAGCTTGCACAGAGTTCTTCAGGTGATGTGAAGAAGAGCTGTGTAGCACTCAAGAGTTTCCTCTTTCACCAGCAGAAGTTGGTCCAGTACAAGATATTACCTCTACCACCTTGCCTCTAGATTCTTTCTGTAATCCCTGGCCTTTCACTCAGTGATATGACCTTTTGCTTTAAGATTTTTTGCTTTAATTTGCCCTAAAGCATGACTTTGGACATGATTGGCAAGTAGCAGTATATGCTATTATTCCAGTCAAATGTCAAGGCAGTTTACTTTGTAGTGGTATTCTGTTATCACACTAACACACACAACCAGACCTGGATAGTCAATGCTTTAAAAAACAACAGCAACAACCCCCCTTTGTGTGCACATAATGTATTTTAACAATTGTAATGTATCATTAAATTATTAATCTGGTGAACTGTTTGTTCAAATATAAACTACCAGATTTGCTAACTGATTTGGATGAAGTCAGGGTGCACACAACTAAATATGGGTACATCAACACATCCATCCAGGTTATACTGGGCACAGACCTGCTGTCATTCTGGCTTCCTCTAACAATATATCCTCTCACTCTGGACTGCTGGCAGCGCATGCAAGTTGGAGTCATAACTCCCAGCAGCCGTCTGCCCACACTTTCCTCAGGTTAGACCTTAAGAGGAGAATCCTGCTACCTCCCCTCCTTGGTTAGAAGTTTTCCACAACAGGTGTCTAACTCAAAATTAATACCACAAATAGTAAGGAATCTAAAAATATTTGAAGGGTAGATCCTGGTAGACAGGGCCAGCTTTAGGAAGTGTGGGGCCTGATTCGAATAGTTTCGATGGGGCCCCGGCAGGGATGACTCACCTGGCAGTGCTCCGGGTCTTCGCTCTGGGTCTTCCATTGCACTGAGGGACCCATCACCGAAATGTCGCCGAAGACCCGGAGCAAGTGAACGACCCGCCGCTGAAGTGTTGCCAAAGACCCGGAGCACCGCCAAGTGAGTAAAAATTAAAAAGGCACCTAAGTTAGGTGCTCTCCTTTAGGGCACGGGGCCCTCTTAGGCTCGTGGCCCAATTTGGGGGAATCGGCCTAAAGCCGGCCCTGCTGGTAGATCCCAAATGAAATTAAGTTTGATTAAGTCAGAACACACCAGGCAACTTGGCAATCTAGTTCTTAGCCAGTAAAAGTCCAGGTCTGGTGCAACCAGAGGACAGTGCCTACCACTGCGTCTAGGACCATGATTAGTGCTCCTAGGTGCTATGGTAATACAAATAATAAGAAGAAAGAATTGAAGGGAATTTGCAGTGCTGTATAGGAATGCCTGCTTGGCACCTGCTAGTCAGCAATAGCAATACCTTGTTAGTTTGCAATATCAATCCTTCACAGCACTAGAGCTTGCCAAATTAATTAAATATAAAGATTTGGCATAAAAATATTGTGACTCCCATTATGTAGTTTGGGGAAAGGGTATGGGAGCTAAGGGAGGGACTGTAACGAGGTACTCACTGCACCCCTCCGGATTCAGCCCCTTGGCCCCTCTCCTCCGTGAATCAGGGACACTTCAGTTTGGTGCAACACCTGTGTTCTTTATTCGTGATCAGCTCCCCACCACCTGTTTCCAACTATATACAGGCTTTACAACTGCTTGGCCTACCACAGGCCTGGCCAGCAACAGACTAGGAGGAGACTCCTACTCCCTCTGAGCCTGACTTCTTAGTCTCCGCCCCCCACCTTCTCTCACTTCCTTCCAGCCTTATAGCACCTGCTAGCGAAGAGGGCAGGTGTGGTCAGTTACCAGGCAAACATAGGGCGGTTCACTCAGCCCCAGTCCATTCTCCTTGTTTGGGGCTGGAGATGCAGGAGCTGATTAAGGGCTTCTGCAGTGGCACCCTACTAAAGGGAGGACGTGAGGGTATCTTGCAGTTCAGGAAGATCTAAGATCTTTTTAAGAATGCAGGTATAGCTCTAAAGTTGTCATCACTGGATCAGATTCTGCTTTAACTTTAACTCTGTGAAACACCACTGACTGCAGCAGAGTTATGCAGAGAGTAAGTCAGGGCAGAATACTGGCCACTAAGTAAAGGGTTGTTACCAATGATGCCTCCCTGAAGCAGTGAAGTAGTGTTCAGGATGAATGCTCAGTTTCAGATCTGTTAGGCACAAAGATATCCTGTCTCACTACAGCTAGTAACTAGACACACTTTACCTAGTAAGTCAGTCAGGAAAGATTGGGGAGGGGGTGTGCTTAAAAACAGTAATTTCACAAGTGTTCACCCAATATTATACACAGACACCATCAGCTGACATTTTTGTCCACTGAATAATACTTAGTACTTTCCATATCATTTTTCACCCTCAAAGCACTTCCTAAATATTAACTAATTCATTTCTTTTTAAGATGCCAAACAATTATAAGAATTCATATATTTCACAGATATTTTTTGCTCTTTCCAGAGTAAAGGAAAAGATGCTGGCTTCTAATTAGATTTTGGTAAAGATACCACTGCTTTTCCCCTCTCCTCATCTCTGTTTTCAGTCTCATTCTATTTCCAGGAATCTCTCTTGTTCCCAGTCAAGAGTGTCTGCACCTGGTGGAATTATGGCTTTTAGTTGCCTTTTAAAATATAGATAAAGAATTGTTGCCAAAATAAATTCTCCTCATTTGTCTCAAGCAATTTTAAATGTCATATCCTCTCCCTCAGCTAACAGAGCATTAGCCCCTTTATCAGTTAGCAAGCCAGGAGTTTGTTTATTCCTGAATTAAGGTCAATGTAACATCTTCCTTTGCCTTTCTTTTAGGTGTCTACATAGAGTTTCCTTGTTTTGTTCTAATACACAGTCTCTCAAGCATTTATTAATTGAAGGAATTCTAGTCTCCTGTTTCAGTCAATGTTTCAGCAAGTTGTTGAAACATGGTAGTTCATTCCAGGTTTTTCAGACCTTGACAGAATGCCTCAAGAACACATAATGATAATGTATATTATATTTCATTGACATTGCTGCAATTATTACTGGATGTGGCAAGTTAAAAGCAGATTTTATAAAGTAACAACACAAAACATGCATTGCTCTCATTGTCTGGCAGGAAAATGAAGCTCACAATGGATATACATGAAGGTATATTTGTAGTCCTTAAAAAAAGTATCTCCTGAAAACTGCTGGATCAAGTTAAATGAGAAAGGAAATAGCTGCATCTCAATGTATAAAGGTCATCACATTTATCAAACAGTTACAGTGAGTTGAGATGGAACAGCTTGTTGGGACATCTGTCTCCGAGCCTGATATTGCAGGATAGTCCCTGTAGTGCACTTCACAGTGTCACGGCTAGTCTAGTCTTAAATGACCTAAACAATGAAATTCAATCCAATCAAAAGAAAATGATGGCAAATTAAGAAAGGGAAAGTCTCCCTATGTTCAGTTTTGCCCTTTTCTTCTAGCCTATCTGCATTCTCCTTGGTGAACAGATCATTCAATTACAGAACTTGCAGGCAGATATCATATTCTCCATCAGTTGTCATTATCAAACTATCTATATATGTACAAAGGGAGATTCCCACACCTGAGCCATTCATTTTAGGTGACAAATCAGAGGAACTGTCTCAGATTGACAAGTCAGAAGAGGAGGTTTTGGGACAAACTGATGAATTAAACAGAAGTAAGTCGTCAGGACCAGATGGTATTCACCCAAGAGTTCTGAAGGAACTCAAATATGAAATAGCACAACTCTTAACTGTGGCATGCAACATATTGCTTAAATCAGACTCTATACCAGATGTCTCGAGGATAGCTAACGTTAACACCTTTTTTAAAAAGGACCCAGAGGTGACCTTGACAATTACAGGTCAGTGCACTTAACTTCAGTACAAGGTAAATTGGTTGCAACTATAATAAAGAACAGAATTATCAGACACATAGATGAACATGATTTGTTGGGGAAGAGTCAGCAAGGCTTTTGTAAAGGGAAATCATGCCTCACCAATCTATTAGAGTTCTTTAAGGAAGTCAACAAGCATGTGGACAAGGGTGATATAGTGGATACAATGTACTTTGAATTTCAGAAAGCCTTTGACAAGATTCCACACCAAGACTCTTATGTAAAATAAGCGGTCATGGGATAAGAGGGAAGGTTCTCTTACAGATAAGTAACTGGTTAAAAGATAGGAAACAAATGATAGGAATAAATGGTCAGTTTTCACAATGGAGAGGGGAAAATAGCAGAGTCCTCCAAGGATCTGCACTGGGACCTATGCTGTTCAACATATCCACAAATGATCTGGAAAAGGGGGTGAATGGTGAGGCGGCAAAAATTGCAGATGGCATAAAATTACTCAAGATTGTCATGTTTAAAGCTGACCGCAAAAACTTACAAAGGGAGTTCACTAAACTGGGTGACTGGCAGAGGAAATTCAAAACTGATAAATGCAAAGTAATGCATATTGGAAAATATAATCCCAGCTATACATAGAACATGATGGGATCTAAATTAGCTGTTACCATTCAGGAAAGAGATCTTGGAGTTATTACAGATCGTTCTCCGAAAACATCCACTCAATGCGAGCAGCAATAAAAAAAAACCTAACAGAATGTTAGGAACCATTAGGAAGGGGATAGATAATAAGACAGAAAATACTGTAATGCCACTATATAAATCCAAGGTATGCCCACACCTTGAATACTAGATATAGTTCCAGTTGCTGCATCTCAAAAAAGATATATTAGAATTGGAAAAAATACAAAGAAGGGCAACAAAAATAGTTACAGGTATGGAACAGCTTCCACAACAGGAGAGATTAAAAAGACTTGCACTGTTCATCTTGGAAAAGAGATGACTAAGTGGGGATATGGTAGTGGTCTATAAAATCATAAATGGTATGGAGAAGGTGAATAAGGATGGACTCCTTCACATAACACAAGAATCAGAAATTAATAGGCAGTAGGTTTAAAACATACATAAGGAAGTATTTTTCACACAATGCACAGACAACCTGTGGACTCATTGCCAGAGGATGTTGTGAAGGGCAAAATTATAACTGGGTTCAAAAAAGAATTAAAAAAATTCATGGAGGATAGGTCCATCAAGGGCTCTTAGCCAAGATGGTCAAGGACGCAACCCCATGCTCTGGGTGTACATAAACCTCTGACTGCCAGAAGCTGGGACTGGACAACAAGAGATGGAACACTTGATAATTGCCCCATTCTGTTTATTCCCTCTTAAGCATCTGGCACTGGCCACTGTTGCAAGACAGGATACTGGGCTAGATGGACCATTGGTCTGACCCAGTAGGGCCACTCTTATGTAGTTCTTTAGTCCCTAATTCAGCAAAGTAATTTAATATGTGCTGAAATCCATCTCTGGTCAGCAAAACATTTTACTGTGTGCTTAAAGTTTAGTGCCTGAGTAAGTTTAAGTGCTGAGTAGGGATGGACTGCTGTATCAGAACATTAGATTTATTTCAAATGCTACTCCATCCAATATAGTCCAAATTATTAGAGTGAATTCAGAAAAAAGAAAACAAAACCCACTATTTGTCTTAATCATTCTGGTATGTAAACATCCACTCCCTTGAGATAGTAGATTCTTCCATCAATCTTGGAAGCGCAGGTATCAGCAATCATGCTGAATTTTATAAGGACTATAGAAATTGCTACACTGAAAGAAGCACTTAGCTTAGAAACACTTGCAGGAGAGATCATTGTCTTGCTAGTGCATCCTCCAGTGAGCCACTGTTTACTTTTCTGGAATTTTAGAAGGACGAGAAGTTTGAAAAGGAAGAGCTTTTTCAAAAGAAAAAGAAATGATAAAATTACAAACAAGAAAAGAGAAGAGGATTTTAAATGGGAAAGGGATTTGAAGAAAAAAGAGGGGGGGAGAAGGCTTTCAAGGGGAAACCATTTAAAAGCTGTATATGTTTTTCCCAGAGAAGCCATTTACAGAACAAAAAACTGAGAAACCACAGATTAAAACAGCTCATTTGAGACATGAGACAACTTACTTAAAAGAAACAGGTTCAAAGCCATAGGTACTTTTCCATAAAGCTATTTCAAACATCTGCACACAAGGGAAAAGCCATTTCAATGCTGGAGACAGTTCAGGGCACTTTGGCTCACTCTCATACACTGGTTTCTCCCTCTGATGTTACCAGGTTGGTGCTCTCCTTATTTCTTTAGAGTTCTCTTCCCAACACGCACTATTATGGTACTGTTTTCCTCTGTCCTCCAACCTTCCCAAAAGGTTTTCAGGAAGAGACTGCACCCAGACTAACATAAATCAAAACACAGACATAAGCTGTAAAGGCAAACAGCGCCCTTGAAAAGAGCAGCTTCCTCTTCCTCCTTCTCTGAGGATGGTTTTTCAAAGTAACTGGCTAGAAGGGGGCCACCTCGTGAAGCAAGCAAGCACTGTGCAGGGGGTTGGCTGGGGCAGCCAGGCAGAGAGCAGTGCAGCTAAGTGATTCAGAAGGGGGGGCGGGAATGGCAGGACATGGTATTTTACAAGTTCTGTGTTGTTGAGAAGGTTATTAGTTCTTTGTCTGTTTCTCTTTGCTTGTCTTGTTACACTACAAGCTCTTTGAGGGAAGGGGCTGTCTTCTCATGGACTGCGGAGCCAGGGGGAGGGAGGCTATCCAGGCCTGACTACTTTTTAGCCAGGTCACAATGCCACTCATTCAGATTTGGAGGGTTGGGTGTAGGCTTATGGGCCAGAGGGGAGTAGGTTGCGGTGCCGGGGCCATGTCTGAGACGGAAAGAGGGTCAGGTGTAGTGCGGCAAATCTATGCCTGCCCCTCTTTAATGGCATTGCGCAACCCCTGCTTCTATTCTATTTGTGTGCAGCACCTAGCTCAATGAGGCCCAAGCCCAGATAGGGGCTTTACATTTCAAATAAATTAATTGTGATCAAAACCATTTCCAAATTAAGGTTACACTTAAAAGAAATCCAACTATGGTCACTGAAAGGCTCAAAGGCTACATACTTAGTTGATGAGGGGACAGTTCCCATTGACATCTCTGCCTTGGCATAGGACCTGTCTGTTTTGTCTATCTGCTTTCACGGCTGGCTATCGCTTGCTACCTTCCACTGGGATCTCAAATGACCAGGACTCACTTATGGGTTTTGTCCTTCATGGCATTTTCCTTCACTTTGGTTGCTCTGTTTGGGAGTACGAGAATAATTCTATATAAATTCCCTATGACATGCCTGCATCAGGTTTGATTAGAGTTTAAAAGACTCTTTCCAATAACTGTATTTCAATTATGGAGGTAGTGACACAATGCTGAGTTCTGTTTTGCACTGAAGCACAGATTCAACTTCTATGCTTTGTATGTAAAATACAGAATATCCTCCCTAAATTTGCAGCACTTACTCCTTGAACACAGAAAGCATTTTCTGATAATTCCTAGGAACATTAGTTTATGAGTTAAAACTAAGTTAAAAACTGGATTCTTTAAGAAATTTAGTGTCTAAGTTAGTCTTTGCAGTGAATAAATTTAACAATGGAATAAACACAGGCTCTTCTAACACTCCATATAGTCAAAATTAACTGAAATCTTGTGCATAGCCATCTGAGTAGAAATTAGGTTTAATTAAGCTTATTAATTACTGTTGTATCTAACTATTATGGTTATATAGGTCACTGGCAGGCTCAGGTCAATGGTTCACATAACTCTTAAGTTGGACCATTGTGACACCAAATGTAATTCAACCAATCACCACCCTTCCTTTCCAGCAAATTTGCATGCAACCATTCTATTTCTTCTTATGATTTTATGGTCTGAGGAAGACATGTATCAAGAGTTCTCATTGGTAGATTACTTGGTGAAACTCTCATTGCTCTCTGCAGATTCACGGCTCCTCATGGCACTGTTGCCTTGGCTCCACTGCCCACTGAGGCAGTACTGCCAGGGGAACTGAGGCAGAAGCACAGGGGGATAGCTTACGTCACAGTGAGGGACATTGGGAGCCACAGACTGGACTCTCCCTAATCCCCTTCACATAGCTCTAGTCCCATTAACACAGCTCTTTTAATTGATATATCAATTGAAAGTTAAGGACCAGCTTTACCAGTATCCGTCAGCTGCTATACACTGCTCTGGAGACGCGAAGCAGCTCTAAACCCATTTTAACCAGCCAGTGTGCTTTGGTGCACCAATGAATCTGTCCTTTAAAAGTTCAGATTTTAAAAGAGTTATTTAAGGTTGCGCCTACATACCTTAAAAATATTTAAAATACCACATGATCACATGGCTTTTGAGTTTCTTGTTTAGCATTTGGATATGAAATTTTAATAATTTTTAAAACCTCAAGAGTGCCCAGACTAATATCTGTTAAGATAAAGTTAAGCTTGATAGTATGTATCTGTAAATTAAGAGTTAAAAATATATAGGGATGTTATAATTAGCCCCCCAAAAAACCCCAAATATTATATACCAAGGAAATTCAGAATTAAGGTTACACTTACAAGAAGTCCAAACATGTTAAGGTAAGAAATGCACACAGTTAAGGCACCAAAATAACCTTATCTCTGCTCTTCAGTGACACAATGGGAAGAAAAAATATTTACAAAAAATCTAATATGTTCTTAAAAAATCAGTTCCAACTAATCCTGGACCACAAATGTTAAAATGTCTCAATCATAAGCATATAGTTATTGCATAGCATCGCTACAGGGCACAGTTAAGTTGAGTTAATAGCTTTGGGTTTTTAGTTAATCACAACCTCCCAACCAACTGTCACATTTTACAGATGTCAGGATACAGATGTTAGTTATGTTAAACATTAATATTTTCCCTTCTTCTAAAAGGAGAACAGCAGAAAGTCTTCACAATGAGATCTCAATAAGACAAGACTCCGCTGACTTCACAACTTGTTACAAACATGAAATTACATCCAGTGATGTGCTACCATATTTTGATAAGAGATGCACAGAACAATCCCTTCCTCCTTAATCTGAGATAAAACCTACTAACCAGGTGTCTGTACTTGCATATGCACACTGCTGAAGAGGATCAGTACAAGGGACTACTGAACCACTGTTTAACCATTTAAACAAAAATGCTTGTGGGGGAGTGTCAGGGATTTGCCCCCATCAGATCATCTCTTTTGGATGCTACATGGAAAATGGACTCATACAAGTCCTATCCTTCCAGCAGGAGCATTCAATGTCAGCCTAACAATGACAGACTTTCAGCCCACCAGCCAACATCTCCTTTCTATGTCTCTCATCTTCAGAGTTCTAAGTGAAACAAACAGTTCGAGGACAGCAAGGGCTTAAACTTCCAGCCGAGGAAGCCTGTTAGTTCTACCCAGAACATTTAGCCTCTGTTTTCATAGGGACCCTGGATGGGCCATGCCATCGTCTACTGGATCTCCAGCACAGGTTACAGCAGGGGTCGGCAACCTTTCAGAAGCGGTGTGCCAAGTCTTCATTTATTCACTTTGATTTAAGGTTTTGCGTGCCAGTAATACATTTTAACGTTTTTAGAAGGTCTCTTTCTATAAGTCTATATTATATAGCTAAACTATTGTTGTATGTAAAGTAAATAAGGTTTTTAAAATGTTTAAGAAGCTTCATTTAAAATTAAATTAAAATGCAGAGCCCCTCGGACTAATGGACAGTACCCGGGCAGTGTGAGTGCCACTGAAAATCAGCTTGCATGTTGCCTTCGGCACACGTGCCATAGGTTGCCTACCCCTGAGTTACAGGACAGAGTCTCTGCCCCATTTTTAGCCAGGGGATTTGTTCTCTTTCAGTGGCAGGAGCAGCTTTGAGTGCTAGCAACCACTCTCTGAAGATATATTTTTAAGAAGCTATGTTAGAAACCAAAATGACTGAGGTTTGCATAGCTTTATTTTTAACTTCTCACAAGTGCCACAAATGGCTTTTCAAAGCTATTCTTCGACTGCACTTGTTCCTTCTAAAGACTCAAGGTGCATCCTTCACTGGTTGCAAATGGGTGGAGAGGAGGAACGACAGAAAGAAAGAGTCACTTCAGACCCTACTCCCTCTTCCATTATCAATAAGTAACGCAGCTAGCATGTGGAGCTGTAAGAAACAGAGCTTTATTAAACAAGCTGTCTCTCAACGGACAGAGTAGTTTGGTCCTTCACGAAAATGGGCCCCTACTGAAACCTGATCTTCTTTATCCAGCTCCACACATCACATTACACCCACCATCATATATACCACTTTCTGGCTCAGAGTATGTATTTCCAGTTAACCTGCAACTTCATGAGTGGTAACTGATTTTGCCACAAATCTGGGATATTTACTTACATTTGAGGGCACAAACTTCTACAACCATGCTCTTTTCTCGCCATTACATGCCAATGCAAAATTTGAGCATGCAGAGCATGTCAGAAGTGTGTGCGCGATAAGGTGACATTTGTGCAAGAGGCAGGTCAAAACCTGTTGTGTGCAAAAGCAGAAGAGCTTTGCACACCAGACTGATACAGCGAAAGAAAGAAAGAAAGAAAGAAAGAAAGAAAGAAAGAAAGAAAGAAAGAAAGAAAGAAAGAAAGAAAGAAAGAAAGAAAAAGAATTATTTTATGCTGCTTAGCAAGGTGAAAAATATCTCTCAATTTTTCTTTGAGTACAGAACTTGGTAATAGTTTCAAAATGATTTCAGTAGCTAATCAATCCACAAGTAATTTGATTTGCAAGAAATGGAGAACAAAGAGAGTGCTTTTAAATAAATCTTAATTAATTGTACACACAAATGTCTTCAATGGATGTGGTCTTGCAATGCTGTTAGATGGCTAATTATGTTGAAAGCGTAATTCCATATTTAAATAGATAAACACACATCCAAATGCCTGCCCAGGAGTTTGTGTGCTGAAGTCATGGAGCAGAACAATTTATTGGCCCTTTAGTGCCACCAGTTTAAAACGTAATGTGTGCAAATGGAATTGCACCTCTAATGAGATGTCCATTTAGAGGCACAATGCTCGTTTTCTTAACATGTGAAATGCCGGTATAATTTTGGTAAGTTTAACCACTGAGATAGAAATGTTTGCAACACACTTGTAAATTGCCTCTATCGTCAATTTTTTTTTAAAGTATAACATACTGTAGGCCATTTTGGTATGAAAAAACCAGCTTTGATCTACACGTAGAACATTTATAACCCTACTGCATCTGCTTTAAAACAAATAGTTGTTTCCCCTAATTTCTAATAAGTCATCACACATTGTATATTCTATCAAAGGAGGCCTATGGATTTAGAATACTGTTCCCCTCAGATTAGCATATCCTTTGTAGTTACTGTGTGCTAATTGTAGTCAAGATTGTGCCTCCCTTTCTCCTGCTAAAAAGTTCCTTACTCCATGTATAGTCCCATTGAGACCAAACTGACTACCTACTGAATAAGGGGCTTTGGACCATGAGTAAACTGAGCAGGATTTGGCCCAAGATAGCTAAGTATTTAAAACAATGTACACAACAACATACTGGGTAAGATCCTCACCTCAGCTCCAGTCCCTTTACATCAAGTAAAAGGGCTGGAGAAGCCTAAAGCCCTAAAAGCCCCATATCCAGCTGGAGAAGGAGGATTCCTCCAGTACAAGCAATGCAGATGACAGCTGTAAGGCTGCCTCTCAAGGAATCCCTCAGAGATTGTGGCATAGAGGGTGCATTGGGCTGGGAGCAGCATGTCCTGGATGGGGCCCCAGCATATAGGATTGTAAAGATTACAGGCAGTGCTGCGGCCCATAGAGAAATACAAGGGCTACTGTCTAAGAGCATGGCTACACTTGCAAATGTAGAGCGCTTGGAGTTAAACCAGCTTTCATAGAACACAGTAGGGAAAGTGCTGCAGTCTGTCCACACTGACAGCTGCAAGTGCACTGGTGTGGCCACATTTGTGGCACTTGCAGTGGCCACAGAGAGCAGTGCATTGTGGTAGCTATCCCAGCATGCAAGTGGCTGCAACGTGCTTTTCAAATGGGGTGGGTGGAGTGTGACAGGGAGTGTGTTGTGTGTATGTGGGGGGAGAGAGAATGGGTTTTGGGGGGGCTGAGAGCATGTCAGCATGCTGTCTTGTAAGTTCAGACAGCAGCAGATACCCCTCCCCACCCCCGCCTCTCTCTCACACACACAGCATTCCACATTAATGGTTTGCTTTGATATCTGCATTCCTGCAACAATTCCAAAACAATGACAAGACTGGCCACTTGCCTTAAGGGGATTATGGGACGTCTCTGGAGGCCAATCAGAGTGCAGTAATGCAACACCTCATTCACACTGATGCCCAGGCGTTTCACCCGAGGTGCACCAAGCGTTATGCTTCTCGCCGAGGTGGATTACCTGGAGTGCTCTAGCCACAGAGTCAGAGTGCTCTAAGCGCCTTGCCAATGTGGACGGGTCATGCGTTAGGGCTGCTTTAATGCACTCTAACTTGCAAGTGTAACCAAGCCCTAAGTTACAATAAGGGAGGAGGATCCTCAACGCCCCATCATCTCGGGCATTGGCACTCTCACTGAAGGACTGTCTGGATATGTGGACTCTCTACTCAGCCCCTATGCCACCAGCACTCCCAGCTATCTCCGTGACACCGCTGATTTCCTGAGGAAACTACAATGCATAGGTGACCTTCCAGAAAACACCATCCTAGCCACCATGGATGTAGAGGCTCTCTACACAAACATCCCACACACAGATGGAATATAAGCTGTCAGGAACAGTATCCCTGATGATGCCACAGCACAACTGGCTGCTGAGCTCTGTGCCTTTATCCTCACACACAACTATTTCAAATTTGATGACAATATATATCTCCAGATCAGTGGCACTGCTATGGGCACCCATATGGCCCCACAATATGCCAATATTTTTATGGCCGACCTGGAACAACGCTTCCTCAGCTCTTTTCCACTCACGCCCCTTCTCTACCTACGCTACATTGATGATATCTTCATCATCTGGACCCATGGGAGGGAGACTCTGGAAAAATTCCACCACAATTTCAACAGCTTCCACCCCACCATCAACCTCAGCCTGGACCAATCTACATGGGAGGTCCACTTCCTAGACACCACGGTGCAAATAAGTGATGGTCACATTAACACCACTCTATACCGAAAACCTACCGATCACTATGCCTACCTTCATGCCTCCAGCTTCCATCCAGGGCACATCACACGATCCATTGTCTACAGCCAAGCACTGAGGTACAACCGCATCTGCTCTAACCCCTCAGACAGAGACCAACACCTACAAAACCTCCACCAAGCATTCTCAAAATTACAATACCCGCATGAGGAAATAAGGAAACAGATCAACAGAGCCAGATGTGTACCCAGAAGCCTCCTACTGCAAGACAAACCCAAGAAAGAAACCAACAGGACTCCACTGGCCATCACATACAGTCCCCAGCTAAAACCCCTCCAATGCATCATCAGGGATCTACAACCCATCCTGGACAATGATCCCACACTTTCACAGGCCTTGGGTGGCAGGCCAGTCCTCGCCCACAGACAACCTGCCAACCTGAAACATATTCTCACCAGTAACTGCACACTGCACCATAGGAACTCTAGCTCAGGAACCAATCCATGCAACAAACCTCGATGCCAACTCTGCTCACATATCTACACCAGTGACACCATCACAGGACCTAACCAGATCAGCCACACCATCACCGGTTCATTCACCTGCACGTCCACCAATGTAATATACGCCATCATATGCCAGCAATGCCCCTCTGCTATGTACATCGGCCAAACTGGACAGTCTCTATGGAAAAGGATAAATGGACACAAATTAGATATTAGGAATGGCAATATACAAAAACCTGTAGGAGAACACTTCAACCTCCCTGGCCACACTATAGCAGACCTTAACGTGGCCATCCTGCAGCAAAAAAACTTCAGGACCAGACTTCAGAAACTGCTGAGCTTCAGTTCATCTGCAAATTTGACACCATCAGCTCAGGATTAAACAGACTGTAAATGGCTTGCCAACTACAAAACCAGTTTCTCCTCCCTTGGTTTTCACCTCAACTGCTAGAACAGGGCCTCATCCTCCCTGATTGAACTAACCTCGTTATCTCTAGCTTGCTTGCTTATATATACCTGCCCCTGGAAATTTTCACTACATGCATCTGACGAAGTGGGTATTCACCCACGAAAGCTCATGTTCCAAAATGTCTGTTAGTCTATAAAGTGCCACAGGATTCTTTGCTGCTTCTCCAGCCCTGGTGCAGCTCAGGTTCAGGAGGGCTCAAAAGGGGTTTAAAGCTACCATAGCTCCTCCCCGGTCCTTTGGCTTCAAGTTCTATGCTGCACCTATTAGCAGCACAGTACTGAATCTCACCCTCTGCATCCATAGGTCTGTTGTACCTTAAGACTGAAATGGTGTCTGCAGCATTTTCTAGCTATCTGTGAGGACTTTTTGAAAATAGAACCTGCAAGTAAACTTGGGCAGAGAAAGGTAATTCCATTTCTCAAAGGACGTTGATATTTTGAAATCTGGCTTAGTTTCCATTAGAAATGAAAACCAAACATTTTGAAGTTCTCTGCAAGAGGTAATGGAACTCTGGATCTGGGTTCCATCTGCCTGGCAGGCTGCCAATGAGCCACAGACTCTGGATGTCTGGGCTCCCCAGCAACCCACCAAGAGACCTTACAATGAGCCAGGTGGGCAAGCTGGTAGGAAACCAAGCAGATATCTCTAGGAACTTTGGGCAAAATTGAACCATCTCTGCAGAACTTTTCAATTTAACCAAATTGGAAAATCCCCATGAAATACTGCTCTGTGGGAATCTTTCCCACCAACCCTCCTCACAACCTCCACACAATATAGACACACATACACATAGGCTCCTTTAGCAAAATCTGTCAGTACGAGGAAACAGTTATGACAGAGAAGGAGTTAAAACCATGTTATTAAAATGAAATATTACAATTGTCTACAGCATCTTTGACCTTTCTGATTGGCTTCTGCTACTGATGACAGATTAGACTGCTCAAATGTTTGTCCAGGTGTCAGTTTCCACAAAATTGAAAAAATAATGGGTGCATCTATCTATTTAACCTTGGTTTCTAAGCATTTCTATGTAGGTATTTGCAAGGATAACAATGTACAGAAACCATCCCAAACAAATGAAGGTAAATCTTTGTCTGAAACATCCATTTCAGTGTGTTGTCAACAGCATGAGCGACATTAAGTACAATATTTTTGGCACAAAATACTTCCTGTTTCAATTTTTAATCCTTTTTAAACATTATTCTTCTTTAGTTAAACATCTGTTTTAGACTTATAAGAGCTGATTCTATAGTATTATATTCAATGCCTATTATACTCTGAAGTGGAAAAAGCTTCAGAGGGAACGTTAGAATAGCTATTATGACAGTAGCACTTTGTTATGGAGTAGCTTTTGTAAAAAAAATTAACTCTGGGGCTTTGACAGATAATTATGGACTCACATTACACTGCAGAATATTATATAAAAATTAGAATAAGTAAAGTGTCTTTCACATTTCAAACAAATGTCAACTATATTTGCTTCAGTTAATTGACTCTCTGATTTAATTTAAGCGAGTACTGTTCTCTTACACATAAATTGTGCACTCTTTTGGTTTCCCGTAATATTTGTATTGAAAAATTATTGCATATCTTGCTTTCATCTGTTATTTGGCTTTTGAGAATAAGTGTTTGGAAATGATAGAACATATTGTAGCTTGTTTGATTTTGTCAGCTAGCTGTGAAAAGAGCTTACATTATGATGCCTGAGGCTGAATCCATATTTCTCTTAACATGACTTTAAATTACTAAGAATTTCAAGATTAAGTTTACCAAATATAGAACACGTGAAATATGTTAGCAATTTTTCAAACACATCTTTTAGTGCATAAGATAAATATTTTTTCAAAATTATAATCAATTTGGTAGTAACCAAATGTTGTGTTTGATAAAGTGATTTGCTGCACCTCTCTCTATGGCTACTAAACTGGCTTAAACTTTCAAAAGTGACCAGGAGCCCAATTTGAGCCACCTTTAACAGGCCTGATTTGCAGAGGGTGGGTGCTCAGCACTTTCTGAAAATCAGACCATTTTAAGGAGTCTTGAGTTGGACCACACCAAAAATGGAGACACCTAAATTGACTAGTCACTTTTGAAAATTAAAGCCTATGTGGCCATTCCAAAGCATGAAAACCCAGAGAAAGCTATCATACATCTAGTGTTCTGAGCACCTGTAGAAGACAATGGCAAGGGGTTTCTACAGCCTCATACAGAAGTAATATGGTAGAGATGGGAACCAGGAGAGAAATAGGTAGCTAATGCAAGGAAGTTATAAGGAGAACTCACGCTCAGGTCATTTCTACCTCACTGCCATGGTGGGAACAATCTATAGAGTGATGCCAGGTAAACGACAGGAGTGACCTCTTGGAACAGTCTCTGTGTCAAGGACAAAGAACTTGGTGTATGGTGTATTTTAGAACACGGGCTCTAGCATTTATTTTCCGTGTTAGGTACCTACTGGCCAGAATCTGGGTGCAACAATGCAGAAAGGTCTCTCTAGATGTTATTACAGGCTTTTGCTATATGCTAGTAGGCTTATATTCCCAGTTGGCATAATAACATCTCCATAGTCCTTCAGTGACATCCCAATATTTCGAGTTGGCTTCTTTCCAATTTCATTTCATATCGATGCCATTCGTACCCACTGCTGGTATAAAAATTTAAATCCCAACCGCAAATACTATATACTAACTGCACTTTACATTTTATTGGAGGAAAAGTGGAATTATTGAACAATGGAGTTCAATGTGAACAGGTGACATTTATTTATATTTCTTGTCATCCGTTCCAATTCACCCACTGCTACTTTCAAGTCACATTTACAAAAGAATAAAGAACATCACTATATTTCAGTCAACAGACATCATAGAATTTCACTGCCAAATCAAAAACCACACTTAAATATGCCCCTAGCAGAAAACAGAGATGAAGTGCGTAGCTTTTTATTTCTATATGAAGCTTGTTCATTGCAGCAGGTAGAGATAACAACAATTTCCCATTCAAAAACAGGATGGTGATAACGCTGCCCTAAAGAGCATCCATTGGTATTAAAATATAAAGAGTGACTATTGCACATATTCAGCTATTATTTTTCAAAAACCTTGTATGAAGGTTTTAGTTTTCTTTTGTTTTTTAACTAGATACCTGTTTATAGAAGTAACTGCAATGGTTTAGCGGGCAAAGAATACGCATATATATTATTCATAAATATTACATTCACATTTGGGGGACTGGCAATAGAATACAGAGCCTCTCGCCTAGGGATGCACTTACTGAATAATACCTTTGCTGAATACCATGACTAATGGTACCATTACAAATTAATTTGGGGTAATATTTGGCTATCTCCTGGAACCAGGTTCCCACTGTCAGGTCTTTCTTCCCCACCATCTCTTATCTTTGGCTCTCTTCTAGAAGTCCAGAGTAGCCTCTCAGCCATGTGCAACACCTCCGCCAACGTATTTGTTGGAAAGCCAGCTAGTCTCATCCTCTCCAATCTCTAGTCTTCTCACAAGCTAGTAACAAAATCTGTTGGCATAGAGGGCCCTATCCATAGAAGCAGCTTCAAGGATGTCGGCTACATGACCACACCCTCTTTCTGGAGCAGCCGTTCTGCTGATATTCAATATTTTTAATATTAAGACTGCCAAATTCCAACTTCAGCTGAATCTAAATACGCAGCCCTATAATCCACTGTCAGCCCTGCAGTGATCAGAAATAATTATTACTGTTTATACCTCGCGTATACCTTGTGTATTTTCTTGTCATCATCCAGGTCTTGATCCTAGCACAGGTGAGAGGTGTTGCATGTATAAGCACAACATTAAAAGTGATGAGCAGGAACAGGGACGCAGGGGAACATAATCCTATATTAAGGAGAGCACTGCTCCACAATCACCTACTCACTCCTGCCTAATAACAGATGAGGGGACCATATAGCAGAATGCGTCATGAGCAAGTTGGGGATTCAGCACCAGCCATTCTCTCTTCACAGAGGCCCATTCTATGCTCATGCCCAAACCTATTTACTTTGTGCACTTGCATGAAAGGGAGAAGACTTGAAACTTACCATTGCTCACAGTGGAGGTCTACACCTCACACTTAAATCTGATATGTGTCAAAACATTCGTATTTGTATTACATTATTGTCTAGAGGCCTCAATCCAGAGCCAGGCTCCCTTGTGCCAGATGCTGTACAGAGACATAGGATACATCTAACTCAGTGACTATCAGAAGGATTGAACTGGTTTCTTAAAAATACATCCAAAGGCTTGGAAGTAATATCAGTATTGCTAGGTTAGCTAACATTCATCCAGTTGAAACTTCAGTATTATGGATCCGGAGTCACTAGTGCACATTATACACAGACAAATTCCTGTCTGTAAATGTATGTAACCTCTTGACGTTTACAGACCATGGCCCTTTTAAAACTTCATCCCAAGGCAGAGGAAGTGATGGTTGTTCCAGAGGGATGGGAGTGAAGACATTGAGAGCAACAGGGGCATGTGAGTATCTGTAGCTCCAGAGAAGAGGGCCTACAGTGAGAAGTCCCTCATTTAGCAAAGCAGCCAAGAACCAGCCCAAAGCCTAGGAGGCACAGAGTGGCTGACCAGGGAAGCCCTAGGACTGGAGCCAGGAGTAACAACATGCCAGGGAGAAATTGTAACTTCACGTTGGATGTAACCCTGTTTTACTGCTCCATCATCTCCCCCTGTTGTTTTTCTCCATTCAGCCCTCTGTAAATAAATATTTTCCTGTCCTATATCCATTGTACTATTCCAGAGAGAGAGAGAGAGAGAAAGAAAGAGAGAGAGAGAGAGAGAGTGTGTGTGTGTGTGTGTGTGTGTGTGTGTTTATTTGTTTACTACAGGGGATTTGGAACAGGTGCCCCTGGGGTGGAAGAGAGTTTCCCTGCTGCTTTCCTGTGTATGCCTTTTCTTGGCCAAAGCTGCCTCCCAAAGCAGACTCCATCTTGCCCACATGCTCAGGGTCTAAATGTTCTCTATATTTGGGATGGGAAGGAATTTTCCCCCAGGTCAAATTGGCAGACACCCTGGGAGGGGATTCACCTTCCTCTGCAGAATGGGGCAGGGGTCACTTGGAGGTTTAAACAGGTGTAGATAGTGGATTCTCTGTAACTTAAGCCTTTAAATCATGATATGAGGACTTCAGTAACTCAGCCATAGCTTAGGAGTCCATTACAATAGTGGGTGGGTGAGGTTCTGTGACCTGCAATGTGCCAAAGGTCAGACTAAATGATCATAATGGTTCCTTCTAACCTTAAAGTCTGAGTCCAGAACATAAGCTAGATCTTGACCATTTCAAATGAAGCAGTGCTTGAATGACCTGTGGATGTGATGCACTATTCTGATCCATCAGTAATATACAACGTGCTCTAAAAAGTGTGACTCTTTTCATGTCAAAGAGTTAATGTTGTGATTTGTTGAAGCTTTATCAGGGAACACTAATCTCACGAACTTGACTTGTCAATCTAATAATGAACTTGACTTGTCAATCTAATAATGTTTTGTCTGCTGTTGCAAGGGGGGGGTGGAGCCAAAAGGCACAGCTGGAACGTGAAGCCTGACAAAAGCAGACAAGAACTCTCCAGTTGCTGCCACTGTCTGTTTGGTGTAAAGTTTTGGTTCATTAGACTTGAAATGTTTCATTAACAGAATGCTTTTGGTATGCAATAAACAAACTGTAAGTGCCCTTGCATGTAACAGAACTGTTAAAAAAGAGCATGGTTTATTCCTGTTTTTAAAATATTTAGAAAGTGAACAACAAAATTAAGTGATGCTCATATTTATATGAAGTAAACAAAAGAGTGATGTGATAACAAGCTCCTAAAAATATATGTTTTCATTTCTTGCTCTTACAGTGGCATGGTTTTGTTTGTGGAGCAAAAGTACAATTATCGCTATATTTTGGGTTCATTTTCTAAATGTTTAAAATATAGGAAAAATATATAAATAGCTGCTGGTGCTGGTGCTTGAAGTGCTTAAAGTTAATTTAGGCCCAACCCTCTTTATTCATTTCATCTGAACTAATTTTTGCCTACCCCTAGCTGAGGCAGTATATAGAGGCCAAAGTCTGTAGCTGTCATTCTGACAAAATTCTCACTGAAGGCCGTTTTTGCAGTACATGTACATAAACATGGATTTATACAAACCAAACTGAAGACAATGTGAGTTTTTCCAGAGTAAGGACTGGCGGTTTTGTAGGAGCAAACCAATTCAGATTAAATAAATAAATTCAACCTGAATCTTAACCCAGAACTCAAACAGTGTCTTATTAGAGGTTAGAGAAAATTTGTTTAACTGTCCCCAGGGCATTTTATTAGCTCATAAGTTGGCATATTTCTGCACAAGTTAAGCATCAGTTCAGGGCACTGAAGAAGTGAAAAATATCATAAGACCTGCTGTTGTTTCTAGTCCTGGAAGCACTGAAGCTCTGATGTGAAAACCTATTTTCCCACCATTTTAGGCTACATTTTGTAGTGGAAAAGATTCAGTTTATCATCCAAACTTGGGTTATTATCTACACTGGCTTTGGAAGTTTGTCCCTCAAGTGTTTCAGTCTTCCTTGTGTCTTTTTAATGAAATGACACATTTTAAGATGGCTAGCACCTTAACCTTCAGAGACCAGGGTTCAATTCCCCGCACCATCAAACACATTCTGTGTTCCTTTGGGCAAGTCACTTAGTCTCTCTGTTCCTCAGTTTCCCAGCTGTAAAATGGTGTTAATAGCACTTCCCTACCTCACAGAGGGAATACATTCAAGACTGGGACATGCTCAGATATTAAGTAAAGGGGGTCAAGTAACTAAAGGTGGTGAAAAATTTTGGATGAATCCTTTATTTGATGAAAAATACAGTTCTGGTCAACAAAAACAATTTACAAATTCAGCAAATAGTTTCAGCCAAAAAAGTGATTTTTTTTAAAGCCAAAAGATTGTTTCTATATTTGCAAAGTGAAACATTTCAACTTTTCATTTTGAAATGCTTTGTTTTGAAATTTAACTGGATGTATTTAAAAATAATTTTTAAAAGGATAAAAATACCTGGAATCTAAACAAGAAAAAAACATTTCATTTTGGGTTGAACAAAATGTTTTGTTTGACACCTCCTGCTCCCCAATACATTTTTTTTGTTTCAGTGAGAAAAACCAAACAATTTTTGTTTTCATTTGAATCAAAATTATATATATTTTTTATTTTTTCAATTTGACCACTGAAAAAAATGGAAAAAGTTAAATGATTTCCTCAGCTAACCATATAAGTAGATCTTGGACAAATCCTGCCACTCTTATAGCTCAGCTGAGCTCCCAGTTTCTTCAATGATAATTTTGGGTGCAGAATCAAGTCCCCTATTAGTAACTTTTTTTTGCAGTACATAAACTTGGATTTTAGCAAATCAAAACCCATGAGGCAATTTTTGCCCTCACACTACTTCAGAGGAACCTGCACGTGCATTGCTGAGGATAGAATTTGATCCTAAATTTTTACTAGATTAACAACAGCACTTTATTTGCATATCTCGTGTGATTATTAAATGTAACTCAGAATAAGCTGTTTGATTTTCTTTCATCATGGGCCAGACATTAGGCTTTGAAAGGAATTTTTTTAAACTCCAAAAATATAAAGGCACATGGCAATCAAAAGTTACAGCTCTAGCTTAAATAAGTCAGACATAGATGTATTTATGACTAATATTCTGTGAGTATCCTAGCTTCGGACACTTTAAAGCTTGAATCTCTTCCTCTGGAAAGATACAGATATATCAGTATTTACAAATGCATGTGGACTCATTTTTAGGCAAAGTCCAGTCCCTTTAGCCTTTTTTCTTTAAAAAGCCAACATAACAAGCCACACCAGGCCGTCAGCGCCTGAAGCAAGTAAAAGCAATTCCTTTATGAACTCCCCGCCAGATATTTGCTTTGCCAGGCTCTTGGAAATAAAAAAAGCTGCCAGTGAATAACTTAAGCAGTGTGTCCCAGTGAAAAGCATCACACATGAAAGAGAGAAAGAAATGAACTCAATGTTGTTTTTTCCTGATGAAAAAGCAGATTGGATCTTAGGGCTTTTTAAAAACCAGAGCACAGGTGATCATCATTTGTTCTGTCAAAAGCATTTTCAATGACATGACTGGAACAATGCAACTGTGATTGCAAAGATCAGCATGGATTGAAAGATACTCACAGTATTTATCAAAAGGATATTTATAGTGCTGCTCATGAAGTTCACTCTTCTAAACTGACATACAAATACCAGGACAGATTCGAAATCAGTGACTCTCTGCTGGGTTCTGAATTTGCCATGCTAATTAGCACCGCCTAGGGCTCTCACGAATGGAGGCTGAACAAGCTGGTTCAAAAGTTATCATAATGAAGTCAAATCCAAATGCTGAAAAGGCAAATTGAGATAGTTATCATTGTGAACCTGGATGTGAAGCACCACAGATTTTGGAGGGCAGCCATATCTTTGATCTTGCACAAATTGTTAGCAATCAACAACCTTGCCTCTCAATAGCTCAGAGGATTACATGTTTTACAGCTATTTTCAGGTTGAACAGAAGATGATTTATAGTTAAAATGACAAAGACGACCTTTCCAAAACTTCATGTAACCAGCTAAGGAAAAAAAAAAAAGATTTAACAGAATTTAAAGAAATTCTCATGGCAGCCAATTCACAACTTGTGACAGTCTTTCATATTTTACAAATTTTTTATTCTGGCAGAAAAGCTCAAGCATCCAAGCATAGGAATGAGCCTACCTGATGCTAAGCAACAAGACCAGCTTCTGGGAAAATGGATGGAAACAGCCATCTTGGTGCCTTCCTTATCTATGCAGACATTGACTAGTGCAGGGATTGTGTGATGTGGCAACATGCTACTGAAGAAACCAGGAGTTCAAGGGAAGAAGAATATCCTAATGGTAAACTCATTCTCTAAAGCCTAACGTGGAGAGCAGGAGGGGAAAACAGATGCAGGGCACACACTGAAGAGTTAGTTCTACCCATTATTGATTCACTATCAGGACACCTGCCTAGCCTCAAACTAGGCCAAAGTGGGACTTAGGGCTTGTCTTCACTGCAAAATTCACTTGAATTATAGCTCAAGCATTGCCCCTAACTCAAGTCCTGTCAGCACACAAAATCCCTTAACTCCAGTGGTGCTTTTAACACAGGTTGGCTGGCCTGTCAGAGGGTACAGGCTACAGCTCAAATTAACACAACTTGTCAGCTACTAACATAACCACTCTGTGGTGGGCATGCAGGCTAGCTCAACTTGAGTGCTGCTAGTCCTCCAAAGCCTTCCCACAATTCCCCTCATGTACCCAGAAAGAACACACAAATTATCCCACAATTCAGTGGGAAACAAAGAACAGAGTGGTTGAACTTCCTGGAGTGCAAAGAACCATGAGATATCTTAGTGCCATACATGACTGAGTACAATGCCAGTGCTGACACAACCACTCAAGTACTATTTTGCAGTGTGGCTACTCTCCCTCAAGATGGACTAATGCAAGAGGAGTAGCAAGATAAATCTGCAGTGAAGACAAACCCTTCAGGGCTGCATAGACCTTGTGCTGGCCTTCTTCATGGGTTGAATTTCACCCACAGTGAATGAAAATGTTTCTGAAATATATTAGCATATTTTCTCCCAGAAAAGGCCAAGTTATAGGTCATTACTATGATGGGCTGGGCCACAGAAGCCCCCTTGGGACTGCCACCTGATGTGCTGAGACTACCTCTGAGCCCGCTTTCCTTGCCAGCTTGGAACTTCAGTACCCTGTCTTGTTGAGCCAGATACACAAGCCCAGGGGTCGGCAACCTTTCAGAAGTGGGGTTCTGAGTCTTCATTTATTCACTCTAATTTGAAGTTTCATGTGCCAGTAACACATTGTAAAGTTTTTAGCAGGTCTCTTTCTATAAGTCTATAATATATAACTAAACTATTGTTGTATGTAAAGTAAATAAAGTTTTTAAAATGTTTAAGAAGCTTCATTTAAAATTAAATTAAAATGCAGAGCCCCCCAGACTGGTGGCCCCCCGGGCAGTGTGAGTGCCACTGAAAATCAGCTCATGCGCTGTCTTCAGCACGCGTGCCATAGGTTGCCTACCCCTGCGCTAGCTTGCTGAAAACACAGACCCAGGTCTGAACCACATCCCTCAAAAGCCACAGGCTTACTGAAAACAGCTTAAAAATGCTTCTGTCTCTAGCTCCCAGATATCCCAGTTCCCAATGGGATCCAAACTCCAAATAAATCCTTTTTACTCTGTATAAAGCTTATATAGAGTAAAATCATAAATTGCCTGCCCTCTATAACACTGATAGAGAGATATGCACAGCTGTTTGCTCCCCCAGGTATTAATACTTGCTCTGGGTTAATTAATAAGCAAAAAGTCATTTTATTAAATATAAAAAGCAGGATTTAAGTGGTTCCAAGTAATAATAGACAGAACAAAGTAAATTACCAAGCAAAGTAAAACAAAAACACGTAAATCTAAGCCTAATACAGTAGGAAACTAATTACAGATGAAATCTCACCCTCAGAGATGTTCCAATAAGCTTCTTTCACAGACTAGATTCCTTTCTATTCTGGGCCCAATCTTTTTTCCCTGGTACAGTCCATGTTCCAGCGCAGGTGGAAGCTAGGGGATTTCTCATGACTGCAGCCCCCCTTTGTTCTGTTCCATCCCCTTATATATCTTTTGCACAAGGCAGGAATCCTTTGTCCCTCTCTGGGTTCCCACCTCTCCTTCTAAATGGAAAAGCACCAGGTTAAAGATGGATTCCAGTTCAGGTGACATGATCACATGTCACTGTAAGAATTCATTACCCACTTGCCAGCACACACATATTCAGAAAGACGTACAAGTAAACAGAGCCATTTACAACCAATTGTCTTGGTGAATGGGAGCCATCAAGATTCCAAGCCACCATTAATGGCCCACACTTTGCATAATTACAATAGGACCTCAGACTTATATTTCATATTTCTAGTTTCAGATACAAGAACAATACATTTATACAAATTGGATGACCACATTCAATAGATTATAAGCTTTATAATGATACCTTACAAGAGACCTTTTGCATGAAGCATATTCCAGTTACATTATATTCAAAATCATTAGCATATTTTCATAAAATCATATAGAGTGCAACGTCACAATTACTATAGTAGACAATAATGGGATAGGACATTATTCCCTGGCTCACATTTAAGATCAAGCCCTTCTTCCCTTATTCACTGGGACTACTCTCACAAGTAAAATGAGCAGAAAACTAAGGTAGCCACTATAACATAAAACTTTGGAGTATGTTAATTTTATTTTAAAGACACACTGTATAAAATTCCAATGATTTTTTTAATAAGTGATCACATTAGGACATGATCTGGAGTTCATACCCCATAAAATGAGAAATCAGTCACTAGCTATATTACCTTTTCTTGGTTATAATCCACTTGATGTAAGACTGGGAAAGCAGAATACCTGAAGTGTCCTGCTGCTGCCTTTCTCTAAGCAAAGTCCTCTATTGTACTCCTGGATGTGGAAGGCCTTTTCATACTTCAGTCCCAGTTTTAGGGACATCTTTATATATTTTTTTCTGATCCATGACAGAAAAGGATAAACCTATTTGGATAAAATTACTGTCTATAACCTTTAGTAAAAGCCTGTTGTTCTCATGACATTTCATCACAGTTTTGGAGGCTCAAGAGATTCAGGTAAGATTCAGTGAGCCATCTCTCTGAAGGACACTGGAGTTCAGAAAGGTGGATTTAAAACAACTCAGAGAAAGAGTAGGCAAGGTCCCATGGAAAGACCAATGTGGAAGAAAAGGAGTTGAAGGGGGCTGGCAATTCCTAAAAGATATAATACTAGAAGCTCAACATCAAGCTATTCCAATGTAGAGGAAAAATAAGAAGAGCCACAGGAGGTCAATGTGGCTGCTCAAAGAGTTTTGTAGCTATCTAAAAATGCAAAGAAATCTATACTGGAAATGGAAGGAGGGGCATGTCACCAGGGAAGTATACATGGGAATAGCATGAGCGTGTAGGGACAAAATCAGGAAAGCCAAGGCAAAGAATGAGTTACAGCTGGAAAGAAATATTAGAGATAACAAGAAGAGGTCCTTCAAATATGTCAGACAAAAAAGAAAGATCAAGGATGGCATGGGTCTGCTGCTCAATGAAGAAAATGAGGTGGTAATGGAAGATGATATGAAGGCAGAGCAGCTCAGTGCCTACTTTGCTTCAGTCGTCTCACAAAAAATAACAATGACAAGATGACTAGCAAAGTTACCATAGACAATAAAGAGGAAGGGATGCAGACTGAGATGAGTAAAGAGCACTTCAGAGATCTTCTGTCCAATTTGAATGAATTAGTACTGTGGGTACTGAAGGAATTAGTTGATGAAATCTTGGAGACACTGGCAACAATATTTACAAACTCATGGATGACAGAAGATGTCCCAGAGTACTGGAGGAGAGCTAATGTAGTTTTTGTCTACATTAAGGGGGGAGAGCGATCTAAGTTATGTGATTTCAGCTACATGAATAACATAGCTGAAGTCAACGTACTAAGATCTACTTACCACGGGGTCCTCACTACGTAATGTCGATGGGAGACGCTCTTCTGTTGACTCCCCTTGAGCGTCTCATTCAGGTGGAGTACAGGAGTCGACGGGAGAGTGATCTGCAGTCGATTTAGTGAGTTTTCACTAGAGTGTAGACAAGCCCCTAGTGCCCATCTTTAAAAAGCGGGGGAAGGAAGAGCTGGGGAACTATACATCAGTAAGCCTGACTGATACCTGGGAAGCTAATAGAGCAATGTATAAAACATTCAATTTGTGAATAAGTGGAGGATGAAGGGGTAATCCCTAGCAATCAGCATGGATTTATCAAGAACAAATCATGCCAAACTAGCTTGATTTCCTTCTTTGACAGGGTAACTGATTTGGTGGATACAGGGAAATGCAGTGGACATAATATACCTGTATTTCAGCAAGGCTTTTGCACAGTCCCACATGACATTCTGATAAGTAAGCTGGAGAAATGTGGGCTCAACAGAACTACCATTAAGTGGTACATAGTTGGTTAAACAACCGCAAACAAAGAGTAACTATTAATGGAATGATGTCAGATTGGAGGGAGTTCTCAAGTGGGGTTCGACAGGGATCTGTTCTGGATCCATTAATGACTTGGACGTAGGAATAGAGAACATACTGATCAAATATGACACAAAGCTAGAGGGGGTTGCCAATACTTGGGAGAAGAAAGCCAAAATTTAGAGGGATCTTGATAAATTGGAGAACTGGGTTATAGACAACAAAATGAAAATTCAACAAAGACAAATGCAAGGTTCCACAATTAGGGAAGAAAAACCAAATGCACCAATACAGAATTTGGGATAGCTTGGCAGCAGCACTGCTGAGAAGGATCTGGGAGTTATGGTGGATCACAACCTCAACATGAGTCAGCAATGTGATGTTGTTGCAAAAAAAGCAAATGTAATTTTAGGTTGCATTAACAGAGGCATAGCATTCAAGCCATGGGAGGTGACAGTACCGCTCTGGTAGATGCTAGTTAGGCCTCAACTGGAGCACTATGTCCAATTTTGGTTACCAATGTATAGAAGAGATGTAGAGAAGCTTGAAAGGATCCAGAGCTTAGTGACAAAGATGATCAAAGGGATGGAATGCAAGCCATATGATAAAGGTTGAAGAAACTGGGTATATTTAGTTAGGAAAAGAGGATATTAAGGGGGAATATGATAGTGGTCTTCAGATACTCGAAAGGTTGCCATAAAAAAAATGGAGAAAAGTTGATCTCTTTTGTCACAAAGGGCAGGACAATAGGCAATGTGTTCAAACTACAACATAGCAGATTTAGTTTAAATCTCAGGGAAAACTTCCTAACTGTAAGAACAGTAGGACAATGGAACAGACTACCTCGGGAGGTTTTGCAAACTTCTTCACTGGAGATTTTCAAAAGAAGGCTGGATAGCCACCTGTCGTGGATGGTTTGACACAACAAATCCTGCATCTTGGCAGGGGGTTAGATTAGATGACCCTTGTGGTTCCTTCTAACCCTATGATTCTATCTGAAAATATGAGTGTTTTTGAGGATCTGCTATTATAAATCTTCCTGTTGAGTGGAGTATGTGCCAGGTACATTTCTGGAGAAATCTCACACAGGAGAATGATTTGATCAGCATCCCAATCGGATACAGCACACTCGGTGTGTTTAAGCTGGGGAGCTAATGGATGGAGGATACTATATTTGGTCAACAAAAAATTTACATACTTTTTCCTGGTCTACAAGAACTACTCTCACATTGATTTTTTCTCATTAGGGTCCTGTGCAGAAGTTTGGCCAATGCAGCCAAAACACTTATTGGATCATTCTCTGGTAATAATAGATATGGCTTTTTCTGATAATGTACAGGCTAATCATAAAAAAAAGATAACCTTGAAACAAAAGCTTTTTACAAAATACAGATTTTTATCAACTCTGTCATAGTTGAGGTTAAATATTTTATGGAGCTAAATAAAAACCTCAGACTTCTCCACTTTCACATTACAGGATGCAGTAAAAGCCTCTTTTAAGAGCCTGAGTCTGTAAGATGCTGAATGTCTCCCGCGAGGTGCTGATACTCTTAGTCTCGCAGTGACTTCTCCAGTAAGAAGCAAGAGCACTCAGCACCTTGTTGGATCAGGCCCTTAAGAGGCTAGATAATTTGGCAGACTGCTTCAATATGGAAAGTGCTACACAAATAATATAATATTTCAAAAGCGAGATTATTATTCCATTAGAGAAAAAGGCTCTGCTGAGGACCCACTGATGTTCAATTTCCCGAGGAAACTTAGGCCCAAATTCAGCAAAGGCACTTAAACCAGTGCTTAAATATAAGCATAAACTTAAGACCATCACTACTCAGCAAAGCACTTAAGCACATGCTTAAATTCCATTGACATCTGTGGGATTTAAACACAAGATGAAATGCTTTGTTGAATCAGAGCCTTGAATATCTCAGGCCAAAACGGCATTGAAACCATGTAGCACTAAGCCATGCAAATGGCATAATTGAGCTAGTAAGCTCATTCCATGGCAGTTAAACAAGGAAGACTCATGGCAGATCATTCTAGTAACTAAGAAAGTGGCTGAACTATTTAACGGAGATGCAATTGAGACTAATATCTCCACAACTCATTCCCTGCAATTTTTTAAGTGCCCTTTTGAAAATTAAAGCTCTGGGGCAGGGGCACAAAACCATTATCTCTCTTGCAGACATTGAGAGAATTATCTAATAATGGGAGAAATCTATTAGACTTGGTGGAAGCAAGAACTAGCTGAATTAAATCAAGTGATAATGATAAATTCAGTTCTCTAATTATAGGTCACCCCAATAGCACATGGAATTTTACAGGGTGTTTCCTGGCAGCTTTTTCCTATGTCTTGTTGGAAGTATTCAGTCATATCCTTAATTCAATCACTCCTCTGGTACTCATGCATTATTACCTTAATTTTTAGTAAGGGTGGGATCCTTTGAGGTAGTGATAATATTCCTCCATATCTAATGAACACAGGTACAGATATAAGTTACTTTTTATAACTACCGACAGTAAGAGGCAGGCCTGCTGACAGCAATTTCGGGCCCCCTGGCCAGGACTGTCCCTAGGGGGAGCCGGGCCCAGGGCAGAAGTGATGACTCCATCACTTCTGGGGCTTACCATGCTGTCCAATCACGCCAGCCCATGGGGCCCCCCAAAGTGGGGGCCTGGAGTGGTCACGCATGTCTAGGAGCCCTGCAGCCTGCACGGGCAATTTAAAAGGCACCGGCGCTCCCAGCCACTGCTACTGGGGTAGTGGCAGCAGCTGGGGGGGCCCCCGAGCCCTTTTAAATCACCCAGGGCCTTGGGCAGTTGCCCCCTTTGCCCTATCCCCATTGGCAGGCCTGCTAAGAGGGTGCACTCCCCCACACTGATTGGTGCTCCAATCACTATACATAATGTACAATGAATCAGAGAAACTTCTGGTAGGTGTTAGAACATTCTCCATATCTTCAAAGATTCGTCCATTACCTGTTTCCATTCTTCAACAGCAGGGGTTATGCCTGCAATCCCTACTCAGGTAAAACTCCTCCTATCATCTGTAGGAATTCTGGTACATATGGACTGAAGGATTGGGACATAAAATAATATGTGGAGGGACAGGATCAGAAGATTGGTGATATGAGGTACTACCTTTCACGGTTAAGTTACAAATTCAGATACAAGCAATGCATATATGTTATGTGAAGAGTTGAGAATACAGAGCAGGGCTCAATAATATTTAACTGATGTTAAATGCTACCGCCAGGAGCTCCAAAATCCTATTGTTGCAATTATTGATTCTCTGTCTCCATGCGGCAGACCTCAGTACATTGTGTACTGAAGAAATGTTCTGGTAATGACATCTTGAAATATTTCAAAGTAACTGGGGAAACTAAGAAATGGGTATGACTCAGCACAAATTTGCATGAAAATCATTGCAAACCTCTAAATAAACTTAAAGGAAGCACCAGAGTGATAAAAGGATCCAAAAAAGGTTAAAATGAATGCTGAGGGTCAAATTTCCAGTCAACCTCATGTTGCTCTTTGCCCACTTTTGCATGCCCAATTGATGGCACCCACTTATTTCAGACCAAACCCTGCCCCAGCCTCCCTCCCTGGGTGCAGGGATCCTCACCAACAGGTGAACTAGTGCAATTCTGCAGCACTGGGGCTACAGATTTGGTGTTCGAGATATAGTAGAAGCCACAAGGCAGCTTTGCTACCATTCTCAGGCCTTTGAAAGCAGGATTCAGCCTCTCACCCCCAACTCCTAGTGCACAATTCTGGTACCTGGTGCTGTGCATTCGGGAATGGATTTAACCTTTTGTGCAGCTGAAAGCTTTTTTGCACCTACAGAACAGGAGTTCAGTGACCAGCTACTCCAATTTGAACATTCAAGTGGATATTGCATGGACAAAGAATTCGCACCCAGTTTATGGATGCAAATAGTTGTGCATACAGAGTTTGGACAGCTAAAAATGTGGTCCCTACAAGTCACATTTCTTTTTACATAATATGCTTTTTAGTTTGAAAAAAATTACATATTGTATAATATTACATTCCTTTCTTACAGTGAGGGAGATTTAGTAAGCATCCTTGAACATAACTATACAGCATATCTGAGAATTGTAGGAAAGATAAAACTGAACCTTTAACAGAAACCTTTTCCATTTAACCAGAAAGGAAACAGTATAAACTCCACATTTCCACACTCACACATTACTGTAGACATAAAAATATTCCCAGGGGATTACGCAGTCAGAAATCACTTACTCAGGGGGATATGAATGATGACTTCAATAGAAGATGGACATAAATTTTAATTAGTTGGTTATTTGATCTTATGTTGTTAGTGATGGTGGATCTCAAAAGGGAATTAACTATGCTTAACACTGAAATTGCTTAGAACCAAAACACACTGCAAGGTAAGTTAGATTCCACTAAATTAAAGAAATTTAGGACCAATTGAAGAAACAATAAAATAAACACAGCAATTACATTTAACCAAACAAAAAATGCAGGAGAGATCAGATTGACTACAGGGATAACCAAGTTTATCCCTGGCTCAATCAGACCTGCTGTGCATTGTCAAGCAGAACAGTGAGAAATTTCAGTGTTTTCTGGAACACTTTCTAATGATAAGGCAATTTAGGAAGAGAAAAAGGTCGCCTGGACCATGTTGGCTGCAGATTTTTGTTTTAGTTTCCTACTTATTCACCTCATATACCACAAATAAATAATGGTGTCTCTTGCATCTATTTGCACACTTTATTTCACTTCTTTTCCCAAGTAATTTCTTCCAATATATATGTTACAGCTGTTTCACACAATGGCTAAGCACTCATAGTTAACAGACCAAATCCTGCCCTTTTATCCCTGTGCAAATCAATAGGGTTACCTGCATGTAGCTGAAGGCAGAATTAGGTCATATATCTACCAAGTTTTTAAATCCCCTGCCAGTATGAAAAGAAATCTTTATCAGTTCTATCAATATCATTCATTGTTTTGAGATTGATTCTCCTCTTACTCCTGATTTACATCTTTTCTACATCGTGCCACTGAATTTCAGGTAATTATACTAGCATTATGTGATGTGAGATGAGAATTAGACCTTTCAAAAATATCCATGACACTGCACATCACAGCCAAAACCATGTTCTAAAACAATCCTTATACAAGTTCACATGATTATTTTTACACTTTAGGTAAACAAATGTTTAACAAGGAAAATCCAAAAAAGCAGTATGAACAATTGGCAAGTAATGAAGACCTTCAAAGTATGATTAATTATACAGAATAACTAAGGATTTACTTTGAAATTTGGAGATAGTCAAATCAGCAGGTGCAGTTAATATGTATTCTATGGGATTAAGGGAATTAATTAATCATCCTACTGAACCACTGACAAATGTGTCATAGGAGGACAGGCATGGACATAGACTATTTACCTTACCTGACACTTAGATCACGCCCATCCTTTCTCTAAACTTCTTCCCTGGTTTTCTCTTGCCTTCCATAGCAAATGGAATCACGTACACATTCTAGCTCATGTAGACCTTTCTGCTTACATCCTTTTCCCCTTCACTCTCCCCAAGTAGCAAGACCATCCAGCCCCCTTTAGAACCTTCTCCCATGCCCACTGCATAGCCATGCCTAGAACCTGCTCCCTGACCTGCACCACCATCCCTCCATCCTCCTACTTCAAGTTCCTCTTTCAAATACATTTTTACCATAGGACCTAAAAAGGCTAGTCCTCCTCTCAAATACATGTGAACAAAATAGAGTCTATATAATCCAGAGAGGCAGGGTGGGGGGACCTGTGAAAAACAATCATAAAACTAATGAGTCATACTAAATTCCACTGTTCAATCACTTAATTTTTTTATCACATCCCCTCTCCCATCTTTCAGCAGTGTACTTGCTGACTTAGGTCCTGATCCTGCAAATACAAACACTTTAAGTCAGTGGGATGATGTACCTGCTTGAAGTTTGCATATGTGTTTGCAGGACTGGAGTCTTGCAGTGCAAACTCTTGAGGGCAGGGATGTTGTCTTTATAAAATTCTGCAAAGAAGCTAATACATTGTTGGCACTACATGTACACACACACATATGCTTATATAAATAAATTAGTAGTAATGATCATTAATAACAGTGGAGAACTAGAAATGCATTAGAGGAAAACAAAATGTGCTACCAATCTCCACTTAAAATAATTGAGATATAACCTGGCTATTATAGTTTAGAATGTAAAACTTCAATCCCTAATAAAATAATAGAACAAATGTTAAGAGAAAAAAAAATCTGAGAGCATATGGAGGATAATAGAAACATTATAAATAAATAAAGAGCATGAGTTTATACAAGACAAAGTTTTAAAAAGAATACACCATGCCAAATGAACTTGATTGCTAGTTTTGGTCAAATTAATGAATGATCATATTTTAAATCTATATTGCTCAGAGCCTTTCATCTTGAAAGAGTCCAAAGATCTTCACCAATTCACACAGAAAGCACCAACAAGGGGCATTTATAGCTGGCCTGGAAATTATCCAACTGTCTCACAGCACGTGACATAAAAGTGGAATGGAAAGAGGTAAATTTTAGAAAAAGGATAGCAAGGAAAACTACTCCTTTGGCAAAAATTGCCATGACGTCGTTAGGGCAAGATTTTCAAAGAAAGGTACATACACAATAGTATGTGTGCCTAACTTTGAATAATCAAGCCCTTAATATTCATGCTGGCCAGTTAGGACCTGAGTTTTTAAGGTCTCATCCAAAAGATAATCTTTCTATGAAAATGGTAGAAGTCATATCATCACTTGAGACATTGAAAACTGGATGAGGCATTGAAGAACGTACTTGAGATATAATCTTCTACTGGCAGTGAAATAGATGAGATGGTCCAACAGATTTTTCCATCTCTAATTATTATGTTGTAGTTGTAATTGAACTTGTGTCATTTGCCTGAAGAGAAGAAGATATCACACACACACACACACACACTGCTCCAGAGAGAGGAGAAGGATACAGTATTTCAATGGATACAATATTTCAGCTACTATTATTCCTATTGAGTTCCTCTCAGATTAGTGTTGTCAGGAAAGGTTTTTCATTTGTATTCCCACTTCTTCAGTAATATTGTGGTATTAAATTTATCCTACAAAAGGTATTTGTTTAAGACATTTCTTTTCCACTGTTACTCAGACAATGAGTGTATGCACAGAGTTTCTAGAAGTCTGCACCAAAAACAACTTTTAAGCCCAGAATCACATTTCCTCCTCCATCCTGCCTTAATTCCTCTATTGAAACTTTTTGCTGACTAGCTGAAAGGGCCGTTCACTCACTTTGCAAAACCCAATATGTGATTTATTCCCACATTTCAAAGGAAGAATGGGAAGCTTTTAAATCTCTACAAAGGAACCAAGAAATAGTGATCAAGCTCAGCTGACAAGAGGACAGATGTAGGAGTGATGAGAGAATTCTGAAAGACTCCTTAAAATTTGGATCAGTGAAGACAAGTGTTATCAAGGAACAGAAGTTTTATTCTCCCCAGAGCAGCACTATTTGTCTGAACATAAATGTGACAACGTTTCTATTGCCTTTTAGTGATCAAAAAGCACATAAAAATTCCAGACCAGAGGGAGGCGGTAGAGAGAGGCAAACACTACAATGGGAGGCTGTCCAAATTTTAACATTACAACACCCACATCCAAAACGTCTAAACAACAAATGGAATCTCAAACCATCCCAATTCCTTTATTATGCAGATTTCCTTTGCAGTTTCCAGTTCTAGAATTCTTTACCAACTCCCTGTACATATTACTACTTGCGCCACAAGCCTGTCTATGTTTTCTTCTAGTACTGTAATGTCTATGTTATGGTACACTCGCCATTAGAGAATCCCCTTGCATCAGGATATGTTGCAGGAATTGGCATCTCTTGCACTACTGTGTGTAATTCAGTCATCTGGATGAGAAGAGTCTAAGACTAACTCCTTTCAAGGCAACAATAGCCCAAACTATTAGTAAGAGTCTCTTATTAAATCTATCCTTCCCTGTGTTCCATCTTGAATCTCTTTCTTCTGCCGCTCCAGAGTCTTCTCCCTTAGCCCTGATGCCTCCCAGTCTTGCCTTCTGGCTGAGAAGCAACAAATTAGATACATCTATTGCACCTGTAATGTAATTAATTGATTACTAACCCCTTTCCAACCCACGATGGGGTTTCACCTCACCGCAATCTATATTGTTACAACAATTTCTCATACAAACCTTCTAAATTCTTGCAGAATGATTTTCTAATTGCACTGTCAAAATATGAAATACACAGAGGGATTCTCTGTTATCTTCTTTATTAGCAATCTTGAGACACATTTTAGTTCTTCACACTTTTGAAGACGAATTTCATTATGCAAGGTTCTTCATTATACACTATTGAGCCCTATCTTGCCATAGAATTTTAAGCAGAATCTTCACCAATTTCACGGAAGAGTTCCATTTAGATGCACTTACAAACTGAGGGCATGACATGGCCCACTGAGATGTAACCCCTGATCTTGCAATCTGAGTAGTGCAGGTGGACTCCTGTGGATGTGCCAGGTCTCACTGACTTCATTAGGACTCTGTGCAGGTACAAGATCCTGCAGATCAGAATGCAGGATCAGGGCCAAAACAGACAGGTATAGGGCCCAACACTTTAGATCTAACTCATCATTACCCTACTCTTGCATAATCATTTACACGAGTGCAACATGGGTGTAAAACACTACCAACAATCATTGTTACCTAACCTGGGAGATATGGGTATGGTCCTGGTGCAGAAATGGTTGAGAACCTGATGGGTACATATACACTGCAGCTAGGAGGTATAATTCCCAGCTTGGCAACACAGAAATGAACTAGCTTTGATCAAGCTAATATGATAAAAAGAGCTGTGTGGCCACAATGGCTCGGGCAGGGTTTGAGGTAGCTGCTTTAGTATGTACCTAGGATCTTGGACCTAAGCTCAACGCGAGCTGGGAATTTGTCCTCCCAGCTGCAGTGCAGATGTATCCATCAATTCTCAACCTCTTCTATTCCAGGAACATCTCTAGGACAGCAGAAAGGTCATGACTCCCAGAGCAGGGCAAGAGTAAATTAGCATTGGGCATAATGATGGCTAAGTAGTAGGTATGGAAGTATTCTCAGTAACGAGTTTTTTCCAGACTATGGGCTCATCAACAGTCTTACTTTGTAATGAGCCAAAAAATAATTTATAGGGTGTTCTACTTCAGCTAAAAAAAGTCTGTTCTTCAGGCACTGGCATTTTCTGCTATAAACATTTTCTGCAGACACTGAGCTTACAATTTGTTTACCTGAGGCTTGGGAAAATATAGATAAATATTTCCATAAGTTTTTGAGTTATGTTTACATATACTGTAGAACTGGAAGCAGTTGTTGTCAATACATTTGTGCTATATTTGCCCATGGAAAGTATTAGTTGATCTACTTATTTTAAAAGTAATTTACATCCATTATTTTTAGTAACGAACAAATGGCATTGCTCTCCACCAGAAGCTGGCCAGGTTTAGGAAAATCACGTAACATGAAGATATGGCCAGCTTTCTTTTGTACTAAAATAAGCTAACCCTACAACAAATAGTTGTTCTACACAATGTCAAAATACAGAAGTTCTCTGTTGCCCTGTCTCCCTTATTATTATTTTTGTTATTCTATTATGGTAAGTGTCTATAGATCCCAAATGAAATCAGTTTGTTTTGGTTTTTGAGGATAATGGAAAACCAATTTTAAAACTGCACAGGTATGTACTTGCTCTGGAAATTCTAGTACATCCATCCAATTAGGGAACAGAAAACATACTGGGTCACTTATCTGGTCATTCACAACTAAGCAACAGAGTCCCAATTTTGAATAGCCACAACCAAACTGTACTTTAAAAAAGAAAATTGTTGAATGAAATTGAATAATTAATAAATTTAAGAAACTCACAAAAAAGAGACTAAATTCATTGATTAAAAGCGTCACTGCAAATGTTTTGGTGACTAGACTGTGCTTGCAGCATGTGGCTTTTAATAAGGAGCCCGGGGTGGCACTGTGCTATAGAGATGCACAATCCTTGTGCTCCTCTGTTGCGTTGGGGAAAGTACAGGTAGGAGAAACTCACTTCATTCTGTGGAAGGCTGTGGTATACCCCTCCTCCTTGCAACCTGCTGTTTCTGCTGGCTACCACATCAGGGTAGGACGAGGGTGGCTCCACCCACTTGCTCTTAGGGGAGCATAGCCCCAGCTCTCACTGGGGCTGCAACTTACATTGCCTTAACAGAGATATGAAAAGGCATAAGAGCATGTTTTTCCCTACTCCCCATGTCAGTAATAGCAAGCAACATTAAACAGAATAGAATTCTTAAAACACCAGGCAAGAGAAAATAAGAGAGATCTCTCAGTTACATAAAGGAAAGAGTCTTTTTTTTTTTTTCATCCAAGTGTGATTGGAAGAAGACAGACAGGTAGAATGAGAAAAATACAGAGACACAGAATATACCCATTAAAGTATCTGCATGGAATGCTTTATAAGCCTGCTGGTTAGTTGTGAGATTCCCAAGAGCAGGGATCTATAGAGGATTCTTACCTTTGGAAAAGAACAAAAACACAGAATAAAGGCCTTAATCTTATAACCCTCAATCTAGCCAACTAAATCCCCAATTAGCAATTCAAACAGATTAATATAGTCTTTCCCTCCATTAAGTGTACCCAACACTATGCTGTTAAGCATTTTAAAGTTATATTTTCATGTGTGCTGTCTTTCTCACCAAAGTTAGCATATTTATAGTTCAGGCAGATCCTGACGATGATTCCTTTCAGAGCACCCTAATTTCCCAGAGACTGGAAAAAGGATTCTATTTTTAAAGTCCTCTCTCAATCTTCTAGCCAAACCCTGCCAGTGTCTATCCCTGGCTCCCACTAGCCTTTATATGTGTTTTCTCCAAATAATCTTCGGTTTTGGGGTCCTCACACGAAGGGGTCTATTATAGCTTTGCTTTGTGTACACAGCTCCCATTAATATCAATAGCAAATATGTGCATGGAATCAGGGAAGAGGGCAAGTGAGTGTTTTTAGAGTGAATCCTCTCCCCTTTCTTTCCTGCTTGCTGGAGAATGCATTTTTAGCTCTTTAAATCTCAAGGAATGCCATGATAGAATCTGCCCTTCATTACATTCCCCTGCGGAGAGGTTGAAATAAGGGCCCATTCCAATTCAGAGGCAGAGTAACAGTGTTCTAACAGGTCTGAGAAAAAGTCTCATACAGCTAGCTAGATCTTCCCTGTTTTCAGGGGTCCCTGTGACGGACCTTGGAGTACTCAGGACTGTGAGTCACCTTTATACCCCCTGCTCTAGTGAGATGGAATCTTGCCCATGGTGGACGAATGTTAGCACCGTAACACCACCAGCCTTTCAGCCACTGGAACACTCTCCTCCAGGCTGTCTTTGCCTTTCAGGTTAACAAGAGGTGCACCTCTGTCCCCAGTCCCTTTGAAGCATTTCCCTGTGACGTTCAGCCCCTGACACTGGTTACTCATAGAAACCCCAGATTCTCGGCTCCCAAAAGAACAGTTGTACTCCAGTTTACCAGTTTTACCTTAAACCACCATTCCTGTGTAACACACAGTACTTGTAACAAAATAAAAGGTTTATTTAAGAAAGAATAGAGATTCCACTAGAAATGAGAGTGACAGAAACAAAATGTTACAGTACAAAACAGAATAATAAAAGGTGAACTAGGGCTTATGCTTATTAATGGATACCTTTCCTATCTAATAAAGTAAGTTTCCCTCCCAACATTCAGTCTGTTGCAGAGATGGCTGGCTTTCCCAGGATCCAGTCTTTCATGAAAAACAGCCCCATTCAACATGACTTCTCAGTGAATGGATCCAGAGTGTCTCTCCCCACTCTCTGTTATACTGAAATAGTATTTTATCTTTATTCATAAACAAGGCAATCCCCAGTCTGTTAGAATGTTCCTTGTTTACGTCCATGTGGTTTTGATTGTTTACTGTTGTCTTTGATGGTTTTCTATTGACTGCTTTGTCATGGGGCAATTGTAGACAACTGAATCTTGCGTTACCTTTGCTGGCTAACCAGAGAGGAGTAGCAACTTCCTCCTGCATAAATAGGCCATCACTGAGTAATATTACTCCCCGGTGACTCCCTTTAACCTTAAGACCATAAGGTCAAAACTTCAATATAGTTATGTTATTTCCTTAAATATTACCTGTACTCACATCACGCCATGATTATTTAAATAAATAAGGTGCAAGCTTTCAATGGAGACCTTACACGTGACTTTTCATAGACGAATACTCTGTAAGCAATGTTTTTGATATAGTGAATTTGTCAAGACTGAGACAAGAATTGTTTGCAAAGAACAGGGGGTCCTTTGCCAAGAGGCCTTTGTGACACCGTCCCCCCACCAAAATCAGCGTACAACAATCAATGCCAAGTTTCCAGGCCTTCTGACTTACCGGTCTGAGCCTGTAAGGAGCTGAGACCCTTCCACTCCTACTGAGGTCAGTGGAATCTTGCAAGTGCCCCAAAACCCGATTGTGATGGGTTAGATCACAGAAACCCTCTTGGGAGCTGCCAACTGGTGTGCCAAGACTACTTCTGCCCCTGCTTTCCCTGCCAGCTCAGGACTCCAGCACCCTGTCTTGCTGAGCCAGACACTCCTGTCTGCTCCAACAAAGACCCAGGGTCTGAATTACTTGCCCCAAAGCTGCAGGTTTACCTGAAAAGTGTGCTTGTCTTTAGCACTCAGATGCCCAACCCCCAATGGGATCTAAACCCAAATAAATCCATTTTACCCTGTATAAAGCTCATGCAGAGTAAACTCATAAATGTTTTGCCCTGTATAACACTGATAGAGAGATGTGCACAGTTGTTTGCTCCCCCAGGTATTAATACATACTCTGAGTTAAATAATAAGTAAAAAGTGATTTTATTAAATACAGAAAGTAGGATTTAAGTGGTTCCAAGTAGTAACAGACAGAACAAAGTAAGTCACTGATCAAAATAAAACAAAACATGCAAATCTATGTCTAATCAAACTGAATGCAGATAATCACACCCTCAGAGAGGTTTCAGTATGTTTTTTCTCAGACTGGACACCTTCCCGGCCTGGGCACAATTCTTTCCCCTGGTACAGCTCTTGATCCAGCTTAGGTGTTAGCTAGGGGATTCCTCATGATGGCTTCTCTCCCCCTTTGCTCTCTTCCACCACTTTATATATCTTTTGCATAAGGCAGAAATCCTTTTGTCCCTCTCTGAGTCCCTCCCCCGTCCTTCTCAACAGAAAGACATCAGGTTAAAGATGGATTCCAGTCCCGGTGACATGATCACATGTCACTGCAAGACTTTCATTACCCACTTGCCAGCACACAGGTATACAGGAGGACTTACAGGTAAAACACAGCCATTTGCAGACAATGGTCCTCCTAGTTAATGGGAGTCATCAAGATTCCAAAGCACCATTAATGGCCTACACTTTACATAATTACAATAGGCCCTCAGAGTTATATTTCATATTTCTAGTTTCAGATACAAGAATGATACAATGATACAAATAGGATGATTACACTCAGTAGATTATAAGCTTTGTAATGATACCTCACAAGAGACCTTTTGCATGAAGCATATTCCAGTTACATTATATTCACTTATTAATTTTGTATAAAACTACATAGACTGCACAACGTCATACCAATCTCACATTTTTGCCATCTCATCTCTATCATTTGATCTTCCACTGCATTGACACAACTTTCTGCTTCCTCTAGTCCTTACCTGAAGCTATTCAGCTCCTCTCTTATAAATGTTTTATTTTAAATATACCATATAAACTCTTATTTATCCTTGTACCATTTATACTAAATTAGGTTACAGGGGTGGAGTGGAGTCCTAAAAAGAAAAAGCGTTTAGTGGCTGAGTTTCTTTTCCATATGTAGAGTGCTCTTTGTGTACAAGTGTAATTCCTGTCAATGAAGCCATGTGACAGCTGTGCGGGCTTTTATGTTGAGCAGCATTATGGCAGTTCCAGATGTGCCTTCTGTGTTTTAGACAGGTGGTTCACCGGAAGAAGAAAAAGGTTACAAATTATTTTAAAAAACAGATTTGATACAAAATGACTCTTTTCATAAATCTAGTCCTATACTGTAGAACTAAAAAATATTATCTTGACAGAGTTAAAGCTTTTTGTTACAGAGTAAAATGCAAGCAGAACATTCACATGTTCACAGTTTTCATCCTGTTGTCAGTGAAAATGACTAAAATATTAAAGCCCGAAATAGGGATTATAATGAAAGCATAAACACCCTTAAGTATACGGCACCATTACAGCCTGAATTACTCTAATTAGCAGCATTCTTCATTATCTGCTTCATGCCTAATCTTCAGCAACACTTCACAACTACTTCTGTCCAGTGTGCAGAAAGACTGCATACACAAGTGTGCTTACAATTTGCCCAGACAACATGTTGGGTCTAACAGGAATAGTTAACCACAACGTGAATAGTAAAAACATGGCTGTTTTAGCTGGTTAGTCTCCCAAGAAGAGCTTCATGGAAACATTTTTTTCAACCAAAAATGGATTTTCAACCAAAATCACTTTTGTGAATTATTTTCATTTTGGTTGAAATTTATCTTTTGTTTTTGTTTTTTTGGCTTAGGTTTTTGATTTTAAAAAAACTGGGATTTGGTTGGAAAATGAAACCAAAACAATGCAAAAAAAAGCCTTTGTGAAATTTTGGAATAAAAAGAACATTTAAAAAATTTCCTGAGGAAAAATAATTGAAGTTTTTCAATCAGCACTAATCTCAAGCTTTAACATAAAAGATTCAGCCTTATTGACCCAGATAGGGTACTGCTGCTCCAATTCAAAGCTCAGTAAAGTTTTTTGCAAGTACCAGAGTTGACAACATTCATAATTTTATTGTGAGTCCCACAACATTTCATGTAAAGCCTCAGCTGCTGGAGTTAGGAGCCTGTATGAGAATCCCAGCTTTTATTTTTTTTAAAGTTTGTTTCTAGGTCTCATGAGTTGAGGGGAAAAGCTGAAAAACATGACCCCCAAGCAGCTAAACATACTGAAACCGGACAGCAAATAAAAATAACCCACCATTTATTTTTTATTATTGTTGTTATTTTTAAATCTCATGATTTTTGAATGATCAAGTTTAGCAATAATGAAGTACTAAGAAAAAACTTTAGGGAAAATGAATTCTGTTAGAACAAGAAGAAGAAGCAGCAGATCCGTTTGCATAGGGAACTGGAGTTTAGTGTGATCTGTTGTGTTCAGTAGATCAACAGACCTTCAGGGCACTGATAAAAGCTAGCAGGACAATCAAGTAGATTGAACAAGGAGGACTGGGAGGAAACAAAGTCCTCCTCAGATATAACTTATATTTTTCCCTTTCTTCTTGTGTTTACAAGTGGCTGAAACCTTTCCAACTTCACTTTCAACAACAACAAAACCCGCACTAGCAGGCAGAGACCAACACTTACAATGAAAATGGGATTGGCATGGAAATGGAATGCAACCTCAGCTATGTGAAACCCTAATACAACCTGAACTGCGGTGATTTTAGGGAAGGAAAGCCACTGAAACTATTTTGTAGTTCTACTGTACATGAGGCTGCACATTAGCAGGGAGGAAAGCAACCTGAAAAAGACAGGAGGATAATTGCATTCAGTTAACAAACAGGTGAACAATGATGATTTTAAAACAGAAACCAAACACTTTCAAAGAAGTCAGGCACACAAGTTAGACTAGCTCAGGGCTGACAACTCACACTGATATTAATGCAGCCAATGCTACATTTTCACCAATATGAGCTGATATTTTCCAAAACGATGCCAATAACAGGATTCCTGAAAGATCAAGCACACACTTCATCTTGTTCAGCCTATTTGCTCACTGCAGGAATACTCTTCTTGTGGCCAGTGCGCTGTCAGCACACATTCAAGATAAAACCTGATCTTTCTACGTCAGAAAACAGTAATGTCCTCTGCTGATAGTTGAGTTCTGTGCTCAGTAGTACAGCCAACTCTCACCCATATACTGGAAGGTTAAATGCTTTTTAAGCAACAAGTGCCTTGCAGTGAACCTGCCTCTTCCACTCTGAAGGCCACGACCGTAGGGGCCCATATACTACCTGAGGTGGCCTTTACTACTCACAGAAGTCAATGAGACTAATTCATACTGCACCCAGATCCTGCTTTTTCCAATTATTGATAACTGGTCTCCTGCTTTTTTCTGAATCAAAATTGTTTTGCTCCCCTTTTTGTAATGCTTATATTCAATGCAGCATATGGAAAATGTTTGGCAAGGTTTATCTTTATTTTCCAGGGAAATTTGTACTCTTCTAATGCCATTTTTATAATACCCATCAGAACCCATTTTTCATGAATATGTTTTGCTAACATAGTCAATAAGGACTTACGCTGCAAATACCAACGTAATAAATGATAGCATTCGGCGACATACACATTATAATTTTATGCAAAAATATTTTAATGAATGATTGTATTAAGGAGAAAAGAATGCTCTTAATCCTATCATATCTCTAGCTGTACCTTTTAAAAGCCAGATTTATGTTACAGCTAGCTGCAATTTATATCAGTTATACATGTACTAACCTCTAACAAAGGATAGAACACAAAGAAGATCATACAATAGTAAAACATGAGGAAGACTCTACAAATAAGAATACCACAGTGCCCAAAGGTGGTATAAATAACCAGACAAGAGGAAGGCCTGGTCTACACTACAACTTTAGGTCGAATTTAGCAGCATTACCTCGATTTAACCCTGAACCCATCCACATGACAAAGCCCTTTTCTTTGACTTAAAGGGTTCTTTACATCAATTTCTTTACTCCACCGCCGACGAGGAGATTAGCACTGAAATTGGCCTTGCCGGGTCGAATTTGGGGTAGTGTGGATGCAATTTTGGCGGTATTGGCCTCCAGGAGCTATCCCAGAGTGCTCCATTGTGACTGCTCTGGACAGCGCTCTCAGCTCAGATGCACTGGCCAGGTAGACAGGAAAAGGCCAGCGACCTTTTGAATTTCATTTCCTGTTTGGTCAGCCTGGCGAGCTGATCAGCACGGGTGACCATGCGGAGCTCATGCAGAGCTCATCAACATGATGTGCACATTGCCAGGGCACATTGCCTGGCCCGTACTTTGTGGGAATGACCATGTCTATGTCCTCATCACTTTCATCACCATGCTGCCGTCACTTCCTCAGCTGATTTTGAGCAAAACAATTGTCTGCCGTTGCTCTGATGGAGGGAAGGACGACTGACGACATGACTTACAGGGAATTAAAATCAACAAAAGGGGTGACTTTGCATCAAGGAGAAATACAAACAACCGTCAAACAGAATGGCCCCCTCAAGGACTGAACTCAAAACCCTGGGTTTAGCAGGTTGTTGATTTCACAAAACAAATCAGGTCAATTTCTTGTTTTGATCCACTCCATCTATCTTTTACATCTTAGGCTGGCAGCAGACGGTGCAGTACGACTGCTAGCCATCGTCATCTCCTGGGTGCTCGGCAGAAGATGCTGCATTACAATAATGAGCTGTTGCTGTGTAGCAATGCAGTCCCACGTCTGCCAGCACCCAGGAGACGTATGGTGACGGTGAGCTGAGCGGGCTCCATGCTTGCCGTGGTATGGCGTCTGCTCAGGTAACCCAGGAAAAAAGGCTTTGAAATGATGTCTGCCATTACTTTCATGGAGGGAGAGAGGGAGAAGGGGGCCTGACGACATGTACCCAGAACCATCCGCGACACTGTTTTTGCCCCATCAGGCACTGGGATCTCAACCCAGAATTCCAATGGGCAGTGGAGACTGCGGGAACTGTGGGATAGCTACTCACAGTGCAACACTCCAGAAGTCGACGCTAGCCTCGGTACTGTGGATGCAGTCCGCTGACTTAATGCACTTAGAGAATTTTGTGTGGGGACACACACAATCGACTGCATAAAAATGATTTCTAAAAAAATGACTTCTATAAATTCGACCTAATTTTGTAGTGTAGACATACCCGAAGAAACTGGTGAAAAGCTTTCACGAAACATGGGCAAAAATTGTCACCAATTAATGTGTTTTTTAATTTTTCTACATTTATTTTCCCTCTCCTCCCCCTCTGTTAAAATGTGATTAAATGTCTTATTTACTTACAGCCATTTCTGAAGCACTCATCACTAAAGCTATGAGTTGGTCATAGAGGTCATGGATTCTGTGACTTTTCGTGGCCTCTGAGACTTCGGCCCTGGGTGGCAGAGCTCTGGCTGTCAATACAGAGGCAGGGCTCCAGCTGTCAGCCTGGTTGGGAGGGGCTCCAGCTATCAACCCTGGGCAGAGGGGCTCCAGCTTCTGTGATTTACTGTTTATAGCCTATGTCCTGTCCATATAGCTGTGACAAAACCTTAGCTGTATCACTGTAACACCTGCATGTGGCTATGGACAACTTGAACTCCTGTATATTTTCAGATTTTTATTTACAGTGAATATAATTTTAAAGTTAGAGAAAATTAGGAAAAATTAGGAAAATTAGAAAGATTAATAAACTTGCCTGAGTGGTCCCAGGGGCCTGGGAGTCAGAAAACATGGGTTCTAGTTAGGCTTAAACACAAATGTGCTGTGTGACCATGAGCAAGTCACTCAACCTCCCTGTGACACACTTTCCCTGTCTGCAAAATAATGGTAATTAAGTTATTTGATAGGAGCATTGCAAGGCCTAACTAAATGTTTGCAAAGGAGTATAAAAATGCATGGAACCACCATGACATTTGCAAGCCATCCCTATTCACTCTGTATGTTATAGGTCTTTCCCCCACCCTGTGTCTATTTTGTCTAATATGAAAGTAAGCTCTCTGGGGAATGGACTGTCCTTTATTTTACATTTTTACAGTATGCAGCACAAAAGGGCCTCATTCTCTGTTGACCCCAAGCACTAGTGTAACAATAACAATGATAAAGTAATTGTAATGCCAGGTAGTGGCAGAGGTAAAAAATGTAATTCAGGAGTTCAGATCTCTGTGCCCTGGGCTCAAACACCTAGGCTATGCGGCCTCTAGGTAGGCTCTTCCTAGCTGAATTTTTATAGGCCTCTTTAATCATTCACCTTGACTCCTCTTAGTCAACATTTCATGGGCCTCTTTCGCTTGGATTTGGCAGAAGTTCCATGAACTCCAACTTTCATCATGAATATTTTGCCCAGCAGTAGTGACCAGCTTTCTTGGAGAGGCTGATGGGGACCTGCTATGCCTCACTCACCTGGAGACAACAGGCTCCTGGAAGGTGCGAGCACTATTTCAGGCACTGGAGCTGATTCTTGTGATTTGAGGCATGAGGCCAACTGCAAAGAGCTGCTCCCCCAGAACTGAATCATGTGGCTCCCCTTATAAAGAGCAACTCCTCTGCTCCACTGCCCAGCTATGCTGTTAGCACCTCAGAATCAGATTTATCCTTGATTCCTTGGCTAAAGGACAGACCCTTACAATCACTCTGGAAGCTGAGCCTGCTTTTGAACTTTAAATCATTTAAAGTAGAGGGAAAGTAGCTGTGTGTGGAAAAGAACAAGATTTCAATTCTTTTTTTCTGTGGAGAAGTTATAAAGCAGTGTTAAAAAACCTGGTATTTTTAAAGTCAGACTACTTTTTTTGACTACCAGGAAGAACCCCAAGACAGAAAGGAGAGCTAAGTGTCATTGCCTATAAATAGCTGTGGCTCAGAGCAAACAATCACAAAGCCAATAACTTTGCTCCTTATACAAGTAGTTACTTTTTAACTCCTGCAAAAGCAGCTACTGAAAAAAAAAATAAAAAGAAAAAAAATAAAAAAAACCACAACCCTGTGACCTGATATTATCGCCTTAATGAAATATATATTTTATGTACAAATTGTTGAACTGAACATATTGTATCATATTTTTTCCCTTTGGCCAGGAACAGACATTTGTTACTTTAAGAAGTTTCCCTGGCAATATACTTAAATTATATTTAAAGGTCTCACAACTTGTATTTGTGGTTTTCAGAAGAAATAATGTTTTAGAAGAGCTGCCTTTTTTGGCATAAAGCAATTGGAAAGTACCATAGATCGCTCAATAAAACACATCAAAAGCAACTTTCTATGGCTTGTTTTGACATGTCCACTTGTGGGTTGTGTCAACTTTAACTAAACATCAGTTTTTCCCTCAGACAGAACAAACCATTAAAATATTCAACAGAAAAGGCAAATAGAAATAACTGTGTTTGCCTATTTTCAAATAAAAGGAGATACAGAAAGGCGTGGTGACTGCTGCTGAAAGTGCATTTTTCTGATTCATATATTTGCTGTAACTATTTGCATAGGATTTAAATGTCTAAGAAAAATGTCTCAACCATTTTAAAGAGAATGCTGCATTTGAAAAACTTGAAAATGCTAATCTAGTTTCATATTTACCAAGGTCTGTTTACTATATGTGTGATCAATTCACTAAATGACAGAAAACTTTGGTAAATATTGTTTTGATGTTGAGACTCCGTGACCTGTTTATAGAGGAATGGCAATCTTATCTGCTCTAGAACCGGTCCTAAAAGGGCACACTGTACTGATTTCAGTTGAGATTTTATCTTCTTGCCTCTTTTTCTCTTCCCCTCCTACGAACAGTGAATTCTAAGTTACTTCCTTGTCAAGGCCACTTATCAGGGCTAGATTTACACTTGATACCATTTTCTAAACCGGTAGCAGATCGTTTATATGTTGAGGGGGAAATGCAGCAGTGTTTTCATCTGAAGGAAAAGCAATTCTCAAGAAAACTTACAGTGGTTAGCAAGCCAATATCCTGGAAGATAAAATCATTCTATAATTTAACAAATCTGGGAAACTTGCAACCAAAATGACAATCATTTTAAGATAGACCTATGCATTTTCTATGTGTCATGGATAATCTGGGGCACATTATTCTCTGTTGATGCCATACTTGTAAATGTATGATGGGAGAACTTTCCTTAAGGAGGACATTTTACTACAAGTATCTTAGCGAATCAGCCTACATTAGCACATATATCTATTCATAAGCCATATTGCCCACTTTTCAATAAGTGCTATAAATGACGGTCTGTATATTACACGGGCAAAATACACCATAGGCCTAAAATAGGACTTCTTTATTCTTTATTATACATTAGCATTGTTCCAGGGTCACAAGACAATCAGGAAGGGAAGGGGGTTTTAGGTAATCAGAATGAGAAGCTACGGAGAGGCAATCTATTCTAAAAGAACTGGCTTTCCTAATTAAACCACATTGGGACACAGTGGGACAGAATGAAAAAAAGGAGTGAATTTGGCTCAAAGAAACTCAGTTTGATCCTGAACAAAAGAATTTAGGTTCTTAGATACATTAGTTGTTGTGTAAAGGTCCCACCCACTCCTGCTGTCATTAGATGATTGGGATCAGGGAAGACTAAATGATTGGTGGCCACCTGCAGAGGCAGGAAGGAGAAAGGCAGGGTTGTTTTTGCCCATTGCTAGCTTGTGGCCATTTTGGCTTGCTCCAGCCCCACCCTTACTTAGATCTCTTAGGAGGCTGGGGGTTATGTTAATCACCAAATTTCATTTGAGCTCTGGAAGGGATTTTTTCCCATATGACAAACTGACAAAGACTGTGTGGGTCTCTTCACCATCCATCTTGCATCCTGAAGGTCTGGTTTAGGGATTTAAGTATGTTTGTCGCAACTTTGGCAGGTTCCAATGCAGCTGGTGTGCTAAGAAAGGGTCTGATGTGAGTTCCCAGTAACCCAATAGACTGCTTGGGCATAGGCCCTGAGCACAACACTGTATAGTGTGGGGATGCGTCTCCAGGTCCCGCACAGTGTGGGACTACCTTCATCTCATCTCTCCTACTTCCAGCGTGGAGAAGGGGAAATGGGCTGGAACTCCGGATTCTTGCCAGGGTCCCTAAGCAGGCCTGGGACATAGAGGGGACTTGCCCTCATACCCATCCTCAGGTTTGTAGAACTCAGGGCCATTGGTGCCCTCTTAAATTCTGCACTGGTAGAGCCTTGTGGGTAGTTTGGGAGGGGTTCCCCATTGGCCAATAATTTAATAAAGTTGCAGCCTCCACATTTAACTGTACTCTGGCACATGTCTCACATTGCTTCTGGGTCCACGTCAATGTACAGTGTGGGTTACACACTAGGAGAAAAGCAATATACAAATCGAAGGAGTAAGTCAAAACATGAGGAGACAGACTTAGAAGTAGCACAGATGAGAGGAGGCTGTTTGACTCCCAGACACCTAAAGGAAAGCAGAATTCCTATTTGATTATCCTGCAGTGATCTTCTAACCATTCCCACCATCTAGCCAAGGTTCATATTAGCTGACATAGTGACATGATTTGGCACTGCTGCCCAGAATTGACTATAGCACTTCATGTACCTCTACCAGCCTTCTCCAGTGATCCACCTGGTGGAGCCAGACTCAGGAGGAGCACAGAGAAGATACGTTGATTTGATGAGGCAGGTGAAGGCAGGAGGTCTCTCTCTCTTTAATATGATTGACTCATGCTACTAGACCTCAGTTACTGAGTTTGGAAAATAGACTAAGCAGGAGAGGAAAACTTTATTTTTTAATAATTTGATTAAGTTGTGGTTGATTTAAGATGCTTCTGACAAGAAAAGCATTTAAGAGCTCTGATACTACAGTCACACCAAGTAGCAATGGGATAAAGGTTAAGGTTAAGGCACTTAGCTTACAAAATACTGTAGACCCAAAATTAATCAAGAGGCAACAAGTCTTGCTTAACACCTCTCTCCATATTCCTAACACTGTAGTGCTACAAAATGCAAACTCAGATTCCCTTCTGCACTGTACAATTAATTCCAAGGATAGCAAGGGTGCTTTTTTCTGACAGTGCTATAGATATACTGCCCCTCTTGACTTCTGAACCCTATTCTAAGGAATCAGAGAAACACTCTGTTAATCAATTGCAATTTTAAACTAATTTAGATAAGAACTTGGAGGCAGGGTTCAAGAGTAATTATCTTCATTTCCCACATTTCTTGCAAAACACAGTGCAATTCCTCTCTGTTGCTTATTACTCCACATTTTACTCACAGTATGTTCCATTTCACACACTATAAGCCATTTATTACACATACTGATTTCTCAGGATAATAGGCATTTTTTTAGATTTGGTAGGATAGTCTCTGAGGTCACATGTTTACAGATCTAAGTCCTTCACTCCCTCGGGATGTCTCATATTTCCTCTTGAAATTCATGCTTCTTCAGGCAAACCTTTTAGCCCTCGTCCAGACTAACCCGCGGCATCGGCGGGTTAAAATCGATTGCTCGGGGATCGATATATCACGTCTAGTCTGGACGCGATGTATCGATCCCCGAGCGCGCTTACATCGATTCCGGAACTCCATCAACCCGAACGGAGTTCCGGAATCGACACGGAGACCCGCGGACATCGATGCAGTGCCGTCCAGACGGGTGAGTACCTCGATTTTAGAAATTCGACTTCAGCTACGTTATTCCCGTAGCTGAAGTTGCGTATCTAAAATCGATTCTTCGACTTTGAGTTCCTTTGACTTTCACTGGGACTCGTGCTCCTAAGGTGCTTTTGAAAATCCCACCCATAGTCAAAATTTTCTTTTCCCATTTCAGTCCCTACTTTGTTCCTTTAAGTGTTCCGGGGTAGCTGCATGTTAGACTATGAGCCTTTTCCCAGTGAAGCAAGTGGCAAAACTCTTATAAACTTCAATAAGAGTAAGATTAATCTAAAAGCCCAGTTTTCTCAACCCCCTTAGGCAGAAGTAAGGTCAGAGGTCTAATTCCAACTTCCTCATTCTGAAACTACATCACAATGGAATAAATTTTGCTCAGGTCCTTCCCAGCAGGTGCCACTGCCTAGCTTGACTCAGAAAGAGCCTAAAGATTACTGTAACCCTAACAAGTACAGAATCCCTTCACCCTTACAAAGAATTAGTATGTATTCATACCCTGCTAATTAACTCAGATAACACTGGTCTACAATTTTTGAGAAGTCGTCTGCTTCAGAGATAAAATGTGATATTTACTATGTATTTTAATGTGCTGAATTCAAATATGACAATTAAAACAACTGATTGGCTACTGTTTTTAAGATATTTAAGTTTTTACATTTTATGTCTATGTATATTGTGTAGATAGTAGAGTTTTAATCATAAATTGTAAACCTAGGTCTTTTCATGTGTTTATGGTTGCTTTACATGATAATATTTCACCTGTCCTGTTTATGTAACACTTTAAAAATCAGCAAAAGGGTTATATAAATAAAATGTATTATGAAACAAAAGGCAAAAAACTATTATGTACATAGTTTAGTCCTATTCAGTGTCTACTCGGCGCTTCTTGGCTTGTCTCTTGTATTCATTAAATGGAGCATCTCTTGTCACTGTCCAGCAACAGTCTGCAAGCATTGATGGGCTCCATTTGCCCTGATAGCCTGCCAGGAGATTCCACTGCTGTAGTCTGGAGCCCAACAGCTCTGCCTTACTCTTCGGCAGTTCCAAATCCCTGACAACGTCATTCAGTTCACCTTGTGTTATGAGGTGTCGTTCAGAGGGGGAAGATGGGAGAAAATGTGGGTCCTGTGACATTGATGGTTCAGGACCAGAAGTTTCATCCTCTTCCTCTTCCTCGTCTGACTCAAGTGAGAATGATTCTGGTGCATCAGGAACCGGCAGTCCTTCTCCGTGGGGTACTGGGCGTATAGCTGATGGAATGTTTGGATAATGCACAGTCCACTTTTTATTCTTTGACATACCTTTCCCAACTGGAGGCACCATGCACAAGTAACAATTGCTAGTATGATCTGTTGGCTCTCTCCTAATCACTGGCACTGCAAAAGGCATAGATTTCCTTTTCCTGTTCAACCACTGGCGAAGATTTGTTGCACAAGTGTTGCAGCATATGTGTGGGGCCCACCTCTTGTCCTGATCTCCAATTTTGCAGCCAAAAGAAAGGTGATAGGCTTTCTTAACCATAGTAGTTATACTGCGCTTTTGTGATGCAAAAGACACTTCACCACAAACATAGCAGAAGTTATCTGCACTGTTCACACAAGTACGAGGCATCTCTGCTCACTTTGGCTAAACAGAAATGTGTCCCTTTGCAAAATCAAACACTGACAAATAAGAAAGCACGACACTGTATGATTTCTAGAGCTGATATAGGGCAATTTGTTCAGCAGAGTGACGTAAGCTTTGTTATGATTGCATCATCCATGACTTCTAGGAATAACATGATGCAATTCATATCATGTATGACGCAATACCAGCTTCAGATTGCATCATTCATTGTTTTGCCTAAAAAGTAAGTACTGTCCAAACCCAGTCATAGATTTATTCATAGATCCAGTCAAGATGTATTTTAGTCATTTCTGGTTTAAATTGAGATCCTCTCCCTTTATAACTCACTTATCCTCTGCCATTCCCAAGTCAAGGGTCGTATATACTGACCCAATAGCATATCTTGAAAACTAGAGCCAATCAACAATTTTAAGCATCATTTTCAATCTCAGTGACCCAGACTTAGTAAAGTTGGACTACATTTATTTCAGAAGCATTTTGGCTGTAGAGCAGTGTAATAAGTGTCAGACAACCTTTCAAATTCTGCTAGTCCACTCACCAAAGGTTTTGATTTATGAGATTATATAACACATTTTTTTCATTATTGCAAACATCATGGTAAGGATGGACAAAGAGATTTTGATCTTGAGTTGCTAAATTTGCAGGACTGGGTAACAGGTGGAATCTTTTTCCTCAGTATCAGAGGGGTAGCCGTGTTAGTCTGGATCGGTAAAAGCAGCAAAGAATCCTGTGGCACCTTATAGACTAACAGACGTTTTGGAGCATGAGCTTTCGTGGGTGAATACCCACTTCCTCAGATGCATGTAGTGGAAATTTCCAGGGGCAGGTATATATATGCTAGCAAGCAAGCTAGAGATAACGAGGTCAGTTCAATCAGGGAGGAGGAGGCCCTGTTCTAGCAGTTGAGGTGTGAAAACCAAGAGAGGAGAAACTGGTTCTGTAGTTGGCAAGCCATTCACAGTCTTTGTTCAATCCTGAGCTAATGGTGTCAAATTTGCAGATGAACTGAAGCTCAGCAGTTTCTCTTTGAAGTCTGGTCCTGAAGTTTCTTTGCTGCAGGATGGCCACCTTAAGGTCTGCTATAGTGTGGCAAGGGAGGTTGAAGTGCTCTCCTACAGGTTTTTGTATATTGCCATTCCTAATGTCTGATTTGTGTCCATTTATCCTTTTCCTTAGAGACTGTCCAGTTTGGCCGATGTACATAGCAGAGGGGCATTGCTGGCATATGATGGCATATATTACATTGGTGGATGTGCACGTGAGTGAACCGGTGATGGTGTGGCTGATCTGGTTAGGTCCTGTGATGGTGTCGCTGGTGTAGATATGTGGGCAGAGTTGGCATCGAGGTTTGTTGCATGGATTGGTTCCTGAGCTAGAGTTCCTATGGGGCGGTGTGCAGTTACTGGTGAGAATATGTTTCAGGTTGGCAGGTTGTCTGTGGGCAAGGACTGGCCTGCCACCCAAGGCCTGTGAAAGTGTGGGATCATTGTCCAGGATGGGTTGTAGATCCTTGATGATGCGTTGGAGGGGTTTTAGCTGGGGGCTGTATGTGATGACCAGTGGAGTTCTGTTGGTTTCTTTCTTGGCTTTGTCTTGCAGTAGGAGGCTTCTGGGTACATGTCTGGCTCTGTTGATCTGTTTCCTTATTTCCTCGTGCGGGTATTGTAGTTTTGAGAATGCTTGGTGGAGATTTTGTAGGTGTTGGTCTCTGTCTGAGGGGTTAGAGCAGATGCGGTTGTACCTCAGTGCTTGGCTGCAGACAATGGATCGTGCGATGTGTCTGGGATGGAAGTTGGAGGCATGAAGGTAGGCATAGCGGTCGGTAGGTTTTCAATATAGGGTGGTGTTAATGTGACCATCACTTATTTGCACTGTGGTGTCTAGAAAGTGGACCTCCCGTGTAGATTGGTCCATGCTGAGGTTGATGGTGGGGTGGAAGCTGTTGAAATCATGGTGGAATTTTTCCAGAGTCTCCTTCCCATGGGTCCAGATGATGAAGATGTCATCAATGTAGCGTAGAAGAAATGGATGGCATTGCGTTCTGCATGACTTAGGTTGTGAGGCAAGCGATGTTGTTGTTCCACGATTTCTGCCTGTGCACGCGGGCATAAGCATTCAATGTATAGGTCCAGACTGTCATTTCGACCCTCAGGAGGAGTCCATGTGGAGTTCTTCTTCTTGTGCTGTTGGTGGGAGGGCACCTGTGTATCAGTGCACTGTTCAGTGTTGTCCTGGAAGTAATCTTTGAGTCGGAGATGGCAAAAGTAGGCTTCCAGATCGCCACAGAACTGTATCATGTTGATGGTGGTGGCAGGGCAGAAAGAGAGTCCTCAAGATAGGACAGACTTTTCTTCTGGGCTGAGTGTGTAGTTGGATAGATTGACGATATTGCTGGGTGGGTTAGGGGTACCACGGTTGTCGCCCCATGTGGCAGGTAGGAGTTTAGACAGCTTACAGTCCTTTTTCCTTTGTAGAGAGGTGAAGTGAGTAATGTAGATCTCCTGTCTTATTGGAATACAAGCTGTCAGGAACACTATCCCTGATGATGCCACAGCACAACTGGCTGCTGAGCTCTGTGCCTTTATACTTACACACAACTATTTCAAATTTGATGACAATATATATCTCCAGATCAGTGGCACTGCTATGGGCACCCGCATGGCCCCACAATATGCCAATATCTTTATGGCCGACCTGGAACAACGCTTCCTCAGCTCTCGTCCACTCATGCCCCTTCTCTACCTACGCTACATTGATGACATCTTCATCATCTGGACCCATGGGAAGGAGACTCTGGAAAAATTCCACCACGATTTCAACAGCTTCCACCCCACCATCAACCTCAGCCTGGACCAATCTACACGGGAGGTCCACTTTCTAGACACCACGGTGCAAATAAGTGATGGTAACATTAACACCACCCTATATCGAAAACCTACCGACCGCTATGCCTACCTTCATGCCTCCAACTTCCATCCCAGACACATCGCACGATCCATTGTCTACAGTCAAGCACTGAGGTACAACCGCATCTGCTCTAACCCCTCAGACAGACACCAACACCTACAAAATCTCCACCAAGCATTCTCAAAACTACAATACCCGCACGAGGAAATAAGGAAACAGATCAACAGAGCCAGACGTGTACCCAGAAGCCTCCTACTGCAAGACAAAGCCAAGAAAGAAACCAACAGAACTCCACTGGTCATCACATACAGCCCCCAGCTAAAACCCCTCCAACGCATCATCAAGGATCTACAACCCATCCTGGACAATGATCCCATACTTTCACAGGCCTTGGGTGGCAGGCCAGTCCTTGCCCACAGACAACCTGCCAACCTGAAACATATTCTCACCAGTAACTGCACACCGCCCCATAGGAACTCTAGCTCAGGAACCAATCCATGCAACAAACCTCGATGCCAACTCTGCCCACATACTACACCAGCGACACCGTCACAGGACCTAACCAGATCAGCCACACCATCACCGGTTCATTCACCTGCACATCCACCAATGTAATATATGCCATCATATGCCAGCAATGCCCCTCTGCTATGTACATCGGCCAAACTGGACAGTCTCTACGGAAAAGGATAAATGGACACAAATCAGACATTAGGAATGGCAATATACAAAAACCTGTAGGAGAGCACTTCAACCTCCCTGGCCACACTATAGCAGACCTTAAGGTGGCCATCCTGCAGCAAAAAAACTTCAGGACCAGACTTCAAAGAGAAACTGCTGAGCTTCAGTTCATCTGCAAATTTGACACCATCAGCTCAGGATTGAACAAAGACTGTGAATGGCTTGCCAACTACAGAACCAGTTTCTCCTCTCTTGGTTTTCACACCTCAACTGCTAGAACAGGGCCTCCTCCTCCCTGATTGAACTGACCTCGTTATCTGTAGCTTGCTTGCTAGCATATATATACCTGCCCCTGGAAATTTCCACTACATGCATCTGAGGAAGTGGGTATTCACCCACGAAAGCTCATGCTCCAAAACATCTGTTAGTCTACAAGGTGCCACAGGATTCTTTGCTGCTTTTTCCTCAGTACTAATTTGATCATGTTTCTGAAACAATTGACAAGAAGTTCCAGATCTGGTTTGTTATTTACTTTTTAACTACAGTGATCAATTGGAATCCAACTGGGTTTACAGTGCAACTCATATTATTCAAACCATGGATACTCACAATTCCCTCTGACCTCAAACAGGGTCAGATCCCCTGTTGTCTATTAGTTACAATTACAAGTCTCCAAATGGGCAGAAACCTTGATTATCCAACCTATCCCTTATGATATTTGGATAACTGAGCTCACGCACTCTCGAAAGTTGTTGAAATATCACCATTCTGCATAATTTATCATTAGCTTTTAGGAGAATAGGGTTTAGGATTGGTTATAAATTAGAACTGTATCCTTGATTATACAAATATTATGCAAAAATCCAGTTGTTACAATTGTTACATAAATAATCCTTCTTGTGATAAATTTTAAATGGTAAGAATAATGCGTCTTCCTAAAAGCGCTCCTCAATTTACTAATAGTCAGCAAAAATAAGGTGTAACACTGGAATAAACCATAAGAGAATCAGTACATTCATAACATAAAATACATCCAGTATCTATATACTTAGAGCTCATTCCTACATCGTCCTGAGAACCCTAGCCCCAACCCAGCAAAACACTTAAACACTGACTAATCAGTGGGACTACTTAGGTACTTAAAGTTATGCACATGCTGAAGTGCTTTGCTGGCTCAGCATCTCAGTGCTCAGCACACTGCTGGATGATAGACCTAGTCCACAGCCTTATATCTATCCAGGTATATATAGAGCATAATATCTGCACACTTATCTAAGTATGACATCCAGGAGATCTTTGAATTTTGTAGGACCATCTACCTCCCCTGTAGCAGAATCTTCCTTCTGTATCACAGAGCAGTGCTTTTTTCCTTTACAAACACAAGGAGGCGAGAGTGGGAGTGAGGTTGGGAGTCTCCCTTGTTCAAGCAGCAAAGAATCCTGTGGTACCTTCTAGACTAATAGACGTTTTGGAGCATGAGCTTTCATGGGTGAATACCCACTTAGTCACCCACGAAAGCTCATGCTCCAAAACGTCTGTTAGTCTATAAGGTGCCACAGGATTCTTTGCTGCTTTTACAGATCCAGACTAACACAGCTACCCCTCTGTCCCTTGTTCAAACTGGCAAGGAATGTACTGGATTTAAATCTTTACTGAGCAGTGCCAGTTTCAGCAGTGTGCTACTCTAGTGTTACCGCAGTGTAACTGTGTTCATTACCTAATTATTTTAAACCCAATTCACATTCAGAAAATAATCAGTAAGGGAATTAATTATTCAATTATTACTCCTAACTATGGCTTGATTCAGAATGTTGATCCTCCAAAGGCTACTAACCTGACTCTCTAGTCAATTTAGACATGAGCATAACACTGATTACACAACTTGAATTCGTTAGGAAAGTACATGAGTCTATTTTACAACAAGCAAAATATATTGAACCTCCCAATGGCTTAAAGTTAAAATCAGCAACAGAGACATCAACCGTCTGGACAGTTGCCGCCTCTGGATATAGGAACTTTCAAACAAATTGTATGACTCTTCATATTCAAGAAATTAAATGGCTGGCTCATTTTATTCACATTAGTTTAATTTGTAAATTAATTTCAGACAAAGTCAATACCCCACTGAGTAATACATCAAGCTAGAGATGGCTAGAAGACAAGCAACTGCTTCCCTGACCCCAAACAAACAATGTGGCCCCAGTAAGGAAAAAGTCCACCAGTGGAGGGTGTGGCAGAGGAAAATGCCTCCCAAATATTCACTCAGTCACTCAGACTGGCCCCGCACACTCAGAAACTACTTCACTCACTTTTCACACCACACATATCGACCCAGCATTTCCTGGACCTTTCCTACAGTATATATCTAGCTTTTTCAGTGGTTTCCTCCTCTATAGTACCCGAGTATCTCAAAAGCATTTAAAAGGAGAGTAACAATAATAATCTCTCTCCTTTTCCCAGGCTGCAAGGCAAAGAGCTGGATTTATTTGTAGGGTTTGTTTTGGTTTTTAATTTATCTCAGTGTGTGGAAAGCTTACTGGGAGAAAGCTATCATGAAGAAAAGAACTTTTGCATGTAATTCTGACCACCACAAGGCTCATGGTCATTCTTATCTCTGAGCCACTTGTGCAGTTTGGATCCGGCTTCTGTGAAAGTTCCATTTCCCATGGTCACAAACCCCCACTGGTGGTCAATCCTTGTCCTGTCTCCAGTGGAAGGTAGCTGTTAAACAATTAGGGCAGTCCCATGGAGAGCTTTGAATATCAAAACAGAGATCTCAAATGGGACTGAATGGGGAACATTCAATAGGGAACTGGGTCAGACAGCAGAGCATCACGATGATGTGTTCCTGGCTACTCACAGAGCTAAGCAGCCACTGCTGCATGAATGCACCCACTCATTGCTGATATACATACTCATGCCACCACAGGTCCCTCCAGATACCACACATCTGTTCACCCACTTGTGCCCCCCTCCGTAAAGTACACCCAGTAACTCACTGGACCCCGCTCCAAAACACCCTTCCACCTACTCATAAGGTCCTCCTCCATAAATTCACACACATACTAATTCATTCGGCTTCCTTTCAACATAAAATCCACACTCCCTCCTTCCCATGCTGCCCCCTTCCCGCACCCAGGTACCCAACACACTGAACAATTCAATCAGTGTCCACTACCCCACACTGCTCCCAGCTAGAGCAGTTTCCATTCTGTGGGATATTTAATATAATGCATAGTATGTAGCATAGTACATGTAATACTTTAATACTATATACAATATTTAATATACTATATATGATATATAATATTAAATGTTTTAAGATAAAAGTCATAACAAAATGAGCCAAAACCATATAGTCAGAATGAAAAGTCTGGACATTATCAGAATGAAACAAGGAAGCTGAAACAATTTGTTTCGACTTTTTGCCATCCAAAATTGCCTCAAAATTAACATGTTCCTGGCTAAATGTTTACATCTTGAAGAATTTTTTCTATGGAAAACTTGCATCCAAAATGTTTCAACCAATACACATGCACACGCCTTCCTTCAGCCACTGGTTCCTCTTACACACACCCCTGCCTGTCCTCACTCACTGCCCCATTTCCCACCCACCCACAAGCATGTAGTCACATGCACCTTATATACTCAGACAGCCCACTCTCTCTGTGGGAAGGCCTTAGAGAACCAGGTATCGCATGGGCTGGGTGTGTGTGGGCAGAGCTCCCAGAGACATGCTGATTCAATGCATCCCCATGGCAACATCTGCCTAACTCTGCCCTCCCCCAGCATGACCTCTGAGAGAGGGGTGCAGTGGAAAAATCAAATGCCGTCTTCCAGTGCCCTCTTCCAGTGCCCTCTTCAAGTGCCCGAGCTCACTGGGCCTTGCTGCACTGGCCATGGTGAATCTGATCTCTAATGTCTATTGCATATTTCACTGCAGAGAGCTGAGGCTGTGAGCATGTACACGGATTTGAACCAATGTGTCAGACAGATTCTTGCTTCTTCTAATCCTTTGTGATTAGCATTTCCAAGGGCAGAACTAGATGATGCTCCAATAAATATTAAGGTCAAATGCTGGCACCTATCTCAATGAGATAAAATATTCCACTTCCAGGCCCATCTCTAATGTTCTGAGATCATAGAGTCATAGGACCATTAAGGCCAGAAGGGACCATTGTGGTCATCTAGTCTGACCTCGTGCAAATTGCAGGCCACAGAACCTCACTCACCTACTCTTGTAATAGACCCAGAACCTCTGGCTGAGTTACCGAAGACCTCAAATCATCGTTTAAAGACTTCAAGTTACAGAGAATCCACCATTTACACTAGTAAATCTGCAAGTGACCCATGCTCCCGCTGCAAAGGAAGGCAACAAAAACAAAACAAAACAAAAAAAAAATACCCCGGGTCTCTGTCAATCTAACCCAGAGGAAAATTCCCTCCCAACCCCAAATATAGTGGTCAGCTGGATCCTGAGCATTTTGGCAAGATCCAGCAGCCAGACACCTGGGAAAGAATTCTCTATAGTAACTCAGAGCTCTCTCTATCTAGTGCCCCATCATCAGTCACTGGGGATATTTGCTGCCAGCAGTTACAGATCTGCATACAACTGAGGTCAAACGAACAGGCCTGTAGTTTCCCAGATCACATTTTCCCTTTCTTAAAAATAGGTACTATATTAGCCATGCTCCACTCATAGGGTACGAGCCTCGAGTTTACAGATTCATTAAAAATTCTTGCTATTGGGTTTGTAATCTCATGTGCCAATTCCTTAAATATTCTTGCAGGTCATCTGGGCCGCCTAATTTGGTCCCATTAAGCTGTTTGAGTTTGACTTGCACCTTTGATATGGTAATTTCTACTTCCATATCCTTATTTCATTAGCCACCCTGCCACTACCCCAAAGCTCCTCATTACCCTTATTAAAAACTGTGGCAAAGTATTCATTTAGGTGTTGGAACAGTTTTAGTTCAATTTTGACCTTTGCAGATGATCACAGATTTAATTATAACTAAGTGAAGACCCATAAATAATTCTGGAACGAGACACCTGCCCATGTGTCTACATTATGTGGGTGGGTCTACGATAGCAGGAGTTGGAACAGGGCCCTACTATCGGAAAGTCCACAGTGACAGAGGGTGCAGTAGCATAGTGCAGCCACAACTTAACTGCACCATCTTAAGAGAGTAGGGGGCCTGGGACAAGAGCTGATCAGGAAGTGGACAGCACAGGCTGGGAAATATGGCCAAGGCTGGAGGGGAATGTGCTTCCCACCTGCTTCCACTCTCTGAACTTTTACGGACCCCTATTTGTGAATGAAAGCCGCTCCCCCTTCAGAAGCAGAATCTTCAGGAAGGGTAGCAGCAGTAAAAACACTTACCCTTCTTCAGAGCAAAACAACCCCTAAGGCCAAGGTATCACAGAGAGGTGCAATTTATTTGCATGTCTTCACCACAGTGAACCTGGCCCGTGCATCGATTTGCCCCGCATATAAAAGTCTTAGGGACAAACGACAGAGGTTCAAAATGGCTAAGTCTATAATTTTTTTAAATCAGAAATTCCCTGGTCATCAGTTTTCTAACTCCTAATTCTGTTCCAGGAGAGTTAGCTTTTAGCCCTGTTCACTTATCACACAGAAAAATGAAGGCGATCAATTAAAGTTTCCCCATGCACCCTCTTGAACAGATGGTTGCTCCATTTTAATTAAGAGTATGTATTGGACTGACAGAATTGATGTATCTAACGTGACAGACGTTTTTTGTGCTCATTTAGGTTTTTAATCTTCCGGTCTCTGTAGTATTGCTGGAATTATGCTATTTGCACTGTGCTCTTGGGCAAATGATTCAATACACAGTCAATCGCTTCAATTATTACATTTTTATTATTTGTCGTTGCTGATTTTTGCCACGGTGAATAAGCATTGCAATAGCAATTCACCACCATTACAGAGGTCATGGTGAGTGGACCTCACTGAGGTCTTTGTGAAAAAGGAGAGAAAATGGGCCAGATTTTTAAAGATATTTAGCCTCCGAAAGATGTAGATAGGTACCTAGTGCGATTTTCAACTGTGTCTAGACACCTAGCACCCACTGAAATCAATGGGAGTGAGGCATCCATCCCAGATCTTCCACAGGAGCTAGATTTAGGTACTAGGCACCTTTGAAATCCCATTAGGTGCCAATCTCCACCTTAAGTGACTAAATATTTTGAAAACTCTGGCCCAGTGAGTTCTGTTCTTTGATTTACACTCTAGTGGTCTCTTTTTTAAATTAAGTTCGACCATTTGAACCATATAGGTCCATGCTGGTGGAGGAAAAGTCCTCTTTCACCTGGACCAGACACAGCAGCACCCACCCACGCGTGGAAGTGGTGAAATACTGGATTTTGTCAGGATACCCTGTGGGTATTATGCTAGTCATTCCTTTCTTGGGGGTCTGGGAAGGAATTTTTTCCTCATTGCCAAATGGGTCCCAGTGAGGTAAGTGTGTGTGTGTGGTGGGGGGGCTGTTGCTTTCCCCACAGCAAGTTATGGGGCTTAGTTGGAGCAAACATGAAACAGGAGTTAGGCCATGATGTCATTATGTACATGAGGGGTAGATGTCCAGTGCAAGTACTTCATAGGGAAGGGATTCAGTGATCAGATAAAATGGATTGGGAAATTATTTAAAGGTGGTATTCTTTAAAGGAGTGGAAACAGGGGCAGGGATTTCAGGGCTCCTATGACTGGTACAGCAAGGAGCTAACCCTCACTTCTTTAAAACTTTCCCATAACTCTGAGGGAGAGTGGATGGTGAGGTCCCAGCAATGGGTTGGCTGGGGACCAGGATAGGTAAGGGGGAGGGGTGATGGAAGTCCCCCAGATATATATAGAAATGCTTATGGAATCACCTGCACCGTACACTTTTATCTCCTGGGTACTCCCAGACATTTACGGATAAGGTTGCGGCCTAATTAAATCACATCCAGTGTCTCCTGTCCTTCTTCCAGCATAGCTGGAGAAATGTACAGAGTTTAATGGAAAGAACTGGCTTCCACATAACCTACTTTTACAGAGCAGGATCCATTTTAACAGCATTCTGCTCATGTGCATTAATAGTCCCACAGTCATTGTTTACTTATATGTTACTTCTTATACGCAGTAGCATGCTAATGTCATATGCAGGCTCAGCAGAATTCAATTTTATGTTTTTTTTATTATTTCAACAGATAATATCAATGTTTATTTGTAAGCCTTTTAAAAAAAATTTATTGATTTCAATTTTCACAGTAGCAAAAATTATGGATTTTAAATGTTTTTTTTTGTTTTTATCTATTTAAATTTTTACAATGGCTGGAAATTATGAACGGTCAAACAATAATTATTTAATGACAGATGTTCAGGTTCATAAACGTAAAGCTTTATAACCATTACTGCATAAATTGCCAACATCACGCATCAAAATATACGAAGTAACTATTTTTCAATCAGACTCTAAAACATTCTCAGACAGCATTTTTCTCACCTTGCCTAGCTGTAAATTTTGATTATTATTGATGGAAATATTTTTTCGTTGCTTTGTGTGTGTACGATGAAATTGATGTTTATCAACATTTACTGATCATAATCTAATCCTTCCAAGCCTGCCATTAGAGATGTAGAGACTTATCGGTGGTTTTTCATTTCCCTATAATGCAGTAGATATTCATTAAAATATTTGCACTTGCAGCATTTCCATGTTCCCTGATTTTATTGTGCCTCTCCAGATGCTGTTTTGGTTCTTTGCTGATATTAATATCCACATTTTCTCCTTGGGATTCGTTGAATACAAGTCAGTAGCTGCAAAACACCGTATCCAGCTTCTTGAAAATTTGTATTCTCACAACTACTGCAAATTAAGACATATACAGCACTTTCTTATTTCCAGTGTTACCAATACAGAGGGAAATTCAATTCTCGCTGTAGATGTTCCGGGTACTTCTTCTGTGTGTATCACTGCAGTGATGAAGATGATTGTAAAGACACGAGGAATGAGAAACACTAGCAAGCTTCTGGAGGTCCATGGGACTGGAGGAGAACGAGTAAAAGAATTCCTAAGCCAACATTTTTATCTACACATATAACGTGTTTACTGCATTAGCCCTCACTGAGGCATCAAAAAGCCAGGCCAGTTCCCATTGACTTGCAATCTTTGTCCAGGTGTTCAAATAGGTCATTTAGATCTGTAACACAGACTTTTGCCTTCTCTATTCCCACATTCTGTGTTTTCTGGCTTTTTGGTTCCCCTCCTCCTATAGCTCCCATTAGTGTTTTAGTCTTATATTGGGAGCAGGGCCGGCTTCAGGCACCAGCTCAGCAAGCGAGTTCTTGAGGTGGCCAAGGGGAAGAGGTAGCACGTCGGGCTCTTCGGCATCAGGTCCCTTGGTCCGTCTTGGAGGGAAGGACCTGCCGCTGAATTGCCGCTGAAGAATGAAATGGTGCAGTGGAGCTGCCGCCGACCGCAATCGCGGCTTTTTTTTTTTTTTTTTTTTTGCTGCTTGGGGCAGCAAAAGCCCGTGAGCTGGCCCTGATTGGGAGTTTGGAAGTTAGATGGATCTTGAAGTGCCATCTAAAGTTTTAACCTTTTATTATGGAGATATACTCACGGAGCTGAAAGGGACCTTGAAAGATCATTGAGTCTAGTCCCCTGCCTTCACTAGCAGGACCAACTACTGTCCCTGATAGATTTTTGCCCAGACCCTTAAATAGCCCCTTCAAGGATTGAACTCACAAGCCTGGGTTTAGCAGGCCAATGCTCAAACCACCGAGTTATCCCTCTCCCCTGTATTAACTCTTCCCATAGCTCATTCCCAAGTTGAGAACATCTAACAAAGAGCACTTGAATAAGGAGTTAAAACTGCTGGATAACTTGCTCATTGAGAACTGCAGTTGCCCTGACACCTGTGAAGCAGCATGTACAGATAAACACTAGTAACCTCAGAGACTCCTAAATTTTGTAGAGGTAAAAAGTCAAAGCCTCCCATCTGAGGGAAAACAACCCTGGAAATACTTGTAGGAGGCACTGACTGACCATGTCTAAAATAGGAAAGTCTTGTATCATTAAGCACAACCTATCTGATTTCAGGGTATTATGGAATGGATCCACAGACCACAGCAATGTCAGGATATTAAATTGCAAGAAAAGAAATTTAGAGGCATTAAGACTCCATTACATACAAAGAGGAAATGTTAAAATCCATGAGGGTGGAAGTAAGCTGGACAATCCTAAAAGACGTTGTATTTGTGACACAACCACAATTACTCTGAGAAAAGAAAAATACAAGAAAACCAATGTGACTCGCTGAGGCGCTGCTCAAAAACCTGAAGGTAAAACTATCCGCTTCTGGATATGGAGAAGAAAAAAAGAACCAAATGAATTTTCAACAACATGTGCCTGCAAATAATAATACCTAGTTCTCATATACAACTTTTCCTCAGTGGATCTCAGAGTGCTTTACAAAGGTGGTCAGGATCATTATCTCCATTTTATAGATGGTAAAACTGAGGCACAGAGAGGCAAAATAACTTGCTTAAGGTCACCCAGCAGGCAAGTGGCAGAGCTCAGAATAAAAACCAACTGCTTTGAGTCCCTGTCTAGTGCTCTACCCACTCATCAACACTGCCTCCCTATCCATGTATGTACAAAATGCTATCCTGACACACACTATCAGGTAACTGCAGGCACAGATGATTACTCATGGATGTATGCACCCATCTTCATGGTCACACATGCACAATGGCTGTGCACTTTCTTGCAATCACACCTGCTGTGCTTTGAAAATCTGGATATAAGAATATTCAGAAAAATTGAATATATTCATGTCAAAACAGTCAGATATCATGCGTCATCCTAGGGTTTTCGGAGAGTTAGCTAATGATCTTATCAAATCACTAATTGATTATTTTTGAGAGGTTATGGTAGAGTGGTAGCAGGTGTTTGTGAGTCTGTGAAGCAAATGCAGTGATCTTCAAAAAAGGAGGAAAGAGTGATCCTGGCAATTACCATCAAAGAAGTGTAACATTGAGCATTTCATAAATGTTTTCTTGCAACAAAACATAAGCTTCAGATAGCTATTTGATACTACAGCAACTGATATAGAGCGTCTTCCTAGTTCCACACACAGATTTAATAAACAGACTCACTCCTCACTTACAAGAGTTAGCCATTAGACATTTGATTCTGTATGAGAAAGATCTGGTCTGCTAAGATGAGTCGCAGAATATCAAAGGGAGCCAGTCGCTCAGACTGACATTATCACACAAGTGACCACATTTTGATATTTAAGCTTATACATTCCTTAAGCCTCAGTCAAATTTCTTGGCATTGTCAAAAAACCAAGCCATGCTCTTGATGAAAGCAGCTGTCAGTCAGCACCAGGACCTGCCTTTCCAATAGCCATACTTGATCTCAAACACTCTCTCACCTGTACAGCATGATAGGTTGAATCAACTCCACTCTTTTTCTCTCAACCTTAGACAAGCCTGTCATCAAAGTGAAGAGATAAAAAAGAATCATAACTCTAATGTCAGATTTGACAGAGAAACCTGTTAGGCAAGCAGCTTTAAACTGTTTCTCCTTTCTACGTATCGAGTGATATCCTGGCACAGTGACAAGAAGTTATCACTGCACTTATTTGTACAATGAAAGAAAAAAATTACCACCCTTTGCTGGACCTTAGAAACAAATGATCAGAGAAGACATTTGATGAAATGCTATCACAACAGCGCAGCTTTCATATTGGTTCTTACAAAGACCACTATGAAGAGCCCATAACAAAACATTAAAGGTAACCACCCTAATAAACAGTTAAGTCAAGTTGCTAAGTAAACAGGCTTCTGTAGGCCAGATCCTGAACTCCTTACTCAGGCAAAATGCTAAGTAGTGCAGGAATAGGTCCAAAGACAACTAGCTAATGAGAAACTGCAAATAGCTTGTTCATCACAGCTAACATTCCAATTCCTAAGCCTGGGGAAGGGTGGTGAGAATTGACCCCAAAAGTTGCATATGCAACAGAATTAGATTATGAAATACTGTTAATGCAACTGTTAATCATTCATAGTATCTATGATTATTGGTCCTATATGTGGCCTTTGTCAGAATTACATTTCTGAGAGATGCAATTTAAACACTACCACTTTGCATTTATGCATCATATTTCATCCAATGATTTAACAATGCTGTACAAATGTTAATACTCACAATTCTGCCATCAGATGGGCAAAGAATTATACCCATTTTAAAAATGGGTAAACCGAGGCACAGAAGTATTATTAGGCTCAAATCTTAGGAGGTGCTAAACACTCTGGGTTCCCATTGGTCTGAATGGTAGTTGATGGAATCCAGCATAAGTGACTTGTTCAGTCCTGCCCAGTGAATCATGGCCAAAGTTAGCCATTTTGGCTCCTAATCCCCTGTTCTAACTCTTGGACTACACATACTCCTGCAAAATAGTCTGAGACAATAGTTGCTACTAGGTCTGTATTTCAGAATAGTATTGTGTGGCTTTTTGAAATGAAAGCTATCCTATCTCCGAGCACCTTAGGTTACCAGGAAAGATAATACTTTCAATTCCATAAAAGCTATAGAGAGAGAGAAAATTCATGACCATCAGAAAAGGTCTCAGAGTTAATGCCTTTTCCATTTAACTGAATTAAAGCAGAATTCTAACAGAGTGCTGTGCTTCTGTCAGAAACATACAAGAACAGAAATTCATGGGTGCATTTTCAGTCATTCCTAAGAAAACCCATTTCCAAAGTTTAATACACAAAAGCAGCATATGTTCTCAATAATAAATGTTTTTTTACAATATTTCAGATAGTGAAAGTTATTTCCTTGCATTGTTTTTTAAGATGCAAAAGAGAAAGCAGTTTATAAATAACAAAACTCTGTCACTGAGCTTTATAAAGAAGCCACAAGTAGTTAGCTGTATATTGGAATTTTCAAAAGACTCTAAGAAGGCAGTCAGATGCCCCGCTCTCACTGACTTACAATGGACTATATGCTTATCTCCTTTAGGCCTGGCTTACACACAGATTTTGCAGTGGTAGAACGAATATGTTTGAGGGATGGTTTTTCACCAGAATGGGTTAAAGTGGTACAACATCCCTAGTGTAGATGTAATTATGTTGGTATAAAGGTGCCTTATACCAGTGTGGCTAATTCCCCTTCTCGACAAGGAATAGCTATATTAACAATTAGGTGTTTATATGCTTTTAAAAATTCCTCTATATGCTTATCTGCATCTTTAGGCACCCAAAACACTTTAAAAATCTGACATTTAGTCTCTCTGAGCCTCAGTTTTGCCTCTGTATAATGGGGATAATAGCAGTGACCCATCTTACAGGAGTATTGTGAGCGTAGGTTCTGACTCAGTGGGTGCTCAGGGGTTCAAGAACCCATGGAAAAAAATAGGGAGTGCTCACCATTCACGGACTGTGGCCTCACCCATGCTCTGCCCCGAGGCCCCACCTGCGCTTGGTCTCTTCCTCTGTGGCTCCACCTGCACTGGTTCTCTTCCTGCTCCCACTCCACCTCTGCCTCTGAGGCACTCGTCACTCACTCCTCTCTATTCCCTCCTCCCATCACTCACCTTTAAGGCAGAAGGGGGCAGAAAGGAGCGAGCAGTAGGCAGGAGGTTCTCGGGGGGGGCGAAAGGAGAGAGCAGTAGGTGGGTGGGGCCTCAGGGTCAGAAAGGGGCAAGTGGCCGGAGGGTGGGGAAGCCTTGGGGGAGAGGGGAGAGCAGTGAATGAGAGGCGCTCAGGGGAAGGGGTAGAGAGGAGCGAGTGGCGGGCAGGTGGGGAAGCCTCATGGGAGGGGGTGGAGCAGGGTGGGAAGAGGCAGAGTGAGGGCAGGGCCTCAGGAGAAGAGACCAAGCAGGAGCGGGACCTCAGGGCAGGGTGAGGGTGGAGCACCTACCGGGAAAAACAAAAGTCAGTGCCTGAGATTGTGAGGATAAATACTAAGCCAGCTGGAGAATGAGAATTCCAATTTACTAAGATTTCAAAATTTGGCTTCATTCCAAATCAGAATGAAACCCAAACAATTCCAAATTCCCTGTGAAGAAAAATTCTGAAAGAAAAATAGTTTTGAAAAATCAGAAATGTTTCACTTTGACAAAAATCTAAATATTTAGCTTCAGTTTCCATTTATTTCATTTCATATTCTAGTATAGAATACAAAATACAAGAATTCTCATCCAAAAGTTTTTTTTAATGAAAAATCCAAAAGTTTCCTTCTAAAAACATTGAAACGGTGCATTTCAACAGTGGTCAAAATTCTTCCCCTCTAGTTTCTCGCCTAAACAAATTTTTGGCTAAATTGAAACAATTTTATGAAGCATTTCAATTTTGACAACACTACATTTTCCAACAGCAAAATGGTTCTATCAATGTTTTTTCCATCAAACACTAATAAATATGTGATCAACTGTGAAGTACTCAGGTACTACAGTAATGAGGGCCATATAAGTACCTAAGATAGGTTGCATTCCATGTTCTTATATTGAAATCAGTTTGTCTTTTCAGTGTAGGTATAAAGGCTTCATTTTTTTAGACTAACTTGAATGTATAAAAGGTACAAAATTCTGATTAGCACCTGAAGATGAGAGAAAGAGCTACAGACTGGTGCAAAATCTTCTGAAAAGCAGCTTTTATATTCCTGTGTATTCCAGATTTAAATTTTTGTGCAACTGGAGCTATTGGATGGACACTATCCCTCAGCCCATTACCTCAACTACATATAGAAGTCATCAGGGTGAGAGCTCTGTGTTGATGCTATTGCCAAGTTAGGGAGCACTCACACAGATATGCAGCCCATGACCCATGGTCCCTATGTCAGGTCATGTTGTAGCCCACTGCTGCTCCTGAACTAGAAGGCCTGCAGGATAACTTCTCTTCAATGTTTTAGAGGTACCAGGATAGGAGTGACCTACTTCTACCCCATACTCTGATTAATGCCTGCTCATTTTCTGGCAAATGACTTTGTGCACCCCCATAATATTCTAAATGTTTCTCTATTTTAACTTTATTTTTATTGGGTTTTTTTTTACAAACTTTACACATACACACACACATATGTATAGAGAGAGAGACATATATATTATATATAATTATTATTATTATTATTATTATGCCCTTATAAAAATAATTATGCATCTGGAAAGGAGGAGAGACTGGCAAAGCACCAACACTTTGTTCTTCACAGAATTTCCAGACTGGAAATCATGTAACATATACTGGCTGTTTTTATTGATACCACTGTTATTTTTAAGTATTTTTGTTCTCGTATTAGCAATTTAAATTTTCATGGTTTCGGGAAATTATGGGGGATTAGACAATAATTATTTAAATCTTTATAACCATTAAAACATACTGTCAACATCACGTCATAACTTAGCCTTTCAATCAAACTCTTATAAGTTCTCAAGCAGCATTTTTCTGACTTTGCTGATATGTAAATTTTTATTATCATTGATGGAAATATTATTAGTTTGTGTGTGTACAGTGAAATTGACACATGAATATTTTCCAATAAAAATCTAATCTTTCCATGCCTAAACACAAAGTAGCAGATTAGTTGTATGAGCATGGGATCCATAAGAAACACTCTGTTTAAACTCCGTCATATGGAATTTTATTTGGCTGGTTTAAACTGGGCTCCAATATCCTGATACATTACGAGAAATTAGAAGCCACAATGCTGGCGCTGAAATATTCAAGTCAGGGTCTTCAATGCAATCTCTTGCGAATGATAGGGAATGACAGTTCCATTACTCTGTTTTACGTAGGAGCCCTAATACAAACACCTTAGAATATAGTACATAAACAGTTAAACAAAAATTTAATATGGAGGTTGTGATAGGTGTGAATTTTCACAACTGTCTAGTTAAAGGAAGACTCTGAACTTTTCCAGGTTCCCAATCCCTACAGACCTAGCTAGAATTACGTAATAGATACCAGTATAAATAGTACAGTACCATTGATGTTCGTCCATCGTTGTCGATGAAGACCTCAACAACTCATTCGTTTGATGACCAGTCTCTGTGCATCCGAGGATGACTGATCCGTCCGATTCGGGCGTGGAATGTCCTGTCACACGTCGGGCAGACAGGTGATGGCACTGTCGATGATGTGCGGGCAGCTCTGGACTTGCGCAGCTCACGCTTTCTTTCAGCCTCAGCAGTACGCCTCGCCTCAGAGGTATTACTGCCTGTGTGAATGAGGCTGCGCCATGCTGGACGGTTCAGTGCGAGAGTTTCCCATGTGATGATGTTGATCTCGAGGGACTTCAGAGAGGTCTTAAGCGTGTCCTTGAATGGCTTCTTTTGTCCTCCATGGGAGCGCTTTCCCTGGGTGAGTTCTCCGTAGAAGAGCTGTTTAGGAATGCTCTCGTCTGACATTCTCACGACATGTCCGGCCCATCTGGTCTGGGCTCTCATCAGCAGTGTGTGAACTGACGGCAGACTGGCTCTGGTAAGGAATTCAGTATCAGGCACTTTGTCCTGCCATCTGATTTGTAGACGCTTTTGCAGACAGGAAATGTGGAAGTGATTGAGCCTTCGTGCATGACTCCCATAGACAGTCCACGTCTCGCAGGCGTACAGCAGAGTTGGAAGCACCACTGCTCGGTAGACCTTCAGCTTCGTTCGTAGGCTGATCCCTCGATGTTCCCAGATGTTGGAGCGCAATCGGCCAAATCCAGAGCTGGCTTTAGCAATTCGGCAGTTTACTTCATCATCGATTGACACTGCTCGGGAAAGGGTACTGCCCAGGTACATGAAGAGGTCCACTGCCTGAAGTCTCTGTCCATTTACAGTGATGGACGGTTCTGAGTACGGAGCGTGGGGAGCTGGCTGGTGTATGACCTCAGTCTTCTTGATGTTAATGGTGAGACCGAAATTGTTGCATGCAGATGAAAACTTGTCCATACGGGCTTGCATTTCTGGCTCGAAGTACAGTTTCCTTCACCTTGGTGATGGCATGCAGTTGCCTCAGATTGAATAGTTTCCCGTCAGTTCTGTACTTCAGGCCTTCTCCTTCAGTGCAGTATTGAAATGAATGACCGTCTCATGACAATGCAGCTTCCGCTTCAAAAAGGAAAACAAGCTACTTTGATCAGCGCATACGCTCCCACAATGACCAACCCAGAGGATGTGAAGGATACATTTTACGAAGAACTAGATGCTCTGCTATCATCAGTGCACCGCACAGACAAGCTGATCCTTCTTGGCGATTTTAACGCAGGAATCGGATGCGATGCCGCATCCTGGGAAGGAGTCATCAGGAAAAATAGAGTGGGAAAGTGTAGCCCAGCAATGGCCTGTTACTGCTGAACACTTGTGAAGTACATGACCTTCTGATCACCAATACGGTCTTCCGCCTCCCTACCCATAAGGGGACTTTGTGGATGCATCCCCGTTCCAAGCACTGGCATCTGATCAACAGTACCATTAAATACAAGATGAACAGCAAGCCTAGCAGTGTATCTCAGGCAGATACTCTCTCTACATCCTATGTAGCAAACACTATTAACCTGTAGCAGATCTGGGACATGGACATCACTATGAATAAGGATGAATATGTCTCAGACCCCATTCTAGCCATCCTGTTTTAATGAACCCTTTATTTGCTGAGGGATAAGTGTGAACAAGCAGATCAACACTTTCTTGGATAAATTTTACATCTGACCTGTGAAATGCAGGTCACTTAGCAAGTATGACACACAATACTTCCTAAGACCCAGAGAAGAAAGGTTATTCCTAATGTGACATAGCAGCTAAGCCACAGGAAGCTCTTTAAATATTATTCCAGTTTTCCTGAAATAAATGTTTCAGTTTCATTCCTGCTGTGAATTTTTACCTTACACTTCTGAATTTGAGCCACAATTATCTTATCTGCAAGGTGATTAAAAAGGACATTCTATTTTCTTCTCTTCGTACCCTGAAAAAGCTGCCGTCTTTCCAGAGCTCCCTAGAATGTTCACCTCTCACTACCGACCACGTCTAAACATGTATTTTTATATATGCATGCTTTGGAACAACATCGGGAACATCCTGTTTTCCCCAGGCACCATCTTCATATGCTGAGTTGTCCTTGATGGCATCATGGCCCAAACTTGCAATTCTACATCCTTGATTATGTTGTTCTGTTTACTAACTTCTTTCACATTGACCATCCTTTTTCCCACAGTAATATTTTTGACATCATACTAGATCAAATCCTTTCCTTAGTTACACTGTGGTGGCATTATGGGATTATATGGTGTAAACGAAGGTACAATTTAACCCACTGCATGTAAATTTATACAGACCTTGAGTTAAATCCATTTTATCTCTTATATCTCAAACACAAGAGGATTGCAAGTTTCTGACTCGCATAACTAGATTTTACTTTGAAATGACAAAGAAAATATTACTACAAGGGATGTGCAAAATTCTACTTTTTCATTTCATATTGGTTCACTTGAACATCTTTTGTTTAATCTCTACCATTATGACCATCAGTGAATAGAGCGGAAGACAATGTGATTTTGTGAAAATGCTAGATATTTTGTGGCTTTAACTTGAGTTTATGCTTACGTATGGAATAGAAGCCCCCGAAGTCCAACCATGAGTATATAACTAGACTGCTAATATGAATGTATCTTATCTGAAAGCAATTTTACCTCCAGGCCAGAAGACTGTAGAATCCAGTGCCCCTTCCTGGAACAGCTGTCATACTCAGTACACTAGTGCAGGAACGCAGCATATCTTAAGCCAGCCTCCAGGCACTCACAATATGTTTGGTGTCTTCACGAAACTGATTTTGCATTTTTGCAGGTTGGACTTTTTTCATGATGCTCATATCCAATAAATGTAATATCAATGAGTTCCACATCCTCAAATTACTATGGTGCATAAAATAATAAGCATGGTACTCAAACATATAACCTACACCCCCAGAGCTGACAGGGTTACCTGCTAAACCATATATCAATTGAGTTACAACCTGAGGGCTAGGCATATTCATATTTAGAGGACTGACTGACTTTACAGTCCCAAGTGCCTGCCAGACCAGTGAACAAATGAGCAGTGGCCCGGTGGCTCACGCTGGGCCCACAGCAAACTTCATTTACAGTGCCTCTCACCTCCATTAAGAGAAAGAGTCATTGCACACCTCTAATGCGTTCAACTCCTGACCTACACTATCTCTTCTACTCTGTCTTTCAATCCTGAGCAGATTTTCTAATGTAGGCCAAATTACAATGGGATATTGTGATAACAGCAAGTGTCCACTAAGCACTAGCCTGAGACCAAAACGCTCGTTTTCATGTGAGCCTCAACTCTGGCTCTGAAGCCAGGCATCCATGGGGAAAACATTTGTGCATTAGCCACCAGGCTAGATACACATGCCCTTAGGAATTGCATTTCTGGTGCCCCAATCATCATTGTCTTGCACTGTGTAGACATTCACACCAGTGCAAAGTGGGTGTAAATGCAGCCATTCTGGTATGCTTGTGTTCTATACCCACTTTCTTCTTGTGTGAATGTCTACACAAGCCATGGGACAATGATGAATTAGGCCTGTGTTTCTTTGTTCAATGCATGAGCCAGGTTCTGAATGTGAAAACTTTTAAGTGCCAGATGCACTGCTTGTAGAACATCAAGATGTCAGAACCACAAATTCAAACTGTCTGGCTTTTGGAACTGCTTCACACAAAACTACTTTCTTGCCTCCCACTCTTCAAACATGCTCAGGTGCTGGCATTTTCACCCAGACTAATTAACAAACACTATGGAAATGAAATCACATGACCTTACCATGGAGTTCAGTAAGCTCCTAAATTGCCGCAGAGTATAGCAACATAACTCATAAAATCTTGCTAGGTATTGTAGCAATCACTTTATAACAACAATTTAAGTGAAACAAATAACATGAAAATGCAACACAAATGCGATAATTATTCTAGTTTACGTGAAAGCAAAGATACACTAACGCTAAATCACTTCCCAAGTCCACTGACTCTCAACAGCTCTCCTGCTTCACAAATGTGCTTTCGGCATTCAGAAGGCATGTATATTTTATCTGAAGTTAGCATTCTCTTAAAGAGACTTTTCTCAGCCCTCCATTCAATTTCTGTGGGGAAGTGGCCCTTTTAGAAGGCCCCAGCATTCTCCAGGAAGGAGGGATTCAGCTGCAGTAGGAGATGCCAGCAATACTTTTGCCCCAAATCTCCTGAAGAGCCAGGAATTGAAGAACAAATGGCGCCAGCAGCATTGTCTCTCCCCCGACCCAACAGCCCCAGGTGCCCTAGTGACATCACCAGCATCAGATTCTCTGGCCTACTTTATGGTGTTGGTTGACTCATTGGTGGATGGGTGAGAGGAGGGTAAGTGTAACTAAGTGGATGGTTAGGTTATGAGCAGAGGCTGCTGGTACCTTTGCAACCCCAGACCTCACATACATCAGAGTGTACATTTTATTTTTGATCAGTGAACTCTCTGTCCAATTGCACCTGCCACCTGCAGGGACTCACCCCTGCCTCTGGTTTTCAGCAAGGAATGTGCAAAAAACTTCAGAGGCCTGGCTGCTCCCCTGGCTTTAGGAAGCCAACACCTTAGCGAGAGGTGAGTGTATGAGGACAGAGAGGCACTGTCTGAGGGAATGTGGGGATATTTTTTAAAAGTGCTGATAATGTTTAGTTAGGATGTTGTCATTTACATGAAGGGGGAACAAAAAAGTCCATTAATTACTTAACGTGCAAATAGGCAGTAAGCCCAGAACACACAGTTATGGCTTGATAGGGAACTTTTTAAAATGATGATTTGGAGTCAACAACCTGTGCACAGTGTTACGGGGTGTTGCTCTTCTCCGACCTTCTCCCTATAGAAACAGCAAGGACTCCAGTGGTTATGCCTTCACTCTATCCTTTTATTTTAAGGCCTCACCACCGTTTTCCCAACAATCCCCATGCAACAGTCTGTTTGCAGCACCAGCAGCACTTTTTGGCCCTCACTCCAGGACCCGAGGGGAACAGAGGTCTCTCTCCCATGAGGCCTCTAGAATTGGACTCAACTAGCCCTGGTCCCCTCTCTCTCCCTTTGGCACTTCCTGCCTGCCTCTTTATCAGCCTTGGGATGATGGTCTAATTGGCTCCTTATTCCATCCACCCATCTTCATTGTCTAATTAACTCTGTCAGCTTTCTGGGCTAGGGGACTAATTAACAACTGAGTGATCAGAGTGCAGGCTCACCTGTTCACACCCTGCAGTTCTAAAGGAATACAGAGATTTTTGTTGTTGTTTTTGATTAAACTGTACTATTTGACTAAAACTCTTAGAAATTTAAGTATTTTGGCGTTATACTTGCCAAAAGACTTAATTTAACAGAATAGTAGAGTTATAGCTACAGCTCACTATATATATTTCTCTCTCTCTTATAGAGAAATCTTCAAAAAAAATTAGATACAGAGCATAAACAATTTGAAAAGTAGTTATTTGATTTCTAATGATGGGATGGATTGTTGTAGTATTGAGGAGGTTTGTCACATATTATTCCAAATTGAGACAACAGTACTTCCATGCTGTAGCTGAAGAGTTGTTCCACCGGATGCTTTTGAAATTTGTGCACTTGCATTTTGAAAAAAATTGTCAGTGTTGACGACAACTCTTTGAACAGAGTGTGTGTTGCTTTTTTACACTGAATATCTCAGGCTCTACACACCAGAAAAAAAAAGCTACAATAGATTAAAATAATGGCAATGCAGCCCTAAGCTCACCTTTTGCATTTGAATATCTGAATTGGCTATGTTATAATTGGCCAAATGCTGACCTTAGTTACAAACATGGAACCTCACTCAACAGGATAGCATAGATGTAACAGAAGTTAGATTTAGTCCAGTTTCTGGTACACAGAGTTTATGCCTTTCAATCTGCCCTTTCAAAGTCGTTTAAATGTGTAAGGTATTCCTGGAAGAATTTAGCATCTTAGTAAGCACTTCATGAATTGTTTTATCTTGCTGCTTCTTTCACCCAATAAAGCAAAGACACAAGCACACAATCAGAAGGCCCAATACTGAATGCCTTGTGCATCTAAGGCTCCCACTGAATTCAGTGTGAGTTTTGGATGTCCAAGGAAGTAAAGTTTGGGCTGCAACAATGTTTAATTGAAATCCATATATATACCCACTAGATGCCAGGACTCAGTAAGAAAATGGCTGCCATACTCATCCACAGAAGAAAAGCTCTTCTAGAGAGTATTTCCAGAACTGATAATTCATCCATTGCTGCACCACATTGATGTTGTACTGCTGGTCTGGGAGCCGTAGATCCTTGTATGTCCTCTGTTACTGGTGCTATCTTGGAATTCAAGCAAACTCCAAAAGAGCGTAGTAACAAGGGTTCTCAAACTGGGGATTGGGATCCCTCAGGCGGTTGCGAGGTTATTACATGGGGGGGGGTCGCGAGCTGTCAGCCTCCACCCCAAACCCTGCTTTGTCTCCAGCATTTGTAATGGTGTTAAATATAAAAACAAATGTTTTTAATTTATAAGGGGGGTCATGCTCAAAGGCTTGCTATGTGAAAGGGGGTCACCAATACAATAGTTTGAGAACCACTTGTGCAGTGTTTCTCTGTGGCCAAGAAAACAAAGCTTTCAGCTTCAAGAATGTGAACTGCTGTTGCAGAACATAAAAATGGTCATACTGTATCAGACCAATGGTCCATCTAGCCCAATATGTGCCAGGTGCATAAAAGAGAATGGACAAAACAGGTCAGTTATCAAGTGATCCATCTCATCATCCAGTCCCAGGATCTGGCACAAAGAGGTTGAGGGACACCCAGAGCATGGGATTGTGTCCCTGACCATTTTGACTGATAGCTATTGATGAACCTATCCTCCATGAACTTGTCTAATTCTTTGTTGAACCCAGTTATAGCTTTGGCCTTCACACTATCCCCTGGCAACGTTTTCACAGGTTGACTCTGCACTGTGTGAAGAAACACTTCCTTTTGTTTGTTTTAAATCTGCTGCCTATTAATTTCATTGGTTATCCCTACACCTGATTTTATAGACCCCTACCATATCCCCACTTAGTCATCTCTTTCCCAAGCTGAACAGTGCAAGTCTTTTAATCTCTCCTCATATAGAAGCTGTTCCCGTAATCATTTTTGTTGTCTTTCTCTGTACTTTTTCCAATTCTAATATATCTTTTTTCAGATGGAGCAACTGGAACTGTGTGCACTATTCAAGGTGTGGGTGCAGCATGGATTTATATGGTTGCATTATGGTATTTTCTGTCTTATTATCTATCCCTTTCCTAATGATTCCTAACATTCAGTTAACTTTTTTGACCTCTGCTGCACATTGAGTGGATTTTTTCAGAGAACTATCTGCAATAACTCCAAGATTTCTTTCTTAAGTGGTAATAGCTAATTTAGACCCCATCATTTTGTATTTATAGTTGAGACAATATTTTCCAATGTGCGTTACTTTGTACTTGTCAACTTGGAATTTCATCTGCCACTTTGGTACCCAGTCATCCAGTTTAGCGAGATCCCTTAGTAATTCTTTGTAGTTAGTTTTGGATTTAACTTTCATGAGTAATTTTGTAGCATCTGCAAATTTTGCCACCTCAACATTTACTTGCTTTTCCATCTCACTTTGAATATGTTGAACAGCACAACCACAGTACAGATCTTTGGGGGACCCTGCTATCTACCTTTCTCTATTGCGGAAACTGACCATTTATTCCTACCCTTTGTTTCGTATCTTTTAACCAGCTACTGATCCATGAGAGGATCTTCCCTGTTATCCCATGACTGCTTACTTTGCTTAAGAACCTTTGGTGTGGGACCTTGTCAAAAACTTTCTGAAAGCCTAAGTACACTATAACACTGTATCATCCTTGTCCACATGTTCACATGTCTATTATATTCATCTGTGTGTCTGAGTGATCATTCTTTTTTTTACTATAGTTGCAACCAATTTGCCTAGTACTGAAGTTAGGCTTATTGGCCTCTAATTGACAGGATCACCTCTGGGATCTTTTTCAAAAATCGGCATCACATTAGCTATCCGCCACTCATTTGATACAGAGACTGATTTAAGCGATAGGTTGCATACCACAGTTAGTAGTTCTGCAAAGTCACCAAATACCAACTATAACAAAATCATCAATGGCATCTCTCATGGATTTGAAGCAAAGGAGATCCTGCTAAAACATACAGGACATCCTTTCAGTCACGGCACCTCAAACACTACCGCACATGTCTCTGCAAGCTAACTGAAGGACGCACCGATGTTAGTGTTACGCAGGGAAGTGAAGAAGCAGGGCCGCCGCAGACATGTTCTCATTCCTGTCTATGTAATGATTGTATAGTCACTGGACTCTAAAGCAACCTCACTATACTCCCATCCCTGTCCATCATGTTTCTCAGAAGGGCAAGCACCGAATTGTAGCTTCAGATTTTAATAACTTAGACATAGGTTAGAGGTTTGTTACAGGAGTGGGTGGGTGAGATTCTGTGGCCTGCATTGTGCAGGAGGTCAGACTAGATGATCATAATGGTCCCTTCTGACCTTAAAGTCTCTGAGTCTATAAGTCAGTGATTACTAACCCTATACACCATCGTGAGCCCTCCTCCCCAGTGTACCCAGCAATGCTTCCACATGTGGGAGGAGGAGGAGATTGCTTTCTGCAGTATGCACAGCAGGGCTTCCTTGCTCCAGAAGGACTCTCATAGCTTCTGCTGTATCAAGCTCAAACTGTGTCTCTCACTTCTGTTGCTAGGATTTCCCAGGATGATGGTAATACATATGCAGCATGGGACAAAGGAGATCTCTATTATCTATCGATATATTTTCCTTGTGGTCCTGATTCAGCAAGATACTTCAGCAAGCACATCTATAGCTTCAAGCACACAGGTAGTCCAACTGACTAATCACATGCTTAAAGTTATGCATCACCATGCTGAATCAGTGCCTAAAGTTAACTGCAGTAACTTAAGTCTATTATGTATGAAATCCTGTCTCCACTGAAATCAATAGGTGTTTACCATTGACTTCAATGTGTCTAGTAGCTCAACCCAGATTCTACCGCCCTACTTCTTCTATTCATGACATAATCTGGCCTTATGTATTTTCTTCTTTTTTTAATTTATGAAGCTGCTTCATTCATTGCACTCTTTTGAGAGAAGCCCAAGACTGAGCACCAAGAAAACAAACTGGCTTCACAAGCGGGTTCAAAGAAAGGGGTGGGGGTGAGGAAATAAATGAATAAAAACAAATCACACTTTTTCAGAGGATAGGATCTTCTTACATGTACGTCTTCAAAAATGTGCTGATTAAGTGACTTATCTCCCAACTGCAAAGTTTAATGAAGCTGACATTTCTTCCCCTTCGATGTTCTGCTGTCAGACTAAAAACCTTTCAACTTATAATAGATATGTATGGTAATAGATATCTGAATGAAAGATCAAATAGACATTAAGCACCGCAAAAAGAGCCTGCTAAAAAGATGAAGTCACCCTCTAATGACATTATTATGACATACAAATTAAAAGAAGAACCAGTAAAGAGGTTGATAATGCTATTGTGTTACTCAGGTATTTTACCAACAAAATGAAGTTACTCACTTTCTATATCTATCCACTCAACTGACTGATATTCTCAGGATAAAGTATACATGAAAAAACATTTTTCTTCAACACTAAGAAGAAAAAAATGACCAAAAAAACTACATGTCTGTTTGGCGTTGGTATATAGTATCAGATGAACACTGTTTTTCAAGTGTTTGATCCTGTGCCTCAGAAAACTATAAAACACCATAAACCAAAATTAAAAACTTCTCCAGCAGTCTATATACAGTAGGTTCGAACTGAAAACCCCTGAGGAGGGGATAATTATTACTTTGTTGTAAAGCAGATGAATTTTTGGAAGCAGATGCATGCAAGGTAACCTGACTTTGGGAAACCACATTTGAAGCAAATATTTATTTGTATAACAAACCGAACACTTTCTACCAACCGATTAAGTAGATAAGATTAACTCAAACCTTTATTATGACAGTTCACAGGTAAACTGAAATAAAATTTCAGTTGCTGCAGTTTCAGTGGCTCTTCAACTATTCAACCACAGCATTTGGGTCCAGCTAGTTGAGAGCCAGGTCATAATCCTCCATCAGTAAAACCGACAGAGAAGGACAGAGGGAACCTTGAGACAAGGCTTACAGGGTAATTCCTGAGTACTAGGCAGTTGTGAAAAACACAAAATATGTGGCCTCTGAACCTCACAGATCTGAGAAACGCCTACCCAGTAGATCCAGGAACCTTCACTTATAGAAACAGCCTGCGTTACCACTGGCAGCAGTTCCCTTAGGAGATGGGCTGCTGTGGACTTGACCTATCACACCTCCAACCTACTCTCTTCCTACAAGGTAGAGGATATCATAGATCAGGAACTAATCAGCTTCTAGCAAAGCAGAGACACATGCTGACCAGAGTGCGGTTTCCTACCCACATTCCCTGCCGCACCTGTACTTTGTCTCCCACAAGCCATGAAATCATAACTCCATGAAGTTGCTACAGGCTTCTGGGAAATGGAGAACTATTTCCCCTTTTGACTGCTTTGGGGAGGAGATGGGTTTCCCCACAGCATTGTACTATTAGCTGCTTGAAAGATAATTTTATGCACAATTCAACTCCTAGAGATTACTAAAAATGGCTTTAAAGGGGCTATATTTATTCTGTTTAAAAGACTCCAGATTATGTGTGCTCAGTTTGCACGTAAAGGTGTTTTTCTAACCCTTTTAACTCAACCTGGGATCTGACAGTAAAGCTGGGTTATTTCCTTATGGTGTATCACCAACAGTAATGAGGAGTCTGCAAACCACATTCTGCCTTCAACCCCACTGTATTCAGAGTATGCCATCAGGAATACCTGCCCAACCCTATTGTCTTCAATGGGTTTGACTAAGTGTAACTGATTGGACCTGAGTGAAAAATTTGGTTGATGCATGAGGAGGAATAGAATCCAGCTTATGCTCTCCTAGCTGTGTTGGCTTTCCGGGATGAATAGGAATAAATAATAGTAAACAATATTTTGGTCTATAAAGCGATCAGCTGTGACTGAGTAAACCCACATGAGTATCTGTGTGAGAAGATATGATTCTGACACTCACTTTTCATACTAGAACAGCCCTTTAGATAGATATACAGCAATAAAACACATTGACCTTTACTAACAAAGTATTCGTTTCCTTTAGTAAAGAGAAGGATTTTGTTCCCTAGTCATTAATACACTGCTTTGTATCTAGCTGATTTTTTTCTGCCCTCATCTGCCAGCAATAGATTAACTGGTCTACTGATCTAGCTTTCCACAGTTCCTTTGGAATCTAATAGCTAAAGCTTCCTTAGGCTCACTTTGAAGAAGTTGACTTCATTTGACCTTACCTGACACAGTAACAGTGTCATGTCCACATGGCAGTAAGCATCTGTTGATAGTTTTGTTGATTTATCTAAACCACGCATATTACTGCTGTTAGAGTTGGTTTAGCTCCCAGTGTTTGCCCAGAGAAAATACAGTCATAATTCTCAGGTTATGATCAAATAAGAGGCACGGTGTAAATAATCGCTTTTAAAGCCACAGCAGACCATTCAGGGTTCAATGCTGCAAAAATCAATGCACATGTTTAACATTAAACTTAAGAGTAGTCCCACTGAGTGCAATGGGACTAGTCGCATGCACAAAGGTAAGCAGGTGTATAAATCTTTAGAAGACCAGAGTCTTACAATTATCATGCACTAGACCTAAGCCAGGACATTTTATAAAAGAAAAATCAGAAAAAGAACACTGCATTCCTATAAAGATCTGATACCTGGAAAATCATGCTTATTTAGGGTATGTCTACCCTACAAGTGCAGCACTCCAGCAACATCACTGTTGTTGGTATAGGTCCAACTTTGAGCAGGGGGTTGGACTAGATGACCTGCTGAGGTCTCTTCCAACCCTAATATTCTATGATTCTATGAGTCCATAAACACTTACTAAAGCAACAGAAGGGATTTTCCTATCACTGTAGCAAATCCGCCCCCTTAAGAGGTGGTGGCTATTTCAATAGAAGACTTTTTCCATTGATCTCACTGAATCTACAGTGAGGGCAGGCTGGCCTAACTACGTCACACAGGTTGTGAAATCTTGGGAAGTGCTAATGTATAATTACCACATTGGTGAGGAGAAGTTAATCATTAATAGAAATCTTCATATACACCTGTGACAATATGTGAATTCAGTGGGCCAAATTTACTGCTATAAACAACAAGCAAATGTGTATTTACACCAGCAAATGAGTGTAGAATTTGTCTCTATACCTTTCTGACAAAGCATAAGAACATAAGAACATAAGAACGGCCGTACTGGGTCAGACCAAAGGTCCATCTAGCCCAGTATCTGTCTACCGACAGTGGCCAATTCCAGGTGCCCCAGAGGGAGTAAACCTAACAGGCAATGATCAAATGATCTCTCTCCTGCTATCCATCTCCATCCTCTGATGAACAGAGACTAGGGACACCATTCTTTACCCATTCTGGCTAATAGCCATTTATGGACTTAGCCACCATGAATTTATCCAGTTCCCTTTTAAACATTGTTATAGTCCCAGCCTTCACAACCTCCTCAGGTAAGGAGTTCCACAAGTTGACTGTGCGCTGTTTGAAGAAGAACGTCCTTTTATTTGTTTTAAACCTGCTACCTATTAATTTCATTTTGTGACCTCTAGTTCTTGTTTTATGGGAATAAGTAAATAACTTTTCCTTATCCACTTTCTCAACATCACTCATGATTTTATATACCTCTATCATATCCCCCCTTAGTCTCCTCTTTTCCAAGCTGAAGAGGCCTAGCCTCTTTAATCTTTCCTCGTATGGGACCTTCTCCAAACCCCTAATCATTTTAGTTGCCCTTTTCTGAACCTTTTCTAGTGCTAGAATATCTTTTTTGAGATGAGGAGACCACATCTGTACACAGTATTCAAGATGTGGGCGTACCATGGATTTATATAAGGGCAATAATACGTTCTCAGTCTTATTCTCTATCCCCTTTTTAATGATTACTAACATTCTGTTTGCTTTTTTGACTGCCTCTGCACACTGCGTGGGCATCTTCAGAGAACTATCCACGATGACTCCAAGATCTTTTTCTGACTCGTTGTAGCTAAATTAGCCCTCATCATATTGTATGTATGTTGGGGTTATTTTTTCCAATGTGCATTACTTTACATTTATCCACATTAAATTTAATTTGCCATTTTGTTGCCCAATCACTTAGTTTTGTGAGATCTTTTTGAAGTTCTTCGCAATCTGCTTTGGTCTTAACTATCTTGAGTAGTTTAGTATCATCTGCAAACTTTGCCACCTCACTGTTTACCCCTTTCTCCAGATCATTTATGAATAAATTGAATAGGATTGATCCTAGGACTGACCCTTGGGGAACACCACTAGTTACCCCTCTCCATTCTGAGAATTTACCATTAATTCTTACCCTTTGTTCCCTGTCTTTTAACCAGTTCTCAATCCATGAAAGAACCTTCCCTTTTATCCCATGACAGCTTAATTTACATAAGAGCCTTTGGTGAGGGACCTTGTCAAAGGCTTTCTGGAAATCTAAGTACATTATGTCCACTGGACCCCCCTTGTCCACGTTTGTTGACCCCTTCAAAGAACTCTAATAGATTAGTAAGAGACGATTTCCCTTTACAGAAACCATGTTGACTATTGCTCAACAGTTTATGTTTTTCTATGTGTCTGACAATTTTATTCTTAACTATTGTTTTGACTAATTTGCCCGGTACCGACGTTAGACTTACTGGTCTGTAATTGCCAGGATCACCTATAGAGCCCTTTTAAATATTGGCGTTACATTAGCTAACTTCCAGTTATTGGGTACTGAAGCCAATTTAAAGGACAGGTTACAAACCTTAGTTAATAGCTCTGCAACTTCACAAGTTCTTTCAGAACTCTTGGGTGAATGCCATCTGCTCCCGGTGACTTTTTAATGTTGAGTTTATCAATTAATTCCAAAACCTCCTCTAGTGACACTTCAATCTGTGACAGTTCCTCAGATTTGTCACCTACAAAAGTCGGCTCAGGTTTGGGAATCTCCCTAACATCCTCAGCCGTGAAGACTGAAGCAAAGAATCCATTTAGTTTCTCCACAATGACTTTATCGTCTTTAAGCGTTCCTTTTATATTTCGATCGTCAAGGGGCCCCACTGGTTGTTTAGCAGGCTTCCTGCTTCTGATGTACTTAAAAAAATTTTGTTATTACCTTTGGAGTTTTTGGCTAGCCCTTCTTCAAACTCCTCTTTGGCTTTTCTTATTACACTCTTGCACTTAAGCTGGCAGTGTTTGTGCTCCTTTCTATTTGCCTCACTAGGATTTGACTTCCACTTTTTAAAGGAAGTCTTTTTATCTCTCATTGCTTCTTTTACATGGTTGTTAAACCACGGTGGCTCTTTTTTAGTTCTTTTACTGTGTTTCTTAATTTGGGGTATACATTGAAGTTGGGCCTCTATTACGGTGTCTTTAAAAAGGGCCCATGCAACTTGCAGGGATTTCACTTTAGTCACTGTACCTTTTAACATTTGTTTAACTAATCCCCTCATTTTTGCATAGTTCCCTCTTTTGAAATTAAATGCCACAGTGTTGGGCTGTTGAGTGGTCTTTCCCCCCCCCCCACAGGGATGTTGAATGCTGTTGTATTATGGTCACTATTTCCAAGCGGTCCTGCTATAGTTACCTCTTGGACCAGCTCCTGCACTCCACTCAGGATTAAATCTAGAGTTGCCTCTCCCCTTGTGGGTTCCCATACCAGCTGCTCCATGAAGCAGTCATTTAAAGTGTCGAGAAATTTTATCTCTGCATTTCGTCCTGAAGTGAAATGTTCCCAGTCAATATGGGGATAATTGAAATCCCCCACTATTATTGAGTTCTTGATTTTGATAGCATCTCTAATTTCCCTTAGCATTTCATCATCACAATTACTGTCCTGGTCAGGTGGTCGATAATAGATCCCTAATGTTATATTTTTATTAGCGCATGAAATTTCTATCCATAGCGATTCTATGGAACATGTGGATTCGCTTAAGATTTTTACTTCATTTGAATCTACATTTTCTTTCACATATAGTGCCACTCCTCCCCCAGCACGGCCTGTTCTGTCCTTCTGATATATTTTGTACCCCGGAATGATTGTGTCCCATTGATTGCTCTCAGTCCACCAGGTTTCTGTGATGCCTATTATATCAATATCCTCCTTTATCACAAAGCACTCTAGTTCACCATCTTATTATTTAGACTTCTAGCATTTGTGTACAAGCACTTTAAAAACTTGTCCCTGTTTATTTGTCTGCCCTTTTCTGATGTGTCAGAATCTTTTTTATGTGATATGTGGAGCTGAATTCTCCAGCCCCTTGGCCCTTCTGTAATCATTTACACCTGTGCACAGTGAATGTAAAATATCATGAAATCAGAAGGATGGTGAGACACACCATCTTTGCACTTTTAGAACAAATGTGAATGACAACACAAGATAGAAAAGGATCTGACACTTTATCTCCTAACAGAAGGCCTGATTCTCTTGTCACTGACATGGAGGTAAATGAGAAGCAACTGTATGGAAGTCAGCCGAGTCACACAAGTGTACAACTGTCATAAGTAAAAGCAGAACAAGGCCCAAAGTCCTTATCCATGGCACTTTAAAAGTATTATTCTAGCCACCAGAGGGCTCACATTTTTCCTATTAATTCAAAAGAAATATTTTTGAGAATGACTAAGCATTAGTAACATTTTGAAGATAAAGGCTGTACAGTTCAAACAAAATATGTTCCTACCAAGCCCAGCCTGCATGGGAAACAACATGACAATCAGTACTTACATTATATAATGTGTTCTGTTTCTTTCATTGTTTAATTGCATTGAATGCACCCATTGCAACAGAGTCTGGAAGCCACACAGTCAATTAAACAAACAAACAAACAGATCTTCAACAACAACAAAAGGACTGTTGTTTATATAGTTTCATTGAATGCAAGGTGTTTGGGGTGATTGTAATTGAATCTAAATGATTCATTTGGCATGGGGGGAGTTATGAAGTGCTTCCTAATAGGAACTGAATTTATCACTAGATTACACAGTGGAGGTGATTAATGTTGAATGGGATTTGCAGGTATTATTTTGGACACCAGAGTGTTACCATATTTTTTTATTAGTGCAACAGAAATGGAGAGAATGAAGAAGAAGGGAAAAGTCACTTAAGAAAACCAAATGTGTGAACGTAACAAAGTTCTACAAAACTCATTCCCCTTGGTAATGCCAAGATCTACCTGCATGTGCAATCTCATTAAAATAAGATTCAAGTGACTGTATTTAGCAAAGAAAAATAAGAATTTTCTACTCTGACTTCAGTACAACCACCTGTATTTACCCTGGTGTAAATGACATCAGCATGTGGACCATTGGTTATAAATTCCACATATATGGGACACCTATCACAGTAATTTTTTCCATGCGATGTTAGTTTGAGTAAGTTTGTTTTAAATATATATATATATGTATGATTTCAAACAGTGTGGTATTGTCAAGGCAAAACCCCAGATTCCAATACATGTTTAATCCTGTCGAGCTGGTAATGGCGTGCTCCTTCCTAACTTGGCTTCAATTCACTACCGTGACTCTCAACTCTCAAGCAATACATGATTCATCTCAATGCTATTTAGGGAAGGACTCACAATGGCTTTGATAAGTCAAATGATGATCAGATGTTTTTCTTCCAAAACTCATTAATTTTCCCAAGAAACAATGGGCCAAATCCTTTGGTCAGTTACACCACTGAAGTTGATGCACAGGTAGGATGGCATGCTACAGCAACTTTTAACATACGTTGGAATTTAGCACCTCTTAATCATGAACAAGTTTGCACCATTTGGTTTGTGTTCTCCTAAATCCTTTTACAAGACCCCTCAAAACCATCCTTGAAAGATTAACAAAATAAACTCCTGCACGTTAACCTGTAGCCTGAGCAAACTTCACCTGGGATAGTTTACTTAGTGCCAAATCCTGGCATGACATGGAGTCCTCGGGATCTCAGTGTTCCACAATAAGCACCAGAGTCATTGAGACTAACAAGAAAACTGAAGCCCCACAACTGCCTGAGATGACTGTGTTAGCTCCTATGTGACTGCCATGCCTTTCCTTCCCAGGGCTACATATCATGAATCTGGTTCTTCCCTGCCCCATCACTGTCATGTATGGCAATCAGCTGTGGAGGGAAGCTGTCAGAGGAGGCAGTGCCTCTTGGGAGGAGTGGATTTCTCCCCTGCCTGGCAGTCAGTGTTGGGAAGACCGAACTGATTATGTGGCCAGAAGAGGGAGCTCCAAAATGGTCCAGAATATGACCCAACCATTTTGCTTCTTCTCTACATGATTCAGTGAGCCCCATACTCCACTCTCTTCAATTTTATGTATATTTTTGCTGCTTAGGGAATTTTGTATTCCCACACTGCTGGCGCTATATGGCTCAAGGGATGTGCAAGAGAGAGGCACAGGATCTGACATAGGCTTCTCAGGCGTAGAAACAGATTGTCTGCATGCGCTCCAAGTTTCTACCATCCTTCCACACTGGACCTGACCTGCTCAGGATTGCACAGCCCACTTCCATGGTAGTAAGAGACTGCCACATACCATATGGCCTTGACGTGCCCCATTCTGTTCTTCCTATGGGTACTACTGGAAATGGCATTCTTCACTTCCTACCCTAAACTGCTGTGTGAGGCTGCTGTGCAATGTTAAACAACAATGGCATTTTTCTACAAAATTGTCTTCACTCCAATGGTGGGCAATGTAATCTGCAGAGACTATGCATATAAGCCCTGATCCTGCAAACATGCATAACTGTATATTGATTTCAATGGGGTCAGTCAGATGAACACACTTATGCATCTGCTTAAGTTTTTGAAGGATCAGGGCCATAGTTTGTACAGTCAGTGTTTGGGGAGAAAGTACTACATACATTTAATATCATTGTTGTTGAGACACTGAAAATGGTGAAAACTGGATTTGCAGATCAGGCTGTAAATAAAATTATACTTTTACTTCAAGTCAAGGAGACTAGTCATGAAGAAAGGTACTATCCCTAAGAACCAAGGGCATCAGAATCTGCCTCATTATAATGAAGACATGACAGCTACTCTGATGCTGTTGGGTTCAGTATTATTCAGAAGTTTCAGTTTTTATTTTTAATAAGATATTGACCTTCTAGACTTTGTACGATGCATTAGAATTAGGACACTTATTGAGAAACCTAATATAATATAAAATCTCAATATTTAATAAATTGAAATGAATTAAATTTCAATCTGTTTTTCATTTCTTTTCACTGCTTGAAGTTTCTTATGTGCTTTAAAATATACATAGATTTTCCCACTGAGTTGCGGAAAGTAGGGAATTGAGAAAGAAAGATGACAAACATTTATGGTCAGATTTTCCTAAGATCTTGGCAACCAGCAGCTTCTTTTGTTCTCAATGGTGTTCTCAATGGAAGCATTTCTGAAAATCTGGTCTCAACTATTGACATGGGGCATTCTGAAAATCTGCCCATATTATGTAGATTAGGTAGTGCCCATAGCAAGCTGGGTGCTGTCCAAACACCAAGGAAGAGACAGTCCCTGCCCCAAAGCATGTGCAAAAGACAGGAAGATAAGGGAAATATACATCTGTGGCAAGGCAGACATTTAATATCATCATCATCAGAGGTGCTGGAACAATTTGTATAGTGGGGGTGCTGAGAGCCATTGAATCAAACTGTAAACCCTGGATATAATGGAAACCACTTCAAGCTAGCAGGTGTGGCAGAATCCCCAGCACCCCCTAGATCTAGCACCTATGATTATCGCTAAGACATAGAAAATGATCAATACTGGATTTTTCAGAGCAGGTTGTTAATAAAATTCTACTTTTACTGCAAGCCCTCTCCTGTTGGGCTGCAAGGACCATGCCTTCCTCCACGTCCTCTCATCTGCTGGCAGCCTATGATGTGGAGGTCCTAGAGGGATCCTTCCTGGTGCCCTATTATGGGGCCCAGTATCAGGTGCACTATTCCTTGAGAGAGGCTTGGTGCTTCCTCTGCCAGGCAAACCCATTGTGGCGAAGGCTGGAGTCCAGTGGCCGGCCCTGAGCCTTTGTGTGCATCCCTCTCCAAGGCAGGGTGGCTATCCCCTCTACAATCAGGGCAGCCGGTCTTAGGCAATCTGTTGTTGTGGCTGTGGGTGCCAAGCCCATTGTGGCTCCTGGTCCTGGCACCATTGAGGGCTCCCTTCCCTTTGCCACTCTAAATGCCCAGGGCTGGGTCTCTACAGGTGCCAGGTGCTCGCATTAGAATATCATAGAATATCAGGGTTGGAAGGGACCTCAGGAGGTCATCTAGTCCAACCCCCTGCTCAAAGCAAGACCAATCCCCAACTAAATCATCCCAGCCAGGGCTTTGTCAAGCCTGACCTTAAAAACCTCTAAGGAACGAGATTCCACCACCTCCTTTGGTAACTCATTCCAGTGCTTCACCACCCTCCTAGTTAAAATTTTTTCCTAATATCCAACCTAAACCTCCACCACTGTAACTTGAGACCATTACTCCTTGTTCTGTCATCTACTACCACTGAGAACAGTCTAGATCCATCCTTTCAGGTAGCTGAAAGCACCTATTAAGTCCCCCCTCATTCTTCTCTTCTGCAGACTAAATAATCTCAGTTTCCTCAGCCTCTCCTCATAAGTCATATGGATCCTCGCAAGTGCCTGGTCTTAGGCAGGGATTTGAATATCATCCTCGATGAGTGGGACCGCTCAGGGACCGAGAGGTGCCCAGCTGCTGCAGACATCTTCAGGGAAATCATAGATCATCACTCCATGTTGGACATCTGGCACAACCACCACATAGATATCCGCTTATATCCAGGTGGAGGACACCTGGCCGAGCCACTCCCAGCTTTACTCCAGACATCATTCTTGTTTTCATCTTGCACAAGCCCACCCCTCCAGCATCCAGACAGCCCTGTTCTTGGAGCACCATTTGGTGGCGCTTTGGAGAGGCTGGACCTGGCCGACTGGCATTTTAATAATAGATTACTGGAGTATGTGGGTTTCGTGGTGTCCTTCCGGGAGTTCTGGCTGGTCTGGTGAGGGCAGAGGTGCGCCTTTCCCTCAGTGCAGTAGTGATGGGATGTGGGGAAGGTCCGCACACAGCTCTTCTGCCATGACTACACCAGGCATCAGGCCAGCAGAGGGATAGAGCAGCTGGAGCAAGTGGAGATAGAGCAGCTGGAGCAGAAGTGCTTGGAGCTGGAGAGGCATCTGGACGCCAGCCAAGGGGATTCATCCCTCTCTGAAGTGTGCAGAGAGAAGTGGGAGGAGCTCCGGATCCTTGATGACCATCAGGCTCGGGGCACCTTCATTCGATCCTACATTCATGTCCTTCAGGAGATGGATCATGGCTGCTGCTACTTCTGTGCCCTGGAGGAAAAGAGGGGGGCCAAGAAGCATGTCAACTGATATCTAGCAGGTGACAGCACTCCCTCTCACAGATATGGTGGAGATGCAGGGGAGAGCCAAGGCCTTTTATGCCAGCCTCTTCTCCCTGGATCCAACTGATGCCGATGCTTGTGGGGTGCTCTGGAACAGACTCCCAGCAGTCAGCATGGGCAACCGGGACTGACTGAAGCTGCCTCTCACTCTAGCTAAATTCTCAGAAGTTTTTGTCTGATGCCCACCAATAAATCCCTGGGCATCAACGGGCTGACCATGGAGTCCTACCTTATGTTCTGGGGCATCCTTAGAGAGCAGGGTGTTACTCCTGTTGTGCAGGCAGAGCGTGCTTGCCCTGCTGCCCAAGACGGGGGACCTCCAAAACTTTTGGAATTGGTGTCCAGTCTCACTCCTCAGCACAGACTACGAGGTCATAGCGAAGGCCAGCTTGCTGTGGTTGGGGTCTGTGCTGGCAGATGTGGTCCGTCCCAACCAGACTTATAACATCCAAGGCCATACCATTTTTGATAATCTTTATCTGATCCAGGACCTCCTCCAGTTTGGGAATAGGAATGTGTAAGCAGAGTCTGAATGAGCTCTCCCCTGACATCTAATGGTAAGTTGTGGAAAAGATCAGGAGCTGATCTTGTTTGCATGGGCACACCCACCCTGACTAAGTGCTCGGCATGATGGGATTGCTTTCCCAAATGGCCACTTTTGGCTGGTGTGGGATCCCCGTCTCCTTGTTATTGGGGCAGAGGTAATAGGGGATTGTTATCCTTATTGTGTGAATCAAGGGCAGCAGAACAGTACCTGGCATTTCCCAATTGAGGGACTCATCTTCAACTAAATGGCATTCACTAGGCAGGGCACATGGGTTCCAAAACCCAGTGAGTTGAGAGAAGATGGGGACAGGTACTTTTAGCTAGTGGGCTGGGCCCTGCCTAAATACCCCAGACTCACCCACTGTGTAATAACAGAGCTAATTTAGACTCAATTGAGGGTCTTGTTACACACTGCAGAGCTGAAATCACTAATATCTAGGTCAAAGTATTAGACCTGCTTTGGGACAGTGTCTCTGATGTAAGAGACTGTCCAGTGTGCACCAACAGTGAGGCTCTGCAACAGCTAAAATCACTGAGATCTGTGTTAAGTGGGGGGCCCTGAAGATATTGTGGGAAGTGGCCAGTAGGGAGGCTGGTGGACAGATGCAGCAAGTGGCCAGCAGGGTGGCGGGCAGAGAGTGTCAGAGCAGAGCCCTACAGAGTGGGTTGTCGAGTTAGTGTCTGAGAAGTGAAGCGAGCAAGTACCTCTTTCCCTCCACCCAGGATGGGAGGTGGACTCTGCAAATGCTCCTCTGAACTCTGGGTCTGCACTGTCCAAGGATAGCAACTGTGAGTGGGGTGCAGAGAAGGGTATAAATGTTATAATGATTAGTTCGAAAATACAAAATGGTTATTTTTTTGTTCAGAATTATACGATATAAAAAAATTCTAAAATCCAAAATGTAAGCATCTTTCTTTTACCTGCATTGCAAATAGAGTCTAAACCTCTTTCCTCATTTGGGGCCAGATTCTGATAACTGTCATCATGCCAACTTACTGCACAAGTGCTCCCTATGATTTCAAGGAGACTAGTCATGAAGAAAGGTACTATTCCATATGAACCAAGTGCATCAGAATCTGCCTCCTTATAATGAAGACAGGACAGTTACTCCGACGCTGTTGGGTTCAGTATTATTCAGAAGGACACTGCCCAACTTACTTGGTGTTGGGTCTTTCGCTCATGGTTTATGTTTATAAACCCTGTTTGCAGAGTTTTCACAAAGTAATGCCACATTATTTCTGTCCTTTTATTAAATGTTTTTTGCTACACTCAGACTCTGTGCTTGTGAGAGGGGAAGTATTGCCTCTGAGAGGCATCCTGGGGGTGGTGAATAATTGTCCCAGCTCACTGGGTAGGGGCTAGAGCCAGTTTTGTGTTGTATTGTTGAAAAGGAACCCCTAGATACTGAACCTGGCCCTTGTTGCTGCCAACTGACTGGCAGAAGGGTTACAGCTGGTCTATCATTCGCCCTCTGTACCAGGAGAAGGTGTTTGACAGGGTGGACCACAGATATCTCCTGGGCACTCTCTGGGCATTTGGCTTCAGGCCCCGCTTTATAGGCTTTCTCCAGGTGCTATATGCCTCTGTTGAGTGTTTTGTCAAGCCCAAATGAACCCTGAAAAAACCCATCAGCTTTGGGCAAGGGGTTGCATCAAGGCTGCCCACTGTCCAACCAACTGTACACTCTGTCCATTAAGCCCCTTCTCTGTCTCCTCTGCAGAACGTTGACCGGATTAGCGCTCTGCAAGTCAGAGTTGTGGGTGGTCCTGTCAGTATATGCCCATGACGTGTTCCTCATGGTCCAGGAACCAAGTGACTTGGTGTGGGTGGAGGCCTGCCAAGCCATCTACTCAGCAGTCTCCTCTGCCTAGGTCAACTGGGTTAAGACCTCTGGCCTATGATCAGGAACAAGTGTCAAGCAAGCTTCCATCCACCCATGCTCCAGGCCATCCAGTGCAGTGCAGGTCCACTGCTCTATCTGGATGTTTATCTTTCTACCACTCATCCCTCCCTGTTGGAGAACTGGCACAATTTGGAAGGCAGGGTGGCTGAGCAGCTGCAGAGGTGGACAGGACTGCTCTGGTGCCTTTCCCTGCAGGGAGGGGACTGGTGCTTAACCAGCTGGTCCTATCCGTGCTCTGGTACCAGTGCAATAATCTGAACTTGTCCCCAGGTACTCTGGCCCACCTCCAGAAGCTAATTCTGGGGTTCTTCTAGCCAGGGCTGCACTGGGTCTCTGCAGGGGTTCTCAGTCTTCTTCTAGAGGAGGGGAGAACAGGGCCTGCTCTGCCTCAGCAGTCAGGTCCATGTCTTCCACCTCCAGGGCCTGTAGAGACTCCTTTATAGTGCAGGTAGTCCGGTGTGGAGCGTGCTGGCACATGCCTTTCTCCACCACTTCCAAGGGCTCTGGTACGACTGACATCTTTTTTTCTTCCATCTGAAGGGGTCTTCCGCGTGAATTCTCTGACCTGTCAGTCTTCTACCAGAACCTCCTCTGGATCTGGAAGCTGGTTTCGGTGACTGCCGAGGGGGAAGATCTCCTTACAGAGCCCTTGCTAAACAACCACCAGTTCAATGTGCAGCTGGCAGAGTCCCCCTCGGTGCACTGGAGGTTGGTCCTGGCAGATATCACCAGGATTAGAGACCTACTGGACTATGACTAAGGGAACTAGGTGGATCCCGTGGTGCTCAGCCAGCGACCGGCGCTCTCCACCCATCATGTCCTCTGGTGCATACTCCACAAGGTGAGGGCAGCCTTGTCGGGCTTTCCTCAAGCAGCTCTTGTGGTCGGGTGCTTCCAGTCCACCCCTCAGCCCTGGCCCTCCAGACCTTGCCATCAGGCCCCTACCCTGCGAGTACCTCTGGCCATTCCCCCGCCTCATCCAAGTTGGTTGCGTGACCTGCAGCTGGTTCATTTCCAAACCATGCCTAGGAAACATCGATACATGCTCATGCTCCAGACCATTTATTTTCTCACCCTCGTGTCCCACTCCGACACCAAGTGGCGGGACCTTCTACCACATGTGACAGGTGAGGAGCCCTGGTGGGCCAGTCTGTAACTCACCCTAGTCTCCCAGCTTGCTGGGGATATTAGTTGGTGACTCCCTCATGGAGCTGTGAGTATGGGCATGTACTTAGTGCAATTCATGCCCATCCCTGACACTTTCTCTTTCTCTGGCATGAAGGAGACCTCGGCGCACATTTACTTCAATTGCACCAGGTTGCAGCCCCTTTTCCAGCCCCTACAGAACCTTCTCCTTAGGTTCTGTCTGAACTTTTCCCCAGACCTCCTGATATTTGCACACCCCACCTGTGGCCCCATGAAGTCACTAGACCTCCATGTCAACCTCCTCCTGGCATTCACGAAGGTGGCCATCCACTATACCAGGAGGAGGATGCTGGATGGGGAGTTTCTGTGCAACTGTGGGGCCTAAGTCTGATCCTCCCTTAGGTCACATGTCTGGGCAGAGTTCCTCTGGGCCACATCCACTGGTCCCTTGGTTCCTTCAAGGAGCTATGGGCACAGTCCAAGGTTTTCTGTTTGGTTTTCCCCTCTGGCTTCCTGCTTTTGGCCCTGTGACCCTCATTCATGTCCCTGTTTTCTCATTTGCTGTCCCCTGGATTTACTTGAGCCCTGGGTTCAGAGGCTCCTTCCCTTAGAGTGGGGGAGGTGCCTTCAGATGCAGGCGGGCATTGCCCAGCACTCTTCACAAACCATACAAGAGAGGGATGAATGTGCTCAAATATAAGCAGCTTGCTAAAATACTGGGTAGAAAGGTCGTTCATGTTTATTTCTGACCTTAGTTTTTGTTACTTTATTCTACATGCATAGAGTCTATTATACATTTTGTAATATAAAATTAATGGAGAAAATAATACTGTAAAAATGTTATTGCAGGTGTTAAAAAAATTACCACAGTAGTCTACAGTGATGACCTCAAGCCCTATGGTACCACTGTTGTGAACTGTAGAGGTTTGGCCTGTTACTACAAGATAGTCAGAAGTGTTGCAATCCTCTAGCACCTTTAGTACTGACCAGTCACAACTTTGAGTGACATCTATTATAAAGAGGAATTTTCATTAGTCAAATCCTTTGATTAAATATGAATTTAAAATACATGATAGATCAGAGTAGTCTAAAAAGTACCAACAAGTATGTTATATAATAATATGCGTGTTCAAAATTAGTACATGCACCAAAATAGAGACCCTACTTGATAAACTAAATTATGGTTTGCAGTTCCCTCTTCACTTTCTTCTTTGTGATAATTTACATAAATGACTGTGTAGAGTTGGCCTTAAACACCTATGCATTTCAAGCACAGGTTAAATTATAAAAGAGATTGCAACATCTTTTTTGTCCATCATCATTTAATAAATCAACAGGTCCATTTCTGAGGATTGATGTAATGGTATTTATGAGTATTGGCAAAGTCATGTCCACTTAACTGATGCAATTAAGCAGTGTCTTGCTCTTATTATAATAATAATGGGTTGACTGATGAGTAATTTATTTCTTTCCAATGTAACTGACAAAAAAAGATTATATTCCTAGACAATGCAATGTATTTGGATCATAAACCTGCTGCCTTCTCATCTCCACCATTAGCTTAGATTTATCCTTCTCAGAGAACAGTGGAATACACTTTAAACAAAGTATCAGGTTTAATATGGAGGAATGTTCCTGACTGTGTTAAATTCTGCACAGGAGTTGAATATTTAAGTAGCCATTTTTATAAGAGTGACATGGGACTGAATTTTTATTATCTATATAAGGGATTCCAGGATTGTTACTCTGTGTGTCACTCTGAAGCCTAGAATGTCTGTTGAGTCAATATGAAGTGATGGAAACAGCTACTAGCATGGTTAAGAAATCTTTTTGTTGAGAATATCACCAGGTTCAATCATTACTGGGATATGTGGTCTGCTACCATCCCATTTTTAAGTTGTCAGCCATTTTGGCTTTACAAATCAAATTACACTCAGGTGACAGAAGGTATGTATCTATGTTATGCCAAGAGTCCAGTCTTCTTCTCCATCTCATGTCCTTGTCACAAACTTGATGTTTTTCCAGAACTGTGCATAAGCTATGGCTCTTTCCATCAATGCAGTGAGGTCCTCCTTAGTACAGGTCTCCCCAAAGAGTCAACAAATGATCAGATGCTCCATTGTCTGCAGCTCACCACACTCGCATATATTCGTGCCATTAGAATAGCCCCATTTGATCATATTAGTCTGTGATCTGTCCGTTTACGTGCACAGGCTGTTCAAACATCACCATGTTGGCCAGTCTATATTAGCCCCTCCGAGAAGATTCTCCTGGGGTTCCAGATCTATTTCAGTGCTTCTGACTGCACATAGCTTTCATTCCATAACCTCAGTCATGCCTTGCCAGCTGTCATACCCAAAGGCACAACACTGGTTATAAAATGTTCACTATTTAAGGCATTTGGTTACTTCTGAGTGATCGGCAACCTTTGGCACATGGCCCGCCAGAGTAAGCACCCTGGCTGGTCAGGCTGGTTTGTTTACCTGCCGCGTCTGCAGGTTCAGCTGATCGCAGCTCCCACTGGCCACGATTCACTGCTCCAGGCCAAAGGGGGCTGCGGAAAACAGTGCGGGCTGAGGGATGTGCTGGCCGCCGCTTCCCGCAGCCCCCATTGCCCTGGAATGGCGAACCGTGGCCAGTGGGAGCCACAATCGGCTGAACCAGTGGACATGGCAGGTAAACAAACTGGCCAAGTACCCTGGCAGGCTGCATGCCAAAGTTTGCCAATCCCTGATATAATGAATGCTTGGATCTTCCATCTGCCGTGATCTTTCCCTTTGGCTTGCTACCTTCCTCCTGATATCAGGTGTGCAATGCTAGCCAGTAAGTATGAGCTATCCTTGGTGTTGGCTTGAGCCATCCTGTTATTCCAGGAGAACTGTCATTTACAAGAGGGTCTAATTTCTTAACATGGATGGATCATTCCCACACTGGACATGTATACTTTGCTATGAAGTAGCACAAGGCAATAGCAGTAGTTCACAAAGTAACTGGATTGGCTCCCTGCTTTGGGTAATCAACTTTCAGAGGTTGTTGTAACAGGTGCTAACTTTCCCTTTCATCTTTTCTACATGTGCTTTGAAGGAAAGTGTCCAATCCAATGTTACCCCCCAGGGAGACAGGGTTTGGGTGGATTAGCCAATAGAATTCCATCCCAGGTGATGATTAATTTCTGCTTGGCTTCTCTATGGCATAGGTGAAAGGCTGTCACCTATGTCTGGGTCGGGTTGGTACGAAGTTGGTTCTTATTGTAATAAACTGAGAGGTTGCTCAGTATACACATCAGTCTGTTCTTGACAGTGGCAAATTCCTTCTCCTAAGACATGATGCATAGATCATCAGCGTATAAAAAGTTCCTCCTATTGCTCTGTATGGGATGATCATTGGTATATATGTTAAAGAGGATTAGTGCTAATATACTGCCCTGGGGGAGACCATTTTGTTGCCTTATCCAACAGTTCTATTTCTTGCACAATACTACGTAAAAATGTCTGTTCTCCGGAAGAGATCAGATGAGCTGCACTATATGGGAGTCATGTGTAATGCTGCAAGTCTTTCACGAACGTCACAGCGGTGGCGGGGCTCCGGGCTGCCCCCTGCCCAGAAGAGCAGTGGCAGTGGACCGCCCACTCCCAGCAGCAATGGTAGCATGCCTTCAGGCCATCCCCCACCCAGAGCAGCAGAGGAGGCGGCAGGGCCCCGGGCTGACCCCTGCCCAGAGCAGCAGTGACCACTGGAGCACCACCGCCAGAGCAGCAGGCCTCTTCCCCTAACCCCTAAAATTTAGTTAGGGGTATTTTTAGTAAAAGTCACGGACAGGTCACTGGCTATGACTTTTTTTTATTTTCCATGACCTGTTCGTGACTTTTACTAAAAATACTCATGAATAAATTGTAGTCTTAGTCATCCATCATATCACAGACTTTGACAAGCAATTCCAGACCATTCTGATATCAGAGGTAACTCAACCAGTCACCACACTTACTCTACAGCTAATCTGCATGCAGCAGTTTCATTGGTTGTATAAGGGAGAACGCACAGATGGTGGATTACTTGGCCCAACTTGCATACCTGTGCAACACATGAATTTTCAGCTACTAATGTCAAATGTGAGGTTAGAAACAAGCCAGTTAAGCTGCCATGCCAGTTTTATGTTTTGTTTTGGTTTTTAATTTCCTTCCATTTCTCAATGTTCTCTGCATACCGTCTTCTCCCTTTTCTATTAATACCTTGTAGAGGCTTGTTGAACTCAGCACCTTTATGTATTTTCCTATTATGACCTCTTGGGGTATTTATTAGTTCACAGGTTTAGCACCTTGGTTGCACCTTTACAGATTTGTAGATTAAGGGCCAAATTCTCTGCTGCTTGTAAATTGGTACAGTTTCATTGACTTTAATGAAGCTGGTCTTGTATCTTGAAATGGGTCAAAACCATAAACTTTGATTGAAATACCCTCTGCACTTTGCAGCTGAAGCCTAACTCTACTTACACATTATTATTTTATGGTGTGTTTCAAGTGTAAATCCTAAAGTTCTCAAAGGCCTACTATATCCGTCTTCATTCTGCCTTCCACTGAACTACAGCAACAACTCTTGTCTTCCACGTAATATAAGCCAAACGTTCTAGTTCTTATTTCATAGTTTCATAGAGTTTAGGGCCAGAAGGGGCCATTAGACCTGCTAATCTGACCTCTTATGTCACAGACCATTAATTTTCACCTAATTACTCCAATAAATGCTCATCCATGTGGGCATTCATGACCCTGAGCAGATCAGCAGTGATTATAGAGATCTGACAGCAAGCATGAAGGAGTCAAGGGAACAGACTGTGTTTCTGTCCATCTTCTTGGTTAAGGGTAAGGGCCCAGGCAGAGACTTGTCCAGAATAAAGTCCAGAGCAGTTATAGATACACTTGGTGCTTTAATAGGGCCAATTTCACAAAGCTGAGAATCATTATGCGCCAAATCAACTGGGAGAAAGAATATAATTAGAAAAATGTGAATGATAATTGGAAATCATTTAAGAACACTTTACAAGATGCCCCAAAAGCCACACTTCCAGAACTGAAGAAGGCCATGCTGGTTAAAAAACCAACTTGGTTTAGAGGGGAAGTGAAGGCAGCTGTGAAAAATTTAAAAAAATATAACAAATGGAAGAAAGTGGAAGTTGAAAATAATGAATATAAATCAGAAGTTAGGAATTGTAGAAAATTGATAAGGGAAGCCAAGGGACACAAGGAGAAATCTATGACCAGCAGAGGTAAGGACAATAACAAGCTTTTCAAATACATTTGTAACAAAAGGAATCCTGACAATGTATTGGTCCACTACTAGATGGAAATGGTTGAACTATCAATAATAATGCAGAAAAGCTGGAAGCGTTCAATAAATATTCCTTTTCTGGATTTGGGGAAAAGCAAATGATATAGTCTCATCATGTGGTGATGATAATACTCTTTCCATTCCACTAATATCTCTGGAGGATGTTAAACAGAAGCTATTAAAGTCAAATATTTTTAAATGAGCAGGTCCAGATAATTTGCATACTAGATTTTTTAAAGAGCTGGCTGAGGAGCTCACTGGACTGTTAATGTTGATTTTCAATAAATCTTGGAGCACTGAGGAAGTTCCAGAAGACTGGAAGAAAGCTAATGTACCATTTTTCAAAAAAGATATAAAATTAACATGACACACATTAAATGGAATAAAAACTGGCTAACTGATAGGTCTCAAAATGTAAATGTAAACTGAGAATCAACTGGATGCGTTTACAGTGAGGTCCCACAGTGATCAGTTCTTGGCCCTATGCTATTTAACATTTTTATCAGTCACTTGGAAGAAAACATAAAATCATCACCGATAAAGTTTGCAGATGACACAAAAATCAGGGGGTAATAAATAATGAAGTGAACAGGTCACTGATTCAGAGTGGCCTAGATCACTTGGTAAACTGGGTGCAAGCAAACAATATGCACTTTAATATGGCTAAATGTAAAAGTATAAATATAGGAACAAAGCTTACAGAATGGGAGACTCTATGCTAGGAAGCTGAGACTCTGAAAAAGGACTGGGGGTTGTGACTGATAACCAGGTGAACATGAATTTCCAATGTGACATTATGGCCAAAAGAGCTAATGTGATCCTGAGATGAAAACAGGGGAATCTCAAGTAGCTGTAGACAGGTTACTCTACCTCTCTGTTTAGCACTGGTGTGACCATTGCTGGACTATTGTTCCAGTTCTGGTGCCAACAATTCAAGAAGGATGTTGATAAATTGGAGATGATTCAGAGAAGAGCCACAAGAATGATTAGAGGATCAGAAAACATGCATACAGTGATAGACTTAAGGGGCTTAATCCATATAGCTTAACAAAGAGAAAGTTACGGGGTGACTTGATTACAGTCTAAAAATATCTACATAGAGAACAAATCTTTAATAATGGGGTCTTCAATTTAGCAGAGAAAAGTAGAACACAATCCAATGGCTGGAAGTTGAAGCTAGACAAATTCAAACTGGAAATAAGGCATAAATTTTTATTTGTGAGAATAATTAACCACTGGAACAATTTACCAAGGGTCGTGGTGGATTTTACATCACAGACAATTTTAAAATCAAGATTGGATGTTTCTTCTAAAAGATCTGCTCCAGTAATTATTTTGGGGGACTAGATGATACTTCAGGCCATTCTGGCCTTGGAATCTAGGAAAGCTAGTGCATGTGTAATAGCAGTGTAACCACAGTACCACAAGCAGTGGCAGCTGAGGCACGGTTTAGCTGTGCCAAGTACAAACCCTCCTGAATCTAGTGGGCACATACTCAGCACCACTAAGCTATGCCTCTACTGCTGCCACCAATGATACCATGGCTAGAGTGCTATTAACTCTCACGCTAGCTTGATGAGAGCTAGCACTTGGAGATGTACGCAAGCAGGGGAATCACACTCCTAGCTCATAGTATAGACGTAGCCATAGAGTCACAGATTCACAGACTCCAAATCCAGAAGGGACCATTACAATCATCCAAAATCTTCTGACCCAGGTGGCTGTTGGGTAAATCATGCACCATGACAATGACAGTGGCAGCTCTCATTACAGAGACAGGGCCACCAGAACACTCTGCTAAAAAGACAGGGGTCACCTTCCTAGCATCCTCTTCATTTCAGGGGCAACCTTTCACTCAGACTGCTATTCACTTCAGGTCTTTAGCTGCCCTGGGGAGGGGCCTCTACATGGAGCTCCTCCCTCTCTGCCCTCCCACTTCTCTGATTCTCCCAGCAGTGGCCTGTCTACTGAACATACACACTCCCTTGTATGAGGACCTAGCTGACAGACCCAGCCTGCACTACCATGAGTGCAGTGTATCTGAGGCAGTCTCCTCATCTGGCTGGTAAGAGCCACATAAGTGCCCATGCTGCTGACAGCCTGGCCTTGCTTGCCCAGGTGGGAAGTTAAAGAGGCAATTTAGATGTGCAACATGACCAGTGTCACAAGGAAGACTTAGCACACGTAGGAGATATGACTCCTGTGAGTGGGCCTAAGAGAGATGCTGCAGAGGCCCATTTGTTAGGAATTGTAGGTGCTCAGTACATATGACATCAAGTTGATTTTAGAGTTAAACCAAAAAGAAAGGCTGGTTTCTATACACGGAATCCAACTTTCAAAAGCAGGGTTAGATGCTCCGAAAGCTGATGTATATCATTTTTGCCACGTGAGCACCCACCACCTTCTCTGATGTTGAGCCATTGACCAAATGGGACAATGTCTCAGACTTTCAATGCTGGCCTTTCGCAATTTCGTGGAACCTCCAAAGAGGATGAAGAGTGCATCTGATCTAGAGCATGTATTTTACATATGCACTCATAGCTGTGTTGTCTATCATGATCCATGGTGTCCTGTGCAGTGGCCCTCAGAGCAAGAAGAACTAGTTCAAGAGCAAGAAGTGCTTTTCATTCAAAAATATTTATATGAAGATTCCTCTCTTTTCATGACCATGGTCCAAGCATCTCATTCCTACAGCTTGTCAGGAAAATCCTACACCATGACAGCAGAGAGTGTTTGACTTTTGTAAAGCCTGACCTTTCCTCTCCAGATCCTTCTCAGTCATCTTAATGACTGAGATCACCAGTTGCTCCTTTCTAACTACAAGCCCTGGACTCTGGAAGACTGATCTTTAAGACTGCTCTTCTTTGGAATAGTGCAGGCGAGCTAAACACAGATTCCCTGTTACCTGACAACTGTTACAACCACTGCCATTGTTTTGGTGAAAGTCCTTGCAGCAGATGCAAGGCCAAAGAACAGGAAGCAATACTGGAACGGCAACTGGCCAGTGTAAAATGCAGTGTCATGAGGGATATGCAAACATGCACTTTTAGATATCAGATCAAGATGTTGCCTGCTGCAAAGTCATTGGAGCTGACTGCCTGTACTGCAAGCTGAAACAAGGCAGGAGGATGAGCAGAGAATCTTGTTGATTGGCCTTCCTGTGAACCAACAAAGAGCAGGCAAAACCCAGAACCACAGAAATTATGTTTTTAGCCAAACTTTTTCCAGCACCCCAGTAAGTCATATGGAGTTTTGAGAACTGTTGTGACTGTATGGTTATTGTACCATTGAAGTCTGGAATATTTTATCTGGCAGAATTCAAAGCAACTTATTCATTTCCAGTCAGATGCATCTGGAATTCAGACTGGAGATTGAACCTAAGTATGAAGTAGCATGGTTGTAGTTTGTAGATAAAGAACCCCTTCACTATGCTAACTGGGTTAATTTTTGTTGTTGCTTTATTTTTCATGTGGTATTTATTCTAATCCAATCAAAATAACTGAAGTTAATTTTAAAAGGCTTTTTTGGCTTATTAGCTCTTCAGAGACATAAAAAAAGTAATTGGCAATGAGGATAATATCTATTTGAAACCAGGTGACCCAGCAGTGATGAAGAGGTCTCTGATTAACTGGAGAAAGGAAAGGTAAAAATGGCGATGTATGGTAAAAACTGATGGTTTCCATTTTGACAGAAAAGATTAAAAGGATTTTGAAGTGTATGCAGAAAGGGTGCAGCAGTTTTTTATAACAACAATGAAATGAGGCTCAGGAAGAGATCCATTTTCCTATCCCTAGTTGGAGAATGAGGCGGCTTAGGATTTCCTCAAGAACATGGCAAGATAGACTATAAGGGTTTGATTGAAGTGCTTAAAAGCTCTATGAATCCCAAACAAACTTCACAGCAGAGAGAGATACAAATTTCATTTAGAAAACCATAGAGAAGGGGAAAGCACATCTGGAGTTCTAGCAACTCTTAAAAATCAGTCCCTGACCTTCATTTTAGTAATCATCTCTGAGAAGCCCTCAGCCACCAGGAATCCAAAAGGGAGACGAGCTGCAAAGATTTATGCACCGAAACAAGTAAATCTGAAAGGAGCAATGGTTATCATGTTCGTGTTGGAATCCACCAAAAGAAACATACTGCACTTTGAGAGAGCACCTCTGCCTGCATTTCATATTGATGAAGGAAAGGCCAGACCTTAGACAAGGAAGTGGACATGAGTTGCTACACCCTGGAGAAGATCAGGAAGTTGGAAGGAACCACATTTTCATTGCTGAGAAACATCACATCAATCAGAGCAATTATGCAGTAGTATGGAAACTGTGCCAAGAGAGGGTATTCGGGTGTTGCTAGTCATGTACATTACTGGAGAAAGGAATTAAATAAAAGGAAGCTGTTCTCATTAAGGATATGGAAAACCACCTAGTTCTGTGAGTATCTAGGAGCTAATTACGTAATCTGTTCCTCATCATAATGAGATGGCTGGTCATTTATATCACTTCTTAGAACTGCTTTTGGCACACAATAAGCAGGATTCAAATGCCACATATAAGGTAATATATGTACAAATAAAGGAGCTCTACAAATGGAAATCTATGGAGGTGCTGCCATATCTGCAATTCTTGAAAAACTGTACATGAAAATATTTGCTGACGTCAAACAAGTAGAGTATTGAATAAGAGGCATTAGGAGATAAAGGTTACGATAGCTGCAGGTGAGTGTAAAGTAAAAAGGTATCTGTTTGCTGTCAGCATTAACTGTTACATAAGGAGATGGTCCTTCACAAAACAACAAGGCTAAGTCACACTGCAGTTCCAGGAACCATGCATTAGATAGTGAGTGAAGTTAAAATAAACACTTTTTTGATATATGACTTAGTGAAAGGCATAACAACAAACCTGTATGCAGTTAAAAATGCCATTCCTACATTTCTTAATGCTCCCCCTGTGCCTTATGCTTTGCTAGAACATATGAAAAGGCAAATTAGAATACTGCAGAAATGGGATAATATGACTTCTAGAGTTTAGTTTAATTTTGTGTGTTACTAAATCCAATGGTGGTGTGAGGATTCGAGGATCTTTATATATAGTCACCTTAAGCTTGGTTGGAAGTGTTCAGGTACCAAAGTGATAGGCACAGTACAAGAATCTAAATGGATCACTATCCATCCACTTCCAAAACCAAAGAATTTATTTCCTAACAGGTAGGAGGGGTGAAGTTTACAGAACCTGATCTGTTCCCAGCATTTGCAAGTGGCCAGATAGCCAGATTCTTTAAAAAATCAAATCTAATCTAAGATTAAACATATATATATAAAGCTTAATAGGTATGAAAGGCAGCCATTCAGTGTAGCTAGTGCGTCTGCCATATCCCAAAGACTAATGCATACATTTTGCCCAGATTTCAACTTTATCATCTCCTATTTAAAGGACACTTGAGAAATCTAGAATAGGTTCTAAAAATATTGTAAAAATATGGATTTAAAATGGTAAAAATAATAATAATGGTGTCTTCCAGAACCAAGATGTTTATTTAGGGAATAGCAAAGATGCAAAGCGAACACAGCCTTTAAAAAAAAAAAAGAGGCAAAAGCCATTGAAAAGGTTGCTGGTACCCAAAAATATTTCAAAGTGGAGATTGTTTTTGCCTGTTGTGGAATATAATAAATTCAATGTCTTCATTGTTACAGATTATTTAAAATGGGTTTGGACTGGAAAGAAAAATAAACGTTTGAGGAACCAAAGGCATATTTCCACCTTAATCCAGAGCTTCCTTAAATCAAAAACATAGAGACCTGGGAGAAATGTCAGAATCTGGGGGAAGCATGGACCATTATAGAAGGGACAAGGGAGAGGCAAGAGAAAACACAGAGGGGAAATAAAATCAGCACATTAGATATCTCTATACTAATGTGAGAAGGATGGGGAATAAGCAGGAAGAACTAGAAATGCTAGTGAATAAACGCATCTATGACAAACTTGGCATCACAGACACTTGGTGGGATAATACTCATGACTGGCATATTGGTATGGAAGGGTACAGCTTGCTCAGGAAGGACAGGCAGGGAAAAAAGGGAGAAGGTTTTGTCTTATATATTAAAGATGTATACACTTGGACTGAGGTTGAGATTGAAATAGGAGAGAGCCTTGTTGCAAGTGTCTGGGTAAGGATAAAAGGGGTAAAAACAAGGGTGATGTCATGGTAGGGGTCTTCTACAGACCACCTAACCAGGAAGATGGGGAAGATGATGCTTTTTTTAAACAACTAGCAAAATCATCCAAATCACACGGCTTTATGGGGATGTAGGACTTCAACTACCCAGACATTTGTTGGGAAAATAACACAGAAGGGCACAGATTATCCCACAAATTTTTGGAAGGTATTGGAGATAATATTTTATTTCAGAAGGTGGATAAAGCTACTAGGGAAGAGGCTATTCTAGATTTGATTTTGCCAAATAGAGAGGAACTGGTTGAGAATTTGAAAGTGGAAGGCAGCTTGGGTGAAAGTTATCATGAAATGGTAGAATTCATGATTTTAAGGAATGGTAGGAGGGAGAACAGCAAAATAAAGATAATGGATTTTAAGAAGACAGACTTTATCAAACTCAGGTAGGTAGGTAAGATCCCATGGGAAGCAAGTTTAAGGGGAAAAACAGTTCAACAGAGTTGGCAGTTTTTCAAAGAGACATTATTAAGGGCACGAAAGCAAACTATCTCAGGAAAGATAGATATAATGGCAAGAGACCACCTTGGCTTAACCAGGAGATCTTCAATTATCTGAAACTCAAAAAAAAAATTCTTAAAAAAGTGGAAACTAGATCAAATTACAAACAATGAATATAAACAAACAATACAAGCATGCAGGAACAAAATTAAAAAGGCCAAAGCACGTAATGAGCTTAAGCTAGTTAGAGACATGTAGGGTAATAAGAAAACATTCTACATACATTAGATGCAAGAATAAGACCAAGACTAGGTAGGTCCATTATTCAGTGAGGAGGGAAAGACAATAACAGAAAATGTGGAAATATCAGAAGTGCTAAACAACTTTTTTGTTTTAGTTTTCACCAAAAAGGTTAGCAGGGATTGGACGACTAACACAGTGAACACCAGTCAAAATGAGGCAAGATCTGAGGCTAAAATAGGGAAAAAACAAGTTCAAAATTACTTAGACAAGTTAGACGTCTTTAAGTAGCCAGGGCCTGATGAAATACATCTTAGAATACTCAAGGAGCTGACAGAGGAGATACCTGAGCCATTAGTGAGTATCTTTAAAAACTTGTGGAACATGGGAGATATTCCAGAGGACTGGAAAAGGGCAAATATAGTGTCTATCTATACGAAGGGAAATAAAGACAATCCAGGGAATTACAGACCAATCATCTTAACTTCAATACCTGGAAAGATAATGGCATAAATAATCAAGCAATCAATTTGCAAACGCCTAGAAGATAATAAGATGATAAATAATAGCATGGATTTGTCATGAACAAATTGTGTCAAAACAATCTAATAGCTTTCTTTGGCAGGGTAACAAGCCTTGTGGATAGGTGGGAAGCAGCAGATATGGTATATCTTGACTTTAGTAAGGCTTTTGATACTATCTTGCATGATTTTCTCAAAAACAAACTAGGGAAATACAACCCAGATGGAGCTCCTATAAGGTGGGTGCAAAACTGGTCAGAAAACATTTCCCAGCAAGTAATCAGTGGTTCACAGTCAAGCTAGCAGGACATATCGAGTGGGATCCTGCAAGGATCAATCCTGGGTCTGGTTGTGTTCAATATCTTCATGAATGATTTAGATCAGTGGTGGGCAACCTGCGGCCCACCAGGGTAATCTACTGGAGGGCCACGAGACAGTTTGTTTACATAGATCATCTGCAGGCATGGCCGCCCATAGCTCCCAGTGGCTGTGGTTCACCATTCAAATAGAATGAAATTCAATCAGGACAAATGCAAAGTACTCTACTTAGGAAGGAACAATCAATTGCACACATACAAAATGGGAAATGATTGCCTAGGAAGGAGTACTGCAAAAAGGGATCTGGGGGTCATAGTGGATCACAAACTAAGTATGAGTCAACAGTGTAACATTGTTGCAAAAAAAGCAAATATCATTCTGGGACGTATTAGCAGTGTAAGCAAGACAGAAGAAGTAATTTTTCAATGAGGCCTTATCAGCATAGAGCAGAGCAGGAGTATTGTGTCCAGTTCTGGGCAGCACATTTCAGGAAAGAAGTGGACAAATTGGAGTAAGTCCACAGGAGAGCAACAAAAATGATAAAAGGTCTAGTGAACATGACCTATGAGGGAAGATTGAAAAAACTGTTTAATCTGGAGAAGAAAAGACTGAGGGGACATAACAGTTTTCAAGTACGTAAGAGGTTGTTACATGGAGGAGGGAGAAAAAGTGTTCTCCTTAACCTCTGAGGGTAGGACAAAGAAGCAATGGGCTTAAACTACACCAAGGGAGATTTAGGTTGGACATCAGGAAAAACTTTCTAACTGGCAGAGTAGTTAAGCACTGGAATATAAAATTACCTAGGGAGGTTGTGGAATCTCCATCATTAGAGATTTTTAAGAGCAGATTAGACAAACAGCTGCCAGGGAATGTTCTAGATACTAGTTAGTCCTGTGTTGAGAGCAGGGGACTGGAATAGAAGACCTCTTGCAGTCCTTTCCAGTCCTACTCTTCTCTGATTCCTCCTTTATTAATATTATGCTTCTCCAATGCTGGAGAAGCTGTAATTCTACACACACTTAAAGACAGAGACACAACCACTATCTCTTGTTCACTCTCTCATCTAACTTTTTTTCTTGTGATTGCATTTGTGCTTAGATATGAGAAAGAGAAATCCATAGCACATTGAGTGGGTAAATGAGGAGCCCCAGTTTGATTCATTTTGGGATCTTAATGTTTTTTGTGGCTACTTCCTCCCCAGCATGCAGGAATCAATCAATAAGTCACAAAGTGGCACAGATGATGTTTAAAATGTATATTAAATGCTGCTAGAAGAGTCCACAGAAATGAACATTATGCCATTAATCCGATCCAGTTAAAGTTACTGTAGTGAATTACAATTATTTGTTTTTCAGGAGACGTAACACCCAGGGCCAGATTCCAACACACTCGTGCTGAATAGCATCTTACTCCATGAGTGATTCCATTGCCTTCAACATGAATCAGGGTATCAGAGATTGGCCCTAAGTTATTTGTGCTCACAGCAGACAGAATTCTCTGATCATGGTGCAGGAGAGTTTTCTAGCTGGCCACCTCCCACAGCACTTTTATTATGACACTGAAGCTCATTAATATAATGGATGTATAGGGCTACATTATAGGTTTAACAGTCAGAGGTATAAGGAAAGCACACAGTGGCAGCACCCAAGTAGCAATGAGTCCTGCCCACTCAGGCACAATCCAAAATACTTAAGCATGATCTTAATTTTAAATACATGAGCGGCCTCCTTGACTTCAATGGGACCCCTCATATGCTTAAAAAAGAGCATATGTCTAAGTGCTTTGCTGGATTGGGGTCATAGGACAGGGAATGCAGAATGCCACAGTGGGAGCACACTCAGAAACAGAGTCACTATATTATTTAACAGGTGTAGTGCAACCATTTAGGTGACCTAGGTGGTTGCCTAGGGCACTAGGATTTGGGGGGGCACCATTTTCTTCGGCACTGACCATGGCAGCTAGATCTTCGGCAGCCTCGGTCGCTGCCGGCATATAGGCGAAGGGAGATGGGGCGGGGGAGCCTAAGCTGATTGGCACCGCAAGCCTGAGAGGCAGGAGAAATGAGGCAGCGACGGCATGCTCGGGGAGGAGGCGGAGCAGGGGTGAGCTGGGGCAGGGGAGGTGCCTCAGGGCAGAGGGTGGGGAGCTGCCACAAGGGGGGCACCTCTGGGTGGAGGGGGGGAGCTGCCATGGGGCACGAAACATCCTTGCACCGGCCCTGAATGTGTGAAGCTACCAGCACCAGCCTGCATCTTTTATGAACAAATGTGCAGGAAGGGTACAGTCAGGTCACATTCTCAACTTAAAGACACACAACCTTTTGGGTCTATAACTCTGTTGACTCTGAGAACCAGTCCCCTTGTGACCTACACTACAGGCATGAGCTTCAGCATTCTTGTCCTCTCCAGTCTAAGTGTGATATAGAGCAAGAGCTCTCAGCCTCTGCTTTCTCCTTCCCCAGCATACCTGTGCTGAGTAAGATACACCACTACCTCGATCTAACGCCACCTGATATAACACGAATTTGGATATAATACGGTAAAGCAGCACTCCAGTGGATCAAAGCAAGATCAATATAACACGGTTTCACTTATAACGCGGTAAGATTTTTTGGCTCCCAAGGACAGCATTATATCGAGGTAGAGGTGTAGTTTGGATTTTAAACGGCTGTTGATAGACTGTTTTTGTACTGCAGTAATCGATCAATCAATCCAAATCAGCTGGCATGGGGAAATCTTGGGTTCAAAGATATAAGGTGTCTCATTAGCCTTTTCTACAACTATTTAAAAATAAATAAAAGTTAACTTGTCTATTATCCTTCTTAAGATGTTAGCACTAAACTTCTACTAAAGTTAATGGGAATTTGTGCATGGATATGGACAGCAGGACATGCCATGAAGTGCCTATCTTTTCTGGTTACCCAGATAGCTTTTTCTTTACACATCAGTGCACTGGAGTCTTGTTGAATCTACAGCCAGACAGGCTAAAAAAATAAATCCAGCAGAGGTCTGAACTTCTTTCATGCATCTTAATGGGGAATATTATCCATAGAGCCACTTTATGACCATTTAAGTAAAAAATACTATTTAAATGGGTAGCAAAAACAGCCTCCATCATTAAAATGCATTTTAAGTGTTAAGTGGGTACAGCATTAGTCGCGACTGTGAGTGTCCATGCGCAAAAACCCACAAAACCAGGACAAGATCCAGCTTGTCCTTTTGCCGCCAAATACCTTAAGATAACGGATAAGAAGGAGTAGTGTATCTCGTAGATTTTTTTCAGGCTAATTCTCATCAAATGTAAAACTTCTATAAGTACCGGAATTTTATGTTTACAGAAAAGTAGAAAAGATCTCAACAGATTTTTTTCCTTTTCCCCCATACATTTGGATCGCTTCTTCTCATAAGCTACTGACTTTTCAGCTACAGGCTATGACTTATCCCCTGACAACTATAGTCTCTGCGATAAATTGTTCAAAGTCAGACCTGGGGCTGTGTCAGTTCCTAGAATATCTGGGTTTATAATTTCTCTAGGCTCACTTTAATTTATATAATAAAAAATGCAATCTGACCCCAGATGGACTAGAATGCATTTTACACCCGATTGCAATTTACTTTAGCAAGTACTACCTAAAATTGTAAACTCTCATTTTGAAAACAAAACATATGCATCATAAAAATAGTGCACCCCATTAGCAACATCTAACATGTTGCACAATGCAAATAACAAGAGCTAATTAAGACTTTGCAGACACTAGTGCTGTGTTGTAAAATGACAGTGGGTTGGCTTTCTCAGTACTTCTATTTCGATTGATGTCTGCATTCGCTCTGTTAGTTTTCAGTTGGTTTCATCTATCTTATTTTGGGTGTCAGGTGAATTACTGTAATTAATTCACACGTTTTAAAATTTTCCTTTGTTTTTCAGATTTACCCACTGCTTTTAATAATTCTTTTAGAAAAAAAGAACCATAGGGTAGCCTAAATTCTGCTCTAACATACACCATACAAGCACAGAATTCAGGCCTAACAATCAGGCTGATTTCCTTCTCTCCCTCTCTCTCTCTTTTTCTAAAATACCCAGGATTAGGGAGACCTCTCACAACTCTTGTGTTTGTTGGGAGTGGTTCAGGGCTCACCATCACTTGAGAGATGTGAGCTGGGGAAGGAAATCAAACAGGCCAGTAACAAATGAACTCACATGTGATGGGACATATGAGATGTCACTGAGAGAAGATATATGTACTTCAGAGCTGTGGCTCTCAACCTTTCCAGACCCCTTTCAGGAGTCTGATTTGTCTTGTGTATCCCCAAGTTTTACATCACTCAAAAACTACTTGCTTGCAAAATCAGATATAAAAATACAAAAGTGTCACAGCACACTAGTACTGAAAAATTGCTGACTTTCTCAGTTTCTCCATATAATTGTAAAATAAATTGATTGGAATATAAATATTATACTTACTTTTCAGTGTATAGTATATAAGGCAGTATAAATAAGTCATTGTCTATATGAAATTTTAGTTTGTACCTACTTTGGTAGTGCTTTTTATGTAGCCTGTTGTAATACTAGGTAAATATATGGATGTACCCCCTGGAAGACCTCTGCATACCCCCACGGGTACATGTGCCCCTGGTTGAGAACCACTGCTTCAAAGGGTGCCCCGAGCAGGGGGAGTGGTTTGGGTGGGGTTGAAGGCTGCGTACAAACCAAATGGATTGAAATTTCATTAAGCTGTTATTTTGTGGTTACCAAAATTGAATTCACAAGTAATTTTTTTCTGTCATTTCAAGCTGGTTCTCTACTGATGGTGATTCCATTAAAAAGATATCTATCTGGAGGAATCTGTGCTGTATCACTTTTTAAATCTGAAACAACATTTCATTTCGAATTTTAGTTCAATTAAAAAGGTAACAAAAAAACCCACGAGCCTAAAACAAGATATTCAACCCCAACCAATTTTTTTTTGCTTTACTTTTCCAGTCCAGGCTCCACACTGAAAAATCAGTTATTCGTACAGCTCTAATCACAAAATATTCCAGACTGTACTTAGAGGCATCTTAGAAACCAAAGGTCTATCCAGAAGGAACCAAACAGTAGCCTATTGGATAATGTCATGCTCACTATATTTTCTGATACTTCAGAGTTGTGGATTTCACACATGCAAGAATCTTTGATCCCACATTTTTGGCAGCTGGTGAAGAGATAATGAGCGTTAAGCACAATACAAGCAAGAACAAAAAATCAGTAAGTTTCATAGAGACAAATTCAATGATGACATGATTAGAGGTATAAGCTATATGTTGGAGGTGAATTTTGCTCTCAATTGCGCTGGCGTAAAACTGGAGTTCAGGATGTGGCTCTGTGTAGTGAGATCATTTTTTAAATGTTCACTTAGCAAATAAAAGAAAAAAAACATTTATTCCAGCTTTTTGAATTTCCTAGGCTGATGTGACATTTATTATGCTATGTCCCACACACATCTCGCTGCATCTGTTTGTTAATCACGTAATGTGGCTAATGCTGCCAAATGAGGACATAGCCAACAAACATAGCAAAGCAGCTGAAAGACAGTTGTCTTGCAAAAAAACCCAAACCCAAACTGGTTTTACATATTAATTTTTTGGTTTGGGTTTTAAAAAGCTCGTGTTGGGAAGAGTGGGGTCAGACTCAGTAGGGCAGATTCTGCCCTCAGTTACATCTTCACATGCACACCCGAAGTCAGTTTTGGGGTTACGGTGGGTGCAGGTGGAGGTGCATCCCCACCAGGGTCCTGATTTCTGGAGATGTTGAGCAGCCAGAGCTCCCACTGGCTGCTCAGCAACGGGAGCTGTAATCCCGGAAGGCTACAGTGAGCATTGGAGCAGATTTGCACATATGTAATTTAGGGCAGAATTTGGCTCAAAAACATGCATTTAGGGATAAATGGCATAGGAAGATACCCACATTTTTGCATACACTGGGAAGCTGTCACACCTCTCTGCCTCACCTGGCTTTCCTCCTTCCACCAGAACATAGGGTGACCAGATAGCAAGTGTGAAAAATTGGGACCCTTTTTTTTTCAGGGGTGGGAAGGTTATGGTGCCTATATAAGACAAAGTCCCTAATATCAGGGTGTCTGTTCACCCTACTAGAACAGGCCCTGAGGACCACTCCTTATCCATTCAGAGGGATGAGGTAGTTGACCTTCTGCCCCCTCAAATGCCTCACTCTATATAGGTCTTCATGGGTGCTGGATGGTCTCCTCCATCTCCTTTTCTGGGGACATCACCAGGCTGGGACACTGCTCTCCCCCAGATCCTTGGGATCTTCATGACACAGGTGAGCAAGAAGCAACCTGACCTTTCCCTACACACAGAGGATAGCAGGTGAAGTAAAAACTCCACTTCCACAGCACTGGCTGCAGTGCTAAGTTCTGGCAACTCACAAAGATTTAAGGATACTCTTTGCCCCTGAGCTTAGCCAATACAGAAGGAAAGGAAATGTCTGATTCTCCCTTCGCCCTATTGGAGTGACTACTTCCCTTCAGGGTTCCCTAGGAACCATGTTAATTCTCCTGGGGGGGCAGTCTGTTCCTGCACAGCCATTACAGTGGGAGCGGGTCCATGTGCCTTTCCCTCTGCCCTGTGAATGGAAGGGCTCAGGCCTCCTGCCCCTGACCACTCGCAGCATCACATTTCTTTTCAGTAACGAAATGGGCAAAAAGCACAAACCTCAAAATCAGGGGGTTCATTTTCCCAGTTCATTTCAAACTCACGAAAGCTGTCTGCATTTGTAAAGAGAGAGAGAGAAGCTGAAATGTGGCCACTTTTTCTGCAAAAACTTGGGCCTTTTTTAAATGTTATTTTTGAGCAAAACAGTTAACGTTTAGAATTCTGAGATTTTAGTCAGATGAAGATCAAAAATATGAAAGACAAAGCACTGAAATGTGTAAAAATTCAAATGTTTGTTTCTTTTAGTGCAAAATGGACCATTTCACAAACCAATTAGTGAAAGGCACTGGAATACCAGCATGACGGGGCCATAACTACAAAGATATAGTAAAGTAAAATGGCTTGGCATGAATGTGCAAATGGTTTTTTGAGAAGTTTTGTGGGAAAATGAACATTTTTTCATAACATCAAGTAATATCCTCTAAATTTCAATGATAATATTCAAGAAACGTGGAATGATCTCCAAATGCAGATGTCCTAACAAACCCATTTACGGTATAAAGAGAACACAACTACTTTTGCACTTTATTTTTGAAAGTATGTGTGGCTGACTTTCAACCTTGAACTTGGCTATGGACCAAACCTAAGACCAACAGAGCCTATGCTTGTAGTCTTTTTACAAGACCCAATCCTGCCATATGTTTACCAGTGATATCATAATAGTGCAATACACAGTCTGCTGTGGATTTTGCCACAGCTGTCAATAGAGCTCATTCATCATGGACCCTAGATTATTGAAGCACTCCATCTGCTGTATGGCCACTATTATCAACTGTGATACTTGTGTCAGTAACTTACTAAATAATGGTCTGATCCTGCTTCCATTGAAAAATCAATGGTAGAACTCCTATTATCATGGCTGGTAGCAGGATCAGCCTTAATTCACTAGCCTTTCAATTCTGAAATTGTGAATGACTATCAAATGCCTAGTTTGATATATAAGGGTGATCTCTGTCCCATCTTGATTAGATTTCAGGACTCATAGCTAGAAAGAAAAAACGACATACAAAATTCAGCATGGCCTGTCATTATCACACAGTCTCTACAAACTAATTCCACATAGCACTGTTTATTACAAATTTGTACTAAGGGAAAGAGCAGACAAAACAGAGAAAGAAGAAATATCCTAAAGAAACAAGTTATGTCAATCCATATAGGCAATAGTAATACAATTCATAAGCTGGGTGTTCAGTTTAAAGCCATTTAATGTACACTAATAATAATACTACCAAGTTCTTATATAGCCCTTTTCATCAATAGATTTAGAGTCATAGACTTTAAGGTCAGACGAGACCATTATGATCATCTAGTCTGACCTCCTGCACAACATAGGCCACAGAATCTCACCACCCCCTTACTCTTGTAAGAAACCTCTAACCTATGTCTGAGTTATTGAAGTCCTCAAATCGTGGTTTAAAGACCTCAAGGTGCAGAAAACACTCTAGCAAGTGACCCATGCCCCACGCTGCAGAGGAAGGTGAAAAACCTCCAAGGCCTCTGCCAATCTGTCCTGGAGGAATATTCCTTCCCGATCCAAATATGGCAATCAGTTAAACCCTGAGCATGTGGGCAAGAGTCATCAGCCAGACACCCAGGAAAGAATTCTCTGTATTAACTCCGTTCCCACTCCATCTAACATCCCATCACAGGCCACTGGGCATATTTTCCGCTAATAATCAAAGACCAATTAACTGCCAGAATTAAGCTATCCCATCATACCATCTCCTCCATAAATGTATCAAGCTTAGTCTTGAAGCCAGATATGTCTTTTGACCCCACACTCCCCTTTACAAAGGAGATCAGTGTTATGATTTTTTCTCCAGCAAAATTCTTTCATTTGCAAGTTCCTTTCTTTCAATTTCTGAATTTTTACACAAAGCATATTTTTGTCCTTAGACACTTTTTTCAGGAAAAGCACAAACTTTCTGAAAAGTAAAGCAACAGCAACAGGTGCTATTTTTAACAAAGAAGAAAGAAAATGTTGTTGCCCTCCCATGAAAGGGTCCATACCAGAGCCTTAGGACAGAACACCCTTGAACTTTGAGTTCAGTTTCAGACCCAGATAGCTGCCCAGGCCCCACCTCTAGTCAATCTTTGACTCTCATTGACTTTAATTGGTATTCATTGATTTCATTGGGAGCAATTTTTTTCCATTTCAGTAAAGATTGTCACAGAGCAGACACCCGCGGTCTCTCATGGAGACTTTACTTTTGTTTTTCCTTGTTCTCAGCATTTAAAATAAAGGCCTTTCTGATTTAATATATCTGTTTGCTCTTTGTGTATGCAACATTACAACACTAGCCAAGTCAAAAATTCTAAGAGATGACCCTCTCTTACGGTGTTCAGCAATTCCACGCTCAGCGAAAAACCAGAAAGTGTTAATGTGCTAAGAAAGAAAATCATTTTGAATCTCAAAAAGAAACAAAACCTTAGTTCCAGTTTTAGCCAGAGGCTCATGTTGGTTCACAAATTTATCCAGACTGATCTTTCCATCTCTAAGAAAAACACAGAAAGTAAGCACAAGTGTGCATTGGGTAGGTTAGCAATAACTTTAATGCTTTAATTGCTTGGGTTTTTCTCTGATTCACAAACTAATTGGTATTCTTACCATTGCAAGAGACCTGTAAGAAAGGGGCAATTAGGCAGAATGTTTTCCTCTAATGTATTCCTTTAGCAAGACATCCACGGGCTGTATGTTTAATGGAGCCACTCTGAAGTCAGAATGCCCTATGAGAAAAAGAGTGAACAACATTCAAGAACTGGCAGAGTTATAAAAAACAAACAAATACAAAATACAGGGGATGATGCCAGTCTTGTAGAGGTGACATTTTGATAGAAACAGGCCCAAACATTCCTAAACTTTGGAGTGTTAGAAATCAAGATCCCAATTTTTCATTTTCAACTTCTGTCTAGTTTTTGACTATCCTGTTACTACAGAAGTTGCTATGGAACAATCTACCACTGAGGAGGTCACAGTCACAGGCAAATAGCTATTAAAAAGTTAATAAGAGAGGATCATCCAAATGTTATAAATATCAAAACTCTTCATTGAAATCTTAAGGCCTAAAAAGAACAGAGAAGGAAAAATCAGCTGCAGGATGTACACTGCAGAACTGTTTGTTCCTTCCCTCTGATTTTATACTATAAAGGGCCCAGGAGCATTTTTCTTAATAGTGCATTTTTTACCATTCTGATTTTCCTCTAGATGCAGCAGAAACCAGCAATACTTGCTGGAGGACGCCATCTTACAGCAGCTAAGTGCTGCTGGTTTAGAACCTTGCACAGCACCCTATGGTGGCAGAAATGTAGCATGGCAGGTTTCCATTGAGATAACTGGGAAAAGTGCAAGTGATTAGTCACAGTAGTCTGTTGGTTTGTCATCATTGTCATTCAAGGTTGATTTTGGGGGTCCCTTACTGCCTCCTGGACTGGGCAAGCCAAGGTGGCATTTTTTAACGGTTAAAACAAAATAAAAGGGGAGGTGGACGAGAGCATTAAAAGTGGTTGGAGTTACTGATTGAAGCTGAATGGAGGTGAAGCCAAGGAACAAGGACACAGGTCTCCAGTGTCAATGGAAACCGGTTCCGAATAGCCCTCAGTAGAGATGGAAGCGCTGCTCATTAATAAAGGTAGGGTTTGGGAAAGGATAATAGTAATCTAACTACATAAAAAGGCTACCCTGGTTTTGGACACATAATGAACCTTTAACCTATTTCTGTCCTTCTTTCCGCCACTGAATGAAACTAGTTCACAGCCCACCATTCAGACCCTACAGCTGTAGTGTGACAGATGTACAGACCATTAATATCTGCCACCCATTCCAAGTCATTAAACTGAAACTGCACAGGGGTGTAAGCTATCACCAGGGGACCTGTGAGATTGGGGGTTAGTTCTTTTCACTGAAAGGGTCATTCTTATTAGCGACATAGTAGGGAGGAAGGAGTTCACATCCTGACTGGGGTTACACCAGTCTTGCAAAATGCTAGTGAACATTTACCATCCAAGGCACAAGTTCTCTATGCTGTCCCATTACCATGGTGGAAATTTCACTTTCCTGTCAAATATAACTTTATGCCCCAGGTGAACAGGCAATTAGAATACAAAACATTTTTTTTAAAAAAACCAGTAAAATTAGAGAGCAGGCTAAACTAAAATTTTCCAGTGTCCAGGGGAAGGGGGAGATCCAAGATTTTGGTTTGGTTCATTAGAAATAGATTCCGATAGCAAAGTTCAGGTCAGGAACTCCAATAGTGTATTGCTAAATGCCTCTATAAAAAGCTGAATAGATGAGTTTGGGTGCAGTGTGAACAGTGGTTTGGGTACAGTGTCCTGATCCAGGTGCTGTAGGTGGATTCAGTGATTTCTGAACCATTTTGTTAACTTCAGAAAACAACCACTACAGTGGACACTAACTGGCACCTTCGTGGACAGTTTTAGTGGGAGGCCAAGAATGGAATGAATGTGGAGACTAAACTCCCAGCAGCACAACCCCTATGCATTGCAGAGCTCACCTCTGGGGGAGACCCTAGCAGAGCATCACACATGAGGGGCTGATCACGTGTAGGTTAGGGTCCAGGGCAATTTCCATTGTGTGGGTGTTCCTATCCTCACCCTATGGTGAAAGGAGAGGGAACAGCGGTGGCTACATAGCAACCCATCCACCCAAAGCCCAGTCAGCTACTAAGGCTAAGTGCTGAGCAGAATTTGCCCCATAATCACAGCCTATTTTTTAAGCAAAGGTTCCAGACCATTAGCATGGGAATAGATGCTCATACCCATCTCCCACAAACCCAGGCATTACGACACCCCCTCTGCTTTGGGTATCCGAATGCTCTGTTAGTCATTTGAAGGCAACTAGTTTAGCTAAACCTATCAGGGCCGAATTTGTAGACCTTATATGCCATGAATTCATAGCATTTTTGTAGACTGCATGACATTCCAGCAACTGGCTGACTTTATAATGTTGCAAGTGGGTGAGTTTTTGCTCACTCTCTTGCAATCTCTCTGTAAGCACTGCAAGCAGAAGCAGGGCAAGTGTCAGAGGCAATATTCAGTGGCAATTCCGGAAACTTTGCTGCTCAGAAGTGGCACTCAGCCAGCAGAGGGGAAAGCGAAAAGCTCATAGCTGTGAGCTTGCACACTTTGTAACAAAAATGCTACTGATGAGGCAGAGAGAGAAATCTGGAGAGGTGAATTGGGGAGGTCACAGAAGACTAGTTTTTGCCAACAAACATGAACACTCGCAATCAGATTGTGGCCTCATGCCATTCACTGTTTTATGTGCTATCTCATCAAAATATTTGAATTTTCAATGGCTGGTTTAAAGGCCTACTTGTTGCAATATTATATATCAAACTCCTACAGGTTTTGAATTGTATAGATACAAAAGAAGGGTATTGAAGAAAGCTGGCATTCAGAATTTATATTGTTCTCGATTAACATTTTCCTTCATTCTAAAAATTGTCATGTGGCTGAAGGTCACTGAGCAACATGGCAAAACTGATGACAGACGGGTGGCAAAAAAAAAATAAAATCACTGGAAAATGAAAATCCTTCATTGTCTAGATTGGAAGGTCACAAATTGCCATTTTAGATTGCCTATTCTAAAAGAATCCTACCCCACTTAAGGTGTCAGCTCTTCAAAGAGAAGTTTTGTAAATATCGCTGCCTTTTACGTGATGTCATTTGTGAAGGACTCTGCTGATGTAAAGATTATTACTCATTTATAAACATACGCTATTGTAATCATTAGCATCCTTTGTTCTTTGGTTCAATGGAGTTACATTCAAAACGAACAGGATTTTCTGTAGTCCAGTATTAAAGACTCTGTCAACTTAATTTTGGCCAACATTTATATTTAATTTTTTTAAAATCTTTTAAAGTTTAAAACCAATAAACATGACAGGTTATATATATATATGCATTTAAAATATATATCCTGATGAAAGCAGCCAGTTAAAATAAGCACTTCCTTGCAGGATTTGAAATCCATGTACTGCAGCACCAGGAACTCAAAAGCAAAATTGACTGTAAACAAAAAGGTAACTGATTTCATTTCCCAGGCTGAGCTAAATGAGAAAAGTAAACAGCACACAAGTGGTGGCAAGGGCATTAGCTATTTTGAATTAGTTCACTTTTAATAATCAAGAGAGGCACTAGTAACAAGTTTACAATATATGATTTTTAAATTGACAGCATCCCATCAATAAGGCTTTACGTTGGTAGAGAAGAATCCCAAAGGTCTTGTCAAACTGCGTAATTCACTCTGTGTTTGTGCGAATGTGGTGGGGTCTTTCTGATGACTCCTTAAGAACTAAGGTCCTGTTTTCTCTGTATCGTCAGTGTTGATCCTTTTTGTAAGAGCAGAATTTTTTTTCCAGTCACCAAGGCAGAAGAATTCCCATCACAAACTTATAGTGTGTATTTCATGCCACTGGCTGCACTTCAATGGCTTTTAATGTATATTATTTGTAAGGCGCTTTGGGATTTTTCAGAATGAAAGGGGCTATAAAAATGTAAAAGGATTCATATTACTTTACATACTATGGACCAGCTCCCCCTGGAGTCAGTGTCAGAACCTCCCAGTGTCTGCAGTGGAAGCAGGCCTGGACCCTTTATACAGGGATCATGTCACTCACTTCTGGGTAGCACACAGAAACCATCTGAACCAGCACCCACCCACAGAGGCAACATGCCAAATAGGTTCTCTAGCTGAAAATACTAAGATCATTTTAGATGTGTGGAATATAATTTCACAGATGAGAATTTCTCCAACACGCTATTACAGAATGGGATCTTTCAGAGCACAGTTCATCAGCATCTTGGTGGTATGACCCATCAAAAACAATGCTGTACTGGTTCACTACTGACTCATAATAAGCTGTTTCCTTCTTATTATTAACACTGTTTCTTACAATAGTGCCTAAAGATCAACCTTGAATGAGGCCCCATCATGCTAGGTACTGCAGAGGGCAGTACCTCTGCCCTCTTCCCTGAAGAGTTTATAATCTAAAGAGATAAGACAGACACAGTGTGGGGGAAAGGATAGAACTCATGAGCAGAGTGAACAATGTGATGGCAGCAAATGGCATGTTAATGTCAAGATTTATTTATTTATTGACTTGGTTGGGGTGGGTTTATTTAGCAGCCGATCAACTGAATGGAAAGAAAAGGATGGGAAGAGGGTGAGAGGAGAAGAGGGTAGGAGGAGAGGTGTGGCATGAATCTGAGATGAAGAGACTGTAAAGGAGGGGGTGGGAAAGGGAGAGGGTTGGCTCAAACAGCCAATCAGTACAGGGCACAGAAAGGCCAGTCAAAACTGGAGAAAGTTCTCTAAATGTCTAGAGGTCCCTGCTTTGGCTGCCTACTGAATTACCCAAAGTATCACCTGCAACATCTTGGTTTTCCTTGAAAGTCTTCCATGCAGGTATAGGCCAAACCATGACTTGCTTAGGGTGTGATCCAAACCTGTTAAAATCAACAGAAAGACTCCTATTCACTTTGAATCAGCTTGGATCAGGCTCTTAGTTTATGAGACCGTTGTATGGCTGTCCTTAATATTATGGAATTTTTAACGGAAATAAGTATTTTGTTCATTTTTTCTCTACAAGGTACTTCAATAATACAACATTTACATGCACAGGAAACATGACTGATGCAGGATACTGCACATCTAAATGCTGTTCTTCCTACTTTTCCCTTTACAAACACACTTATAAAGCTGTAATCTGCAGCAAGTGAACCGGAACAAATAAAATAAAAACCACTTTCATCTGAACCCACTGAAAACCCAATTTTTCCTAACAGATTAAAGATCATATATTTTTAAAAATCATTTAAAAATGTTCACTCTTTGTTACTGATAGCACCTTGTGTTATTCCAAGTGACTTTTTTACAACACATTTGCTTTTCACCATTAATAATGTGTTGTAATGCAGCAGTGAAGCTGAACAGCTCTTCACATTGTCCAGGCTGATTAAAGTGAGTTTCACTTCCTAGTTCTCATGCCCTAGTGCTGTGCTGTGATGTTTGGGATGTGGATTTGCTGAAGAAATCATGTGCTCACAAGATTTCCAGACAATTTCTGCAAAATAGGGAGGTTTAGATAGTTTATATCAACGCGGGATAAACATCTGTGCTCTTGGAAACAGATTCCAAACACTGTGACTTTCATGGTCTCCCCATCACCATCTATAACATTTGGATGGTGAGAGTATTCTATGCAGGTTCCTCCCTTTAGCAGGGTAAAATTGATTCCAAGCTCTGTAGTTACCAACCGGACAGAGTGCAATGACTGTATCTTTGTGCTTTTCTGAATTGTATCAACTAGTCTTCAGAAAAACTTCAGTTGACTATTTCTACAGGCTTTTCCATGGCACTCGTGGTATCTGAGCACCTTGTGTATATGAGAAGTTTTATCCTTGCAACATTCCTATAAGGCAAGGGGATATTATTCTCATCTTACAGATGGGGAACAAGGGTACAGAGTGGTTAAGTGACCTACCAAAGGTCATAGAGAATGTCTGTGGCAAAACCAGGAATAGAATCCAGATCTTCTGAGTCCCATTAGGCAAAAGACCATCACATAAATATTTTTATTACACCTTGTCTGTACAAGGAAGTTGCACCAGGTTAACTTAAATTGGTTTTTAAGCTGATATAGTTAAACCATTGCAAAAAACTGTGTGGACTCTCTTAATTCAGTTCAAGAGTGGTTTATTTCAGGTTAGCTGAAACCTGTCCCTAAATAAGAGTGCCCATGTGGTCTTTGGTGTCAGTTTAAGTCTACCGTTTGAATTCACACTTTCAGTTACACTGGTGCAACTTTCTCATGTGGAAAAGCCCTGAGACATGGGCCTGAGCTGAAGAGTTCAGATCTGGATCTGAACTTATGTGAAATTCAAAGGTATTCAGATGTGGGGATTCTGAACCACCCAGTGAGAAACAAAAGAGCTTAAAAGTACAGATCTGGAGCAGGCCCATCTCTAATTTTAATAATATTAATATTCTCAGGACAACTATCCCATCAAAAGGTATTTTTAGGAACACTGGAGTTTTTTTACCAATCGTATGCGGTTGTTTTTTTTTTTTAACTAAAGAATCACTTTAATTGGTTTGAATTCCTTCAGGGTCGATTCAGAACACAGCAACATGGAGGATTATACCCACAGTACTTATGTTACTTTGCTCCACAATAAACATTATAACTGAGTTAGCCAAGAGTCTGTACTTATAGCTGTAACCTACTATTGACATGTGTATACGTTACAGGGGGAGGGCCTCTATCCAGTTACTATGTAACGTTCTATCAGTGAGATTTTTAGGATTTTTGAACAGTGTACTCTGTATATGGCAACTGCTGGTTAGTGTTTGCCTATTCTTCACTGCCTAAGGACTCTGGTTTTGTCTTAAGGGTCCGCGTAAGGTCAACTTCCCACCCCCCAACAGTGTCATAGAGAACTATGCTGAAGGTGGAGGAAATGCCTCCCTTTACTAAGCAGCCAGTGTTGATAAAACAGCTCTCTGTTAGAATAGCTTTCAGGGCAAACATTGAGAAGGTTTACTCATTCAAACAAAGTTAAGAGTGAGCAAATTCTCTTAAAGATGTACCTATGTCTGAAATCTTTGTTTCATTTTCAGTTACTTGATAGAAAGTACAGATAAAGACAAGTAAGACCTTCCTTGAGAAAGCCTCTGTGCTCGTGACAATGTTTCTTTTGTGTATAACAGAGGAGCATTAAAAAAATATCCTCACTATTGCATTAAAGTCCAGGGGGGAAATACGTGATGAGAAAAAATAAACCACCACCATTTAAGTCTTTTTTACATATATGAGTTACCATTGTTGTCTTATTCTTTCTGAAAGAAGGACAGCACAAGAAATAGAAACACTTCATCCTGTCCTAGTTTCAATGCATTTGATACCAATGAGTAGTTTGGGGGAAAGTGATCAAAGGTAAACGGTGGCTAAGGAACTGTATGATTTGTAAATATGTGATTGCTATTACAGCATGAAAGTTGTATATCATTTTACTACTACTACTACCGTTTGTTCGTTCTTCTTTAGAATTGTTGATGGTATCCAGACAAATCTTTCATTAAGCACCAACAATACACTTGTACATAATTAAAATAAGACTGTGGATACAGAAGGCCCTGACTGGGAAAACAGGATCCAATTTCCATATTCCCACTGAATGCTAAAGGAGTTTTTAACTAAACTTCAGGGCAGCTTGGAACCGTCTTTCCCAAGCAGATCTGAATCAAATATTGAATCACAGCCCCTTCAAACTTTGGATCCAGACACAGGTAAAGAACCTGTGCCAGGGAACTAAACCCCACAAGTGCCTCCATGGATGAGACCGCTGAAGTGGGTTCCTACAAGGAATGCGGAAGGAAGGAAGTGGATGTGCCACACATAAATAGTGACATAGCCAGAGGGGGTCTGTTCACAGCACAGGTTTGCATAAACCAGAAGAGCACAGGGGGAGGCAGAGTCCACTACTTCCATTCCAGCTGTAGCCAGCAGCAGGCCAGCCTTCACCTTTCTGCCACATTCAGGGGTGCATGCTCCATCTCTACTGAATTAGGTTATAGTTTTGTGCCAGCACAGTCCTTCCACTCAGGCTTTGCTTCTTTCCTAGGACTGAGCCCTCTTTAGAATGATTTAATGGTGTTCTAAATGGTGTTCAGCAGAACTATGTTGAAGGCTTCCCTGTTCTCTCTTTGTGGGCCAAATCCTTAAATGCTGTACAACACGTAAGTAAGCAGGCTCACTCATAGCCTGGGAATGGGGGGCACAGAATCTTTCCCTGGGCTATGACACTTTCAGAAGCCATTTCATGGCTGCTGCTCCAGCCTTGGGGCTGAAGTGGTATCTGTAACCCCTTTTACAGTGTGCACACGTGTGTGTGTGTGTGTAACGCTGACAGACCCTGGTTGTCAGCAGGCAGGATCGAATGGGAGACCTCCAGAGCTTAATGCATGAGCCTCTACTGCATAAGCTAAAAGCCAACCGGCTCTTAGCTAAGGCTGTAGAGCAGACTCATTAATGACTCTCTCTTTAAGTGGTCTTGATGCCACTGGATGGGACAGAACACCACACCCATGAGGTGTGTGGGTTACATGTGCGCTGGCCTGAGGGTCCATGTGGTTGCAGTTAAAGTAGCATGTTCTCACTCCTTCCTTCAGACCTCAAATTTCCCCTCCACATTTCTATACAGTCAATATGACACACTGGGTATAGAATTCTGTGCACACTCTCCAGTACCACAGCAAGTGTAGGATTTTGCATATTTTTGATTGAACAGGTTGTTATGGGCCCCTCCCTCCTGTGTAACATTTTCCCTGACAAGCAGAGCCCTAAACATCTACCTGTTTAATCAAAATATAACCACTGTTGAAAAAAACAACACAGACTGTTGGAAACTTCATCGTATTCAAGAAGCAGGAGATAATTCTGGAAAGTAGCAGTTAAAATGAGTTAGTGCCTTCAACCACAGTGAAAGCCACAGATAGTCTGAATGTAAATAAACCATTTTCACCCCTCCCTTAGGCAACAATTCAGCAGTCTATCCCTGTGCTCAGGACATACTGAACTGGAGGCTTACATGTTAGTGCAGCTTCAACATTTTTATGAATAAAGGTTATGTGCAACCACTTTCCATTTCTTTGCTTTGTCTGTCCTAAGTGAATGCTGTTCTTGACAGAAGGGAACTACTATTTGCATAGGACATCTTGCTTATTCTAACACATAAGCAGCCTCCTTATGTCATGAGACAAAAAGCATCACAACTGTTATAAATCTTCTGAAACAAGGATTAATGTGAAAGGCAATTAATATAATTATCTAATGTATGAACCTTAACTACATAAGCAACACAACCATGTCATACAGAGACAGAGCACACCAAAAATCCTGGAACTTCATGGAAATTTTAATCTGGTCTCTGTGAGATCTGAGTTGAGATCTGAGTTCTATGGCTCAGACTTGTCTCCAATGATTGTCTGAATATACCAAATACAATGGTGTGACTGTGTGATTGGTCCTCAGAATAAGCTGTGATATATCACTAGGTAACTTGGATATTAACTCATGCTGCTAATTTAGATAGATACACTAAGACTGAAAATGGTATTTAGCCCATACTGATTTCTTTAAATCTATAAGCAGGCTTTGACACTACTGACTCCCAGATTTTGTTGAATCAGCTGTGGACTCTCACATTAGTGGACAGGATTGCCTTTGAGTGTTTCTGTTCCAGTGTTTCAGAAAGAGCGCAGAGGCTGGTAGGAGGTAATTGCCCATTTGTCCCTAGGGGCAGATATGGTTCCACAGGATTCTATTCCTTCTGCCCAGCTCCTCACCATGGCTGTAAGGATTCTGAGGTAAGCAAGTTGCTGAGGTATCGCTCTCTCTCACTATTATCAAATCCAGGTGGAGTGCTATCTTTGATCTACAGTATGTGGCAGATATAGGGGCTTGGGTGAGAGCAGCCTTCAACAGAGTTGATCAATTTCTGTTAACAAGACTTATCCGAAATGGATGGCAAAGCATTACCATAACTTCAAGCACTCCTCTTAGATAGGACTTGGAGTTACGCATTACAGCCTCAGTAGCTAGCACTGCCTGAAAGCCATCGCTTGTTCCACAGGGATCAGCATATTTTCCTCCTTCTCGTCAATCCCTACATGAAACCATGTGGAGAGACTGGGAGGCACAACAGACTCCTTATCCCAAAAGCATGCTGACCAAACCCAGCTTTGCATCTCGTGCTCAAAAGACACCATCAGCTTTGTCAAAGATAGCACAACACCCGCACAAGATCGGTACCTGATTCAGACTGAAGCCAGGTGAGACTGAGGCAATGCTAGAGGGAAGGGGAAACACCACAGAGTTAGCCAAGATGCTGACCTGTTCCTCCATTGAGGGCATCTGCCCTCTTTTTCATTAGCATGGTGTGAAGTTCTCACTCATAGTTGATGGTGGATACCCAGGTAACAAATGTGGTTAAAAATGCCTTATTCTGCCTCTAACTTGCTTGGAGAGTGAGCCCCTTACTGCCAGAGGAGACGCTAGTGACAGAGATCCATGTATTCATCAGCTCCAGAGTGAATTCCTATCTCTCAATGTAGCTTGGGATGAAGGAGAAGGGAGCAATACAATAATTCTAAATTGTGCCGAATGAGGCAATCTGTCTCCTTACGGGGGAAAAACACCCTGGACACAGCTCACAAGTGCTCAGCACCTGCTAACTCCCACTTTACTTCTGATGCCAACTCAAGGCCTTGCACAAGCGGGGTCCAGGCTACCTCAGAGACCCACTAGCCATTCACAACCCACTGAGACAACTGCACTCCAATGGGGCAATGCAGCAAATTATACCTAGGAGGCACTTGACTACAGAATGACCTACCTGAGAAGAGATTATGCAGCCCAGTCAGCCATTTGCAGAGCACTTTGCACAACACAAAGGTTTATAACAAAAGCCTTCCTGCGATGACTGAACACAAGAAATAGCAGCTACAACAAACCACTTGAGGCTGAGGTTCAGTGGAGATAATGTTTGTAGGCTGATGGAAGCTGTATAGCAAAATGGTGCCTGCCCTCTGACCAAGTGAGGGTCACAAATTTCAGTGCACTTTTGGATGGCAGATTGCACCTGTATTGGGCATGATGAGTGCAAACGTTTGGCTCCTACATCGATATTGCTGTGGTGATCTCTGCCTTTGTGACCTCCACACAGCTTTACTGTTACACTGTCTACGTCAGTCTACCCTGGGAGGCCACTCAGATGCACAGCTACTCTAGAATGCAGAGACTCCTCGCTTCGCTGTGCTACCTTCAGTGAGCGCATTACATTAGTGCTCCAAAGGGTGAGTGGTCTCCCTGTTTGCTTTAGGTGTTGATATTGCTCTGTGAGAGAAAGAGTTTGAAAAGCTGCCTTGCCTTTCTGCACCTGCAAATGGTGGGCACAGTTTTGCACTTGCCATTATTCGTTGATTGAATTAATCTCGCCCGGGGATCTACGTACCTTTTCTGTGGCAGCAGTTGGGTAACAGGAAATGGCATCCATTTCACTCAGTTCTTTGTATTCTCAAAACTGAGAGGGCAAAAAGAGAAGCTGGACTGAGGTCCATTCAGATGCAAAAATCAGACCCTCTAGCCCTATATAGTTGAAATCCTAGATACCTTGTCATTGCCTCTCTTTCAGACCACTGGCATAGCAGGGGAGTTCGGTTTATATACTCTTGCTTACAATCCTTAGTTTTGAATGTCTAAAGCTGGTGACAGAGTGTCTCAAAGGAAATTTCACACTAGAATTCACTTCCCCTGCTCATTTGTTAGGGCCCAGGCCTGATGACTTTCAAGTAACAGTGCAAGACCTTTTTCTGTGGAGGTGGGATATACTCCTGCTTCCTTCTACTTGCAAGACTGAGGCACTTAAAACTTAGGTCGACATAGCTAAAACATCAGGGGTGTGAAAAATCCACACCCCTGAGGACCGTAGCTATGCCAACCTAACCCCTGGTATACAGTCACCTGGCTCAATGGAAGAATATTTCTGTGAGTTTAGCTACCATTGCCCAGGGAAGTGGTGGTTCCTACAACAATGGAAAAAGCCCTTCTGTTGCTGTAGGCTGCAGCTACACTATGGGATTATGCCGGGAAAACTACTGACCTGTGCTATGTTGCTGTAGTGCCCTGTAGTGTAGACATATTCTTGGTCTCTTTACATTTAGTTTGAGGTTAGTTATCTAAGTGTGCATGTGTTTTTTAAGTAATTTATGTGCAAGTACTGAAGACACAATACGATGGGCGCATTTTTAAAAATAAATAGGCCAGATCCTCAGTTGATGTCAACTGGCATGACTATTGATTAAAGTGGAGCTACACCAATTTACATCTGCTGAGACTCTGTCCCAATGAATGTAGGCTGTGCAATATCCAGGGCAAAGATAGAATACTATTTTTGTAAACAGTCTCTTACCCTGCCTTAAAATTGTAGTTCTCCTTGTAGTAACGCAACAGTGGTAAGAATCTTTTGGCTTTAAAGAACTCTGACATAATTTATATCGTATTAAACTGCCCTCTGACTGAGCAAGTCAGTCAACTATAAAGAACAAAAGTCAATACATTAAAAAGAAAGAAACACTGCAGCCCTCACCATCTGCAGTAGTCACAGTATTTTGTGTTATTTAGCATGGGAAGTACCACTGCCAAGATGCCAAGTGCTGAATTTTTAATGGTGCCCATTGTATCTACTTGAAAGACTTCCTCCACCATTGGCCCCAGTCCTGTAACCTGATCCATATAAGCAGACCTTTGTGGATCCCTATTGACTTTAATGGGACCTCAAGTGGTCATTAGGCCCAACCTGTGCAGATTCATTGGCAGGATCATCGCCCATTGTTTGTAATGGTATAAGGGTGGCTCCTATCTGCTATGTGAACCGTAAAACTGGCCAAAATGTAACTATGTTGTTCAGAACAGCGAAGAATTTGAGAGATTTCTGGTCTATATTGACAGTAAAAAATATTTTCAAATACTTACCTTTCCTGGTCTGACACTATTTCAGCATGTTGAAGGAGTTCCAGGGTCTTCTTGTGTACTTGTGTGGTTTTAAAGACTGCACAGTGTACTAATTCCCCTTCAAAAGAGAAATCCAATTTCAACATCACCTTGTTTTTTAAAAAAGAACATGAAAAATAGTAATAAATTTCATTTTGGCTCAGTTGATGTAAAAAAATGCTTTTAAAACAAATGAATGTCATCTTCTAACCGCAACGTCTGGACGTGCTGACAGAGTCTGCCAATGTCCCCTATACCCTACGAACAGTAAACACGTATCTTGAAAGAAGGATTAAAATAAAGAGCCCAACCCTGCTCCCATTGAAATCTACGCAGCAGAAACATTTCTGATACACTGAGCAAACACTGTGGTTGTTGGGTCCTCAAAAATTCTGTATTAAGTTCTGTCTCTGGAGAGGTGCTTAAAAATTCATAATACTGTGTATCTATTGATGTATTTAACGGAACTCTGGAGTAAGAAAGTAGAACTCTCCAGTACTGTCAAGATAACACTGCCAAATTTTCCTTTGGATCTATACACTTCCAGATGAAAAACTGAGTTCCCTTGGGGGTATAGATATTATAGTTGGAGATGACAGCTTGGATCTCTATTGTGAGAAATTATTCCTGATTTTAGCAATTCTTCCCTTTTAAGGTAAGAAGGTGAAATATTACATCTTCACTCAGATTTCCTGCAATAACCTAATGTGCAGCTCAATATAACAGGACATTTATCAACAAGACCTAATGTAAAGGTTAGTTAGGTAGTATAACAAAATAGTGCCTATCTGCTTGAAAGTGAACTCGCAATGAATACCAAGTACTAAGATAGTGTGCATCAAGTTTAGAGCCTCTAAGCCCACGTCCAGACTGACCCGCGGCATCGGCGGGTTAAAATCGATTGCTCAGGGATCGATATATCCCGTCTAGTCTGGACGCGATGTATCGATCCCCGAGCGCGCTTACATCGATTCCGGAACTCCATCAACCCGAACGGAGTTCCGGAATGGACACGGAGAGCCGCGGACATCGATGCCGCGCCGTCTAGACTGGTGAGTACCTCGATTTTAGAAATTCGACTTCAGCTACGTGAATAACGTAGCTGAAGTTGCGTATCTAAAATCGATTTTAATACCCTAGTCTGGACGTGGCCTCAGATGAGGCAATTAAACATATGCCTTGTGGGGCTTTCTCACTGCATCGCCAGCCTTTCTTGTGCTCACAACTGCATTAGACAAGCTTTGGCTTTACAACAGAGCCGCAATGACTAGCATACCAGGGGGAAAAAATCCCTCTTCTGTCTGCTACACTAATATCCGATTGTCGAAAACTCATTCAGCTGTTAGGTCACCCATCTGACATGGGAGTAAGTCAAGTAATATCAGGCATGCAGCAGACATAAAAACACAAGTTAAGCACCTTTTTGGAGTGCAGAAGAAACAAGCAAACCCTCCGTTAAGCATTTCTCATGCCCTCCTGCGTTTGTTGTTACTCTGAGCTCTGCTGGCCCTCTGGCATGAGAGTTACACCAGCAAAGACACATTTAGCTTCCCTTCATCTCAGAAGCAGGGAACGTTTAAGGGATATAAGTTACATGTAGGTAAATGAGTGTGAATCTAAGGCAAAAGGGAGTCTCCGCTGGTCTAACATACAAGTTAAATCAATTCAGACTCATCTCTGAATTTGACCCTCAGTTTGAAGATTCTAGATGCAGTCATTTCCTGAATCCTGCAGTTCCTCTAAGCCCCAAACCTTGTGCATTTAATATCTCAGCCCCACACACATTTACACCATATCCAAACAGATGAATATCCAGCTAGTGATTTTGCCTGACAGCCAAGTAGTTCTTTTTCAAGTCCTCTATTTCAGTTGATGCTATGCGATTTTTCACCTTTGCTTTGCACAGAATAAGTTCTTTAGTTCAGGTATACTAAAGTTATCCAGACTTTGGAACAGTTTGAGACATGAGAGTGACCTGTGTGCCTAAATGACCTAAATCTTTATTGAAAATGAAACTTAAGCGCTCCTGAAAAGTTTACTCCTAAGGGCCTTGCAATTTCAGGTGGCCATAAATCATATTAATCTGTTATAATTGCTTATCATAAACAACCTTAAACCATGGCAGAAGGAACATTTTTCTCTACTCCAAAGTTAGTGCTATTTAACAATGAGGGGTCTATTTGTTCCAACGTTTGTAATAGTTACCCCAAGTAATGCCATTGCAGAACTACCCCTCAAAAGCAAAATCAGAGTCATATAATCATTACGACAAACAAGAAACTACATTGCTATCATGTGACTTAACACAGATGTCCGCCTTGTATTCCCTGCTCCTCCCAAGCATAGCTTTAGGATGCTGTCCTCCATTACGAACGCTGTGATCTCATAAAACACCACATGATGACCCAAAAGGCATACATCAGTTCACAGACATTACACAGACATGTCTACAAGTTTGCTTCTGAACAGTCTGCAAAGATTGCATTTAGCTTTAGAAATAAGATAGTAGAATAGTGAGGAGAAAAAAGGTAGCTGGTACTGTTTGGATTTAAAGTCTTCCTCTGCACAAAGTGCTTGAAAATAGGAGGCATTGCCCCTGGTTTGCACCAGTACAGATAACTTTCCATTACAACTAAGTGTTTGCAACACCATCTCTGAGGTATCTGGGCCTTTCTATCCAAGGAGCTCAAAAGATGAATGAGTTTAGCCTCACAACACTTTTATTGTTCCCATTTTACAAAGGAGAAACCTAAGATTCCCAGAGAGATTCAGTGATCCTATGGCAAAGGCAGGATTAGAATTTGTGCCTCCTGACTCGAAGGCTCAGGTCTTTACCCACAAGACCATCCTCACATCCTGCTGATATAGCTGGAGAATTATGATTTACACAGGCCTTGGATGAGTCACAAATTACAATCTGACTTCAGTTTGATGCAGGTCACATGGTATTTACTAGGGCACATTGCACTGGGGGGCTGAACAGAAGTCACTGCAGCACAGGGCAACGTCTACTTGCATTACGCCCATGTCCTCCCACTCTACATTTGTCATATGGCAATATGTAACTCAGTGCTGGTTTTATGTCTTTCCCCCCCCTACACCCCAACTCTGATTTCCATCCCTATTTTGACCTTTCTCCTGCTGTGGGTACCCATCAGAAAGTCCACTGGGCTGCAGGATGGTATCAAATCAGCACCCACGCATTTTGATGACAAGACTTTTGGTGGGCCCACAGACATGTCTCTTCCACTAAATTTGACAGGTGCAGAATGAGGATCTGACAGATTTACATGGTCCATCATATATACATGGGTGAGTTACGAAAAGGTTATGAGAAGTAAGAGACTCTCTCTCATTTCTATGGGCTTGCACTATTTCTGACTTTGTAGCAGAACAATGAGCAAAGTCATCTCTGCTATAACTTCATTGCCTATAAGGAAAAACACCAGGGATGAATTTGGCCCAGTGTTTTTTCACTCATACTGCACTCCAAAACAATGGGTCACCGTTTTAACTAGCAGTTTAAACTTTAAGAAAAATTAATATCATGGGCCAGATCCTCAGCTGGTGTTAGTCAGCACAGCACCTCTGAAGTAATTTACACCAGCTAGGGATCTGGTCTCACATGTATACATTTACCTTAGTCAGAGCACACTAGGTTAAAGAGGCCCAAATCTGTCATAGAAATATATAATACTTTATCTTCAGGAGCCATTTATAAATAGTTTATAAAAGGTTAATAACTTGTTAATAGATGTTACATAAATGGTAACTCAGTTGTTATAGAGTCCAGCAGGTTTCTTGTAAATATGGCTTATAACATCTATGCCACCTTCTACTGATGCGCTTATAACCATCTCTAACACAATATTCATGTCTGTAATACGCATATAAAATATCAATCATTTATTAACCCTTCATGAAGTATTTATAAATGCAACCTTAATACAAAGTGTGTCCAAATAGATCCTTTCTGAGGTATTATTCCATTCTGGAAACATAACCAGAAAGTTAAAATGAATCAATATTACCATTCCAGAAATGTGTGAAAGAGCTGTTTTGTAAACTGGATATGGTTATATATATAAAAAAATTCTGAAATCACCACTGTCCACCTCAGATAAAAATATCTGAAAATGAGAAGTTTAAAATAGATATTATTGAATTCCAAATTTAAACTATTTTGCTCATATAGCTCTTTAAAAAAAACAACCCTATGAACATGTCCCCCACATACATGTTTCTGTTATTTTAAAAGGGATTTGGCTTTCTGGGAAATAATTTACTCTAAGGATAATAATGAAAACATCAACACAAACATGCATTTTTTTTATATAAGTAAGTAAAGGTTAGGGCCAAATTCCACTCTTAGTTACAACAGTGTAACAGAAAACAAAATTTGGGCTCAATGTATTAAAAAAGATACATTACATTCCACAGAAATCTGGATTGTAGCAGCTGTGCTGTTCACTCCAACAGTTTTAAGAAAATGTGGCTAGTGTTTATTTTTTTCTTCTAAATTAACTCTAACTGGATTCAGTGGCCAAAAAGTCCAACATAATTTAAGTATCTTTAAAAAGAAACAAAAGGGTGGATTAAGTTGAAAGTTTTTCTTCAGCTAGCATTTCGCAGTGAGCAGTAAAAGACTTCTGCATATGTTTTACAGTACTGTATTATCTACAAAGGCATATACCACGATCTCTTAATCTCTGACTGTTAGTAAGAACGGAAACATTTTAATTTTTCAGAAATACTTTTTGTATTATATAACTTTGTCCAAGGATTACCTGGGCTTGATTGTTTAATCATTTCTTTAAAACAATGCACATGGAAGGCAAAGTTATTTTGATCATCACCACAGGCTGAAAGGCCTTGGCTGAGATTTCATTCCAGACAATAGAAGAAAGACTGCAAAGAGATAACACGGAAAACATGATTAAATCACAGAAGTGACATAAAATCAATAGAAGCAGCCAAGGATCAATAATTCTTTGCTCTGAGTAACAGTCAGTAGAGCTTGTACTCGTTTTCAGATTTCTTCAAGATTATTTCCTGTTTGATTTGTAGGGAGAGAGAGAGAGAGACTTTCTTAAGAACTCTTCTCTTTTTAGTGTTTTTATTAAGAGTCTTCGTTTGTAAGTATCTATTGTTGAATGCATTAGCTACTGTCACTTGGTTTGTGTTGGTTTCAAAAAATATCAATATCTATATTTCTGAACACTCAAATGACATTGGCATTGCATTAACTCAACAAATTCTAAAGGAGAATAGCAAAAGCAGATTTGCTGTCAGAGAACCGAAAGGATCCATTACATAGACTCTGGGAAAAAAGCAAGGGCACCAGACAAATTGCATTTTGTAAGTTATCTAAACTGTAGCAAAACGATACAAATAAACAGAGTCTGTTTTTCAGGCATTGCTGCAAATGCATACTGCAAAACAATACAAGCCTCCACCACACTCCAGTGGTATAGACAAAAACCGTAACCCGTCATTGATCTATACATGGAACAAAGGCAGTATATGGCCCTAGGTTTGCATTTGCAATTAACATAAAGACTAAGGGCCTGATTCTCATTTATACTAAGGCCTGCACTGTTCTGACAGGGTAAAGGGGCTTTAAGGTGTGTATAAATTATCCAACAACCCCAGTGCTGGGCCAGATGCTCTACTGGTATAAATTGTCATCCCACTAATAATGTCAATGGAGCTATGCCCCAGTTCTGACAACCCCGTGTGCTCAAAAATCATGAGACAGGCCCCCAAAATCATAAGATTGGCTCAAAAATCATGAGAATTCTTATTTTTAAGAATCCATTTTGGGATCTTTTAACCTGAGGTCTGGTTTTTGAACCTTCAGAGCATGCTCCAGGCATGTTTTCAAGATGCTCCCTGCAACTATGAAGGCCAGAAACTGACTTTTTTATTTTAAAATAATGCTGAGATTTTCACATATTCAGCCGACTTCAGGAGCTGGGACTTAAAGAGAAAGACCAAGTGTGAAATCCTGGCCCCACTGTAGTCAATAGGAATTTTGCCATTGACGTCAATGGGGCCAGGTTTTCACTTCAAATATCAGGAGCCCTGCAATCAAAATAATGTGAGTGAGCAACACTGAGCATCTTGACACCAGCTGAGAGTCTGGCCCAGACAGCTACTCAGTCCAAAAGAGCAAAGATTGGGCCTGATTCCCCACTGTGCTTCCCTACTTTCACTTTGGAGAAGCCCCGTTGATTTCAGTGGAGTTACACGAGTGTGAAACTGGAGTAATGAAGCAGTGCAACAGGCCTCCAAAGTGTGTACCCAGACACACATGTTATTTATAATAATCCACTAAAGCTTCACATCCTGTCCATCAGAAATACAGGTAGGCCTGATATCATGTCCATTTAGAAAACATTAGTACCAGTATCAATTTTTAGCTAAAGTTTAACACAGCTGTAAAGCAAAGGCACTCGGTCTGCAGCTCTTCAGCTACATGAGAGAATGTGGCTTTTGATCAATGAGCTTCCCACTGTCCCTAGTTCTCAGGCGGAGTGAAAAGAGCATCGATAATAGGAGCATTACTGGGTTTGTGTCAGGCATAGGGAGCACCAATGTCATATCACTGGGGGTATCCAGGAAGAGCTTGCTGCAAAGTGAGATCACCAGGATTCTTTCAGACCTAAGTAGGAAGCTTGCTGCAAAGGGAACTGACTACATCCAGGCAGTTACAAATCTTCCAGTGTGGATCTGCTGATCTGGTCGAGACCAAAACACAAGCACACAAGAAGGATCAGGAAGGCTCCCCAAGGGCACAAAGCCCTCGTCACTTGAGGTGGGCAACATTTTCAGCTGAAATTTTATGTCAAAAATGCAGATGTTGATCAACTAAAACATTTCATGATTTTGCATTGATTTTGGTGAATTGTTTCAGTCACAGAGAGAAAATAAATTGGAAATGTTAAAACAAACCATTTTGACATTTCCAAAATGAAACATTTTGATTTTGGGGTCTAGGATCACAAGGGGATTTGGTTGCTATTGACAAAACTGAGGCAGCCACACAGCTGCGTGCCTCAGTAGACTGATGGTAAGGGCACTCAGCTGGGTTATGGGAGGCCCATGATCAAATCAGGACTCCTAGTAGCAGCTAAGCCTGGAGAGGAGGCTTGAGGGGAACTTTGCTATTGTTAATTTCGACATTAATAAAACCAAAGCCCAGGAAGGGAGGTTGTTTGCACTCCACTCAGTGCGTGGGTTGTGGTTTAGAACAGGTTAGGAAATGGACCTGCTTACTGCCATAAAATGAGACAAGAAAAGTAAAAGACAAAAGAAAGAGAAATGAATAAAACACAAAAATGGAGAGAAGAGACAATGAAAAGAAGAGGAACGCACAGAGGAGGAAGCAGCAACACAAAAACAAAGATGGAGGAGAGGACAGACAAACAGATGACGAGAAGTCCCAGCATCTTTGAGATGGGGCATATCATTAGCTATGATAGCAATATATCCAAAGAGCTATCCAAGAGCATTCATCTTCTTGTCTGATGTCTGTGAGGAGCAGCACAGGAGTGCCAAGCAATATGATCCACAGCATGGAAGATACTTTGAGCAGCTAACCCAAGCCTCATAAGGGGGGAAATAGAAAAGTACCAATGAGGAATCCTCCCTTCATTCAGGAGTCAGGGAGGAAGAGGTAGAGACAAGAGATATGCCTCCTCACCCTTAAACTAGGATAAAAGGGAGAAACAACTTCTGTGGTGAAAAGCTGAAGGGGATGGACATAGAGCTAAAAAATAATCATGGCAGAATGGCCTAGCAACATGCTTTGGACTTTAGCATTCAGATGTAACAGCATTAAGTCATTAGGCTGAAACAGTTGATTTGCAAGTACACGTTAGATATTTTACATGTATAAGTGAGGCCAAGCAGGTGTATTTATGCAACTGAACATGCCTCCTTCTGAAAACCTTGCCATTACATGATTAAATATTCTTAAAAAAAACAATTATTTTCACCTCAAAACTTCCACAGTTAGTTGTGATGGGGTTCACTACACTCAAGTACTTTGTTATCACTGTAATCAACCCAAGTCATTGAAAAGTGGTCTCCAAATCATCATGTGACACTTCCCTTCAACACATGTCCAGCCCCAGATGTGTTTCAGAGCACTGAATCTGAATAGAAGGCAGTAGACACTGTCAGATTTAGTTGTTTACAAGCCTCTGAAAAGAAAGGATACAAGGTCATCAGAGGAACTACATAGTCATCAGCTTTACAGCATATTTTCTAGCTGCAGATCTTTCCCCTCAGAATTAAATTAGCTTTTGACAATGGATAAAATGTATTATAGGTGGGACTTGTATCAATGTCTATACTAGAATTAAGATTGCCTTTTTTATATTATATGAATCTCCTTTTTCAGTTGCTCCTAAGTTTCACCTTTTGCTTCATCTGGTCTTTGCCAAAGGATGATTTTTTGGAGAAGTTTGGAGAATAAAGGTCTTTCGGCTATATTTTTGAATGACAAAAGTTAATTTTATCTCTCTATATATGTATAGAGATGGGGGGCCTAAACTTCTGTTTGCAATTAAAAAACAGTCAAATGAAAACAGAGAGAGAGAGAGAGAGACACACACACACACTTTTGCCACTATTAAAAAAATGTGTTTTTTTTTTAAGACCGCATACTGCATCAGCAGTTTTGGACAGAACATTGAAATGTGACAGAGAGAAAGTCAATGACAGGGGCACTAGATTACACCAGCTACAGATCTGTCCTAAATGCTTTATCCTATTGGAAACGGAGGGAAAGGAGAATTCTTAAGAGTACAAAGGTCCAGGGACCAATTCTCCACTGCCTTATGTAGTCATTTATACCTGTGTAACGTTGATGTAGCAGGATATCAAATCAGAATTCTCCATTCACAGTGGAGATAGTGTTTTGCATTCACATTGCACAGATGTAAATGATTATATACGGTACAAGGCAGTAGAGAATCAGAACCTAAACGTCTAGGTATTTATAATGCAGCTATCACCAAGGTAGCAAAATTTATAGCAAAACTCAGACCCAGTCTACCAAACAGTTTTTGTCTTCTCTATCCTTCCCATTTAGTAGTGAAAAATTTCCTCTTAGGCCTGTAATTTGGATTCATAGTTAGGACCCTACCAAATTCATGGCCATGAAAAACAGACTGCGAAATCTGGTCTCCTCTTATGAAATCTGGTCTTTTGTGTGCTTTTACCCTATACTACACAGATTTCATGGAGAGACCAACATTTTGCAAACTGGGGCTCCTGACCCAAAAGGGAGTTGCAGGGGAGTCGCAAGGTTATTTTAGGGGGGTCGCAGTATTGCCACCCTTACTTCTGCGCTGCCTTCAGAGCCGGGCAGTCGGAGAGTGGTGGCCGTTGGCCGGGCACCCAGCTCTGAAAGTAGCATAATGCCAGCAGCAGTGCAGAATTAAGAGTGGCAATACCATACCATACCATGCTGGGTCTCCAGAGAGTGGCGACTGCTTACCGAGGGTCCATCTCTGCAGGCAGCAGCGCAGAGGTAAGGGTGACAATGCCATGCCATTCCATCCTTACTTTTGCGCTGCTGCTGGCAACGGCTCTGCCTTCAGAGCTGGGCTTCTGGCCAGCAGCTGCCGTTCTCCAGCTGCCCAGCTCTGAAGGCTCTGGAAAAGTATCCTTCCTCTTCCCAGTCCCATTGTCCTTTCCTCATTAGCAAGAGTGGCTGTGATGTATCAAAGTTCTTATGCTGGTAGAAAAATTAAGAGAAATTCTTTCCAGATTGTACAGCTAATGGCACATATAAATAATGTAAGAAGAAATCCGTAGCTGTTAAGAGGCATAGGGTAGGAGCTGTCAGCTTTAGAAAACTCCCACCAAGAAATGCACAAAAATTAAAAGGCAGAATTTAAGGAAGTTTCCAGTGCCCCATAGAGTGCAGAGAACCATCCAAAAATTCTTTCCTGAGCTCTTTCCTTCCAAAATGCAGTATATGAATCCTTGGTATCTTGCACTGATGAACAAACATAGACATTGTTTTCAAGTTGAAGTTTTCATTTAACTGTTTTTTAATTGCAAACAGAAGTTTACAGTCCAACAATATATAACCTGGTAAATCATCATTAAAATGCCTCGAGTCATAAAACAATGACAGGAACAATAATCAATATGTATATATCAAAAGTGAGAGGTTTATACTCTGACTGAGACAATAGCACAACAAAGCAAATGTTTGCAGTCTTTAAGAATAGCAATGTCATTTATAAAGTATGAGTAATAAAATCAATACTGCTGATATTAACCAATACCTGGGTGGAACTTGTTCTTGGACTTAAGACAGGTTTCCAGATAAGAATGTTGGCTATTCAGATCCTTTTTTCAGTAAATATAAATATATTGCTTAAATATATGCCTTTTTGTGACAAGAATGTGCTAGTTGTGTTGATACTTTATGAGCATATAATAAAATAACTATATGATATCTGCAGAAATATAACATTCAGACTTTTTACTTCTACTTACTATTTTCTTCTCCTTTAATTACAATAAATAAATTCCCCGACAGCTGATGAGGTGGATGAAGCTGGCTATTCTGGAATATGTACTTTGCATGGCAATCAATGATGTGTACTGAGGAGCTGAATGACACATTTAACAACTCACTATTTATAGGGCACGTAAAGGATGTCTATTCTAGAGGCTCTTACCTAACCTGAACTAGAAAGGCACTTAAAAAATTGAATCTGCTACTCAGAGCTTGGATTCTATTGTAAATTGCCATCTATACTTCTGTCTGCCTGCTGAGCCATTATGAGATCACAAAGCTGTTCTAATCCTCACTGATGTCTTCAGTTTCAGTTTGCATTTTATGCACCTATCCCTCTGTGTCAGACAAAAAAATAGTGGTAGTTAGGCAGATAAATATATTACCAGGAAAAAAAAGATTTTACAAGAAGAGTGTTTTAAAAGCCACTTTCCTGGATCTTTACAGTATGTAGTCCAGATACTGCTCTCATTTACCATGGGGTAAGTTCAGAATAATGCTGGTGGAGTTACTCCAAACTTATGCCAGTGTAAAAAAAAAGGGGAGCAGAGATTTGGTCCTATATTAATCACAACCTTCTTGATTTTTTCCTTCTCTTTCACCTTTTTCTATGGGGTTCCTTCATGCTAACACTAGACAAAGGTCACACAAGTGTTCAGTGGGTGTAGCACCTTTTTTAAGCTTATCTACATAAGGAAGCCTGGCAATGATCTACCAGGGAGCCCTTTTATTACTGGAGATGATCCAGCTTTTTCCCCTTTTTATTTTTCTTTTAAATGAAGCAACCGCTATCAGTTGCAAAATGCACCTTGCCTATAGTGTGTCATGACAAAATAGGGTTGAAGGTAGGTCAAATTCTGTTCTCAGTTACACTCCTGTAAATTCCAAATGACTCCATTAACTTCAATGACTTTATCTGGGATTTTACACTGGTCTTAGAGCAGAATGTGGTCCCCTGACTGGCACTAGAAATAAATCAAAATCATTCCAGTGTAGTGCAAAAGCCTTAGAAAACTGGGTAATTCAGCTTCCAATCTAACGAGCTGCAGCTTGTAACACAGAAGGAAAGAGGAAAAATTAGTACAAGTTTTTTAACCAAAATCAGTTTACAGTTTTGAAGTTTACAAATCCATCAAAATAAGCCTAAATAACTAAATTCACCCATCCTTCAATGTGATGTTTTTACCCTTCCTATCTTTGTGTCTCTAATTAAAGTAACAAGAATTATCCAAATATCTTAATAACAAACAATTGAAAATAAAATAACTGTTTTGTTCTGCTGAGCACAAATAAGTGTTCAGCTAGCAAAGCTTTTAGCCTGCTAGAGTCTAAGGATTTCAGTACTCATGTTTGTCCAATAAAAATAATTCTGAACATTTTAGATCTCAACACAGCAACTAGCTGCTTAAAAATAGAACAGAATGGGTATATCAGTTTTGCAGCCAGACATCCATTTACACAGGAACCAATTACATCCAAAAGAGATGGGACTGCTCCTGTAAAGTGCTCATGCTCATTCTAGTTCAGCAACCAAGGACACTGAATTTAGAAACATTTTACAATAACCTCAGTAGCAGAACTTTGCCCCCACTGAAATGAAAAATATATCAGATCCAAGGAATGGTGAGTTGGCAATGATCGTAAAAAGGAGAAACCAGACAGGTCAGGAATTTTTAATACACTCTGAAATATAAATCTTGATAAGAAATATATATTAACATACCCAGATGCATTAACATATACAGGGAAAGCGTTTTCAGGACAGAAATGCTATTCTGTGGCAGGTTGGGATTCATTTTTTATTATAAAAAGAACAGGAGTACTTGTGACACCTTAGAAACTAACAAATTCATTTGAGCATAAGCTTTCGTGGGCTAAAACCCACCTCATCAGATGCATAGAATGGAACACACAGAAAGAAAATTTTTATACATACAGAGAACATGAAAAGGGGGGAGTAGCCATACCAGCTGTAAGAGGCCAATCAACTGACATGAGCTAGCAGCAGCAGGAGAAAGAAAAAAACCTTTGAAGTGATAATTGAGATGACCCATTGAAGGTGTGAGGATATTTTAACATGGGAAAATAGATTCAATTAGTGTAATGAATTGTGGATACAGACTAACACGGCTGCTACTCTGAAACCATTTTTTATTACGAAGATTTGGTAGAAAACAAATGTGTTCTTGCTTCATGCCATCAAGCTTTTCCTATGAGGATCCAAGTCAGGATCCACCAGATAAAGTCAATCCAAAATGTATCTTAAGATGAAAAAAGCAATCAGCTTTATCCTAGTTAGAGACTTATGAACAAAGTCTAGCTCCATGAGCTCGAGGAAGAAGACATCTTTCTTCAAAAGACTTCACCCACCCCCACAATTACCTTCCCTTAATTAATTATAAAACCTGAACTCTTACCATAATCTGCCTAACAGGTTACTTTCTAGCTCCCCCTTGTGAATCAGCACAACATACTGTTAGTTCCATCCCATAGGATTATACTGAGCCTGAACTTGGATTTGTAATAAAATTAGTGATGATACTTACATAGCACATTCATCAGTAGATCTAGCAGCTTTTTGCAAGGGTAACTGTGCATTTTTATCCCCATTTTACTGATGGGAAAGTGGAGGCATATGGAAATTAAGTGACTGGGTTTTTTGGCTTTGACTCTATTCCCAAAATATCACCATCAGCATATTTGTATTTTCCTGAATTTACATATTTGACAAGACATGTTGAAATCTGATACACACTACTCAGATACTCTTCTGCTTATAGCATGTCTTACTTAATAAACGACTTGCTTTAACTTCAATCCAGAATTATGGAAACTTGATTTGGCAGGATAGGTAAAGGGAGATCTTCCAAGGAAAATTAGGAGCCTAATCCATTCACGGAATAATGGGAGATGGATACTCCGCAAATATCTCCCTGCAACAAAAGGAGAAGAAGTTGAGGTTGATGAAAAATTAAAACATGAGTGTTGACAAATCTGAGCTGTGTTTGTCTGTTATGAATGATCATATCATTTCATATTAGTTTTTTTCCCTGACTGAATGAACATAACTCTCAGAATAAGGAATCTTTTTGGGAGATACAGCAGATAAACGGGATTGGGAAATTTTGGAAGAAAATTAAGGCCTTTTTAAGCATCATTCTTAAAATATAACCTACTGTAGAATGTATTAGCTGATTGCAAATTTCCCATTTAAGTTTTCTCTCATCATATTCACATGGTTATTGTGTGTGAGCGAGAGAGCTACAAAGGGTGCTCTCAGAACCTTCTCAGGCTTATATAAATGTCAGTGTGTCAGGGCTCTGGTGAAAGAGATTAAAACATTTTTCCTCTGCTGTGTCAAGCAGAGTCCTGATCCACATAAAATATGTCATGCATGATGTGGATACTCAAATATTAAAATTAAAATTTGCTTTCCACAAATATTTGTGTGAGAAAAACATCACCCAAATGTTTGCAGAATGCAAATGCAAAAGGGGCACAAAGCATTGGTGATAGAAAGTCATTTTTACATTTTCAAGAATATTTGGGAATTGATTGATTGCAGTATTAACCCAATTTTGCTCAGTATCATATCACCCATCCCCTAAACGATATAGTTCAAAAATGAAGGGCATTATCAAACAACCTGAAAGCACATTGCAGTTTTTAAACAGCTATTTTGCTATGCTATAGAACATTCAAGAGAATGCATGCTTCTGTTCTATGACCATATATGGATTTTTAAGTGGTAGACTAAGAAAAGTTATAGCTTGTAAATTTGATTAATCAGTAGAAAAGTTACTGGAAACAGTGATCAAGAACACAGCAGGGGAACACCTAGAAAGCTATTGTTTAATTAACTATAGTCAACATGGGTTCAGAGGAAATCATGCCTAAGCAAATCAGAATTCTTGATTTTAGAATACAGCACCACACAAAAGAGAAATCTATTGTTTGAGGGTGAGCCACTTCATGGATAAAGAATTGGCTTGAAAATATGATCTAAGTGAAGGCAGATCAGGACAGAAGGAGAAAACTCAGAAGGGTTAGTATTCAGATTGGTGTTGTTCACCTTGCATATCAATGACCTGGAAAAATCAAAGTGCAAGATGATGAAATTAACTGACTGTACTTGTCTGGGAAGACAGTCACTAAAGAGGGGAACAAACTTTGGACTGACATTTTTGGACACAGAGCATGAAGAGACTACTGATGGATGCTATTAAACATTATTGTATGGTGGAAGGGAAGACTAATGACAACCAGTATCAAAAAGAACTGGGACTCTGAGTGAGATCATTGGCCTAACTCCTCCTATTCAAGTCATTCAGAGTTTTACCAACTGACTTCACTGGAAGCAGAGTTATGTCAACACTGAGCATTTTTTAAAATTCTACCATGAAAAAAGTGACAAGTTAGGATAAAAAAGATGCAGTGGCAGCAAAAGACAACATTGAAATAATGTGTCATATCAATAAAAGATGCAAATGATTCTGGGATTCCAAAACAGAGGTGATGAGCATCACTCAGAAAAATGGTTCTGCAGAAGAGGGGACTAATGTATGCAGATGTGGAGCACTGGAACATGGCCCAGTGTATCAGGCACAAAACTGGGTCTGGAGAGATCCAGCTTCTATTCCCATCTGTGCCACTGACCGGTTGAGTGACAGCAGGCAAATCACTTCCCCTCTTTGTGCCCCTGTTTCTCTCCTACTCTTTGTCTGTCTTGTATATTCAGATAATAAGCTCTTCAGGGCAAGGACTGTCTTCCAATGTGTTTGTACAATGCCTAGAACAATGGGATCCTGATCTCTGTTGGGACCCATAGGAGCTACTGTAATATAAATAAAAGATGCTCTGGTTCTGCTTTTTAGTTTTTATAGGATACCATAGAAATAAAGAAGGGGTAATAGAAGCTAATCAGAATTCTACCTGGATTCAAGGACTTTAGTGACACAACCAATTTAAGAGGTGCTACATCTGCATTCCTTCCACAGGAAAATATGAAGATGGCACCTGACTAAGGGCTTGACTTTGTGGTCTTCAGTTGGCAAAACTTCCACTGATTTCTGTCTTCTCCAGATTAAGCTTTAAGAGACCATGTAAAAATGTCCAAACAATACTAGAGCTGATAGCTTTACAAGATTGTTTTCACTATTGTCGGATACAAGAATGAACAGGGACAAACTTGAGAGGAAAAGGCTGAGGATGGGCCCAAAAGGGATTTAGGCAGAATTTCTTCACACAGAGTAATTAGTATTATTTACATGTAGCAGTTACAGACATTGTGAGGTACAATTTGCAACTCAGGAAGGCTGGATCCAGATGGGCTCTCTGGCTTCCTTCCATCATAGTAGGATCTTTAATTTTCCAACATAAAGCAGCAACTTCATGCACATATTCCTTACTTCAGAGCAAAACTTGGTTTATAAACCAAAGTAGTTTAAGGATTAAAAAGTTTAGTCTATCTCTGCAAATAGCTGTAAATGAACTTTATCAAAGTGCAGGGAAAATCAAGCCTTCAGGTAAACAGGAACATTTGCCAAGTGGAAATCCCAGCCCTTTGTATATTTAGTAATGAGTGAAGATAAGATTTCTTTTTTGACAGCATGATGGATACAATCATAAAAGCAATCATGCTATTGTAACAGAGTATACTTGAAGAGTGAATGTGATGGCTGCAGCTTTATACTTTAACGTCTTTTGCCTTTCCTTGATTTAATGTACATGAAAGTTAGTTTCTCTGGCATGTGAAATGTTAAAGATTTTTTTAAGTAATACAGACAACCTAGATCTAATTGTCATCAGACTCAAACTGCTGAGCAATTCAATAATTTCTGACTCATTTAAGCATACTTGTTTAATATCTTTTATGGAGAGAAAGGTACAGTAAGCACCGAACTGCCAATTCTTGGAAGAACACTGGCTCATCAATTGTTGACTCTGACACTATGGTCTAAAAAAAAATCAAGGGATTGGTGAGAACAACTGGTTAGTGCCCTGACATTTCACTTCTGGAAGCCTGGTTCAAATCTGCTTTTGGCTACAAGTGAAATGAGTTCACTGGTCTCAGCTTAATCCCTTCTGGATACTTATCAACATCACAAAAACCATATAATCTGACATGACTGACAATCACTGATCAGGAGAAGACCTTAGCTTGAATTACAGCAGTAGAAAGTCAGGATTGCAGTTCGATGACACAGATATCCAGGAAAGCTTTCACAGTGACTCACTGTGCTGGGCCTGGCTATAGTCTGGGCTAACCATCTTTCTCTTTCATTACTCTTTGAATCCACCCAAAATTTGAAGGTGATCAACAAATATTAAAAATATTGGCTCTGTGGGCCAATTGCTACCACTAAACAGGCTATGTGGGGGACATTCAGCACAGAAATAGGTTAACACCAACTTGTTTAGATTCTGGTTTCCCACTTTGAATTTCTCAAAGTACTCACTGGTCCCAGAAACCCCAGAATGTATAATTCTGTGACGTCAAACATCCTGGATTGCACAAATGGTAATGAGGCTTCCCATATTTGTGATGTCCCATTCTGGCATAGCTTCAGGGAACCTGGAGGCATCAAACAGGCTTCAGAGAGGGAATAGGAGAACAGGTTAATTATAACCTATTGTAGGTGACTCTCTCTTGGTCCAGACTGGCCTAAGCCTGATGCTGTATGAGTAGTGTAGACCTGAAATTGGCTAGTGACAACAGGGAAAATGAGACTTAGGCACCTAAGTGACTTTTGCAGTTTCCAAAATTTGACATAACCACCTCACGTCCCCCTAGGGGCAGTACAGTAGGTACTCCACATAGTACAATCACATGGACACCTAACACTTGGCAAGTTCACCTAAGAATGACATGTGTTGTTCTTTGCATTACAACAACCGGAGTTTGTGTAACCCACACATCTGCTGGGTGTGGTACTCTGTCGCATGTAATGGCACTGAGACCACTAGAGAGAGATTAATGAGTTTACTCTACAGCAGTGGTGGGCAAACTGTGGCCTGTGGGCCACACACGGCACATCAGGGTAATCTGCTGGTGGGCCATGAGACGGTTGTTTACATTGACCATCTGCAGACACAGCCACTCACAGCTCCCAGTGGCCATGGTTCGCCGTTCCCAGCCAATGGGAGCTTCGGGAAGCGGCGCAGGCTGGCTGCCACTTGGGAGCTGCAGGCGGCTGTGCCTGCGGATGGTTAATGTAAACAAACTGTCTTGCAACTCTCCAGCGGATTACCCTGATAGGCCACCACTGCTCTACAGCCTTAGTTAAGAGTCATATGGCTTTTAGCTCATGTATTTAGCTCCAGAGGTCCCAGGTTCGATCCTGCCTGCCAACAACCGGTGTCTGTCGTTGTTTCACTTGCAATTAACAACAGGGCTATTTTTACTTAACCATAAATTAGGGTTTGTCATTTGCTGCAGCTCATTCTCTGTCTCTGCACAAAAGGGACCCTATGGCCCTTCCAGCCATACCCACATCCTTACACAACAGCTGCTCCGCACAACAATTGAGTGCAAAGGCTGAAACTTTCTACACTTGGCTTCTGTGGTAAGGTGAGTAAGGACCCAATCCCACAATCAGATTCACACACATTGACCTTTGCACCCAGGAAAATCCCCGGTGATTCTCAGGGGATGCCACAATGGCATTCAGGGAGTCCATCTGGAGTCAATCAGACTCTAATGAGTGCAAAGATCCACACGTATGGATCCAGTTGCAGGACTGGGGCCTTATTTTGGAAAAGTATGAGGCAAAAGACTCTTATTCATCTTTTGAGTTATGAAAGAGTGGGAGAAATGTATATACTTCCCATTGAGAAAAGAAATACTAAACATGCCTTTTTGATCAGGCTACTTATGATATATTGGGAAAGAGTCAACATGGCTTTTTTTAAAGGGAAATCATGCCTCGCCAGTCTATTTTAGAATTCTTTGAGGGGGTCAACAAACATGTGGACAAGGATGATCCAGAGGATATAGTGTACTTGGACTTTCAAAAAGCCTTTGACAAGGTCCTATACCAAATGCACTTAGGTAAACTAAGCTTTCATGGGATAAGAAGGAAAGTCGTCTCACAGATCAGTAACTGGTTAAAAAAAGGGAAACAAGGGATAGGAATATATGGTCAGTTTTCACAATGGACAGAGGTAACTAGCATGGTACACTAAGGATCTGTTTTGGGAACAGTGCTGTTCAATGTATTCATAAATACATTGGAAAAAGGGGTAAACAGTAATACAAAATTACTTAAGATAGTTAAGTCCAAAACTGACAGCAAAAAGTTACAAAGGGATCCCCCAAAGCTGGGTTACTGGGTAACAAAATGGCACATGGAATTCAATGTGGATAAATGCAAAGTAATGCACATTAGAAAACATAAGCCCAACTATACAGACAAAATGATAGGGCCAAAATTAGCCGTTACCACTCAAGAAAGAGATCTTGGAGTTACTGTGAATAGTTCTCTGAAAACATCTGCTCAGTGCGCAACGATAGTCAAAAAAGCTAACAGACTGTTAGGAACCATTAGGAGCAGAATAGATTATAAAACAGAAAATATAATAATGCAACTGCATAAATCCATGCTATGCCCACCATTTAAATACTGTGTACAGTTCTGGTTGCTCCATTTCAAAAAAAGATGTATTAGAACTGGAAAAGTTTAGAGAAGAGCAACAAAAATGATTAGGAGAATAGAACAGCTACCAATATGAGGAGAGATTAAGAAGACTGGAACTGGACAGTTAGGAAAAGAGATGACTAAAGGAAGATATGATAGAGGTCTATAAAATCATGAATGGTGTGGAAAAAGTGAACAGGGAAGTATTATTTACCCCTTCACATAACTAGAGGACACTCAATGAAATTAATAGGCAGCAGGTTTAAAAACAAACACATAACGCACATTTAACCTGTGGAACTCATTGCCAGGGAATGTTGTAAAGACCAAAGGTATAACCAGGTTAAAAAAAAATTAGATAACTTCATGGAGAATGGGTCCATCAATGGCTATTAGCCAGGAAGTTCAGGGACACAAACCTTCTCTGGGTTTCCTGAACCTTTGACTGCCAGAAGCTGGGAGTGGACAAGAGGAGACAGATCATTTGATGATTACCTGTTCTGTGCATTCCCTCTGCAGCATCTGGCACCAGCCACTGTCAGAAGACAGGATACTGGGCTAGATGGACCATTGGTCTGACCCAGTATGGCCGCTCTTACGTTCTTAATAAAAGGATGCACTTTGAAACTCAGCAGGGTTCTCCATGAGGAGGAGTTTGTTAAGACGGAAAAATGTGTGAGGATGTAAGCCATTCTCAGCAGGAATTACTTGTGGGTGAGCAGGTATTATTTGTTTTTATTTTCTAGGCCTCTGGGAGTGAGGGGGAAGAGGGCTCATAGGTGATGATTAGAGCAGAAGCTCCTCCCATCTCCCTATCTGAATGTATTTAGGAATCCTCCTGGAGTTCCTGAAGGGAGAATGCTATTCTTCCACCTTCTCAGTCACACTGAGGGTGTCTCTTCTAACTGTAATATCTGCTTCTCTGGGAGTTTTTCTGGTAGCAATGTGTTATAGATGAAGTGTAGATCAGATCTACCCCTTGTTTTTTCTCTTATCTTCAGGTCCCTGTAGGATTTTGTTGTCTACAGAGAATAAGGAGGAAAGCATCCCTTTGCGCAATCTCCTTGTGTTTGTTTTCCCACTTATACTATCCTTTCCCCTAGCAGAAGAGCTCTGGAGATAACAAAGGATGCAGATTGACTTAATCAGCAACTCAGAGCTCCCTCTGGAAAGAGTTCCTAATATCTCCTAGTGAAGAGCACACCTGATTTAGCTTGCTTGGCATTCCCACTGTCAACCCAGAGCTAGCTTGTCTGAGGTAAAGCCATCAGCAACTTTCATTTCAGAGCGGGTTTGTGGGGGTAAAGCATGCTGCTAATCATGGCCATTAGGCAGAGACAAGCCCAGATGAGATTAACGGAACAGTTCACAGGTGGACAGTCAGCAGTTATTATGAAGCAAACATAATGGGATGTCTATTTAAGGCTTGAGCCTGGCTATTGCCCACTTGTGGTGGGATCCTGGGGAGGTGGGCTGTGTCCATGGGTTTTTGGAGTGCTGTAAGGTGCTTTGATTTACTTAATAAATGTCCTTACTAATACTGCCAACATGCTTTATAGAATCATAGACTTTAAGGTCAGAAGGGACCATTGTATCATCTTCATTTATCAGACAGTGCTAGCTGCTGAGAGTGATACCAAAAAATGTAAAAACACTTGACTGACCATGTGCAGTAGAACATATGCCTAAAAATAAAAGAACAACTTTTCCCACAGAGGCACTGCGCATGCATTCGCAGGTTGGCAAGGGGATTCTATCTGGTGTAGAAGATTAAATGGACCAGTTGTGCTTTACCCACTGAGGGATTGGGAGGGACTTGTGGGCCCATGGGAAGGGGGCAAGAATTTTGGGGCCTCTAGCTATGCTGATGTAACCAAGATCTCCAGTTAAATCCTACAAATCTCTGCTAAGACCATAGTCCCAGATTCTCAAAGGTAGTTTGGTTCCTAACTTCCATTGAGTTCAATGGAAGTTAGGAGCCTAAATACCATTAGAGGAGCTAGGTAATGGTGTCTGCAAAGTACTAGCTGTTCCTGCAAATGGCTCCTAAGCCACCCTCCCTCCTGGCAGCATGGAGACTCCAGAGCTGCCATGGCCTCAAGACCTATGTCTAAGCCATGCACCTGCCAAGGGAGTTACTGGCCCTGAGCAGACTCTGCAAGTGTTAAGAATAGAGGGGTTGGAAATTTTCTATAAAAAAACTTTTTGACAGAAAATTGGCTTTTCTGTTACACTAACATTTTCTCATTACATATCTGCTTTCTTCAAAAAAGTTTGATATTTCATTGGAAACCTCTCCTCTTCCCAGCCAACAAAAAAAATATCTGCAATTTTCAGTCAATATTTTCCAGGTTTTGGGGGGTTTTCTCACAGAAGATTTCAACAACAACACCAAGTTCATTTTAGATGAAATTTTTCGCAGGGGGAAAAAAATCATATTCCAACCAACACCACTTAATAATGACAGGCTTAACATTAACTTCCGCATGCTGTTGTCATTACTAGTATTAATTATTTATTCTTTGTATTAGTAGAGCATCTAGAACCCCTAGTCATCGACCAGGACCCAACAGTGCTAGGTGCTGTACAAACTCAGAACAAAATGAACAGCCCATACCCCAAAGAACTTACAAACTAAGTATAAGACAAGAGACAATAGATGGATACAGACAGGTGGTAGGTACAAGGAAACAGTGATGCAGTCCTGGGCACCATGATAGGCATTGGTCTGTACTCAGTAGCAGCCTAACTATTGTCAAGTTTTATGTAGGTATCATGACAAAGGAGGAGTTTTGAAGAGCTATTTGAAGGTGGATAGTGAGGTAGCTTGTAGACATGTAGAATGTCTAGCCATGCTTCTAGTCTCTAAACTTATAGATCCTGGATCAAATAATGTTTGTGTAGAGAGGTTTCCACAATCTCCGAGGAGGGGACATGATACTGTGTTGGCTCCTTTCCCACCAGGAGTTTTAGGGCTAGCGTAGCAGGCTCTCCATTTCTTTCATAACTTTTGCACTGTTGGGGACGAAGGGAAATAGTTCATGCTTCCTTCAGAGCTCACAGTGCAAGATATACTTCTTTGCACAGTCCTTTTCTCAGTCAAGTACACAAGTTCCATGTGGAGTGAGGGACATGCAGAAGAAAGATTATATTTCCTGTTCTCCATTGGTTCTGCTCTTTGACTCAAGTCATTATGCCCTAGACGTCTGTTCAAAAGAAATCAATGCTTACCTGATTGGAAGATGCTGTTTTTCTTCCTAAATCTCAGTCTAGCAACCTGAGCACCAGTAAGAAATGCATTTCCAGCTTCTTTCCTCTATCATGACAAACTATCCTGAGATACAAGCATGTACAAATTGTTTCTGATCAGATCAAATCTGACTTAATAAATTGGTCAGTTATTCCATTACTGTCCTGTTTGTTTTGCTTACATCTACCTCCAGTTCAACCTCCATTTCCAGGTTGCTTTAATATGCTTCAAGTTTTATCACAGTGCAGCAAGACTAGACATAAACAGTGCGGTACAGGTCTTTGACATGAGACGTTGTTCTAAGGAGGTCTGCTGTTCAAAGCCATCATGATGCTATATCATGAAAATATACAGCATGGAGACCTTGTCAGGCTGAGCTTTGCCTTGTGACTTCCTGTCAATGCATTGTACCAATTATGTCATAATGAGATCTCTGAAATTATATATTATGTGAATGTGCCATATTTGAGACATTACTCTTAATAATTATTGACATGACATGCTAAAAATTTAGAATCAATATTGTGTATGCTGTCAATGCAAACTAAGACTAGCATACACCGTACTTTTTATGAACACAGACAAAGAATTATTACCACCAATGGGAACTTACTCACCCTTATTATGAATGAAGGCAATGGAAATAAGGGCTAAATAATTCCAGGGTATAAGCTGACTATGGCCACCACAGATCCTAGAGGAGTGCCTCAGTAACAGAAAGGCCACCGAGAAAGAGGCTGCTTTGATGGACAACATCGACAACCTACTTTCTGCTGGGGACATGCAAAGGCCAACACTGCCACCAACCAGGACAATGTTGGCCAAACAAGAAGTGTGGACATAGGGCTGATTCATTGCATCCTCTAAGCAGCTGCTCTATAGGAGCCCTTGTCATCATTTAGAGCTGCTCCTTCAATTATACATCACAACATGACCATCTCTGTCTTGGGGTGAATCCCCACAGATGAGGAAGGGCATTGGTTGGCATAGGGGAATGTTGCCATCTTGCAGGGTCCAAGAGCCTGGGCACCCACCCAAGCCCAAATGTCTACCCCGCAATTAAACAGCCCCTTAGTCCAAGCCCCCCAGCCCAAGTCAGCTGGCAGGGACCAGCCACAGGTGTCTAATTGCAGTGAAGATGTATCTGAGAAGTTTCTCCCTAACTGTAGGCAGTAATGGTTGCCTTATGTCCAGAAGCCTCGAGACTAACACCTCTCATAAACATATATCCTAACTAGTGCTAATGCAGAGATTCTAATTAATTATGTAAATACTGTCCTTTTTGGAACCCTCTGGAGATCTCTGCGGCAGTAACATCTAGTAGCAGTGATTTCTACAAGTGAATTAACCTATCTCCTAGGCACAATCCCTTCCAGGGGATCATTTCCTGTGTGAAGCAGGGCTTGCAGTGGTTCATACCTGGCCAGGAGTGTGCACTGGAAGGAAGAAAAGTAAAGAATGATGCACATTTTGATGAAAGCCTATGGGTCACATTCATCCCTGATGTAACAGCACTGACTTTGTTAGAGATACACCAAGGGTGAGTTTGGCCTGACAGCTTTAAAAACACTTGGTTTCACTGGAGCTACAACCTATTCAGACAAACTCCTGTCAGGGATGGTCTAAATAATACTTAGTCCTGCCTCAGTGCTGGGGACTGCACTAGATGATCTCTCAAGGTCCCTTCCAGTCCTACCTTTCTGTGATTCTATGACTTAAAATAGCTGAGTGTCTGATCCTCCAGGGTGTTTCCTTTCTATGGGCTAGATTGTAACACCCTGATTCACGTTTGGTAGTGTCTTACTGTGTGAATAGTCCCATTGTCCTCAAAAGGACTTCTCAGCAGAAAGAGTCTGCTCCGTGTGAATAAGGGTGTAAGCACATTGCAACAGGGACTGACTTATTCTTTGTTAGTTCAATGCCAGGCACAACGGGGTCCCATTCTCAGCTGGCCCCTTGGAACTACCATCATAATAATAAATAATAAATGGTTAATAATAATCATAATAATTAATAATATAAATATGACCATATATGAAGATATACCAGCTTTTGAAACAACCTTGGCTTGGTCCTTCCTCACTGGCATTATAATGGCAAAAATACTAATTAAAACTGAATCATTCTGTGTTAAATTGAATGAATTTTCACTTTATAGTTGATCTGGGGAAATGTTAGCCTGCTCTTTGCTCAGCATATTTAGATAGAACGAATGCATTCTAACAATTGCCTCTGTCTTCTGTTCAGTGCAGTTTGGATTGATTTCAAAATTTCCTTAGGTTATATCAGAGACACATTTTCTAGCAGCTCAGAAATCACAGTGCACTCTGTGCCCTGTTGTCTGTGTGTCTTACGTTGTTTACGTGCCAGGATCATTTTATACACCACACTCTGTGCCTTACTTTGTAAGGCTGCCCTTATATTACTTTGCAACTGTTTAGATTTTCAAGCATCCATGCATAAATTATTATTTATTTTGCTCTCCAAATGGAAAATTGAGATGAGTATTTGTATGTGTTGGAGGGGGGGAGATTGTTTTTTGTTATGAATATTTTAAGAGGATTTTTTCTTCAAAAAAAACTACTGCACATTAGCTAAATTTAAGTTTTCTTTCTACATAAAAAAACTACACAATGTACAGAGCTGGAATTAAATGAAAAAACTAGCCTCGGGCCCTAGATTAAGAGGTGCTCTTTGGAGTCTACAGGAGCTACAGCTGCTCAGCACCCTCCAAAGTTTGCCTTATGCAATAATTAATATTCCTTCATATATATGTGCCTATCATGCCATGTAATATCAGCTAGATAGTCGCTACAGACCACCATTATATACATTTGTCAGGACTTACAACAGATATATGAATTGAATAGGCATCAATATAAATATTGTGCAATTTTGAACATAATGGTAGTACAGTATATTGTTGCTCACAAGTTACTCAGACGTCATTATGATACTGAGAGCCAAAAGGTGAGGGCATAATTGAACTATTGCCCAAAGGCAATTACTGACTAAAATTGATTCATCCTACAAACAAATTTGACCAATGGATTAGTAGACACATTACAGCAGATTTGGAAAATTATGCCATAATTGTTAAAGAGACATAACTGCCTAATATTAGGCAGTTAATATAATTTGTTATACTCTAGAATTTCTTGTTGGTTTAGGCAACTAGATCTCACGCAGGAATAGGGAGCTGTGCACTATTTTGTGAAAGACATGAGATTTTTTTGCTTCCATAAAAAGCCAACAGAGATGGCTTTTTGTTTTGTTTTTTTAAGTTTCTTCAATGGAAACGCTAAACTTTCAGTAATAAGAGGAGGGCTGCTCTAAATGTAATGGGCTCATTATGGGCCTGAGCCAAAGCCTATTGAAAACAATGAGATGTCTCCTACTGATTTCAATGGGCTTTGGATCAGGGCCTACCCGGTAAGGATGAAGGTCGTCCTTCCTTGTATGAAGCCTGATGGGTTTTCTGTGGGAACTGGGAGGGAACAAAGTTAGCTCCTATCAACCTATAGTCAGATTGCAGGGATTTGGGGCCACTGAATTTGCAGGAACATGAACTCATGCCCTACTCAATAGTTCAGCGCCTAAATAGAGACCACTTCCACAGTGGCACATAGCATGAGGGGCCCTTTTGTTGCCACTCTTCTTGTGAGCCCCCAGCTCCTCCACATCTAGAGGAATTCACCTTAAGGAAGGACATTGCTTTTCAAAGCAGTCTGGTTTGAAGAGGTTCAGGCCTGCTACTAGATGCCCATGTATTTGTTTATTCCATCTTCACCTAACAAAGGACTGTTGGTTTTGGATGTAAATCTTGCCAAAATTATATGCCACCTTGAGACTAGGCTACTCTCATGTACATTACACGGGGCTGCATTTAAGACTACCTGGAAACTGAAACAGAATGTAGCTGTCCACTTTCTAGGTGTGGTGTCACACTGGAAGCAAATAAATCCAAAGGTCCATTTCTTGCACTGGCTATCATTAGCTTCTGAATGGAGTCTGAGGTATTGGTTTTAACCTGTAAAGTTATATTGGTTTGGGTTCAGAACACCCGAGATTCTCTCTTCCCACGTGACACCACTGCAGTTATGATCACTGGGGGGACCCCATTGTGGAGATAGCTGGGACAATTCCTCAGCTGATGTAAATGGATGTAAGTCCACTGACAATGCATGCTGAGGATCGAGCCTGCCTCAGATTAAAGAGGGAGGGCTGAACACAGCATTCTACATGAATGCCTCTAAACTTTGGGATTTGCCTCCTCATTTGGTCTGCAAGGACATAGTTTTGTTAAACCGCCCGAAACCCTTCAAGGTCACCACCCCCCTTTTTTTTCCTTAGGCATTTTTGGTGGACTAGGATATAGCTGAGCGATTGAAGGTCAAGAGGGGAATGTGTGAGGGATAAGGGGAGCTGTTATTTTGAGTGGGCAATGGATGATGCAGACAGATAGTTTAGTACATGATCCTTGTGTTATTTTATAGAGATGCTGCAGTATTAATGACTGTAAAGTGCCCAGAGTGATTCAGATGGGCACTTATTGTTGTTATTAGAAATCTAAATAAATAAATAAAAGTGATTAAGTTTGATGCATCTAAGAATTGCTTCAGAATCTACCGCTGTGACATGTGTGTATGTCAAGCAATATTAGGAACTTTTTTTTATCACAGTCACAGATCAATAGCACAGTTAAGTCATTTTCAGGCACATACAATATATTAGGGACAATTTTAACAAGCACATTGGGACACTCTGACTGGATTAAACAAAGAATCTTGAAAAAGTTAGGGTGTAAATATGCCAGAAGAGAAAGAAAACATGTATATTATGTTCAAAAATAGTCTTCAAGTATAAGGAAACAAGAAAAACTGAAACAATCATGTGCATACCTCTCCTGCTGCCATGGACCAATGAATACAGTGGTTACCATGGCTGGATCTGGCTATGAGGTGGATTTCAGAGGGCAAGCTTTGTTTCTGGTCATTACCCAAACAGAGAGTCTTGATCCAGTCTGTTGGTTTGTGTACTTTGGGCAAGCCAATTTCACATTGCAAAAGCCAAGGAGATCACTTCAGTTATAATTTATCTCATGCCTTCAGGGTTTCTCTTAGCATTCCCCTGCTTGGCTGTCATATCATACAAACATGGAGATGAATTTCATTTGAAATTCCAAAATATGACTCTGCATTTTTTTCCTGAAAAAGTGCACTGAGGAACAGTACAAGTCACACTCATAACATTACTTTCATTGCCAAAGGCTATTTATGTATCTTCTTTTTTTCATAGAGAAAAATAGTAACTTAAAATGTAGAACCTATTAGTAAACTAGCTCTGTCACTGATCTGGGAAGTAATAATATATAACGCATGAGTGACAGTTTTTTCAAAGCTGAGCTGTTAAACACGTACACTGGACTTGATCCTAGCTCTTGATGAAGGCAATTAGAGAAAGAGGCCTTCCCACAAAGTCTGGAGTGCCTTCTGCAAAAAGAGAGCCCCAAGATTTTCAGGTAAGAATTTTCTTATTCTAATATTCATGGGGGGGGGGGAAAGAATCTATTGCAACATCTATATCTAGCCACAATCTAGTACTAAAGATAGAATTTCTTTCAAAGGTCACATCATAATAATGTTTAGAAAATGCAAACGTTAATATTAAGTGACTTACCCTCAGAGCAGGTGAGCATCAGAATCAGGACTAGGGCTTAGGAGTAATAGGGTGACCAGACAGCAAATGTGAAAAATCGAGACGGGGGTGGGGGGTAATAGAAGCCTATATAAGACAAAACCCAAAAATTGGGACTGTCCCTATAAAATTAGGACATTTGGTCACCCTAAGGAGTTCTGTGATTGAACAGCTAGAATACACTGCCTCTTCAGCTTTCTGAATCATTTATAAGAACAGAAGAATGGTCAAATTGGGTCAGACCAATGGTCCATCTAGCCCAGTATCCTGTCTTCTGACAGTAGCCAATGGCAGGTTGTTCAGAGGGAATGAACAGAGTGATCCACCCCCTGTCACCCATTCCCAGCTTCTGGCAATCAGAGGCTAAGGCCATCCAAAGCATGCGATTGCATCCTTGACTATCTTGGCTAATACCCATTGACGGACCTATCCTCCATAAACTTAGCTAATTCTTTTCTGAACCCCGTTATAGTTTTGGCCTTCAAAACATCCTCTGGCAACAAGTTCCACTTGTTGACTCCAACAATTAGAAGCTTAAATAATATGGTCCACCAGGATATTTTTACCTTACTGTATTGATATATTCGTACAATTTTTTTTTTTTGCAAATATACAGAGAAAGAGAGAAAATGCTTCATTGCAAAGTTATGTCTGTGGCCCAAAAACTTTGCCTGGCTTTTAGCTGAAGACCTGATCTCAAATCTACTCTCAAGCTTCCACTCATGGGGATAGCTGGACACTATGTGGAGGTGATACTTTGAGACTTGAGATGCTTTAAGAGAGTTCTGATCTTTTTAATATATAGCACCCCTAGTGGCTGTTACATGGAGTTCCACTTGTTTCATCTGCAAAGATAGCTTCTTGCTTTTCCCCCTTGCATTCCCAGAGGAAAGTAGCTGAAAAGAGATGTAGATGCAGATCACAGAGCAGGGAAAACATGAGGATGAAAGTAATCTCTACTTAATAAATCTCAGATGGGAATAATTTGCGGGAGGCGTGAGGAATATAGAGGTGGGGGGGTCATAGAGAAGGGGAAAGGTTAGAACAATAAATGTGACAATTTCTCCATATTTAGAAGTAAAATTAGACCCATGCATTGTATTTTGTTTTGTATTTACCTGTTTGTTGCTCTGATTTTTGAGGTACTATGGGTATCAGGAATCCTGCGGAAAACTCTGCTTTAAAGTACAACTAGCAACAAAAAAGATATAATTTGTGTGTAATGGTAATGGAAGACATTCTAGGCCTTCTTTGAACCAGTGAAAAGCAAGAGGTATCACCACTGTTACCCACACAGGTGCACATGAAAACTACAAAAGCCACACAAATAGGTGCCCATATTCTGGAAGTCCATGGTCCCCCCCTACCTCTTCCCCCTACCCCAACATGCAGATTATTTCTTCCTGAAGCATGAATAACATGCGGGAAGGATGTGTCTATGGACCTTTGCCAAGACAAGTGGCATTCAGCCATAAACATGTAGTCCATACATTAGGGCCAACTGCAGAGTACCGTGCCATGGCAAAGTCAGGCACTGTCCATGGAGTGGCTCTTCCCTAGATATTGCTGCAGAGCAGAACGAAGGGTGGACAAATTCTGACTCTAGTTTTCCTTGCTGAGTATAGGTTTTCTGACAAGGCCTGTGCCCATTACTTCCTCAAATTTGACCCTATAATTGTGACATAAATGATAGTATCTTCTCTTTGTTCAAAACCCTAAATTGACCATGAAGATGTCATTTCCAATATCATCAAGAGAGCCAAAGTTTGCTACCATTGGTTAAACATTTTCTTCTGCAAGAGAAAATAATCTAACATCTTCATGAGTGTGGGGGTGGGGGGAACAACCTCCAAGGTTTAAGACAATGGGTCTGCCTGATTCTCCTTTTACTTATATCAGTTTCAGAGCAGTATAACTCACTTGACATCGTTGGAGTTACTCATGATTTACTCGCCGGTAAATGAAGACAGGCCCAGCATTTCTTGATAAATATCACACATGCAAAGAGGTTACAAGACATGAAGTTTTAACACTCTGCAAAGTGATAAACTGATTTCAAAAGTCATATATTAGAGGTGAGTATAAAGGGTGATTGTTAGAAGAGTGATTAAGGCCCATTTATCTACACAAGCATTGCATCTGCTGTTTTGTGAAGAAAATTTGAGTATTTGCTGCTGCATTCATAATTACATAAAAGCAATGAACCTCATGACATTTAAAATAAGCCACTAATAAACTCGCTGTGGTGTTTAAATGCCTCAATGCTCTTACATAATGCAAAATAATACACTGCCAGTCTATTTTTTAAAAAATAATCACGATCTCAAGTAGTTTATATTCCTGAATTGCAATGTGGAATAGTGAGGGCAATTTATAGATATTTATGATACATGATGATGTTCATCCATCGTTGTCGATGAAGACCTCAACAACTCATTCGTTCGATGACTGGACTCTGTGCGTCCGAGGATGACTGATCCGTCCGATTCGGGCGTGGAATGTCCTGTCACACGTCGGGCAGACATGTGATGGTGCTGTCGATGATGTGCGGGCAGCTCTGGACTTGCGCAGCTCACGCTTTCTTTCAGCCTCAGCAGTACGCCTCACCTCAGAGGTATTACTGCCTGTGTGAATAAGGCTGCGCCATGCTGGACAGTTCAGTGCGAGGGTTTCCCATGTGGCGGTGTTGATCTCGAGGGACTTCAGAGAAGTCTTCAGCGTGTCCTTGAACCTCTTCTTTTGTCCTCCATGAGAGCGCTTTCCCTGGGTGAGTTCTCCGTAGAAGAGTTGTTTAGGAATGTGCTCGTCTGACATTCTCATGACATGTCCGGCCCATCTGGTCTGGGCTCCCATCAGCAGTGTGTGAACTGACGGCAGACTGGCTCTGGTAAGGACTTCAGTATCGGGCACTTTGTCCTGCCATCTGATGTTTAGAAGCTTTCGCAGACAGGAAATGTGGAAGTGATTGAGCCTTCGTGCATGACTCCGATAAACAGTCCCTGTCTCACAGGCGTACAGCAGAGTTGGAAGCACCACTGCTCGGTAGACCTTCAGCTTCGTTCGTAGGCTGATCCCTCGATGTTCCCAGATGTTGGAGCGCAATCGGCCAAATGCAGAGCTGGCTTTAGCAATTCTGCAGTTTACTTCATCATCGATTGACACTGCTCGGGAAAGGGTACTGCCCAGGTACGTGAAAAGTGGTCCACTGCCTGAAGTCTCTGTCCATTTACAGTGATGGACGGTTCTGAGTACGGAGCGTGGGGAGCTGGCTGGTGCATGACCTCAGTCTTCTTGATGTTAATGGTGAGAATGAAGTTGTTGCATGCAGATGAAAACTTGTCCATACTGGCTTGCATTTCTGGCTCTGTACTAGCATTCAGAGCACAATCATTGGCAAAGAGAAAGTCTCGAAGTACAGTTTCCTTCACCTTGGTGATGGCACGCAGTCGCCTCAGATTGAATAGTTTCCCGTCAGTTCTGTACTTCAGGCCTACTCCTTCACTGCAGTGTTGAAAGGCATCAGTCAGAGTGGCAGAGAATATCATGCTGAACAAAGTGGGTGCTAAAACACACTCTTGTTTGATGCCATGGGTGACTGGGAAGGCCTCAGATGTTTCACCGTCATCCAGGACACGAGCCACCATACCGTGATGAAATTGACGTACCATTCGTATGAATCTGTCTGGACAGCCGAATTTCGACATGATCCTCCACAGGCACTGGCGATACATATATAAAGATACAAACCCAGTATGTGTGTTGATAGGGGGATATGTGGTTCATATATACATGTGCATAACATATATATATATATATATATATATATATATATATATATATATATATATATATATATATATATATATATATATATATATATATATATATACACACATGTGCATGCTGTGTCTGAGCCAAAGCCATTGGAGTTAATGTAGAGCCTGATTTTCAGCAATACAATGGTACTCACTGCTGCCAATGCTTTCAATTATAGTATGGTTGCCCAACACCTCTGAATGTCAGGCCAATGAAGGCCATCTAAATCTGATTCTCTGTGTGTTTGTCTTGGCGCTATTCATCTACAACAGGTGCCACTGAGAGACAATGACACTACAGCCAGAACTTCTGCAAAAGGCAATGGAAGATGCTGGGCCTGCTGCAACTCTTGATCTCAGCAGCAGTAGTTTTAAGAGAGGATGAAACTGCTGCAGAGGCTGAGAGTGACAGCTGAAGTTGCTGCAACAGGGGAGAAATCCTGACCCCACTGAAGTCCATGGGAGAATCACCATGGACTTTAGTGGGGCCTGAATCTCACACTAGGAGTTGACGGTACAGGAGCTGGGACTTCTCCAGAAGAGATGAGGGCGGACAGTTCTGGAGCTCACACCTGATAACGGAACAGCTCCAGTAGGCTAGGTGGGGAGAGGAACTAGCCACTGACCTGGAGCAGGAGATGCTCCATGGAAATGAAAGGGGCTGACTCACTGGAGCAGTGTGCTAGGCCTGAAGCAGGCCCTGCAGCAGTGAGAGTGGGAGACGCTGGGCTAGACCATTGTCACTGCAGGCTTAAGCTACAGCTTGCAGTGGAGGTGAGAAGCGCCCAACATGGAGGTGGCCCAGTCAGTAGGTTGGAGCCAGCTGCAGGTGTAGGGAGAAATGCCCTAGAGAGGAGCAGGTCTCCCTGGAACTACAATTAGAGGAAAGAGAGGAGCCCCTGGCTGCACAGAGGGCAGGGTGAGGGGGGCTGGATGCAGAGCCCTTACAGGAGAGGTAAGAGGAGCTGGACCCTGCAGCGCAGGTGGGAGGCCTTAACCCCACCCCCAAGCCGGTGCAGCGGGAGTGAGATGCGCTGGAGCCCGACCAAGAGGGTTACCCGCAGAGCGCGAAGCAGCGGCGGCAGAGCCCTGCAGAGAGGCGCGGGGGAGGGCACTCGAATCTGGTTGCAGGGAAGCAGGGGGTACTGGAATCTGGTTGCGGGGCGGGAGGCACTCAGCCCGCAGCCGCGCTGACAGGCGCTGGAGCCCTGGGGATGGCGGGGGCTGGAAACCCTGCAAGGGTGGGGGAGCGGGGAGAGGAGCCGGGCCCTGCTGCAGGCTGAGCCCCGCGGAGGCGCTGCTGGAGCAGCTGGGGTGGGCGCCTCCGGGAGAAGCGCTGCAACCGGGTGCTTGGCAGAGGGGGTCTGGTAGTGCCTCTCGGGGCGGCGGGATCCAGGGGTCCAGCCGGCGCTGTGAGTACCGGGCTCGGGCGGGTGCCAGGCAGCCCTGCCCAAGGTGCGGGAACAGGCCCGACTGAGACTCGGGTCCACTGGGCGCAGCTGCAGCAGCCAGCGGCCGCCCTTCGCCGCTGCCTCCCTGGCAACTTTCAGACACCGGGAGAAATGCACTGAGGGGGGCTAGCGCCTGCCGAGCGCCTGGGGGGCGGGATCGGGGGCGCCCTGCCGTGTGTCTGGGGGGCCCTGCCGAAGCCTGGGGGGCGGGATCGGGGGCGCCCTGCCGTGTGTCTGGGGGGCCCTGCCGAAGCCTGGGGGGCGGGATCGGGGGCGCCCTGCCATGTGTCTGGGGGGCCCTGCCGAAGCCTGGGGGGCGGGATCGGGGGCGCCCTGCCATGTGTCTGGGGGGCCCTGCCGAGGGCTGGGGGCAGGGCTTGGGGGAGCCCTGTCTTGTGTCTGGGGGAACCTCCCGAGTGATGGGGGGAGCCCCGTCGTGTGTTTGGGGGGCTCTGCCCAGCGCCAGGGAGAGATCGGGGCCCCTGATGTGCACCGGTGGTAGGCTCGGGGTGCGCTGTTGGGCGGAAGCGGAAAGGAGCACCCCGTTATGTGACAGAGGGAGGGAATCGGGATTCGGGGGGCGAAAGGGGGGGCACCGATGTGCCAGAAGAGACGTGCGGGGGCAAGGAGGTGGCCGGGGGAAGAAATGCTCCGTTGACAAGAATTCTCCTATTGTGCCAGGGCAGGGCTGGCATCCAGCAGTGGGCAGCAGCGGGCCCGGGAAGTGATGGGGAGAGAAAGGCACAGAGGGCAGGGATCATCTCACATGGGTGGGGAGGAGACAGGAGAATGGGGGAGAGGCTTGCACTGAGCACAGTGGTTATCCAGATGTGCCAGGGCACGGGCTGGCCTCCTGCACTGGGCATAGGAAGGAGGGGAAACTGAAGGGGGAAGGCTGAAGAGAGCCTAGATGCGCTGTATGGGTAGGCACGGCAGGGGAGGGAAGCAGTGACTGGCAGCTGAGATACAGACACCCCGCAAGGAGAGGGCCGGAGTGATGGCTAGAGAGAGTGATACTGGCGGGGGTAGATACAGTGATGCTGCTAGTGGAGAGAGATCTGGAGAGCCCAGCAGTAGGGTTACAGGACTTGGGGAGAGGGGCCACGCCAGATAGGCATTGATGCTCCGCATTTTAAAGACAGAGCGATGAGGCAGTGGGTGTTGGAGACAAAGTGCCAGGAGAAAGAGCAGGTGTCCGGGGGGGAAGAGGTGTTAGAACCCTCCTCGCAGTCTGATGCAGACAGAGCCTGGAAAGAGATCTGCTTTGTTGTTTCCCCAAAGAGTTTGGGGCTGCCTGGTGACCGGTGGGCTGGTGTCTCTGGGACCTGGAGGCACTGGGATCTGAAGGTGGGAGCAGGCTTGTGAATGGAAAACAGACACTAAGCACCTGAAGGCAGAGGGAGGGGGGCAGCCTTTGAAATGGATGGGACCTCAAGGTAGGGGCACTTTTATGTCTGTTGGGCCTCAAGGCGGAAGGAAGGGCAGGAAGCAGAGGAAGGGAGCTGTCTTGCATCTGGGGACCTAGAGGAGGAGAGGGAGCAATCTTTTCTCCGTGGGACTGTCTCACGAAAAAGGAGGGAATGGACTTGTGTCTGGGGACCTGTAGGCAGCGGAGGGAGCAGCTTCTGTGACCTTTTAGGTACGTGGGAGGTGAAGCCAGTAGCAATCTAATAGCTAGGGACCTGCAGGCAGAGGGATCAGGGCTCTGCATCTTTCCCTTCTGATGCTTGGCAGCTTTTCCAGCTCCATTTGGTTGAAGAAGGGAAGATTCTTTCACAAAAGAAAAAGCCAAGAGAGCTTCCGATTTCTGAGACAACTGGACTCAACATTGATTTTTTAAATCCAAGACTGAGCGATTAATCCTCCTGAAGAAGGCATCAGTGCCCGAATGGCGGTGGTTGGTTTTTTAATGCACACACATACACATATATTATACACAGAATTTACAATCTCAAAAATCCAGGCACATCGGGTAAAAGTGTGCTCCAGTCTCTTTATCCCCAGCATTTCTTTAGAAGTTGTGGTTAAAAAGATGTAATGTTAGTAACAGCACAAACTAGAGTTACTGAGGCATGCAGAATTTATCATCAAGGCACAAAGGCTGAAGTGAAGAGTCTGCCCCCTCCTACCCCATAGACATAACCTTCCGTTTGCATTCACGTTCATTTCTCTACTGGGTCATCAGAAAGTACAGCTGGTAGCCATAGACTTTAGGTGAAACTGACCAGATCCACCCAGAAACCATAGCTCTGCTTTCTTTCACATCTAATTTGATAGCAGGCTGATTTTCAGCTTCCCATCGTTACAACTTTGCTTGATTTCTCCCTTTTCTCCCCCCATGCATTTATTGCTTGCATTTAATTAATTCCTTCTTTGCGTTTCCTTTCCTGTTAATCTTTGGATGACTGCTTTGTACATATGGCAATCTGATAATGAGGGTGTTTATCCTTGTTCTATACTACATCATTGCAATGTCCACGCATTTACTAACTGGTGCATCGATCATCTTTTGGGGCAGTGGGGGGAAAATAGGCGGGGGGATAAGGGATTTGTAATATCCCCCACCGTTAAGAGTAGTACTTACACCCTGGCACTATCTAATCAGCTGTTACATCAAGTCATGCTGTTTGAGGCAACCACATCAGAAGAATATACGTTTTTTTGTATGTTATATATTCCCTGTATCTTGACTTGGCCACATACCCCCCCCCTTAAAAAATAGTGTCAAGCAGGTATTTAGCTGTTGTACAACTCGTTTCTTAAACTAAGTTACTTCTCTATGAGAAGTTAAATGGTAAATCTTTCCAGATTCCAAGTTTAACAATGGAAAGAGGACATCAATGAAGTAGTAAAAATAATAAAAATAAAATTACTTGTCTTTTTTCTTAGAGGAGGATCACAGGTTGTAATCGGCATGGCAGTTTTGAAAGGAGTTCATTCGGCTTTAAAAAATTGTCTAGAGGAAAATCACACACAGTCCTCTGAAACTCTGGTATTCTGTTCGTTACAGCTTAGGACAGAAAACTTTTTAGCACTTAAAACTATGTTGGTTTTTATAAAGTCCATTTTTACACGGTTTAAGTTGATTCAGCTTAGTTATGTCTCAGACTGGAAAACTCCCATGTGCTCCTTGTCTCAAAAAGTTTGTCTTTTTAAATAAAGTGGATTTTTTTTTCCTGAGAAGAGGAACATTTGGTTTACTTCAACGTGTCGCTTAGGATTTTCAAGAACTCTTTAAAATAGTCTTTAAAGTTTCTAAATTCCTGGACAAATTGTATTTTCTCTGGAGCAAAAGCAAATGAGCTCTTTACAGAAACAGAAGTGTTTGTTCATAGTGGGACGCTGCTTTTCTGTCTAACCTGCTTTATCAGCACCATCTCTCTGCGATTTTGCTCGTCTCTCAACACCTTTGTCTGATTAGTAGCTTTTGGAGATCGGGATAAAGACATCACTTGCCACGCTGCATAAGATAACAATTAATTTAACATTAAACTTATCCCCTTTCCATTCACTTTACTTGGATCGGTCTCTGGTAATTGTGTTTGCGGATGCTTTCAATACTATGCTTTTCTAAAAACTTAATGACACCCCAAAAGAAGGGATAAGGGTTTTTAATGCACTTCTTAGAGTTAGACCAAAGAAACAAAGCATATAGTCCCAACATGCTCAGGACATCAGAGTCTGGTCTTTTTTATTCAGTTCGCTGCTTGTTTCTTTCTTCAAGTACAATATTTTCTTATTTTAAGTTGTCGTCTAATAAAGTACCATTTAACAGCTATATACACTGCAATTGCATCGTGTAAAAGTTATACACACAAACTTTATAAAACTACCATTTTATATTTTAAAAAATACTTTTTTTCTCCCCTAAGCCAGTCACTTACCTGCTGAAAAAGTAAATGTATTTGAAAAGTCGTATTGCTTTCATGCAATGTTGCTTGTCAATGAAAAAGAAAGATACACTTAGACGGGTTAGTTTTCAAATGGTTAGTCATTTTGCCCCTGAAAGATTATTTTTCAAAAAGTTGTTTGATAGCCAACTTATTATTTTATTTTAATTTAAACCCGCCCTTAAAAACTTGAAATGCAGTAAGGCAGCCTGCTAATATTTCTATTTCACAGAGACATCTGTTACTCCTGCTGACAAATGTACCACTCTGCCAAGAAAGTTAAAAAAAAAACAGCATGTAATTGATGTTATCCCAAGAAAGCGCTATCTCCACCCCTTTCAGCTCCAAGCCCTACAGGTAAAAGAAAAAAAATATCTTTCAAGAATTTGTTGCCTTTTTGAGGGTTAATACATCAGAAGACAAGCTTGTCTCGCCTTAGCCAATCAGAACTCGGCTCTGGCAGCTATAATATAGAACTAAAGGCAGACTCCTCTCACAAGCGTCTCTAGCCTTGCTACCATTAAAATCAGACCCTTTTTGTCTCCCGATTGCTGTCTCACGACCAAACTCCGATGTGTTCCGTTATCAGCGACCTAAAGCCTGCCATTCCAACACCTGTCTTGCTAGGGATCGGTGGATAGTATACGATTCAGAAAGCAGACAAGGACGTAGGAAGAGAGAGATCTAGAGAGACAGCCAGGGATAGACACAGAGAGCTTTGAAGTAATTGGATTCAATGGACGAAATGCTGCTGTTGACAAGAATTCTGTTGGTGGGCTTCATCTGCGTTCTTTTGGTCTCCTCTGGGCTGACTTGTGGACCAGGCAGGGGTATTGGAAAAAGGAGACACCCCAAAAAACTGACCCCTTTAGCCTATAAGCAGTTTATTCCCAATGTGGCAGAGAAGACCCTAGGGGCCAGTGGAAGATATGAAGGGAAGATCTCAAGAAACTCCGAGAGATTTAAAGAACTAACCCCAAATTACAACCCTGACATTATTTTTAAGGATGAAGAGAACACTGGAGCTGACAGACTGATGACTCAGGTAGAGCTACATAGATACATATATTTTTATTTGTTAGCATATCTGAGCAATCATAAATTAAAGCGTCTTAGAATTTTTGAAAGACACCCCTGCCTCCCCCCCCCAAAAAAAACCCCTCATCGGTTAGATTCATATTTAAATATCCAGTTAAGTTTGCAGGGGCATATAGCCCTAGATATATATTTGTTGGGGCTTTGTGTAATACTTTACAATTTTAACCTTGCCATGACGTTTCCTGTAACTTGGTTAGAGATTTCTGTTTGCATTTGTCCCCAAGCCTGCACTTTGATCAAACGAATTGTATACAGCTAAGAGGATCCCAAGTGTGTAGTGACCGTCAGGCCACTCTTTCGTTATTACAAATGCAGTCAGCGGTTGGTACAGCTGTTGGCTTTTTTATATTTATTTTATTTTATTACCCTTCATTATTGTGGTTTGCGAGCGGATTCTAAATTTAGTACCTCTAGAGTCTTGCAGTCACAAAAGGCAGCTGAAGTCCAATCGACCATTACTCTCCTGTTTCTGTATTATATAGCTTGTATTGCAAAACCATCCTTTGCAATTGTGCCCATCAGAGCGTAAATATATTGATATTTCTTTAAGGATGCTCGCCACCAATGCTCTGGTACTTCCAAATGGGAGGGACTTGCAACTTATCAGCATTGCATCACTTCTGTTTTAAAAATCAGATGGCACAAGGTTTACAGCTGGATAAATATTGAATCGGGAGTGGAATCAGAATGCGGAACCACTGTATGCAAAAAATAAACCTTCCCAAACAGCCACATTATTATAATAAATATTGTTATTGCTCACGGAGAGATAGGTGAAAGCAATTAGTCTCCCAGTTCTAGAGTTTTTGAAACTGCATGGAATCTAGATGCCATCTAGACACTGGAAATGGGTTTCACCCAAATATAGGTCAACAGCCTCTCCCCCCCCTTCCCATTATTAATGTATTTAAGTGCCTCTTTCAGTGCTATAATATGTTAAGCTGCAAGAATCGCGTTGAGGATGGGAAGAATTTCCTAAACTCTCCCCTTTGCCTCGGCTTGATTTTCCGCACATTTACTAGATTTATTTGGGCGAAGGACGTGTCTCCTCCAATCTCTTCCCGACCACCTTAAATCTTACTGTACCTATGAGTGTTGACGCGCGCGCCTCTGCCAGATAGAAGCGCGAGCCTCAATTAAATATGCACAGGCCACGGTGCAGAGCATGTTGTGTAGAGAGTTCCCAGTCCAATTCGATAGCAGCTTTAATCTCGCCTCCTAATGCAAAAGAAAGGCAAGTGAGAGAGGGCTGGCTGATGACTATTGTGGCATGCATTGTAAGATCCAGTCCCTCTTATAGCCCTCGGTCATCCTCCCTTGCTGAAAAGATGCAAGACAGTGTAGCTGTGCGACAAGTCAGACACATCTCGCATTTTCAGCTCCACTTACTCCTCTTTTATCGATCGCAACGGCTAGGATTTCAGTTTGTATCCTTTTTAATACGGCAAATGCTGCTGCTGCTGCTGTTGCTGCTGCTGCTGCTGGGAAGCCCCAGGAAAAAAAGAAGACGTGTTTTTGTGTGTGTGTGTGCGTGTGTGTAATTAGACACACACACACAAACACACACACACCCCATGCTCATGAAAGAGCAAATGAAGCTTAGGTGTAGAAAGGAAGAGAGAGGGAGCGCCAGACAGATTGAAATGCAGGGGGAAAGAGATGGAGACCCACAGAGGAAGGGAAAATGTGTGGTGGGGGGTTTTTTAAAGGGGGGTGGGCTGAAGTGGGGGAGACCCCAGCATGTGTGGTAGTGTCTCCTTTCTCCTCTACCGCAGCCTTGGATGTGCCTTGTCTGGCTAGCTGCCCTTCCCTGGGAATACAGAGCCTTCTACATGGCTTGCCACTCTCGCTGCAATAGCTGGCAGCATTTGAACTTCTGACCTTCTGTCAACTTCCCTCAGACGAACGAAACGAAAACAAATACTTTTTCCTTCAGTGACTATTCTCGTTCCTTACACACACACACACACAAAAAGGGTGGGGGGGGGGTAGATAACACCGCTCTGCCTCATAGCCCAGCTTAGGTACCACACCAAAATAAGAGATCAACGTCTGGCTGCACCTTCATTATTGACCCCCCTTTGGGGACCAAGAGAGGGGAGAAAGGGACATCGGTGATTGCATAATGATATTGGAGGAGGGGAGAGGAAGGAACAGGAGTGATCTCATAACCCTGGCTGGGGCTGGGGCGAGGCAATGGGGTGATTGATCCTAGAGCGATGTTCGGGGTGGGTTGGAGGGGGAATTGCTAGGTGGTCTTCCAATAACAATATTTATAGGGAGGTGGTGGGAAACTGCCGCTGACATCAGAATTCCCTCATATTGCAACCCTACAACGAGCTAGGCCAATCTCTTTCTTTCTCTCCCAATCAGCAACCTCTTGTTCTGTTAAATTCAAGCCTTTAAATGCCTGCTTCACAAGCCCTTCAACCATGGAAAGCTCTTCCCTGAATGGAATTGTTAAACTTTCAGAATCGTTGCTGAATGCATTAGCTGCTAGTTAATATTAACTTAAGAAGGGAAAAAACGCAAACAGAGCTAGGTAAGTCAGGTTCTTAACTTTGCAGGTGAAAACAGCAGTTTGCTGAATGCCCCCTCCTTCCCCGCCCCCTTCCCCCCCCCCCCCCAGCAAGAACAACCATTGGCTGGATCTGTGAAAGAGATAAGAGGGCCAGGTCAATATGATAAAGCTGGAATTTGTATGAAATAAAGTAGAAATCTAATGCCATACAGGCACACAACCGGTGCATGATGTGCGGAATTTGGAGATCAGCTTGGCATTTAGGAAGCCCACCGGGTTGTTTACACTGACAGGTACCTGTTAAGTGTTTCCTTCAAGCAATTCATTTGTGAAGAGATTAGGGGCTGGCAGAAGAGGGCTTGTTGAACAACTTTGCCTCCACACAAAGCGTTAGTGGAGGCAGCCCTGCTGAGTTTCACGGTGGCTGAACAGAATTGGGCTTGATTTGTGGCACACGACCCAGTGAATTAATAAATAGTCTGGCCTTCACGGCTTTTGACTCTGACAATCCAGCTCAGCCAATATGAAAGGAAGGAAAGTCCTTTAGTAGATCGTTCTTTTCCCTTTTATTTTGCCAGAGAGACTTTAGCTCATATTTATAGGGGAAGGAGCTGGAATAGCAAACCCACCTTGTCTACTCTCCTCCCTGCTTGTTTTCTTAGTTATAAAATAACATGGCTTTAGACTGCTGTGCAGCTAAGGGCTTTCTCCTTGTCAGTGGCCTAAAACATTAACCGTTTCGCCTTTTTCTCACAGTATATCTGCGAGAGAGATTCACAAGCTAAACCTCCTTATGGTTTTCTGCTTTTCCTAGGCTGACATCACCTTAAAGACCAAACAATCAGCTCTTTCCATAAAAATGTGAAGTCACATGGAACAATCGGCCAGGGAGTCCAAAGTGGACTCACCAGGGCACTTTATATTTAACTGCCACCGAAGTATTACGAGGGTATCTCTTTATGGCTGTAATATACGCGCTGGAACTTTCCTGTTGAGCAATCCGGTCACGTACCTAAAGGTAGCGTAGCAGGAATCATGCAAGCTTTTCCCCCCTTCTGGGAGCTGTGAAAAGAACCTTTGTGGTGTGTTATTTAACATATTGATAACGTTTTGGGTGAGTCCTCCTAGAGAAAGCCAAACATCCCTACCCACTTGATGCGTTTGCCTTTAGCTTTACTGAACTGCAGATGATATTTGTTGGACTGCAACGTCAAATATCCATATCGTGAAAAGGCTTTGTCCTTTTTTAAAAAAAAAATTAGCTGGCAACATGCTGTAGTTTTCACATTTGCAAATGTGCCTGAAATATATATTGCTTGACTAATCCTCAGTGGGTGTGGATGGTAGCTGACCTTTTTCTAGGGCGCATTGATTCATGCAGAGCAGTATTCCATTTAAACTCGGGGATGTGATAAGAGTCTACCCAAACTTTTCGTACTTTATTCAGAATGATCTCCTCGCTCCATCCTCCCTCTCTGCCCCTTCTTTACACGTTTGTCCATAATCTCTTACAATTTCTCGCCGAACTGCCGGGTCCTGCATGGCAAATTTCATAAAACCAAGAAAACATAAAGGAAAGGAGCTAGTTAAAGGAGATAGAAAGTTAATCATGTGGCAGTGGTCTCTAGAGTTAAAAGAATGTGGCACTCCATATAAAGAATGCTTGTTGTCACTCCCGGTTTCATATTCTACGATAGCGCAGCTCTGGGTTTGTTGGTTTTTAACATTGCTATCAACTTGATCCCTCTCTGCTTTTCATTCTTTCCCCTAAGAGATATCAGCTGAGTTTGCTCTTATATATACACGTATGTATATTTCAAGCAGGATGAATGTTTCTAGCCCAGGCTGGTCTAAGGACTCTAGTGAGTGATCTGTGAAGGAAAAACTCCTTCTAGCACAGAAAGGCTGTTAACGCGTATTGAGAACCTTTTCATCACCGACTTAAGTTGAAAGGACCCGGAGAGAGATTGCAGGGGAAGATATTTGGCTCCCAGATGTATGGCAAGTGTTTGTCTTTTGGAAAAACTTTATTCTGCTCCCAACAGTGTGAAAATGCACGTCTTAGCTGGAAGAATGAGGAGAGACCATGCTTCCGACATTCAGACAGGTTGCAGGTTGTAAGGAACTGGGCGATCGTTTGAAAGAATGGTTGTATCTCGACCCCACTCACTCGGTATTATCCAGGCTTCAACCTTCTCTGCACCGACCTCACTTTACTTCCTACATCAGACTAACAGGCTTGCCCATTAGGTATCCGAGAAGCTTTTCAATTCCCCCAGGCTGGCCCCTTGCACGGATATATAGGGCGAAGTCACCAGGAGTTTTGCCCTTGACTTCAGTAATAGTGGGCCCAGGATCACAATTTACTGACAGCATAGCTCAGGCTTTGTCCGTAGCCTTTAACTCTTGACATGGGAAGTGTGTGTTATTTTGAATGGGGGCTGGAAGGGGGGGGATCAGTGCCCAGGGTGGGGGGCTGTCTAAATGCCGCAGTGCCCGTGCAATGCGTGTGCCCCTTGTGTGCCCCTGTCCCTGCAGAGATGCAAAGACAAGCTGAACGCCCTGGCGATCTCGGTGATGAACCAGTGGCCTGGCGTGAAGCTGAGGGTGACCGAGGGATGGGATGAAGATGGGCACCACTCCGAGGAGTCGCTGCATTACGAGGGCCGGGCCGTGGACATCACCACCTCGGACAGGGACCGCAGCAAGTACGGCATGCTGGCTCGGCTGGCGGTGGAGGCTGGCTTCGACTGGGTCTACTACGAGTCCAAGGCCCACATCCACTGCTCCGTCAAAGCGGGTAAGGATGGTGGGACCCAGGCCTGACAGGTTGGACCCTAGGGGAGAATAAAAGTATCCGAGCAACAAGGCGTGTGAACCCCGCTAAGGCAGCCACTGAAGGGACTACAGCATCACTGGGGGCCTAGGAGGGGAGGGGCACTCCGCAAGGCTAAGCCCTGGGGCTGCTGCAGCTTGCAGGGCTGCCCAGAGGATTCAGGGGGCCTAGGGCAAAGCAATTTCGGGGCCCCTTCCATTAAAAAAGTTGCAATACTAGAGAATACTGTATTCTCATCGGGGCCCCTAGGGGCCTGGGGCACATTGCCCCACTTTCTCTCTGGGGGGGCCTGGCTGCTTGTGCCAAGCGCAGGTTGCATCAGAACCCGGCACTTGACCTGGGGGAGGATGCGGTTATCCGACCATTGCTTTGCCTAGCGGCTGGGCTGCAGTGGGAGCAGGGGCTGGTGGGGGGGCGCTTCTCTTCCCGTTTAACTGATTTGGAGCCATACATAACTACAGGGCTTGGTCACATTTATGAGCCAGCCTCGTCCTGTGCTTCTCTGCCTACGTAGGAGGGGGCTATTAGGAGGACAGTGTAGATTTAGAGTGGAGTTTACAAAGGCAGGGGGAAGCCCTCGTTCCAATCACAGTGACAAGCTGGGCAGAGAACTGATTCGGATATGAATACGGTTCTCTAGCTGTCTCACTCTGGTGCGGGTGGGACGAATGCATGTCATGTATCTGACGTGCCAGGCGCCTCTATAGCCCTAGATTAATCATAAGGATGCAAAAACCTGCAGCCAGCTCCACCACTTTGTTACAGTATTGGTCCCCTCCCACCCCGAATGAGCCCACAACTCTGCAAAATAACAGTCGGGTCCCCCCTGGCATTTATTCTTTTCTAAATCCACATAGTATCTTACAAACAAGTATCGTGACCATTTAAAAACATCTAGCTGGCTGCACGCCCCGAAGTCTAGTATTATTACTATTGCCAACAGGACCTGCAAGTGTGCGCAGGAAAAGGAAAATTAATGCCATTCGTGGCTTAATCTGTAGCCGCTAGGAAACCCCAGGATTTTTCCCCTGTGCTTACAACGCCACATGCTGTTTCAACAAAGGAATAACTTGCTAACTTGCTAACAATAAATCGCGAAATCTGAAACTTCGTTTCTGCGCATAAATTGGCGCTTTTAGCAAAACTGTTAACAGTGCATCGCAGAAGAGCTGGGTTTTTCACCTCTAAGCGTTTGTTGCATAGCATCTAAACTGTATTTTAATAGCCTCTTTTAGCCAAGAAACACTTTTAAAGTGTCAAGAAATACTTAGTTGTGAAAGAAAATAATTACTCTCTCTCTAAATATATCTGTTTGCTTAGAAGTAAGGTAACTAGGGGCCTGATCCTGCTCCCATTCAAAGCAATGGCAAGACTTCCATTGACTCTACTGGGAGCAGATCAGCCCCCTTAACCAGTTTTACATTCCTGGGCTGATGAAGAATAACACTTCTCCGGCCAATGCAGGCTTTACATTGAGTCTGTGATATTGCTTTGGTTAATCTTCTGCTTTTATTTAGCCAAAGAAATCTCTACAAAGTTGCTAGTGTTATTAAATGTCCTTTTCTATAGTAAAGATATGCTCAGCTCAAGGTGTCTGTGATGCACAGTAACCTTATTCCAAACGAACATAATCCAACTCCATGTATATTTCATAAGAGACGAATAATTCCAAGAGAACAAATCTACTCATTAAAATTCCACACACACTTGGAGGTTTGGGGTAATATTTAGTGCATGTCAGGCAGGGTCGTGTGACTGTACTACACGGGCTTCAAGAGAGCAGGCTTGAATTCCGCCAGCTAAGTCTGATTTCAAATTGTCAAACCCTCGTTTCATGACAGAGAATCTTATGAGAAGATTAAACTCTATAATTCCAGGCAGGAAGATTCTTTATCTAGATCTCTATTTGCAAAAAGTATGATCCCGGAGATTGGAATGCAAAGAAGAGTTCCCCCAAGGTCTGAATTATTGTCATCAGGACAGAGAAGAGAGGCTGGGGTGGTAAAAGGGACATTGATAATGGGCTACTGCAAGTATTTAGAGCAAGCTCCTACATTTAAAATTCAAATACACATCTTGAGTGTCTTGGAAAAGTGGCTCTGCTGTGCAAATAGTGCTTGGAAGGTCCTGGTTTTTTGGAGAGTATGTGTGTGAATTGGCACATAGGGTTTCTGCACCTGAACAAATAGGGGGAGGGGGGCGAGGGGAAGAAGCTGGGGAAAAAATGGAAGTGTCCTCTCTTCCAAGAGTGTCTGCATTTATTACATGAATCAGAATGACAATGCTGATCCTTTATTGGATTTTAATTAGAGAACCCAAACAGCACAGCTCAAAGCAGCAGATTTTCACACCTCTGCCAATTCACTGGCATGTTTGTAGAGTTGCTACACTACTAGATCTATTCATCAAGCCCTGAATATGCAAACAAAGCTCAAGCAAGAGCTTTACTCGGGGCTTGTACTAAGGTGTAGTTTGCTAGGAAAGGACTCTACATAAAGCGCATAGCTCGTTTGTTGCCATGTTCTCAGTGAAGAGGCCTTGGAGATCTTGCTGTTCCATTTCTGAAGCACAAGTGATAAAGTCGTTAGCAAATCAATAACATTCTAATTTTCGCCCTTCCTGTCCTTCCTGAGAAAGTCATTAGGAGACTCTCCAAGTGTTTATTTAAATCATAATAGCTTATGCACCAGCTACGGAGGCACAAAAATAAAATCTGTATCTGTGGTCTTACAACTTTTAGGGGGAAAATTACTTGGACTAGAAATTGGCACACTCAATAACTGGGAGATAACTACAGTGAAATCAAGGGAAGGGAGCAAGAAAGGAAATACATTGTATCAAATGCCATGGCTACAGTGGAATACTATGGCTGCAGCCGAATACACAAAAATGTAACTAGGGTGTTCAGGAACACGCAGGAATCACCAGGTGAAATTCCAGACTCTATGCTATGGAAGAGGGAAGAATAGACAGTCATACCAGTCTCTTCTGGCCTGAAAATCTTTTAAATTCTACACATTATAGTAATATTTCCAAGGACAGAGAATTCAAATCTATAAATGTGGGGTGATCTTATTTTTAAAATGGCTAGGATTTCTCTGACGGACTAATAATGGGGCAGTGGTGACAGCATAACCAAGAGCCCCAAAATTTAGGATCAAGTTAAAACTTAGCCCCAATGACTAGCCTGTCCTTGTGCATAAAGTAGAGGGTATTTTAAGGTTAGGCAGGGGGCTAGGGGAGCATACACTCCTGATCTGGGCTGTGCAGGGTGTGTTTGTGCACGTGCGCACAGAGAATCCTCACCTGGTGTGCCGGCACAGAGACTGCTGTGAGGCAGTGCTCAGAAGTTCCTAAGGCAATGAGAGGCAGGAGGATCTAGTGGATAAGGGCTTGTCTACACCTAATATACAACAGTAGCACTGCTGTGGCACCTCAGTGTAAATATTACCTATGCCCATGGGATGGGGTTCTCCTATCAGGGTAGGTACTACACCTCCCTAAGAGGCGGTAGCTATGGCAATGGAAGAATTCTTCCATCCTCCTAGCACTGTCTACCCCAGGCATTAGGGGTAAAACTACATCACTCGGGTGTGGATTTTTTACAGCCCTCAGATACATAGCTATGGCTAAGTAAGTTCCCATGTAGACTAGTCCTAAGGCCAGGGGTGTGAAAAAAAATATCCCAACTAACAAGAATTTTACCAACGAAAACTGCAGGTGTGGACAGCAGTTTGTTGGTGGAAGATGCTCTCCATTGGGGGTGGTTTAATTTTGCCAGCAGGAGAGCTCTGTCCTGCCAGCAAAGAGTGGCTACACTGCGTACCTTACAGCAGCCAGCCATGCCATTTAAGGTGCACAGCCTAGACTTTGCCTAAGAGTCAGGAGCCCTGGGAGCTAAGTCTAGCTCTACCATTGACTATGTGACATTAAGCCAGTCACTTCACTTCTCTGTGCCTCTGATTCCCCTTCCGCCCTTTGGTTTTGGCTGTATTAGGTCTGGTCTACACTACAGACCTAGATCGGTCTAAATACCAACCTAACCCACTGTGTAGACAGTGGGAGAGCTTGGTGGGAGAGCTTGACGCAGCTAATGCCTCTCAGGGAGGTGAATTAACTACGCCAACGGAAGAGCTGTCTCCTATCGGCGTAGCACCCTCATTGAAGCGCTACTGCTGCTGTGCCAATGCAGTGTTTTAAATGTAAACTTGCCCTTACACTGTCTATGAATCGGCAGCACAACTTCGGCGAGTGCAGACACTTGCTAAGGGCTGGTCCACACTACGGGGGGAAATCGATCTTAGATACACAACTTCAGCTACATGAATAACGTAGCTGAAGTCGAATATCTAAGATCGGATTACTCACCCGTCCTCACCGCGCGGGATCGATGTTCGCGGCTCTCCTTGTCGATTCCGCAACTCCGTTGGGGTTGATGGAGTTCCGGAATCGATATGAAGTGTGCTCGGGGATCGATATATCGCGTCCCAAGCAATCGATTTTAACTCACCGATACGGCAGGTAGTCTGGACGTAGCCTAAGTGACAGAAAAGCGTCTCCCATCACTGTAGTTAATCCACCACTCAGAGGCAGTAGCTAGGTCCACAGAATTCTTCCATCAAGAGGCAGGTCTACAGTACAGCCTGAGTTTATATAACTTACGTCACTCAGGGGTGTGAAAAAGCACCCTCCAGCCTGGTGCAACACAAGTTTTGCGCTGTCCACACAGGTGCTATGTCAGTGGGAGATGTATCGTCCGCTTCTCGCTGGAATGGAGTAATTATGCCAATGGGAGAGCGCTCTCCTGTCAGCATAGCACGTCTTCACCAGATGCAGTACAACAGTGCAGCAGCGCCAATGGAGTATTGTAGTGTAGACTTACCCAACCGAGCGGCATCTATCCCAGGGGGTTAGGTCAGTTTAACTATGTCTCTCAGGGTGTGATTTTTTCATAGCCCTGAGAAGTGTAGCTAGGTCACCCTCAATTGTAAACGTGCACAATTTAACTATGAACTTTTCTACTGGGGAAATTGACTGAAATAAACTATTCCACTTGGACAAGATATTGCAGAATAAAAGTAATTTTATTCTAGAATAACACCTCCACTTTGGAAATGCACTAATTATTCAGGATTAAAGTATCTTTCTTTCCAGAGTAGCATCCACATGTGGAGTTATTCTGGAATAATTACTGCAGAATAGGTCATTTTGCAATGGCTATTCTGGTCAATTTCCCTCACATAGACAAGGCAACATTAATTTTGAAAGGGATCCAGTTAAACTGGCCCAACCTCCATCTAGTGCAGGGATTGGCAACCTTTGGCACGTGGCTCACCAGGGTAAGCACCCTGGCGGGCTGCTTTGTTTACCTGCTGCATCTGCAGGTTTGGCCGATCATGGCTCCCACTGGCCGCGATTTGCCGCTCCACGCCAATGGGGGCTGCAGGAAGCTGCACAGGCTGAGGGATATGCTGGCCACCACTTCCGGCAGCCCCCATTGGCCTGGAGCGGCGATCTGCAGCCAGTGGGAGCCACGATCAGCTGAACCTGTGGATGCAGCAGGTAAACAAACCAGCCCGGCCCGCCAAGGTAAGCACCCTGGTGAGCCGCGTACCAAAGGTTGCCAATCCCTGATCTAGTGTAAACCACTTACACTGTTTTAAGTGTTAGCTTATACTGAGTTAGCTTCAGCTTCAACTGGATTATTGCCTGTTCTATTCATTCCTCTGAAGCAATGGGATTGGCCACTGTCGGAATATTGGTCTACCATTGGTCTGACCCAGTATGGCCGTTCTTATGTTCTTTGTAATGTAAGTGCAGCTACAAAGAGGGCTGCACCACTTTCACAAGATTAGTTTTATTACTTTAGTGAAAGCAGAGCACTTTTCTAGACAAGGCTTTAACTGTCTTGTCTAGTTAGACTGTGAACTCCTTGGGGCAGGGGCTGTCTCTGGTGATGTGTATATCTGATGCCTAAGAGAGGAAGGGGTTCACAGCTACTAACCTGAGCTGGAAAGGTGGCATGCAAAGGCCACTGCTATAAATGTGTGCACTGAAACTCAACCTGAGGCGTGGAATGCAGACAACTCTTAACCTGGGGATCTAGGGAGGAGGAGTAGGACACTAAGCAGACCTGGCTAGGGAATGTATGTCCTATGGGAGAGGAGGTGGGGGGAGTGTGAGATGCAGAAAGCCCCTGTCCTTGGTTCTCAGAGGGGGGGGGGACATGCAGAGAGTCTCTGTTCTTGGCTCTGGGGGAGTGGGGGGAGATGCAGAGAACCCTTGGCACTATGGGGAGGGGGGGGAAAGAGATGCAGAGAGCCCCTGCCCTTGGCTATATGGGGAGGAGGTGGGATGCAAAGAGCCCCCTTACCCCTTGGCTGTATGAAGGGCAGGATGCAGAGAGCCCCTGGCTAGATTGTGTATTGGGACAAGAAATGAAGCCAACACATAGGGTGAAAGGGTGGGATGCAGAGCAGCTGGCCTGATGCCTGTGTGTAGGATGCAGATAGTGAAGGTTGCAGGGGGGTAGGGGTGCAGAGAGCCCCTGCCCTTGGCTCTGCAGGGGGCTGAGGGATGCAGAAAGTCCACGGTGAGTGAGGGGGGAGGGTGCAGAAGAATAGGAGGGCGCAGAGAGCCTGGCGTGGGGGCGGGTGCAGACGAATGGGAGCGAGGCGCAGGGAGCCCGGTGGGGGGGAAGGGTGCAGCGAGCCGGGGTGGGGGCGAGTACAGAAGAACGGAAGCGGGGTGCTGAGTGCCGGCGGGGGTGGGCGGGTGCAGAAGAACGGGAGCGGGGCGCAGAGTGCCGGGGGGGGGTGTGTGTGTGCAGAAGAACGGGAGCGGGGCGCAGAGCCTGGCGGGTGAAGAGTGCCCGGGGGGAGCGGGAGCAGAAGAACGGGAGGGGGGCGCAAAGTGCCGGGGGGGGCGGGTGCAGAAGAACGGGAGCGGGGCGCAGAGTGCCGGGGGGGTGCAGAAGAACGGGAGCGGGGCGCAGAGTGCCGGGGGGGGTGCAGAAGAACGGAAGCGGGGCGCAGAGTGCCGGGGGGGGGTGCAGAGTGCCCGGGGGGAGCGGGAGCAGAAGAACGGGAGGGGGGCGCAAAGTGCCGGGGGGGGGGCGGGTGCAGAAGAACTGGAGTGGGGCGCAGAGTGCCGGGGGAGAGGGGCGGGTGCAGAAGAAAGGGAGCGGGGCGCAGAAAGCCTGGCGTTGGGGCGGGGGGTGTAGAGAGCCCGGCGGGGGTGGGGCGGGCGCAGAGAGCCCGGCCCGGGGCCCCCTCCGTGCGCCCCCGCCTCTAACCCGTGCGCCTCTCTCGCCCGCACAGAAAACTCGGTGGCCGCCAAGTCGGGCGGCTGCTTCCCGGGCTCGGCCACGGTGCACCTGGAGCAGGGCGGCACGAAGCGCGTGCGGGACCTGAGCCCCGGGGACCGCGTGCTGGCGGCGGACGCGCAGGGCCGGCTGCTCTACAGCGACTTCCTGGCTTTCCTGGACCGCGAGCACGGCGCCCCCAAGCTCTTCTACGTGATCGAGACGCGGCAGCCGCGGGCCCGCCTGCTGCTCACCGCCGCCCACCTGCTCTTCGTGGCGCCGCCCCACAACCACTCCCAGCCCGAGCCCGAGCCCGAGCCCGCCCGCAGCCGCGCCCTCTTCGCCAGCCGCGTGCGGCCGGGCCAGCGGGTCTACGTGCTGGGCGAGGGCGGCCGGCGGCTGCTGCCCGCCGCGGTGCACAGCGTCTCCCTGCGGGAGGAGGCCTCGGGGGCCTACGCCCCGCTCACGGCCCAGGGCACCATCCTCATCAACCGGGTGCTGGCCTCCTGCTACGCTGTCATCGAGGAGCACAGCTGGGCGCACTGGGCCTTCGCCCCCTTCCGCCTGGCCCACGCCCTGCTGGCCGTGCTCTCCCCCAGCGCCGGCCTGCCCGAGGCGGAGCCCGCCCCGCCGGGCCTCCACTGGTACTCGCGCCTCCTCTACCGCCTCGGCAGCTGGGTGCTGGACAGTGACTCCCTGCACCCGCTGGGCATGGCCGTGCAGGCCAGCTGAGAGCAGAGCACCGCCGCCACGCCCAGGCAGCCGAGAGAGAGGGGAAAAAATCAACGCAGGGGAAAAAGAAAAGGAACAACATCTTTTGAAGGGAGAGCACCACGGCTTAAGACATCATCATCATACAAATAATGATAAAGTAGGACAGTCCAAAGTAGACTTTAAGGAAAACAGAGACCCCGGGAAGTTTTCATCTGTTTAGTTTATAAATATATTATATATATTTTTTTTTATTTGGTTGGTTCTTTTGTTCTGTTCTCTTGGTTGTTGTTTTTCCTCCTCTCCTGGATATTTATTGGTTTGATATTTTGAATAGATGTTTTAAAATGAATATGAACCGGACCTTCAAGAGCCTTAAGAAGCTTATTTGATAATTTATTATCACCTGAACTGCACTCACAGGGGAAAACATTATTTTGTGAGGCCAAGCAAAACTGCACAGAGTCTATTTTTCTACATGTCACACCTGTCCTGACTTTCAGAAAGCAAAATTCTGTACTTTTCCCAGCCCTCCATTGCCATGCTACTTCCTTTCAGCAAGTCTATACACAAACAGAAAGAGACAAACTTCAAGGGGTCCATAAATTATATTTTTGTACACAGAATTGTAAATTAGATTTTTTTTTGAGAGATCAATACTTAACTTGAATCACATTTCGTTTTTGAAATAGTGTAAAATATGAGAATATATTATTTTAATTTAAATAGTTTCAACTGTAACATCATCTCCTGTATTGTTTTTCATGTTTCTTAAATATTTTGCTATGTAAAAACAAGATTCGGCCACGTTCTTGGAAGTCAAGACTGTTACACAAACTTTTTATTTACAAAACCGTAAGAAACTGTTATTTTTAACTTCAAAAAAAAAGAAGAAATGTATTAGAAAATAATATTTTTTAAAAAAGCGCACATGGCGGTAATTCTGTGACGAAGGAGAGGGTAGTTTGTACAGAGTGGAAAAAAGGATGTTTTGCATTAATAAATTGAGAAATAACTGCTGTAAATTTACTAAAATGTATTTTTGAATATTTTGTAATAGTTTTATAGAAATAAAAATGTGCCATGCACAGTCTTGTTAGTATATAATAACTAAGAGTTCCTGGTGCAGCCCATTTTTTTTCCTTTTTGCTTATTGGTTTAGGAAACGTGATACCTAAAGAAATGCCCATTGTTTACTTTAGATTGTTGCTTATACTTTGAATTCTGCTAAACGTAAGGAAGTAACCAAATACATCACATCAGCTCTTGGGACACGTCCGATTTGTTATACTAACAGTAGAACCGCACTTATTCGCACTAATGACTGGGAGACACATTTTGGATTACTGCAGTCTGGACCAAATCTTGCCACCCTTTCTCAGGCAAAGTTCCACTGTTCCAGATTCTGTGTTCACTTAAGAACTCATCCAAAGACCACTGAAGGCAATGGGAATCTTTCCATTGACTTCTCAGAGGAATCACTGGATCATTAAAGCAAGCTAATCTACAAGTGAACCACAGTGACTTCTATTAGTTTGCAAAAAAGGGGTTCTAAACTGATGTATCTGGTGCAACCACACCAACTTCAATGAGTTACTCTAGATTCACACTGCTGTAGCCAAAAGAAGAATCTGGCCAGCAGATTTCAGTGGCTGTCTTGCCTGAGTAAAGATGTAAGGATTGGAGCTTTTTAAAAATCAACAAGGAACAGAAAAAAAATATTAAAAAAAAAAGTCAAGGATATTACATCACCAAATATACTTTTTCATTTATTCTAATGTATTATTTAGTTATAACTATTTATGATACTTTGCAATATATTAGTAAATGTAATGGAGTGTATTCTATAAAATTAGTGATGCAATCTGAGTAATGTGATCTCACTACTGTACTCAAGAGATGAAATCTTTGCTGAGGGTTGGGGTCTGACTACCAGGCTGTTGGTGAGAATTGTCACATGTGCTGATTAGCAAGGTGCCAGTTGGCGAGGTTCTGCTGTATTTTCTGATATCTCCGTACACCTCAAAAGAAATTTTTCTATTTCTAAAAATTTTGCAAAACAGTGTGTGCATTTCAGATAACACAACATAAGGGCGACTTTCCTTGAATGCCCTTTTACTCTTTCTTCAGTTTTGATTACAATTAAGATGATTACACTTAAGTTATCATTTTGCTCCAGAAGTTTAGCAAAGTCCTCCCCTGAGCTGGAAAGCAACTACCTTGCACTTAGACAGTCTTCCAAGAGGTCTGCTTGGGCTTTGAGGCTCTTGTAAGGTGGCATTCTTGGGAGGAGGAGGTTTGTAATTTTTTATCCTCGAAGTGTGTCCATTTCTGGAGCAGTAGTCGACTGTCATGGCTAAATTCTGATCATGTGTACCTCATGTACAATTAATTGACAATTGGATGTGCTCTCTGTCCTCTGACAGTCCCTGGTTTTGTGACCTCTTTTCCCTCAGAAGTGTCGGGGGTTGCGTGTACATCGATAGCCGAACCTGGGTGTGTAAGCTCTTTATGCTCAGACTGTTGCAGTGTCTTGGAGTTGTGAACTACCTGTGTCAGAATATAGTCGTGTCTTTGGGAGAAGATTAAATCTCTTGGCCCACCATTTGTGGTGCTGTTCTGAGGCCCAATCCAGCTCTCACTGAAGTCAATGGGAGCCTCGTCATTGAATTTAATGGGCCCTTAGACAACAATCTCCTTGAGCTCAAAGTAGGACAACATCTGGGGTTTGTAAACTCTTACCTCAGAACATGGCAGTGCCTAGTCATGCTGAGCTCAGACTGGCAGTGTCTGAGGCTGCAGATTCTGTCTTCCTTCTTTGGCAAAGTCTGGGGCTATAATCAGTCTCAGCTCAAAATGTAACAGTATTTGGATCGTAACGACTCCAGACTCAGTTTGTGGAAGTGTCTGGACACATAATCACTTCGCGACCAGACGATGAGAGTGGCTGAAGCTGTAATCACTTAAAGCTCATTGGCAGCGCATGGAGTTTTGCACTCTGCCCACAGAGTTTGGTCGGTCAGGGTTGTAAACTGTCTGCCACCCCGGAGTGGGATATTGCTTGAGATTGTAAACTGCCTGGCCTTACAAAGTGATGGCCTTGGGTTCGTAAAGTCATTCCCAGTTCAGGCTGTGCTGTGTCAATGCAATTAGGGTTGTAAACTCTGTGCCATTAGTGTATGCTAATACATCTGGGGTTATAAATGCCCTGAGCTCAGAATATGGATATTTCTGGGTATGTAAAATATGATCCCAAAACAAATGAATTTTTAGGAGTTTTGTCCTTAATGTGGCAGTGTCTGGGCATCTAAGCTCTCTTACCAGTATCTCTGACCAGCAGCTGGGGTTTTGTAAGGCCTCTACTGTTAGACTGTGACCATGTCAAAGATTGTACTTTCTCAGAGTTCACACTGTTACAGTGTTCAGGGAGGCAGGCTATTGAACTTAAGGCATGGCTGTGTCTGAAGCTGTACTATAAATCAGAAATGTTAGAGTTGAAAAAGACCTATTAGATTAGAGCCCATTCCCCTGAAAGGGTAGGACATAGTCCCCAGATATTGCTGCATTTGATCTTAGCCAGAAGGCCAAGAAGAGCTTAGAGCACTGCAGTATGAGAGCAACTAAGATGCTGTGTTATGTTAGGATCAACTATCTTATCCAAGTAAAGAAACACTATGCTGTGTTTTCATTGCACATTATTTCTAATGACTATATGCTCCCCTCTCACGATCCATTTATTACACCTCCTATTGATACCTTCAGAGCTTTATGTCTTGAACACCCCTCCATTCTATGCATTAGAAGTGCTTTGTTAGATGGATCAATAGAGAATCTATAACTAAAGCTCTCGTATGAAGGAGCTACTGTCTTAACATTGTGCAAAAAGTTTAGGAAATGTCACAGTCCATTTTCAGGGTCTGAGTTTGTATAAAATGTACAAATAGTGGTGGCTACAGAATAGTTTATGACTAAATGCATATCTATTACTGTTAAAATAATGTATAAGAATGTACTTGAAGCTATTATCCTTGTGCTCTGTTGTTTGAATAATTAAAGAAATTACAGAGACTTCCTGAAATGTCTGTTATGTGACATCATTCCTATCACATACTTTCAACTAGCTGGATGTTTTTCCCCTAAGACATATAAAACAGAATTTGGAGAGACCACATTTTACAAATCTCTCCCTTAAGTGCATGAATATTATGCATCCGTGTGATTTTTCACTGGAGGTGCAATGGCGCTTATGACTCATTTCAAACAAGAAAGGAATTCTAGGTGTGCCATTTGGTGCAACTATGGGAACCTTCTTTTCCCTCCATTTAATATCCATGTAAACAGCATAATATTTACATGTGAAATACTGTATGGCTCTACAAAAATCCCCAATTTGCCAAGCGTTTTGGGAAGAAAGAAGAATAGAACACTAGTGCATGAAGAAATGCATGCGCTTCTTAACCTGCGCCTCAGACTCAAAATGAGATATCATTCTAAGTAGGGTGGGGATTTTATGTTTATTTTCATTAGTGTCAACTGATAATTCACACAACATCCAAATCTGAAATCCTTGTGTGCCAGGAACAGCAAATGAAACCAGAGGGAATTTGGGGTGCACAAGGAATGCAGGATCATAACCCCAATGCATACTAATTAGATATGTCGAGCCAATCATCATAGTAAAAGTAAGTATTTCATTTCCTAGCTGCAATCCAATTCTGTCTCTCTCCCTCATCTTATTTATAGATAGATCGATATAGATATATTTAGGCTATAACTGTTTGCATCAGTCTTCCTGAGCATTTCACATCATACTAAAGTTGAATGAGAGATTTGAATCAACTGAGTTTGGTGATAATTGGATAGCAAGTTTGCAGCTCCAGCACGACATCCATTTCAATTACAATGGAAAGGAAATACAAATGAACATTTTATTTTACTCATTACTGTGAGCTATAGGGGACCAGTAGATGTTCCTAAGATGCTGAAATTCTCTCTAACGGTTTCAGCCTTAATCTGGTGCAAACGTAACTGAAAAAAAAATGGATAGTGTGCAAACCAATTGGTCCTGCATCATTAAAAGCAGTTGAACTTTTCCAGATTTTGATGGGAGTAGGAGCAGGCCCAATAAATACCAGTAGGCTGAAATTTGTAGATGAGAGCTCTAATTTTTGGTTCCTCGATTTCTGAGTGTTAAACTTTAGCTGGATTAGGCTTGACTTTCAGGAGCACAGAACACAAATTTGATGCTCAATGAGAAGTGTCCAAAACTAAGGCTAGGCCCAAATTTTCAAACGTATGTCCCTAAAGCTGCTCCTAGTAAAATCAATGGCAAAACTCCTGATTTCAATTAGAGCCAGTCCAGTACATAACTGACCTAGGAGCTGTACTGCTGCCGTATTTCAATCTAGTCCTGTAAAGGATCCTTATGGAGCTGAATTTATTTAAAAAATGAAGTGTAAGAAAACGCTTACAGACAAGACTTGTGTGCAATTCAGAAACAAAACCATGAGCTCAGGTAATGGATTTTTTGGGGAAAAACATTTGTTTTGATGCATTGTGTCCTAAATGTGAAAAAAAAACCCACATTAGATTCACACTGTGTGTTGTAAACAAATGTCCATTCATATTAACAAGGAGACCAAAAGGTAAAGATAGCTGTCTGTGCGATGCCAGCTGTTCTCCACTCCGATACTCACTTTGGGGCAAAACCAGCCCCATCTCTCACAGAGGGGCCCTTGGCTGCAAAATGGTATGGTTTTGCTGCTCAAGGGAGGGTGGAGCCAGGATGGGGGTGGATCACAGAGGAGAGGCGCACCCCTTAAGCAGCACAAAGCCCCGTGAATTGCTACCTGGCTCTTTCCATCTCCCTCTATTCCCTCAACAACTTCCCTAGGTACTTGGGATATGCCCTGGAATCAGGATTTGTCTTTTTAAAAAGGGACCTTGCTCTCAGTTGACGTACACTGGAAGGTATTCTAACTTATTTTTTGTCCTGGCATGAAATTCATTGTAATAAATTAATTGTAAATATGTATAGAGTTAGAGGCACCTTTTGTATGTTATACACACACAGAATTCACAATGGGCTTCCTCTCTAGGAAGGAGATGTAAAGCCAAGATCCTGGCCAGTTTTGACCATTAAAAGATTCTGAGACTCTTGTTTCAAACGATAGCAGTGTGACTTCCAGTATTCTGGCCCAATATCTACTCCACTATTACATTCTGCCTTTCTCCATTCCCATTTCAGATTCTTTTTAAGACTAGTCTTTGGATGGAAGCAATATAATGTAATATTAAGTTAAAGAAACCAAGCACTCAGAAATCAGGATATCCTAAAGCTAAAGTTGAATGCTTAGCCTTAATTCCACCCCTTTCTGCGCACAACTTAAAATTAGAGCTGGTAAAATCATTTTGCTGTGAAAATTAGTTGCACGTTTAGCTTTTTTTCGTGTCTGCAAATAACTGATGAATCTATTCTGTTTTCTGTTAATGAATTTACAATTGGTAACTATTGGCCAAACAGCTAATGCATATAAATTTCAGCCTATGGGTCGCTCAGGAAATGCTCTCTTTGAATGATCATTATTTACAGTGTGTGGTTGATCATCTCAGTCTCACGGGATTGTTTCTACTCCCTGCCTGATTGGATGGGGAACTATTCAAAACAAGAAAATAACAATCAGCAAATATCGAACAGGTCACTTCTGGCACAGATATTTGTATGAATAATCATTTGTGCTAACATTGGTGAAAGTTTCAGGATTCAGAGTTATCTTCAGAAATGCTTGGCAGCCATGCAAATATTTGCAAATAATGAATAGTGTGATCCCATAAATAACAGAAAACCAAACTTGCTGCTGTAAATGATGAAAATATTTGTAAATCACTGTGTGAGTTATCCAACAACTACTAATGTCAACAGGAGCCTTTCCACAGATTTCAAATGGGCATTGTATTAGGCTCTGTTTGGCCAGCTGTACTCATGGTATAGTTTGTTTTCATATCGTATGATCAAGTAATACAATCTATAATGCAAACAGGAATTTCTTATACCAGCTAACATAGTGGGACAAATTCTGCCCTCATTTTCATGTGTGCAACCCCATCAACATCAGTAGGATTACATAATGGGCAAGTGAGGTCAGAATTTGTCAACTCACTTTATGTGCCACCTGGTATTAAGTTTGCCTCCAAGGTCCTGGTCTCTTTCTCACTTAAGCCATTGGGAGCTTTGCCATTACCTTCAATAAGTGCAGAACAGGGCACTGAATATTTACTCTTTGCAACTGAGTATAATAATACAGTATAACATTTATTTACACATTTAGTAATATGAAACTATTTTTTAATGAACTCTTAATTCTGCCAGAAAAAGAACTACTGCATAGAAACACATAGGATGTTTTTTTCAGAAGAGCCTAAATGCATATAGGTGCTGTTAAAAATTCCACCTGATAAAGAATCTAGTGAAACTTTCATGTACTGCTGCATTCAAAAAGCAAAACAAGGTTCTTATTCCCAACTTTGTAGGGCATTTGCCTTCAGCAACAAAATCTTCAAAAGCCAGCAGAGCATGCACCTTTTTAAAGCCAGAGCTGTTTGCAAATGGATATTGGAGACCTTGGCTGAAATTTTCAAAGCAATCTTCAGGGGATTTGGATGTACATCTTCTGTTTGCATGTTCAGCTCTCCTAGACTACTCTGAAAATATCAACTCTTGTTTATAAAATTAAACTATAAAAAGAGCCTCTGAGGATGCCAGTCAAAGTAGAATGATGTGAAATGAATTCTACTCAGAGCAATGACAACTACACACGAAGGAAAGTCTTGTGTACATGGAAGTAGACTTGGCTCAGGAGATCTAGTTTCAGTTCTTACCTCTTCTACAGACTTCCTATGTGACCCTGTGCAAGTCACTTATAATTCATGTGGTGTTAAGGGGACAAATTCATTAAGGTTTGTGAGGTGCTAGGACATTCCTAGAATGGGACCATATGAATATCTAGATATAAAGAGTCATTCAGATATCATACACTATTTTTTTTAAAACAAATGAGTGCCTTTTGCAGGCAGGATGGCAATCCTAAAGAAAAATAAGAACGGTCATATATGTGTCAATTATGTATAAACTTATTCAAGTCATATTACACATATATTACTTTATACATTTCTAGAAATTTAAAAAATATCTCACAACTGCCAGTGCTATCATCTTTTATGTATTCTGAACATGCATGTTTTGTAAACATTTCCTGGGGTATTTCAATACAATTCTGGGCACGCTCAGACAAGAGAGCTTCTGTCTTTTAAACTACTTTAAACCCTAAACAGATCTCACCGTCCACAACTGGTCAACTGATTGCAAGTTATCTTCACCTTCACTATGCACAAAGCCAGTCAGTTAGTAGCACCTAAAGTGGAAGCATCACTCCTAAGCAATACAGGACATCTGTCCTCTGCTTTCTACACTGACTTCCCATAGAATACTGGGTCAAATTTAAGGCCTCAGTCATTATCTTCAAGGCACTCAACAATCCAAGCCCAGGATTCATAAAAGATCTTTCATAACTCCATAATGAGGCAATAGTTACACTCTTCAGGCACAATGGAACTGTCCAGTGCAAGGGTGAGTACAGGGACAGTGCAACCATTAAGGTGACCTAGGCGGTCGCCTAGGGCACTAGCATTTTGGGGGGGGGCGCCATTTTCTTCGGCAGCAACCACGGTGGCCGGATCTTCAGACGCCCCGGTGGCCACCGGAATTTAGGTGGAGGGAACGGGGGCAGGGGAGTGCGGGGAGGGCTGCCTGCAGCAAGTAAGAGGGGGGCAGTGTCATAACCTTAGTCCCAGATTTGGACCTTAGCGTCCAAAATATGGGGGTTAGCATGAAAACCTCCAAGCTTAGCTACCAGCTTGGACTTGGTACTTGCTACCACCACCCAAAAAATTAGAGTGTTTTGGGGCACTCTGGTCCCCCTGAAAAACCTTCCCTGGGGACCCCAAGACCCAAATCCCTTGAGTCTCACAACAAAGGGAAATAATCCTTTTTCCCTTCCCCCCTCCAGGTGCTCCTGGAGAGATACACAGACACAAGCTCTGTGAATCCAAGCAGAGTGACTCCCCCTCTCCGTTTCCAGTCCTGGAAACAAAAGCACTTTCCTCTTCACCCAGAGGGAATGCAAAATCAGGCTAGCAAATCCAACACACACAGATCTCCCCCCTGATTTCTTCCTCCCACCAATTCCCTGGTGAGTACAGACTCAATTTCCCTGAAATTTCCCAGTAAAGAAAACTTCAACAGGTCTAAAAGAAAGCTTTATATAAGAAGAAAGAAAAATACATACAAATGGTCTCTCTGTATTAAGGTGACACAATACAGGGTCAATTGCTTAAAAGAATATTGAATAAACAGCCTTATTCAAAAAGAATACAAATCAAAGCACTCCAGCACTTATATTCATGCAAATACCAAAGAAAAGAAACCATATAACTTACTATCTGATCTCTTTGTCCTTACACTTAGAAACAAAAGATTAGAAAGCAGAACTACTTCTCCAAAGCTCAGAGAAAGCAGGCAGCCGGAAAACAAAAACCTCAGACACAAAATTCCCTCCACCCAAAGTTGAAAAAATCCGGTTTCCTGATTGGTCCTCTGGTCAGGTGCTTCAGGTGAAAGAGACATTAACCCTTAGCTATCTGTTTATGACAGGCAGCATGCAGGGGAACTCCCTGCCCCAGCTCATTCCTGCCCTGACTCCTCCCCGAGCATGCCTTGGCTGCTTCACTTCTCCCGCCTCCCAGGCCTGTGGCACCAATCAGCTTAGGCGCTGCAAGCCTGGGAGATGGGAGAAGTGAAGCAGCAACGGCGTACTCTAGGTGGAGGCAGAGCAGGGGTGAGCTGGGGCGAGAAGCTGCTGCGGGGGGGGTGCCTCAGGGTGGGGGGCGCAGGGGAGGCACAAGGTGGAAGTTTCGCCTAGGGGGTGAAATATCCTTGCACCAGCCCTGGGTGAGCAGAAGACAGAGCTTTCTCAGGGATCAGTCCTAGACGGTGGAACAAACTCCCACAGGACTTTAGACCCACCACAAACCTCCCCACCTTTCACTCCAAGTGCGAGGCACACTCCATCAACCTTGCCTTCGTTAATACAAACACACAGCACAGCGTACACATTACTGGCTAATTTAAGAAATTCCCACACAAAGGTCCCCTGGGTAGAAGGGAAAAAAAGAGAGAACTACATGTAGGAGATGGCTAGTCACTTTGCTTAATTCACTATGGTCTATAGTGGGGAGGGCTGTGTCAGAATCTGAATAAAAGAGTAGAACATACATCTGTAGATGTTTCAGAAAAAATATCCCATGTTCTAAAGGAGGAGAAGGGGCAGCACCCAGAAGAGTGGCAATCTCACTATGGAATGACAGTCCTTCCCTTTTATATGTGAGAGGGGCATAATAGGTTGGCCACACTCCACACAAGTGATATTTGCTCCCTGCTTGGGACAGGTGTTGGTCCTTCTTTATGTTGTCGTCAGGATCTGGGAAATCCACGTATCCGAGGATGCGATGTGGGGCACTGAGCCAGAGACATGACCAGGAGAGGCCACAGCAGCCAGTTGTTTGGATGGCAAGACTAGGTAAATGGCTAGGTATTCTCATTCTGCTCTGATGGATGCAGGAGTGATATGGACAATGGCTCAACCATGAATGGCTGCAGCTTCATGGCTCTGAAACAGCCTAGTGCCTGAAAGCCTTCCAAGTCTTCACAACAAAAAACAAGAACAGACTTGCGTTCTGTCTCCCCCTTCTGAGCAGGTAGCAGTAAATTACTCGTATAGGGTGCATTTACCCTGCACACTCCGTATGGCGGTGAGTAGAGTGCATGCACTCGGCACACCCCCGCAGGGACATTTATAGCAGTGTGGAAAGTAAGATTTCACAGGTATGACTGGCAGTCAAGGCACTGCTTAGGCAAGTAGAGTAAAGAAACACTTGAATGCTTAGGCTATATAACCTGCACAGATCTCTGCACACCCAAGCAGTGTCCCCCTCGCCCTACTACATTGCTATTTTTAGTAGTGCAGTGTCCCTCTGCCTCCCTGCTGCTGGAGCCTTTCCCTGCCAGAAAGGCTCCAGCAGCAGGGAAAGCCTCTGGCAGTAGGAAGCAGCGACATAGGTGCTGACTCCATGGGTGCTTTGGGGCTGGAGCACCCATGGGGGAAAAATGGTGGGTGCTGATCACCCAGCAGCAGCCCCTGTATCAGCTCCCCCCCCAACTAGCAGTCCCCGTGGATCAGCACCTCCCCCTCCTTCCTCACATGTCCCGCCCACTGTGAACAGTTGTTTTGCTGCGTGCAAAAGGCTGGGAGGGAGGACACAGTGCACTTGGGGGAGGGGGCGGACCTGGACGGGAAGAGGAGGGTCAGGGATGGGGCCTCAGGGAAGGTAGGGGAGTTGGGGCAGGGCCTGGGTCAGAGCTGGGGGCCAAACACCCCTCAGCACTATGGAAAGTTGGCACCTGTGGCCAGCAGGGAAGGTTTCCTGCTGCCAGAGGCTTTCCCCGCTGCCTCCTCCTACCAGAGCCTTTCACTGACACATGTAGCTACACACCGCAGTGTGGATGCAGCATGCTTTTCCCTACAGCTGTAGTTACACATACCCTACATGCTTCTGCCAGTGGTGTGCAGTGTAGACACAGCCTTAGATATCGGGGTGGTTGGTTCTTCGTTATCCAGAGGCAAGTGTATTTGGGAGAGCACTTACTGAGGAAAGTAAATTCACAAAGCTGAATTCTCCACGCTGCGATGTCTGGGGTCATTCTTATCTCTTGTGAGAGCGAGTTCCCAAAGGACCTCATGACTGTCTTAGCAATCTGAGGGGAGATGTCCTCAACAGTGAGGCTGATGTTACCCATCAGGCAAGTTCTTCAAAGTGCTTTCTTCTGCCTATCACCTCAGATTTGCCTAACTTCAGCATCAGCCAGCTGTTCTTCATCCAGGTACATGATGAGCATGGTTATACTTCCCTTCTCAATGGGCAAGAGGAGGTCATTCACCAGAGCAACAAGTGCCTCCTCATTACCCTGCCCAGGCCTGATGCCCATCAGAGGGGTTCAGGATATGGTAGCAGAGAGGCAGCACTGAGGGGGTTCTAAAGTGATTTCTGGTACAAGCTACTAGTTAAAGGCTCAAATATCTTCTATACACACTGAAATCTACAGGAACTGAAGGTGTTCAGAACTTAGCAGAATGGAGCCCAAAATGGTCACAGAACCAGGTTTGCTAAAGGAAACCAAGGTTCTGTGCCAATGGATTGTACATTTTGGACATACATAAAGGCACTCAGTTTGGGCCTTGGTACTGGAGTTGCTTCCCCAACATCCACGTGCAGCAGAAGAAACTTTTCACATGGTCATGATGTGTTCAGGGGGTTTTAATAAAGATATTTTTTTATATCATGCATCATCTGAAGCTGAGATAAAGACAAATAAAACATGCAAATGTGTGTTTGTGTGCGCATGTGTGTAGACACACACACACATACATACACACAATTCTAATTCTGTGCCTGTATTGAGTGTGACCCACTGGGAAGAAAAATTAGAAAGTTTTCTTGCAGTGTTATAGTCTCAGTGTAATTTCCTTCCTCTTGATAGTGCAATCCTGCCAAGACTGCAATTTCATGAGAGTGAAATAACTGCATATGTTATGGACGAACATCAAATTAAGTGGAGAAACTTTTATATTAAAAAAAGAGATTCAGGGCCAAATCCTCTGCTGGGTTATATGGGCACAGCTCCATTGACTTCAATGGAGTTTCACCTGTTTACACCAGCAGAGAATTTGGTCCAAGAAGTTTACACAAACAAGCATCATAACCATGTGCAAAAAAAGTATGTATTCAAAAAGATTTCTTAAAAAAACAAAACAAAACAAAACCTTAAGGATCCTCTTTTCTAAGTAGAATCAAAGTGACCTCTAGTGGTTCTCTGTTAACTGTGCAGCTTAAGAGTCATAAAGACACTATTTGTGCCATGATAGCATAGTATTGTACCTTCAGCTATTGTAAATGCAGCCAATACTTGATTAAACCCTAATCCTAGGGACTAGCATCTCTGAAGATCATTATTAAAATTCAAGTGTAAAAATATTTTAATGTAATTTACTATTTTTCTTAGTTCAGTGTACTGCTTGTTTGGCCCAATATCTTGTACATAACTAATATGGCCAAAAGAGGTTGTTGCTTATTTTTCATTATGTAATAAGAAAAATCAAAACAAATATATCTGCAGCTTCAGAATTGCACCAGTAACTTAACCACTGATGTGTCCTTTGGGGCTTCTTTGAAGTATAAGGTGCTGTTCACTGTGAATATGGGTGGCAGAATGTGCATTAGAAATATGACCCTGCTGATTTCTTGCTATCTGGTGGAATGGTCAAAGCCTGATGACAAAGCTTTTACTATTTCTTATACAACATAACTTGCAAGTTTCCAGCCATACAATATTTAGTTAGTCTGCATGAAAGGAAAGCGGTTTTTACCAATACCAAGTGATCTTTTTCAAACTATCAAGTAAAAATAACAGTGTAGAGAAAGGATGATACAATCAATCAGTAATGTGGACAACTAAAGGTACATCAGCCAATTTATGTCAGTTTACCATGACAATCAGTAGAATACGGAGACCCAAATAGGATATCACTCAGGTCCATTCACCACTATATAATCATCCACACAGCAGTAGGAAGGGATCAAGGCCAGCAGCTAGATGATTAGGAGTTCTAGCCCAACGTCCTCATGGCAGGTTTGAGGGGGCAATAAATAAGATATTGATCACTTTGGAACAGGAGTTAGGGATGAATACTGTACGAGAAGATGCTGAGCTGTGCTAATACTTAGAGAATACAGATTAAAAATTAATCCTTTATAGGTAATATTTTTCTTGGGGACACAATGATCCTCAAACTAGAGCTGGATGAAAACCAGGATGTATTTTTTCCGGGGAGGGCAGAGGGAATCCACAAAAATGTCATTCTTTTTGGGGGGGGTTGAATTTTGAAGACAAATTTAATCAAAATCACAAATTTAGAAAATTTTTGAGCAGCGGCACTTCTGTCTATCACATTTTCTCTCCTTTCTTCATCATCCTCATTATGGAACCAGAGGGTCTGCATTTCCCATCCAAACAAACAGCAAAAAAAAAGAGCAATGTCTTTTGTCCATCTTTCCTTTTACTGGCCCCTCGGACTTTCATAGACAATTCAAATTGCTATTTGGACCTTTTCCAGAGCTCCTTAACATTCTCCATAATTAAGGTTGGCAGAGTGTCTGTGCACTGCAGTGGCCCAGGCTTGGAAGCAACTTGCCCCCTTGTTGTAGTCAGTATTACTTTCATCAAGTTTTGCAATCTGGCTACATTTTTCCCTAATAGCTTTTGTCAGCACTCTGCACCCCCTACTCTTGAGATTGTGTATTATTTTAAAAATGACTATGGCAAATTTTAGAATGACTTCCTTTGTGAGTAATGGGACTGCTCGTATAAGGGATACTCATGTGAGTAGAGATTTATAGGATTCTGCCCCATATTAATGTGTTGTTTTAACTTATAATACTGAGATATTAAGACATTTAGAAATGTGAGCATTTACTGAGTATAACCTTATTCATCCTGGGACATAAGGAGACTACTCACAAGTTAAAGTTAAGCATGTATATTTGTACGCCTAAGTTTGTCTACAGTTGAATAACACTGACAGCATTCAATAAATAATAAATACTAAAACTCCCAAACGACCTTCTCCCTTCCCACCCTCAACCTCCCCTCTCCCAAATCCCCAACTTCCAGATTTAAAGAACTATATGCTACAGCTATTTTTCCTCATTTCCTTCGATGAGCTTAGTATTTAGCCAGATCACATGCACTTGGCCTGCAGATGATGAGATGATAGAAAGAACCGTTAGCATAAATACAAAATAAATCTGCAGTATAATGATGTTCCTTCCTATGCTCCGCTAAACTTCTCTTCTCCTACAACCATAAAAGGTTTATGTAGAAGTAGAGAGAGAAGTAGCAACAAGTCACGTTCACATTTCACTGTTAAATAAAATATCACTTGACCTATGTTTGTTCTTAAGGTTTATAGGCTAAAAGAAAGACAAATTATGTCACTAAAAGCAAACCAAAGAAAAACAGATTGATAAGAAGAAGCAAGGCCCACCACCCAGAACTAGCTGGAGCTGACCGACCTTCAATATTTATTAAATATGTACATTTTCCTGCAATGTTAAATTAAAAACACTGCTTTAGTCTATTCAGAACCATTCAAAAATGCAACAGACTTGCAAGCATTCCCTGTTCACAATTATGCAGTTTTAATGAAGGACAATGGCTAGAAAAACCATCTGTTTTGAGAAGGATACTTTTAGGTTAAAATCATATCATTTTTAAAAACAAATGTGTGCCAATCTACATTATTTATAGCATCGGGGAGTGATACACCTGAAAGCTTTTTAAAAATCTCGTTTACTTTACACATACATGTTTTTTTCAGCTAAGGCAAGAGAGTACACTGGGTCAGTTTCACTTTTGAGGTCCAGTGTGGGTTATGTAAAGGACCAGAAGTCATGAAACTGGGGTTTTCGTCTTGACTTTAGGGCTCAAGCCCTACTACAGCACAATCTGATTTTCGTTTATATGTCCATTTTAAAGGTTTAAAGCCATAAAAATATAGCAAAGCAAGTTGTTGCCAACCAATTTGCGCTTAGATCAACGCACAGATTTGCCTCCGAAGTAGAAAGAACCATGAGCATAAATACAAAACAACACAACTAGCCTCGTCTAGACTTCTCATGCTCCTGCAAGTATAGCACTATGACACAGGAAAGAGGAGATCTAAGGTACCCAGAATCCACCACATTTAGGGCTTTACAGACAATGTTTTACTGTGAGTCTCCCAATAGTTGGAGTTTTTCTTAAGGCCACAGCTCCTCATTGTTGCAGAGAAAAGCTTGAAAATGTGACTTCCACAGGCAAATGAAGAGAACCCAACATTTAAAAAACCTCATCATTTTAAAGACAACTTTATGATTTTGGGGGACTTGTCTCATTACTTCTGAATTCTTGGGGTTGGTGACACAGTACAAGTCAAAACAAATACTTGGAAGCATTTAGATTCTGTGATTTTGGATGCTATAGAAATGTGTAAACCAGACAGATGGAAAACAGGCTAGCACAGTCCAAGAGAACAGATTGACTCAGTGCCCTTTGACTTAACACTTCTTAGCAGGCAAGCTGATATTTTGCCCTTACATATTTCATCAAACTTTCAGAGTTGTCTAAACACTAATTCTTTGTAAGGAAAGTAGATATGACAACATGTTCCTTAAGAAAAGGCTCTATCAAATTTAGTAGGAATGAAACCAATAGGATTCTACAGACTTCTATAAAAATTACTCAAACAGTCTAGAGAATTGAATACAGAATACCGAAATCTAACAGGTATTTACAGAAAAAAAGCCTACAGATTTGAAGATTGAATACAGTTGATTTTCAAAGTCAATAGGAATTCTCTCATTCTTTATAAATTTCTATAGGACTTTTCCATAAATGGCAAACCTGACCAACTCAAATGATGGAAGAAAAGGATAAGAAAAGGATAGACAGGTACAGCTTCCTTGCTCAGGTTGCTTTGTGTAGTATGCCAGGAAGTGCTTTTGAACCCAAAGCAGAAGAAAGTTAATCCATAACCCCTTAAACGTCAAATACCAACATAACAAGAGCATTTTTTTTCAATATACAGTATTCAAGTTCTGTGCTGTAAATGACTGCTTAGCACAACGCCAGTCTAAACAGTAATATACTGATATACGATATCATTCACTTTTCTGCAGAGGGCCAGCACAAGGCATATTTGCCACTTTAATGCCTTTTAAGATCTCAGATTAGGGTTTAAGTAGGACCTATATAGGGCATCAGCCTTGTGAGCATTCTCTGTATGGTTTGAATTTCACTGATAGGAAAAATGCACCCATAAACTTAATCATATCCAAAGACATAAGCCATAATCTTACTAGTCAATTCATAGGGTTAAAGTTACTACTTGATTCATAACCATTGTCAAGTATTCATTCTCATCCATGACTAACAAGGTACGTGCTTGCTACAAACACACTGATAATAAAAACTATTTACCTTAAGTTTGAGCAGGTGTATCTTCTATACTCATCCTCAGGGAAGCATATTGTTTGTAGTGTATTAGAGTGTGGTTTTTAGATGTTGCTTGAAATTATTAGAACTGGGAGCTGGCTGTTGGGAGTCTGAAAGGACAGGAAACAGGAAGGAGGGGGGAGGAGTTGAGGAGGCAGAGTGAGAGTTACAGAGGGTACAGCAGTAGCTTGGTAAAGAGGTTTCCACTTTAAAAATAAAGTCCTGTTGAAGTTTGTTAGTACCTTTCCTCCTTGATAAAACATAAAGGCCAGAACAGCAGTTTGCCTGCCATTTCAAATGGCCACCAAAGTACCAGGATGTAAAATAACGGTGCATGCTGATAGCAACTCATTTGATCTGAGCCAGAGGCCCGAGAAGCGATCTAAAAGTTTTATTTAAAGAAACAGAACAATCCAACTGAAATTCTGGGTGGAGGAAAAAACAGAAAGATTCAGTAGGGCCACAGAATACTTCCACCTGAGACAAACTGATCCAGTTAACCTCCCTTTGCAAAAATTGTATATGAATAAACTTGGCCTGACTGTGAAGATGACCTTCTCTATCCAAGAAATTTTAGATCTGACGATAGATGGTTTACACTGAAATTGTGAAAGCATGGAGAGATCAAATGTCCCAGGTCTCATGTTTTCTCAGTTTAAGCTCCACTGCTGTTTCCTTGACATATACCCTAAAACTGCAAACACATGCCCCAAACATAGTGCTTAATACTGTTGTAAATATTCCCACTGACTGTCACCAAAGCACCTTTACATCAGAACCCGACTTACCCTTTATATAGGCCCCTGACTTCAGCAGAACTACTCGCAGGAGCAAATACTCTGCTCTGTAGTAAGTGATTGCAGGATTGGGCCCTAAAGGTTTTACAAGGCAATCAAATATGTAGATCACATTTTTGGTGGAACATCAGATACCTTACATTCCTTCACACTCAGTGGTTTCCCTTTTCTGGGCAGATAGAAAAAGTCAACTGAACGTGCTATTGCAGTTATTTTTTATTTATTTATTTTGATTTCTTAAAATAAATCAGTTGTCAACAGTTGTGACAACAGATGCCAGGAACAGCTGTTGGGTGTTTCCAATATGTGACTTTACTAATTTTTCATAGATGTTCTTGTGATTAGCAGAGAATGAAGTTGTTTCGGTCTTCACTGAGAAGTCTGAAGGAATGTCTAGTATAGTGAATGCTTACGGGAAGAGGGTAGGTATAGAAGAGAAAATAAGGAAAGAGCAAGTAAAAAATCACTTAGAAAAGTTAGATGCCTGCAAGTCACCAGGGCCTGATGAAATGCATCCTAGAATACTCAAGGAGTTAATAGAGGAGGTATCTGAGCCTCTAGCTATTATCTTTGGGAAATCATGGGAGACGGGGGAGATTCCAGAAGACTGGAAGGGGGCAAATATAGTGCCCATCTATAAAAAGGGAAATAAAAACAACCCAGGAAACTACAGACCAGTTAGTTTAACTTCTGTGCCAGGGAAGATAATGGAGCAGGTAATCAAAGAAATCATCTGCAAACACTTGGAAGGTGGTAAGGTGATAGGGAATAGCCAGCATGGATTTGTAAAGAACAAATCATGTCAAACTAATCTGATAGCGTTCTTTGATAGGATAATGAGCCTTGTGGATAAGGGAGAAGCGGTGGATGTGATATACCTAGACTTTAGTAAGGCATTTGATACAGTTTCGCATGATATTCTTATAGATAAGCTAGGAAAGTACAATTTAGATGGGGCTACTATAAGGTGGGTGCATAACTGGCTGGATAACTGTACTCAGAGAGTAGTTGTTAATGGCTCCCAATCCTGCTGGAAAGGTATAACAAGTGGGGTTCCGCAGGGGTCTGTTTTGGGACTGGTTCTGTTCAATATCTTCATCAACGATTTAGATGTTGGCATAGAAAGTACGCTTATTAAGTTTGCGGATGATACCAAACTGGGAGGGATTGCAACTGCTCTGGAGGACAGGGTCAAAATTCAAAATGATCTGGACAAATTGGAGAAATGGTCTGAGGTAAACAGGATGAAGTTCAATAAAGATAAATGCAAAGTGCTCCACTTAGGAAGGAACAATCAGTTTCACACATACAGAATGGGAAGAGACTGTCTAGGAAGGAGTATGGCAGAAAGAGATCTAGGGGTCAAAGTGGACCACAAGCTTAATATGAGTCAACAGTGTGATACTGTTGCAAAAAAAGCAAACATGATTCTGGGATGCATTAACAGGTGTGTTGTAAACAAGACACGAGAAGTCATTCTTCCGCTCTACTCTGCGCTGGTTAGGCCTCAACTGGAGTATTGTGTCCAGTTCTGGGCACCGCATTTCAAGAAAGATGTGGAGAAATTGGAGAGGGTCCAGAGAAGAGCAACAAGAATGATTAAAGGTCTTGAGAACATGACCTATGAAGGAAGGCTGAAGGAATTGGGTTTGTTTAGTTTGGAAAAGAGAAGACTGAGAGGGGACCTGATAGCAGTTTTCAGGTATCTAAAAGGGTGTCATCAGGAGGAGGGAGAAAACTTGTTCACCTTGGCCTCCAATGGTAGAACAAGAAGCAATGGACTTAAACTGCAGCAAGGGAGATTTAGGTTGGACATTAGGAAAAAGTTCCTAACTGTCAGGGTAGTTAAACACTGGAATAGATTGCCTAGGGAAGTTGTGGAATCTCCATCGCTGGAGATATTTAAGAGTAGGTTAGATAAATGTCTATCAGGGATGGTCTAGACAGTATTTGGTCCTGCCATGAGGGCAGGGGACTGGACTCGATGACCTCTCGAGGTCCCTTCCAGTCCTAGAGTCTATGAGTCTATGAGTCTATTTGCAAATAGAACGAGGTGCACTGTCCTACATCAAAATATGCCAATGTTATTCTCAAATTTCTCTCTAGATCTCATGGAAAATGCATGATCCTGTATCTTTCCTTACCTCCTTTCAGGGGTTTGCTTCTTCTCTTTTAGTCAAACTTGTGACATCAGTAAAGTATTGAAGATTGATGTACAAGTTTTCCTAAGGCACTCATCATTCTAAATATTGGGTGCTTTTACAAAACGTAGAAACAGACATTGACATTATAATGGGTTAAATTCACCCCTAAATATAAGGGCTATGCACTGTTCAAGTCCCACTTAAACTATCACAATAATGTTTACATAGGATTTAAATGGTGTGTAGAGGCCATGTGTGGTTCTCTGTGAAGGGGTGAATTTTACCCTATATCCATAAAAACCTCCGCTGCCCTAGAGATAACCTCATTTACCCACCACTATGTCTACTGTTATCATAACAGCCCTCAGACCAACCATCCGCTCCCTATAAACATTGAGTTTAAGGCGGGAAGGCACCATTAAGTCATCTAGTCTGGCCTCCCATATAATGCTGCCATCCCATATAACGCTGGCCATAGAATTTCATAGAGTTACCTTTGTATTGAGCAGGTCTTCCACAAAGGCATCCAATGTTGATCTGAAAACTACAAGAGATGGAGAATCCACCACTTCCTTTGGTAGTTTGTTCCATTGATTAATCACTCCCATGGTTGAAAATTTGTGCCTTATTTCTAATTTGAGTCTGTCTGGCTTTAACTTCAAGCCACTGGTTCTTATGTCATTCTCCACTGTATCAAAGAGCCTTTTAATACCTGGGATTGGCTTTCCATAATCAAGTCACTTCTCAATCTTTTTGACAAACTAAACAGAGTGAACTCCATAAATTTCACACTGTAAGGTATTTTTTCCAGATCTTGAATTATTTTTGTGGTTTCTTTTCACACACTCTTCAATTTTAATATACTTTAACCCTCAACAGCTTTCCAACACAAACACGAAATAAATGTTCTTGGCTGCCCAACACCACATACCACGAAAGAAAGCAAGCTCTGCTTCATAGTTCACCTTGGTAACAGGGTGTATTGGCCCTGTCAGGCTTATAAGGGAAGACTCTGGGGTCAGCACCACCCCATGCCAGGGGTTTATAATAAAGACAGCCTTTTGGAACAAGGAACTAAGAAGTAAAAAGAAATCTTGGGACAGTAGCTAGAAGTTTGGGGAGAAAACCTCAACTGTTGCCTCTGTTCAGGGCTTGCGACTGGAACTGCAAAGGGCAGGGTGGGTCAAAGTTGCCCTCTGCCCTCAGTGCTGGGATCGTTAGTCCCAGGGCTGCTGGAAATTGTAGGCCTCTGCAGCAAGGCATGCTGGGATGTGGGCAGACTATGAAAAAACATTTTTCCTCATAAAAGAGAGAATCTTGGAGAGTAAAGAATCAGTTTCACCAGGAAATGGTGAAAATCTGGTGAACTTGATACAGATTCTGGGGAGAATTTGTGATCCTGGAGAGTCTGGGTCAAAACCAGCTTTGTGGCTTGTCTACTCTGAAAACATCCATCAACCTAGCTACCGCTTCTTGGGGAGATGCATTAACTACAATTCTAGTGAATGTCTACACTGAAGAGCTACAGAGGTGCAGCTGCAGTGCTGCACGTGCACTGCTGTAGCACTGTAAGTGTAGATAGACCCTGAGAAAGCAAATTTCCTTTTCTGTTTGCTTGGGACAGAGACCTAGATCTCTGAGGAGAATCTTGATCTCAGAGTGCCCGAGAAACAGTACCTTTGGGAACAGGGGAAACTTTTAAAGCTTCTTGGAACTCTGGAAAGGTCTGTTGCCCTTGGAGACTTGGAAGGAAAGTGCATCCTTGGAATAAAGAGCCAAGTTTGTTTATTTTTGTTTGTTTGTTTGATGCATTTCTCCAAAGCCAAAAAATGTGGGGAATCAAACCTTAGAGAGAGAAAGAACTATTTTCTTTTGATTCCATAGGTGGAGTCACATGATTATGCACCACATAAGCACCCATTTAAAGAGGGGGAAATCCTAAAAAAAAAATCTGTTCTATTTTGAAGTCAAGAGATGACATCTAGGTAATTCATAAGCCTGTTGCATACTCACTGGCTCTGTGTGTGTGTGTGTGTGTGTATGTGTGTGTGTGTGTACAGAAATCAAAACACAAGCCAAAGAACATTATTAGGTTTGGGGTGTTTTGGTTAATTCCTCCCTCCCTTGCCCTCCCCCTCCCTCTTCCCCTTTTTTGTGGTCTGACTCATGTTTTTGATTTTTTTGAACTGACAATAATGTATGTGATTTTTTGACTTGACGCAAGGACCAGCTGGGGTTGAAGATTAATGTTTATAAGGCTATCAAAGCTTGCTAATAATACACTTTTATTTAATGTAATGCAATTATTGTTAATCTAGCCTAAACTTTCCCTCCTTAGCTTTGTACGATTATTTTCTCCTAATATATACAATCAAAGTTCACCCCACTGTCTGTAAAGAAAAGACTGTGATTCAGCTTTGAGCTGAATGATATTCCGTGTCCCAGGTAATCTTATTTAATCACTGGGCCCCTTTATACTAGAAATAAACAGATACTATCATGCTACCAAACAGTGCCTGGGTCTTGCATTCACATTTAACATGTGTGCATAAATCTATTATCTTTGTTTTCTTGAAATTAATTTAGAAATTAGAGATAAGTATGGCGGCCACATTACAGACTTAATGTATTTTAACCATTGAAACGCAAATAGCTGTTCCCAGCAGGTTACATTTTAAAATGTAGCTTAAGAAGAGTTTTGCCTCACTGATATGCTATAAACTTTTGAAATATGCTGTCCAAGTAATGCCCTCTAAAAGCTGAAGTCTGCAAAACCTTCCTTTGTTCTGAGCACCATCTGCTGGAATGTTTTATAAAAACATCTCAGTTTAGCAGCACTCATGCTTAAAATTGATCAGCAGTGTAGTTCCTTGACCATTGCTGAAATGTAGATCTGAAATTTTGTGTTAAGTCCTGTAAAAGTTTGAGTCAGACTATTTAAAAACTACCCCAGTAGCAGTCTTCAGTAACAACAGGGAACACTTCATTAATATTTGTAAAGCAAAGGCAACAAATGTAACAACCATGTAATATATGCACTAGTTGTCAAAGAAAAATGCACGCAGAAAGATTCAAGAGTCCAATATTTCCAAATCTTTCCTCAAATGAGTAGTTGCTCTGAAGTCACTACCTCATGTGAATAAGGACCACATGAGCGACAGTCTGGAGAATAGGGTCCTATCTGAACGACAAGTTCTTGAAGTGGAAGAAAAGGGATAAGAGAAATATCTGATAATTGGTGAAATCCTAAACTACTCTGACCAGGCTTTCATTGGGCACCCGAAAGGTAGCCGGTGTTGTGCAGCATTTACTACTGGACTATAAGATCTGCAAAGATCCAAGCATAACCAGTCTTGCAAAGACTTATTCACGACACTAAGCAAGTGAATAGTCCCACTGAACACACACTGGCCTCTAGGACTTGAGCTAAAGGAGTTCTCTCCTAGCAGGAAGCAGTAGTAGGTTCTTATCATCTCTGTGGGCCCACCCAGCTAGTAGAGGGCAAAATCAGATACACACAAAGCCTGTGACTTGTGATGTGATGTGATAATCAGTGTAACCCCCAATTAAACTCCCTAGACCCCTGCTGAAATTATTTTAAGACTATTTGTGGGGTTAGTATATCCAGTGATTAAAGCTTACCTTAATGCCTGGTTAAATGACTTCTGTGTGTTGTTACTTTAGAAACCTAAAGCGGTAATCTGATTTCAGATAAAATGGGTCTCGCTCTCTCAGTCTCTTCATTTGTACAATGTAGAATGTTTTTTTCCTAGCAACTGAAAGTGGATGCTCTCCGTTGATCTGCTGGTTCATGAACTGCTCTGGCTGAAGGCACCTCCTCTCGTACTCTTTTAAAGGACTAGCATTTGCTATAGTTGAGCTGCTGCTTCTGTGAAGCCGAACATACAGAGTGCGGTTTATAATGTTATGAAATGCATTACACTAGGTGCATGTTAATAAGCAGAGAGTCAGACGGTCTTTGTTTATTTTTTGTTTTCATTATAGTTCTATCCAAAGAAATTCTGACCTGTCTACACTAGGGAAAGCTTATAACCAGTTTAGCTAAATTGATTTTAAAACTGGTTAGAGTTGTAGTATAAATCTGGTTTAAGACAGCCTCAGCAGCCTGCCCTGTTTTTAACACCAGGTCCAAGACCACAATTTGAAACTGGTTAATTAAGTGTCACACCACTTAATACTATTTAGTTCCAGGTCTATGCTGCAACTCTAACCAGTTCTTAAAGCGTGCCTTCCTGAGGTGGTTCTAACACTGGGTAGAAGATTAGTGCAGAGTCCTTTCTTTTCCACACCTCCTGTGATTACCAGCATCCACTAACCTCATGAGCCACACACAGGAGGTGTCCAGCACAATCCCACTCCAGCTTGCTTAACCTGCAACAGTTCCCAGTCGTTCTCTTCTAGCAGCTTCCCTACCACCTCCTCTTGCAAGTCAGTCCCTAGCATGACCTCTTCCCTCTCTATTCTCCAGCAAGCCCCAATTCATGTTTGTACTACTCGCCTGGTTTCTGGCACCAACTCAACTTCCTGCCAAGACGCTGCACAGCTCCAGATGTTCCTTGCCACCCACCATTCTGCCTGCACAATCTATGCCCCATATCTCACCCTCTTTCCCCCTTATGGACAGTCTCTCTCAGAAATTTCCACCTCTTGTGATTTCTTCCCCAGGAAACTTTGACTGCTGCAATCACAGAAGCTCCCCTCCTCTGTGGAATTTTAGCCTTGCCTGAGGGAGAATGGGGGAGCCACTCTGATTGGCTGCTGTCCCCATTTGCCTGCTTTGGGGAAAGAGCAGCCAATCAGAGCTTCTGCAGAAGCAGGCAGATCTCTCCTCCCTCTCCTCAGGATCTTTTGGGGGAGGAAGAGGGGGAAGAAGGAGCAGTGACAACTTCTCATCCTGGCCTAGGAAGGGAGAGAAGGGGATCTTGCCCCCCACCCAAGACTGGAAAGGGGTTGGAAGATGAAGCACCCTGGGAGCTTCAGGGCCAGGACTGAGTGGGGACAGAATGAATGTGAGGGTGAGGCAGATTTTATGTGGGGACTGCATAATTAGTGGCTGAGCTGGGGGAACAGGACTGGGCTGGGGATACTGAATGAATAATTAGAATTTTGGAGAGAAGCTGGAAGCTCTGCACCATGAGGCTCTCAGCGAGAGGTCCTGCAGCATGGGCCAGACTCATCCTTCTCAATAAAATGGAGGGAACTGGAGACACTAATTCTCTCTCTCACACACACACGGGAGTCTGGTTCATGATTTTTAAACTTTTGGGATTGCCAGTACTGCACTCTTACCCCTGCCTAGGAGACTTGATTGGCCCAATTCCCTCTCCATCACCCAGAGTCTTTCTCTTTTACCCTGAGTACTGCCAACTCCAACCCTTCACAAATCATGTGCTTTTAAAAAGTTATAAATATTGGACTCCTTTTATTTGCCTTCTGAAGTTTGTGCCTTTAGGGTTCAGAGCTTCAAAATCTCTCCACAACCACAAGGGCTAGAAAGTAACTTTAAAAAATAAATGAATCTGACATTGTGACATGAAGCCAGGAGCCGGGGATTTAAGGAACACAGTAAATATGGCAGGAGTTCCTACAGGTATGTTAGCAAAAAGAAGGTCAGGGAAAGTGTGAGACCCTTAGTGAATGGGGGAGGCAACCTAGTGACAAATGATGTGGAAAAAGCTGAAGTACTCAATGCTTTTTTTGCCTCAGTCTTCACAGACAAGGTCAGCTCCCAGACTGCTGCACTGGGAAGGACAGTATGGGGAGGAAATAAGCACTCCTCACTGGTGAACGAATGGGTTAAGGACTATTTAGAAAAGCTGGACATGCACACGTCCATGGGGCTGGATCTAATGCATCCAACGGTGCTGAGAGAGTTGGCTGATGTGATTACAGAGCCATTGGCCATTATCTTTGAAAACTTGTGGCGATTGGGGGAAGTCCAGGATGACTGGAAAAAGGCAAATATAGTGCCCATCTTTAAAAAAGGGCAGGAGGAGAATCCGGTGAACTACAGACTGGTTAGCCTCTCCTCAGTCCCTGGAAAGATCATGGAGCAGGTCCTCAAGGAATCCCTTTTGAAGCACTTGGAGAAGAGGAAGGTGATCAAGAACAGTCAACATGGATTCACCAAGGGCAAGTCATGCCTGACCAACCTGCTTGCCTTCTGTGATGAGATAACTGGCTCTGTGGATATGGGGAAAACAGTGGATGTGCTATACCTTGACTTTAGCAAAGCTTTTGATACGGTCTCCTGCAGCAAATTAAAGAAGTATGGAGTGGATGAATGGATTATAAGGTGGATAGAAAGCTGGCTAGATCGTCAGGCTCAAAGGGTAGTGATCAATGGCTCAATGTCTAGTTGATAGCTGGTATCAAGTGGCGTGCACCCGGGGTCTATCCTGGGGCCGGTTTTGTTCAACATCTTCATTAATGATCTTGATGAGGGGATGGATTGCACTCTCAGCAAGTTCACACATGACACTAAGTTGGGGGGAGAGGTAGATATGCTGGAGGGTAGGGATAGGGTCCAGAGTGACCTAGACAAATTGGAGGATTGGGCCAAAAGAAATCTGATGAGGTTCAACGAGGACAAGTGCAGAGTTCTGCACTTAGGATGGAAGAATTCCATGCACTGCTACAGACTGGGGATTGACTGGCTAAGTGGCAGTTCTGCGGGAAAGGACCTGGGGATTACAGTGGACAAGAAGCCGAATATGAGCCAACAGTGTGCCCTTGTTGCCAAGAAGGCTAACAGAATATTGGGCTGTATTAGTAGGAGCATTGCCAGCAGATCGAGGGAAGTGATTATTCCCCTCTATTCAGCACTGGTGAGGCCACATCTGGAGTACTGAATCCAGCTTTGGGTCCCCCCTACAGTAAGGATATGGACAAACTGGAGAAAGTCCAGCAGAGGGCAATGAAAATAATTAGAGGGCTGGGGCACATGACTTATGAGGAGAGGCTGATGGAACTGGGGTTATTTAGTCTGCAGAAGAGAAGAGTGAGGGGGGATTTGATAGCAGCCTTCAACTACCTGAAGGGGGTTCCAAAGAGAATGGAGCTGTTCTCAGTGGTGGCAGCTGACAGAACAATAGGCAGTGGTCTCTAGTTGCAGTTTGGGAGGTCCAGGTTGGATATTAGGAAAAACTATTTCACTAGGAGGGTGGTGAAGCACTGGAATGGGTTACCCAGGGAGGTGGTGGAATCTCCATCCTTAGAGGTTTTTATGGCCTGGCTTGACAAAGCCCTGGCTGGGATGATTTAGTTGGGGTTGGTCCTGCTTAGTATTGGTACTGAAATGTGTGTGTGCTGGAGGGGCAGCCTGAACTGTTTGTTGTGTGGGGGCAGATTTGAGGCCTCAGTTAACTGTAGTGGGGGCAGTCTAGGCAGGGACCGCTCCTGCCTTCCCAAGACTCCTTGCCCCTGGTCCTTTAGGGGTAGCTCAGGGATAGTTGCATGTAGTGGAAATTTCCAGGGGCAGGTATATATATGCAGGCAAGCTAGAGATCATGAGGTAGTTCAATCAGGGAGGATGAGGCCCTGTTCTAGCAGTTGAGGTGTGAAAACCAAGGGAGGAGAAACTGGTTTTGTAATTGGCAAGCCATTCACAGTCTTTGTTTAATCCTTAGCTGATGGTGTCAGATTTGCAGATGAACTGAAGCTCAGCAGTTTCTCTTTGAAGTCTGGTCCTGAAGTCTTTTTGCTGCAGGATGGCCACCTGAAGGTCTGCTATAGTGTGGCCAGGGAGGTTGAAGTGTTCTCCTACAGGTTTTTGTATATTGCCATTCCTAATATCTGATTTGTGTCCGTTTATTCTTTTCCGTCGCAACTGTCCCGACACAATGACTAGCTTGATGACCAGTGAGAAGCCTGCTTTGGATTTTATTCATTAGTTTCGTTAAACCCTATCATTAAAAAAAAAAAGTATTGCTAAGTCCCTCAGCCAGGGACAGAGCGGAGTAATCACATGTTCCTATTACTGTTGCCCTGCTTGATAACCCTCTCCCACCCTCCAACTTATAGGGTCTTTTCTTGAATTAGATTGTAAATTTTGTTTTTCTCTGCACAGTGTGTACCATACTAGGGCCCTAGTCCCAAATAATACCAGAATGCAAATAATAATGAAGTTAAGCATGTTCTGTTAGCTCCACAGTACTTGCATCTTCAATATTACATGAAGAAGATACGTTAGGGAGGGAGGGAGGGAGGTGCAGTTCATGTATACTGCAGAGAGGGACAGCATGAAGCCCCGGAAACAAGACTGGGAGGCAGACATACTGGTGTGCACTTAGTCCTGTGGTGGGGCAGACCAAAAGCGGGTAGGGTGATGGAAAGAGAGGAGAAGGAACATAGGCAGGGATTAGGATACACAGAGCCTTGAAAGTGATGACCCCCCAGTTCTAGGTTTTGGCTCCGTTTATTTCAGAGACAGCCGTTCTACTCAGGCCCTACCACAGTAACTGCTCAGAAATGAAAACTGTTCTCCCTGGTGGATCCTGCTGGAAATACACGTGAGCACTTGGGGCATCTGAGTATTTTCATACTGAGCTAGGACATGTCCTGGTTCAGATTTCTTGTAAACTGGATTTTAGAATCCTCAGATGTTTTTAAAAAGACGATTCTTGGCTTGTGCATACATTATTGCACATACAGGTATTGCACATGTGCACAATTTGGAGACCCTGTGCATGCATAGGCTTAGCCCTGGGTATCCACAATATCCAATTTGTGCACACTCACACAGTGAGTATTACTATGGAACAGAAGAGTTGCTCTTCACCCCCCAAAAGCACACAGAACCCCTTGCAATAAATTATGTAAATTTCCACTCACTGAAACGAAAAGGACCAACTCAGAGACCTATACCCATTTTCAATCAGCAACAAGGGAAGTGCTTTGGCTCTAAGCCCACACCCAAAAGAGGAGGAATTGCCTAGCAAACCATTTGTCCTGGGTTTTGAAATTCCCTGGAAACACAAAGCCCAGTGAGCTGTGCTGAGTCATTGAAGAGGAACATCACATATAAGCAAAAGTAGAATTTATTTTATTGATTTTAGTAAGATTGTAGGCATAAAATATTAGAATGGATCCTTCCCACATTCTAACCCTCTCCTGGCACAATCCCCTTCATCAGTAGTATTCACACTCTGAGAACCCATTTCACCTTTTAGAGAGGAGGTAATTACGTCTTGTCAATTAGACTCAATCACTGAACTATAAACAGCTGCTGGCATATAACCATTCAGCCTCATTTACAACTGTGATAGCCTTTTAGCTGTTATAATTTTCACATACTCACGCTACCATTTCCCCCCATACATTCTTCATAAAAATGTATGAGGAAAAAACCATGGAAATGGAGACAGCTAAGAGAAAGGGTACTACAAATGTTAAATGAAGATGAGGGTTATGTACCACCAGCTGTTTGAAGCTCAGTGATTGAGGGGCTAGCTGATGAGCAATGATTACCTCCCCACCCCCACTCATACAAGGGGAAGTGTGTTCTCATTCTGGATACCACTGATTAAGGGTCATGTGGGGAAGGCCCAAGAAAAATCCTCAGATTTTAATTTGATAGTTGCATTTTTCTGGCTACAGTGAATGAAAACAAACCTCTTGCAACCAGCAAGGTTCAATGTTAGGAACCAGAAGTCAAGCATCACCTTGCCATGAACTGGCCTCTTTGCAATTTCTGCAACAGAGTTCATATAAAGGACTTGTCCTCTCATTCAGCTGAGCTATGATTCAGTTTTCATTGCCTTTTTTTAGGCTCAAAATTCTAATCCGGCACTAGGTTTAAGGGAAGTGCTAGGATGTCCTTTACGGAGTTCTGCTGAGATGTCCAGCACCTAAAGGCAAAATTAATATATATTTGCACAGCACCGAAATTGTGCATGACACGTTTTAGGCAGATTTAAAAACAAGACATAGGATGAAATCCTGGCTCCATTGAAATCAATAGCAAAACTCCCATTGACTTCAATGGAGTCAAGATTTCACATAGGATCCCTGTGCTAAGGAGCTCCTATTCTAGGGTAAAGACCAGCAAAGGTGACAACAGCCCATGATGGGGTGTGGCATAGAGAAAACAAAGGATTAGGCCAGAGAGATAAGGAATTTGGGACAAATGGGCTGAAATTCATTCCAGAACAGAGGTGATTCATCAGGCCCTCTATACCATGGAAGACCTACTACAGCAGTGGTTCTCAAATGTTTGTACTGGTGTCCCCTTTCACATAGCAAGCCTCTAAGTGAGACCCCCACCTTATAAATTAAAAAAACTTTTTTATATATTTAACACCATTATAAATGCTGGAGGCAAAACGGGGGTTGGAATGGAGGCTGACAGCTTGCGACCCCCCATGTAATAACATGGTGACCCTCTGAGGGGTCCCAACCCCCCGTTTGAGAATCTCTGCACTACATCATAGCGTAGGAAGGACTGAAGTGGCACTAAGTAGAGCTGTGGGATGTTTTTTGCTTTAATTTTCCATCAGCTTTTAACAAAAGAAACAGAAAAATAAAGTTTGTCAAGGTTTTGTTTATCAGAACGCAACACTTCAGAATTAAAAAATGGTAACAACCTTTTGGCCAAGTCTCCTCATCTTGCAGATGGTGTGTAGGCCCTCTGTGTTGACATGGATGTCACCACGAATCCACTGAGGACACGTGCTGAACTTGTGTTTCTGGTTAGTGCCACCAGTGCACGTTCTACAATGCGATGGCAGAAGAGACCAGCTGGTGCATAGTTCTACCATTTTCTTAGCATGCTAGGATTAAAGCAGCTGCGTTGAAGAAATGTTTATATTTTGTGATGTGGTTTCCTTCCGGAGGAGCTGTGGCAAACAAGGGATTTTTACAGGGAAGTCTGGGGGCAGAGTTGCTTCCTGGGTATCGGGCACAGGCATGGGCTCAGGTTCCTGAAAGAGGGGATTGCCGTATCTCTTTCAGGGCTGGTGTAGATGATCTGAAATGAATGTTACACTTAGAAAATACCCAGATACCACATCAGTGATTTCTCCTCCAGTGGGAAACTGACCTGCAAGGCCCCAACCCATGCCACTGCCTCCCAGATGGGCTACAACAAAGTGTGTGTACATAGATGCACATCTTAAATGGAGGGGATATCCATAAGGTTGCACAAGAAAATGGAATACATTTGTCATATGGACCATATCTTTTTTTTAATCTACCTGTAAAGTGTCATGCAAAGCTCTGGTGTTTCAAAATATAGACTCCAAACCAATAAAATGAAATATTTTTAAACCATGTGAAATCCATTGCCCCCAGAAGTTGAAGCCAAGAGCTTAGCAAATCAAGGCAACTGGACACTTATGTGGATAGCAACAATATAGAGAATAATCATAATTAATGATAACACATTTTGCAAGGGATTTTATATCCATGCTTTAGGGTTTGAGCCGATCTATTAGAGACCAGGATGAGACCTAATGTGAGAGATCAATTACCATAAATCTGCCAATTGTGGTATTCTTCCTCTCTTCCTCTGAAACTGGGCACTGTTGGAAAATCTTAACAACTGGTTCCCTACCAGGTCTTTGGCGGCGAGTCCTTCAGTGCTGCCGAAGGCCCGGAGTGAGTGAAGGACCCGCTGCCGAAGACTTGGAGCTCCACCCGGTGAGTACAAGCCCCACATTTTTTTTTTTAAGTCATCCCTGCCAGGGCCCCATTGAAACTGTTTGAATGGGGCCCCGCACTTCCTAAAGCCAGCCCTGCACATCGGGGTTGCAAAATTGCATTGGGGGCCAGGTAGGGAAGGCTCTGACTCCCAAAATAGCCTGTCCCCCCCCTCTGATCCCCACCCATGTCCTACACAACTGCCCCCCTCAGAACACCCAAGGGCCACAAGCAACTCATCAACCCCCCCCGCTCCTTGTGCATTGACCATCCCCTCCCAAGACCTCCCCACCCTAACTGCCCTGCCGAACTCCTCCCCACTCCCTACCCAACACACCCCGCTCCCTGTCCTGACTCCCCTGAGCCCATCCCCCATCACCCCGACAGACCCCCGGAAGTCATGCCTACCCAACCCCCCATTCCCTGTCCCCTGATCGCCCCCCCAGAATCTCCATCCGCTCCCTGCCTTACCCAACCCCTCTTCCCAGCCCTGGTCTGGCCCCCTTACCATGCTGCACAACCCGCTGGAGCTCGCAGCCCCCTCTCCTTGCCACTCAAAGTGGCAGGAGCTGCAGAGCTGCCTAGAGCACTGGTGCCAGCGGCTCGGCACGCTGTGGCTGTGTGTATGTGTGTGTGGAGGGGTAAATGGGGGAGAGGCTGGGGGAGCCTCTCCAGCTGGGAGCTCAAGCGGGCTGGAGAAAGGACGGTCCTGTGGGCTGGATGTGGCCTGGAGTTGTTTGCCCACCCACCCATCCCTTTCACAGCTGGTTCTACACCGGCTTCTAAATTTAACAACCGGCTCCAGCTCACCAGTATCCATACTTTGAATACTGTGTGCAGTCCCAGTCATGCCATCTCAAAAAGATGTATTAGAATTGGAAAAGGCCAACAAAAATGATTAGGTGTCTGGAACAGCTTCTGTATGAGGAGAGATTAAAAAGACTGATTTTTCATCTTAGAAAAGAGTTGATTAAGAGGAGATATGATAGAGGGCTATAAAATTATGACTGGTGTGGAGAAAGTAAGTAAGGATGTGTTTACTCCTTCACATAACAAAAGAATCAGAGGTCACCCAATGAAATTAATAGGCAGCAGGTTTTAAACAAACATAAGTAGCTTTTTACATGATGCATAGTCAAGCTGTGGAACTTGTTGCCAGAGGATGTTGTGAAGGACAAAACTGTAAGTGTTCAAAAAAGAACTAGATAAGTGAATGGAGGATATGTCCATCAACTCGCTATTAGCCAGGAAGGGCAGGGATACACCACCATGCTGTAGGTCAGAGGGTCTCAAACTGTGGGTCATAAGGTTATTACATGGGTGGTCATCAGCTATCAACCTCCAACCCGAAATACTGCTTCTGCTCCAGCATTTATAAGTGTTAAACGTAAATAATGTGTTTTTAATTTATAAGGTGGTGGGGGGGTTGCACTCAGAGGCTTGCTGTGTGAAAGGGGTTAGCAATGCAAAAGTTTGAGATCCACTGCTCTAGGTGTCCCTAGCCGCTGTTTGTCAGAAGCAGAGAGAGTGGTTGACAGAGGCTGGATTGCTCAATGATTGCCCATTCTGTTCATTCCTTCTGAAGCACCTGGTACCGGCGATTGTCAGAAGACAGGATATTGGGCTAGATGGACCATTGGTCTGACCTAGTCTGGCCATTCTTATATTTTTATGTAGTATGGTAATTCCTGTGTAGCACTCCTTAATAGAAGAAGGAAAATGTACCTTATTTATGTTGAAAACTTAGCACTTGCCTATGACTGCATCACCTGCCTCTAGGCCAGGTCTACACTTATGGGTTTTGCTGACATAGCTACTGGTTTGAGTTTCTGGTTAGTCTGACAGACACATGGCTATGCCTGCAAAAGCCCTAATGTAGATACAATTGTATGTGGGGGAAAGGGGTGTAAAAAAGTACTTTTTGCCAGTACAGCATTTCACTCACTAACCCAGTATAAACGATGCTGGCAGAAACGCTATTTTTGCTGGCATAACCTGTCTATACTAGGATGATTATGCTAGTGTAGCTATACAGGAAATAGTTTTAAGTGTAGATGAGGCTTAAGCCATCTATCTGGGACTTATTCTAACGTTGCAAACCCTTTCAAACGTCAATATGCCAGAGGCTGAGGACAGGCAAGGTTCAGAGTCAGGGAAGTAACAGGTTCTCTAGCTCTTACAATTTTAATTTCATGCCCTCCAAGCCCTGCATATTTGGATTCATGGTAACTAAGGCACCTGGTTTTACAGATAGACAGGTTCATGAAATAGTCCCAAGAACATTTTAAAAATTCCCTAAAACTATTTGTTAAAACAGTTTCTGTACCATGCACAATATGTAACGATGTGGAATAGTGTAAACATTTCAGCATTAATTTGGGATCAACTGCATAATTCACTTGGGATTTAGATGGTTATGAGACATGTGACCACCCAAACTCATGCTGATAAAACCTGTATACCCCCACCCCACACATTGATGGTAGTAGTACATTCTGGCCAGGGAACTGCACAAAACGAGGTCACTTGAACAGTACTCAATTGGTGGAATGTAGGACAAGAAACAGGAAGACCTGAAATATTCACTCTCCTAAGGAGTCTCAAAATTTTTCATAGTGTGGATCACATCCTACCAGAAAGATTCTCATGGATCCTCCTTTCTCCCATTCTCGATCACGGGCAACCTCCCTTCCCACTTGCAGCTATAATTTTCCTGTGTTAACTGCAACAAGAGCTTACACAGAAAGATAAAGAAGATATGTAAATGTATGTTTAGCTGTCTTTTAATGTAATGTAAGATTTGGACATAAGGTGCACCAGCACCATGTGATCAGCTAACAGTCTGAAGACACTTGTTTAGTTTGAAGGGTAGATATTCAGCCACACAGATGCAGAATTCCCTTAGCAGCAACACAGTTCAAAAGATATAAAAACAAATTTAGATGTGAGCTTTCGTAAAATGGCCAGTACTTAACTTTGGGCAGGTGGCCTTGATGCAATAGGGCCCAATCATGCAACCTTCGTATGAGTATGTCCTCATTCTCATGAATAACCCTACTGAAATCAATAGAGCTCTATTCAGGTTAATGAGGAATACTTCCTGGGTCCTTTGGTTTTAAAGCAAATGGTTTCAAATAGAAAGGTTGATTCAGAGTGAATTGGGGACCCAAAGTCTTTCAAAACTCTAGAACAGAATAAAAGTCTTGAAGGAATGGTGATAAAGGTTAATGAAACAATGTATTAAATTTTTTCTATCCCTCCCATCCCTCCCTCAGCTCCCAGTTATGTTCACGCTACAAATTGGGAAACTGTGTTCTAAAAATCAGGCAATCAAAATGCAAGTAACTTGATGCTAGTTAATAGATCAGCTCCTATTAAGAGCTGACACACAGGGAAGAATGACAGAATTAACTGTCTAGCCCAGGGATATGAGTGGGCCCTTTGTTTCAGACTTTTAAAGCTACATTGTGGGCAGACTAATACAAATGGAAACAATACTTCTTGCTAAACTTATATTAATGCTTTGTACATTCTTTGTGAAAAGGTGTAGGTAAAAACCACATTAAAATATTCAAAAATAGCTTTTAGCTTGAAAGAAATGTACTAAAATGCATGAGACTAAGAATCACGAAAGCTTATGTGCCAATACTTCTGCTAGTCTAGGGTGTCACAGGATTTTGTCGCTTTTTACAGATCCAGACTAACACGGCTACCCCTCTGATACTTGACTCAAACGGGTTTTAATTTCACAAATCCTTACTGCAGGCATCCTACACAAATTATTTCAGAATTAGTCTTCGTAAACATTTGCCTTCAAGCTTCTTAAAACTGATTTTATTTTGGATAAAATCAAACATTATTTTGTACAAACAATAGGCTATTCCTGTAGATTTCAGCATAAGATCCAGCACATCCGAGATATTTAATTTACATGAACTTCTTACTTAAACTTTCTGAGATCTCGATGAATCAGTGTTCATTAAATGCCTACTGTGGGTATCTGTGATTTAAGGACTTTGGGAATGTCATGATAGTCTATTCTGAAGTTGGAGGATATTTTCTCTGGTTCTAGGCTCAGTAATAGTTATAGGCTGCTACATTACATTGAAAATTTACAAGCTATTTCACATGCAGCAGTCTGAATCTCAAAACTTATTTTTTATTATGAACATACTGGGGCCCTTCTTATGTGAGTAATATTACATACGTTCTTCACAATACTCTGACACATATTTTTATGTAAATAATGGTGCCTTGAAAAAAATCACACTAGAAAATGCGTGACGTGCAGTGTGAATATAGGATCCGGTTCTGATTGCTGCTATACTGATATATTTAAGTGAGTGGAATGACCCTCCATTGACATTGATATAACTATATTCAGAATCTGATCCATGGTGATCATACTGGGGCCATTTACACCTTTGTATCATGTCTTGAATTATGAACATATTGTCTGGCACTGGTTAGGCATGTGGCCACTCATAACTGTGACATTTAGATTACTAACTTAGGCAAAAAGCCATAGTTTTACTGTTACCTGCCCCTATCCCCTTTTGTCTGCTTATTCACCTGTGGGAGTCTTAAAAAACACTAAATTGCAGCCTCTCTGGGTCATGGATTGTCTTTCTGTTCTACTCATTTGCAGTGCCTAGAAAAAAAGAAACCCTGCCATGTGACTGGTCATCTGTGGGAGCTACCACAAACTAATAATGATACATGGTATTTGTAATTAGTGACAAAGGTTAAGTTCATGTTGTGCATAAGAACAGGATACAAAGGCAATCTGCTACAAAGAAAAGGAAAAAATATTTTATTTACACAATTTAGTTACAATAAATACCCTTAAATACATACTGACATTTGAAGTATGGAATCACATATAGGGAACTTGTACATTATTTCTGTGTTTTCATTTTTACATTCACACCTAACATATACCACAGAAAGATATCTAATGAAAATGGAAGGACTTGGTATAATCAGGCATGTAACACTTAAGAAATGAGAAGTAAAATAATGTGTGTAGATGATGCAGTAGAAAACATGAAGCACATGAACCCACAGTGGAGTCAGTATCATGATACAGTCGCCTCTTGAATTTATATTCTGAACTCCTAATAAACACAAGCTTCATAATCCAGATTAGAACAGTACATTTTAAATTATAGTTTCAATATACCCAAATATATCCAGCACTTAAGAGTTTATAGGTTAGGAAGGATCACATTCAGTAATAGTAATAGAGGTAGAATTGTGTTGACAGGTGCTCATTACTTCTAAGTGGCAATGATAAAGTACTATTACTATCACTGAACTCAAGAATAGAATTCCTGCAGAAGTAAAGGGGAGGAAAAAGTTAGTAATTAGTCTTATATCTCCTGGTATGCCACAGAAGCTAGAGCATATCTGGAAACTGCTGTCACTCCGCTAAGTGGAAAAGAGCTGTGAAACAAAATAGTTGTTATATTTTCCCACATCTTTGGAATGTTCAACACATCCTAAAGTGTGAAATCTCTAAAAATGACCCCTCCTTTGGGTGGCAGCTGTTTATGTTCAACCATTTACAACTAACATCTGTAGGAAAGACACAGCAGTACAATTTACTTTCAGTACAGGCGACTAAAACATTGTATTAGGGAACTAGACTAGAGAATGATTCTGAAAGATGGGTACTACAACTGTCACACAGACAGAAAGAGAAAGTTTTGGACAGGAATGAGAAGAACATCAAGGAAAAGACAGCAGTAAAGAATTAACATTCTTGCAGGTAAACTAGGAGCAAGGGGAAACAGAAAGGGGACAGAGAAAGGGTGAGGAGAACCAAGGTGACTAGGGATAACTTGGTAATAAAATAAAGTGTTATGACTTGTTTTAATGGTGTCTCTTCTTAAAAGTATGAATTATATGGTCCACTAGAGACAGATGATCAACTGTAAATAAATTCATTAGTCTTGTCTTTGCTGTATCTGTAAATGAAAATGTGTATTAATTTGAAAGTTAAAATTACTGAAAACTCCCATCTCCTGCAAAGTAGTCCTGCAAAAAATTGTTTCATTATTGAAAAGAAGTAGTTTTATTTCTATTTATGCAAAGTAAACCTGGCAGACACTAGAAAAATTACTATGCACAATGAAAAGCCTGAACTATGAAATGCATTAAAAAAAAGGTAAAAATAGCAGTAAAATGCTTCATTTAACAGTGATTTTCCATATAATCACAGATACTATTTCAGCCATAATATATTTTATGCAACTACACACAGGACTAGTATTTTTAAAAACCCTACATTTAATCTGTAATACATTTTAAAATAGCTTCAGCTCAGTTAACTGGAATACTGTTAAATTAAAAATCCTTGATGTAAACCTGTTGAGAAATTATTAAATACGTACAATGACCCCTTTCCATTTAGAGTTAGAAAAACACAGTGTCCAACTTGAGAAGTGAGAAAGCAATGCAAGTGCTTAAAGACCCAGTGAAAACAGCCTTCCCATTAAGTTTTACACAGTGCAAAAGACAATGTACTTCCCACCAAAATAAGCACAGAAATGGAAACTGAAGATTAAAAAAAAACAAACCCTGCAAAAGGTAGTGCTAAAGAATAAAACAAATGATCCTTCCCAACCATATTATACCAGAAGATGGTATACGTGAGGATCCAATATGAATCAGTGTTTTTGTACACAAGACCTTGCGCTCATGTGGATAAGAAGTTAAAATGTAGGCAATTTTTAAGATAAAACTAACTAGGTTACAAAAAACCTTACATAAAATCCTTAGGATTTAATACTAATTTAAAAAAATACTTCCAGTATTCAAACTGTTGAATTGATTCATATTTAAAGAACGGTGCTAACATTTCAGAATCAAAGCCAGTTTAAAAGGTAACATTGAAACAAGAGCCTTAAATTACCCTAATGATTTATTCCTCTCAAAATCTAGTGGACTTTCTTTAATCTGTCTAGTGCCTCTTTCCCCCACATTTATTTTTCATCCAACACTGCTGCTAGAAAAATCAAAGTACCAAAAATGGCTACAAAGAAAAAAGTTCCGTCTAGAGGACCAAAACTAGAAATCCTGTCTAACAAGAGTATGTGAAGCCAGAAGCATATCCTTGGGGTGGAAACATACTTAGAATCTTGCCGTGCTAATGGAGAGGACAATATAACATCTACAGGAGTATGGTGGAGCACAAATCTAGGACATACCCAGAAAAGTCAAACTATGGATAAAGGCAACACCCATAGCTACTTCTGCTAATTCTAGGAAGCGCCCACAGCATCATCTTAGAAGGAGTCAATCTTTTAAAACTGACCAGACTGAAGATACTATATGGTGTAAACATTCAAAAAAAAAATTCACAACCAAATAAAATGTTCTTATTTATTCCCCAAAGTAGTCAGAATTAGTTGTTATAATGTACCTAAGGTAATAAATGTAGTTAATATAGAGGCATGCTGAGAATACCTACACTTTTGTAAAAGTTCTTCAGACTAAATCTTTGCAATGGAATCCAATTATGCAAGGAATTAAGATGCCCAGTGAAGATCTGGTCGTTTACTTACTAAGAGGGCCTTATGCAGAGCTGTGAAACTTAAAAGTGAGTTTTCAGAACCAACCCCCAAATGGGAATTAAACTTATTCGTTTGAAGATTTATTTTTGTCTTATATTCTGTAGATCTGACTTCAATACTTATAAATATCATCATAATCTTTTGTCCAGTTACACATGGAGACGAATCAGTCACTCTTGGCCCACATCAGCCTCCTAAATTAAAAAACTCTGTCACTATAGTTTATAAAACATTTAGTAGCAATTCCTGTATTTATGAGGATTCTGTAGGTCTGTACTTGTGCCTCTCCCTATCCATAGGATTTTACCAAGCTCCTCAATTATGTTTAACAGTTTCTTTTCATTATATAAAACGTGCCACCCTGCTCTCTGAGACCAACCTCTTTGTACTTATACAACATAAAGAACCCTCCCAGAAACCAAAACCTTGGTCCGACATGAAAATGTGAAGATCCAGTGTAATGTATAATCTGTTTAACCTTTAAGGACAAAGGCCTTTTAAAGAAATTAAGAACATTCTTCTATAATTTCACACATAGTATGGCCAGACCAATCTAGTAGCCAAGATGTGATATGATAGAGTAAAATGAACTTAGAACTGCCACAAGATCAAAACAAGATAATTGAAAAAGAAAAAATATATATATTTGGCTCCACATAATCACTACTGTATTTACCTATTAAAATAGCGTTACTAAATTTAAGTTTCTCTGAAACTTGTGAACAAATAATACACAGATCAGGATATATGTATTGACTTACTAGCATCTTTATAAAAAATTGAAGAGATACACAAAAACACATCAACATTTATGGAAATATGTCCATTAAACTTAGATAAGACAACACAAAAAAACTAACAAGTAGCTAAGATGTGGTTGAATTGTAAGCACTCTGCGTAACATCTTTTAATTTTAAAAGTTCCATATTTACATTGTATATTAAATGCAATTTTTGCATTCTGCATCTTATTTTAAATGCATGATAAAGAAAGAACAAGATAATGGTTGCAACAGATCTTCCAAGAAAATTAACTGAAGATGGCCAGATTTAATGAAGTGCTGTAAGAGAACATGGAAATACAGTTTTCTAATGTTACCTCTACTTCCTTTGCTTTTGTTGGAGTAGCCACAACAAATGGAACCAAACTGTGATGCTATCGTTCAAACTGGTCATTGCCAGTAAATCCAGTTTTAAGTTAGGAGTTTATTACTGAAGCTATGTTTTATTGAAACCTTTTTAATGCATGCCTAAACCTAATAGTGCTTGTTACCACTGTACTTTTTTGAAGATCATCCTGTTCAAAAGATCTATAATATACAGGATGTATGTATGTATATAATTGTATCCATATAAACATACATACATACAGAACATACTCACAGTTCCCATATGATAGCCAGCTACTGTGATAAGCAGCTACAGTCACTACTAAAGATGTCTGCACTCTATCTATGCACAAGCAGTAATCTAAAGTAACAGTCTATAAAGAGGGATATATACAATTATTAAATAATGCTTACATCGCTCCAATCTATTTGGTAAGTTAAGAAGACATTGCTCATGTCTTTGTTTTCAATGCCACAGGACGGTTATGGGGGGAAAAGTTTAAAAAACCCTGACTAAAAATGCTTAATCCTGTAGTTGCAAAATGTTGCTCTCCTAGGGACTGATTCAAAACCTACTGAAGTCAGTATGAGACTTTCCACTGACTTCTTCAGGTTTTGGATAGGGCCTCTATTCTTTAGGTCTCAAAAAAGCTCATATTCCAGCATCATCATCTGCCTACTGCTGGACTCCCCCTACTGAGCTATTTGTAGCCACATCCGACCCATACTTCCATGGGCAGACACTCAGATCCATTTATTTTCCAGATTTTTTCCAATCTTCCCCTCACGGAGAAGCTGTTCCTTAACAGTGGGTACGTCACCACCTTTAATGGCCCATCTGAGATGTAAGCATTCCTTTTTAACAATAAAAACCACAATATTTGAGGGGTTTAGTAATGGTGGATGTGAGGAGGGAAGAGCACTAGTGAGAGCCAAGCACCATGGAAGTCAGGTGTCACGCTAGCCTTCACATACAGCCCCACCAACTCATTTCTACCTGTGACACATCTGCTACTCCCAGTCTTGGATCTGTCCTGAGCAAAGAACATCAACTGTGCTGCACTGCGCCAAATGTTATGATTTAGAGATATGCAAATGTGAGAAAACCCACCTTCATACATGAATATTCTAATGATCTTACTGTGATCTGCTATGATGCAAATGGCTTTAGAAACTACTATTCCTTAAACATTTTCATTTTCCCATTGTAATAATGTTAATACACTACATTATTCTCATATTATTTCAGTGGAAAAAGAAAGCAGTTTTACCTAGGAAACTTTAGACACTATTTACTGCTCAATCATTAATTTTTAGTAACTTCTACTTAATTGGAAATCAGTACAAAAATCTCTGCTGTGAGAAAGCCAGTTAGAAAGACTATGTGAACTCTGTCACCACTAAATCTTACATACAAGCTAAGGTTTACCACAGCTAATTTGCTTCAACCTGCCATTCTTCCATATTCTGGCACTTGTTTAGACCCCATTCACAAGCTCCTGCAGATTCACTACATCATGTTAGTGTTTTTTTGTTTCGGTTACTTGAGTATCCTCAAAGACTATGAAGTTTCTGTAGGTGCCCACTTCAAAAAATAGGTCAGCACTCAAAAGTATATCCTAAAAATAAAGAACGAAGGAAAACCCCACCAAATAAAAACTAAAAAAATGTTTAATAAAACCTGCAATCGGATATAAACAATAGCATTCTGCTAAATTTGTCCAAAAGTAACTGAAAACTTGTTCCTTTGGAAATACCATCCAGATGGTTCTAACTCAAAGTATAATGAATTTTACCAACTATAAAATGCAATCTTTCATGTTTGCACATAATTTTTAGAACTGCCAATGTCACCCGCAGCATAACATCCTCATAATCCCATCTTTGTGGGGAACACCATGCCACAATTCTAATGCCTTTGCTATAATGTTTTTTTTTTTTAATGGTTTAGCATGAGTCACAAAATAAATTTCAAGGAAAAATACTAATTGACAAAGATTAAGAGAAAGCATACTCTGCAATAGTGGCACAAAGAAACACAATTGGGAATGTACCACATTCTCTGTGTCACCCTATTTTTAAAATGAGGGTAAGTGTTTCACTTTTTCCTCGTATCTTGCAATCCCATTTAAAAAACAATCTAAATTGTAATAAATTACTACTTGGAGTAAACTACCCCATTATGCTACCGAAAGATGAAGATCAAGATCCTTCGTTTTAAACCGGGGGGGGGGGGGGGGGGAGAGATGTAGCAATGTTACTCCTACAAAGTGTTTTCATTTCACAAAGGGAGGGGGAGGGAGTAAAGAGGGAATGTGTCAGACTAGAAGATGCAAAAACCGATCTAACATATTTACAAAAACAGAAACTACAGCCTTCCAGTGTCACCTCCAAAGCCTTTCAGAATATTATCAATAATCAAGTAGACCACGTCTTAATCTATATAAGAATGCACCTTCTATCTCCTCCGAGGAACAACACATGTGTGTTTTGTTTAGAGAAGTGAGTTCTCATATAAATACCATGCACTGAAGATAAGAGCAACCATTATCAAATATTCTTTGCTATGAAGAAACTTTTTAAATTTTTCAATGTAAGTGTTCTTTTTCTCATCAAGTCACTGTGATCACACAGTATGATCTTGAAGAACAATGTCTACATGCATTGTAAGCACTTTGAAAAAAAAATCTGTAGTTCCATGGGGTTACAACTGAATGTGAAGAAATTGAACACAAAACTCCACTTTGCTAGATCCTCTTAGGTTCAGCTTATCTTGAGGAAATCTTGTTACTTTCTGTAGTTCTACAGAGCAGTTAAAGAAAGACTGTAAACTGAAAAGACTTCAGATCCTGATGGTTTTGCCTTTGTATCTTCTCCATGTGTAGCTCCACTGTATGTTTCTATTAGCGTTATCAGCTATGCTCACTCAACTATCAAAGCCACGTTAATGTGGGATAGATCTATCATATGCCTGTAAAACGTTAAAGAAATAGTTAGTATATTCGGCACACAAAACCTTATACTACTATGTGCATGGAGAGTAGAAAACGAGGTTTTATGAAGGTCATTAGTAAAATATATGTTTGAATATGGACTTGAATATGAAACGGTCATAGGAGACCATGATTTCTTCTTTTAAAAAGGGCAGATAAACTAAAGAATGAATCAATGGCTAAATATTTACCTGTGGAATTTCTGTTGAAATGCTAATGCATGTGCTGGTTCCTTAAATTTCGCTATGGCTTTCCGTTGCTGAGGAAGCATCTGTAAACTCTATGGAAGACAAAAAACACAGTTATTTTCTCAGATATGATTACTTTCTACAAAAATATTCATTATCTTTGTTTCAGAGACGTTGCAAAACTGGTCATTTTTCTGTTACCAGAAATGCTTATTGGCCTGTAAAAGGGAATTAGACTGTTAATATTATTTACATAGCTGAGATGTGAAACTGGAGTTCTCTGTTGTTCTATATGGAGAGCTTTCAGTCGAGTTGGAAACGTACTGGAGCTTTCCAAGAGAAGAGATTAAGAGTCCAAACTAATAATTGTACAGATGGGGAAACTGAGGCAGAGATGCCTAAGTATCTTGTTGAAGTTTAGGGCCTAACCCTTCAATCTGATCCATGTGGATGAACTACAGCATCTGCAAAGAGCCCCACTAACTTCAAGGGGAGTATCCAATGGGTCTAGCCATGGGGATCAGATTGAAGGATCAGGGATACACACAAGACAGACAGTGACAAAACCAGATATAAAATCCAGATCTCCTGACATCAAGCCATGTGCTGTAACCACTAGGCCACATTCCATCTGTATTTTCATAAAAATATATAGGACTGGCTTTTGATAGACATTAGGGGAAATGTACAGAATGTACTGAAATACAATAGTTACAGTGCTTTGGTAACTCCTGATTGCCAGATGAGAAACAAAAGTTATGAACTAACATTTTAATTATTATAATGGCAAACTTTTCACGTATAATGCAACTGGAAGAAATCTGAGAAATATTTATACATGATGTGCATAATAAGCAGCTACTGATTCATAAACAAATGTTCAGCATGACTGGAGACTCACCTAAAAGATCTGTCCCATATCCCTTTCTCCAAAGCCCAATATACCACCTATGAAGTCCAGAGTTATGTCAAGTTGGGAGAGGGAAGATTTAATTGAAGAGACTGTATATAAGGCACCCTTCAACTTTCATGGGGATTGATAAAACTATAATTAAAAGTATTAATCCCAATTTGCAGTACACCAATAAAGATGTTTCTGGGAATTATTTTTTCAAACTAAGGGTAAGTCTACACTGCAATATAAGCCCAAGGCTCAAACTCTGGCTCAAAGCCTGGCCCTTCCCCCCTTACACACAAATTGCACTAACCCAGGGCTCGGACCCAGAGTCCCAGGACTCCATGGGGGTGGAGGATCCAAGCCTGAGTCAAGCCGGAAACCAGGGTTCAAGTCTTGTTGCTGTGTGGTGTAGATGCACCCCCACTGGACTTATGTGCTGGAACTCTGCCAAAAATATCCCACAACCCCCCCAGACAGCTCTTCTTTGTCCTCTGGACAGTCATGTTTGATGGACAGTCGAGTCTTCCCACAATGCATCATGAACAAAATGCTAAAGCAGTCACGTTTTGGGAAGGCGCTAGAAAGTCTCAGATATCCACAGCTGGACTCAGGTCTACATAATACAGCGTAGATACAAGAGTGCCAGGATTCAGCAATTCCTATCCTGGGGTTACAAATGAGTGTAGATGCTCAAGCCCTAGGTTAATAAACCCAGGGTCTGCTAACTCAAGTTCTACTAACCCTGGGCTTACACTGCAGTGTAGACACATACCGACTCTAAAGTATTCCAGCCATAAAGGCCGGAATATCATCGTACACAACAAAACTTCAAGACATGCACAATATAAAACAGAATCAACACGTGATTTTACTACTGTAACAAATTGTTCTTCCTCATTTTGTTCCTGCAATTGTTACAGTATCACTACATCATGTCTAAGGGCAGGTCTACTCTGCAAAAAAAAGGTTTATTCTTAACATTAGTGAACTCAGGTTCAATCTAGAGTTGCCACCCGTCCTTTACCTGGACAGTTGGGTTTTTGGCTTCTGTGTCCAGGTGCTATTTTGGGTTGCCAGGTGCCTGGTTTTCAACCGGAAAATCTAGTCAAAAAGGGGAACCGGCAACCCAAAATGGCACACGAACCAAAAGTCCGGTTACTGGGGGAGGTGCCAGGTCATTAGCCTGTACCAGTCCCTGCTCAGCCAGAGCTGCCTCCTACCTGCAGGTTGGCTCCTTGAGATGATCCAGCAAGCAACAGGGGGATGGGGAAGAGGAACGAGCGATGGGGGTGGGGACTTGAGGGGAAGAGGTGGGCCAAGGGCAGGGCCTCAGCTGTCCAGTTACCAGCAGTTAGAATGGTTAAAACAGGAGTGAAGAGACAGCAACTTGGCTTTTAACTCTGGTTAGTTGGTTGAATTCTCCCCCCAGAATCACCCATAGGTTTTAATTCAAGCTGCTCACCTGAGTTGCCATGCCTTCCCTTCTATTTTAAGCTGAGTTTGGTGATGCATGTTAGTAACGAGTTAAGAACACACTTTTTCTAGGGTGTGGGCAATGTAGTCATAGCCTGCTATACGATCTGAGGGTATCTGGAGCAGGGATTTGACCTTTTTGAGTTTCTGTAAATCACTTATCACCTTTTTTCTGTATTACGAAGAAGCAACAAGGAAAAGACCGTAAGCCCTTTTTTTGTGCATTTTATTCCATCTATTGTGCTTCACAATTCTGTGATTGCAGAGTTACTACCTGACTGCAGACTCCAATCCCCGTTGCTGAATGGAGCATCTCTAACAAATGGGGCTAGATCTCTTCTACAGCTAGACACGTGGCAACCCACTACTCTCCTTAGAATGAGGTGACAAAACCAAATACATGCAGCCAGCATGGCCCTGAATGGCTGCTTCCTCACTTGATCTCAAGTAAATGCTGCCTGTTCTCTTGTGTGGTAGCTGCAAGAGGCTCTCCATTTATCTCCACTGCTCAAGGACTTCTCTGGCCAGGGCCATGTAATGGGTACTTGCACATTAACTTTTTTCCTTTGCTTTAAATTAAAGGAGCATTATCAAAGTTTCAGGGGAAATATCCAGATTTGTCGCTGCGGGGGAAGTAAGATGCAACTCTTTGCTCTTTTACAAAATGGAAGTTAAAAAAATATTTATTTAAATAGCCTTCAAGACCCTGATTCTTCCAAAATATTTGAAAGCAGGGAGCGAGCAGCATCATTCTTGGGAGTTTCTAGACAAAATTATTGCTTTTTTTTGGTCACTGTTCATTACCAGCTAAAAAGAGCTATAACTTTACAGCAAGTGGGGGCAGTATATTCTGCCTTGAATACATTAATTCTTTAAATTCTTCATACTTCTTAATTTAGCAGGGGATATCGGAGTTTTATGCTATGTAGTTTAGTGTGGTCTTCACTATTTCTCTCAGTGAAGAACTGCAAGGCAGTATAATGATGCCTCCCCATTTTAACTGGTTGCCAAATACATTAAGCTTTTTTTTTTTTTTGTTTTCTATCAATTGTAATCCTGCAAAATGGATCCTAGACTACTATTTTACCATCTAAGGCAGCATCAATGGTCCAATTGTAGACGTAAGGTGTGCAAACAAGGAAGGACAAAAAATGAGCAACTTAAGCATGAAAGAAGTGTACCTTGGAATGTGGTCAAGTGCCTTTGTGCTAAAAGTAAACCCAATAAAAAATGATGAGTATAGGCATACATGTTAACATGACTCCTGGAGCACACAGCAAGGGAAATGGTCAAAAGCAAGGGGTGACTGTGACAATCACTGCATACTGACTCTCCCTGCCCATAGGGTAAACACTATTCTATTTTCATGAATAACTTAATTTCACTGTAAGGCAGAAATAAGTCAGGTGTGTAATGGATCACATGTCATATCAGGAGAATCCAGGTAGGTTTGCTTAACAGACAACTTCCTCAGAATGGCAAGCATATCCTATCCATCACCATTTGTGATGTCCCATAAAGAATAAGGGAAGAAAAATAATTATTGAAGACACATGACCCAAAAATTCCATTACTAGGTGGCAATCCCAAAGAAAGAAAAAAATCAGTCAGCTAAAGTAATCCTTATATTGTCAATATAGGCTTCAACCATGAGCATAACTGTGGCAACAGCCCTAAATGCCTACATGTTAGAGGAGGGACACTGCTTCTAGTATGCTTTTTATTTCACCTGTGTCCTAGAATTTGAGTGTAAACTTGCATGAATGTTTCCACTGAGGGTTTTGGGGTTTCTTCCTTCATAAGATATGCATGAAGCATAAATGTCTGAAGTTCATCGAGTGTTTAGGGCATGTTTAGAGGCGCATTTCGATTATAACAGAAAACTACACTGGCACCAGTGAAGTAAGGCTCTTAGTTTAATTTTTTCTTTCAAGATTTAGGTAACCTACTTATGGAACATTAATAGGAAAATAAATTGTACTCTTCTTTCAGTGAGACATTTCCATGAACACAGAAAAACATTTAATTTACAGGAAAGTATTGACGTTTCTACATACAATGAATGTATATACTACAACATGAAACTTTCTTCACAAGGATATGATGTTCCCATCATACACTACAGTATTTTCTATTCATAACGTATATTATACACAATCTAACTAAAAAACACCCGTTTTTCAGTTGCTACATAATAAAATTAAATTGCAAACATGACATTAATGTGACAATGACATTTTCTACAGTATGATTATGGGAAAGCATGAAATAAAGTTTTGAACCAAAAAAAATAGGGAAAATAACTTGATTGCAGGGGCTAGACAGGCTCTTCAGGTTGCACAGTTGTTTAAAAAAATAGCAAGAGGCATGATCATTTCAACATGTTTCTTCTGCCTGTACTGGATAAAAAATAACTATATGCAGTAACAAGAGTGCAGGTGTGTAAATTAAATGGTTTTTGAAAAGATCTGCAAATGGATCACATTTGCTACATTAGACAAACTTTCTTCCTCTAAATTAGTAGAAAGATTACAGTATATTGTAATATAAAACTTCAGCACAAATTCTTCAAACTAGTGGATGGCACTGAGAACCCCTCCTCCCCAAAACTAAAAACAGTTACTAAGAAATCTCGAAGGGGCCTGATTCTCATTTACATTAAGACCATGCTAGCAGTGTAAATTATGCCCACTTTAGAGCCTCTTTAATTACCACAGCAACGTAAAAGGGCCGTAGTATAAATGAGAATCAGACCCAATGAGAAAATACTTGAGATTTTGTTCATTTTCCTGTTCCCTTCCCCATTTAACCTGTTACTTCCACTCTCCTGTCCTTTATTGCAGTTTTCTTTCTAAATTTTCTCTATGGTCGCCCCTGATTTTCTCTTTTTTTCTGTCCTTTCCAACAGAATGGGGCCATTCAATCAGAACCACATTCCTGAACAATAGCTATTTCACAACGGTACCAATATTATGAAACTGACACTGTTCCTTATAGTTTCTCACTGTTGCTGGTGCCTCCTGGAATGAGGAAGAGCATAGTATGGTACAAGCACAGGTATTACTACTGGGAGGGGACCCATCTATTGGAAATGAGGAGTCAAATATTAAAGCCTGCCCTTCTGGATACAAGATGTGGGTCAATAGTCCTTATCTGTATGGCTTTGCGAGGGAGATATGCTACATGTTTTGGAGCTTTACTGAAATTTACTGCATGGCTTTAAATATTAAAATTTAAGTGCAAAGGACATGTTGCCATATACACAGGCAGTTCATTGACAAAGAACCCCTACAATTTCACCCTGGATGTGAGGGGTGAGGCAAAGACCCTTTATTCCCTTCAAAGAAATGCTGAGAAAATGTGTTAGTTATAACTATTTGGCACAAACTTATTTGCTTAGTCATGTGGTACATTATCACTGACAAAAGACTTTCTGTAGTGTTTTTTGCCTCCATAATTGTCTCATGCTAATTTCAAATCATAGAATTTGAGTAACATGTGAATAATTATGTTAGTCAGTAGTCCAGAGTATTTGGAGTACATTATCCAGTCAGTATTCAGCCAAAATTCACTATCTACATTCTAGCACAGGAATGAAAAAATTAATACAAATCCCCAGTTCCATGAAGTTCCTGTAGTAATCGCATGCTACATCTATCAAGCATAAGGACGTCAATATTATAGCAAACAAAGGCAAATATTGCCATTTTATTATCAGGATTCAGAGTCTGTTAAGTGGCAGACAAATATCTATATTAATTGTGATAGTTGTGGTTTATGGAGAAACATATCTGCTGCAACTATTTCAAACTATCTCCTTTTTACTTATACAAGGATACTATCAACACTGATGGAACTGAAAACTGACGTAACATTAGCAAACGTTTTATTTAAACATAACTCCCAAGTGACCAGCACCGAGTCTGAAAGGCAAAGAAAAGTCTGCGAACTGGGCAGACCCAGTACTTTTGCACCCTCTGATTCCTTCAGAGCATTCTCCTCCTGATTGGCACTTCATTGCCAGTGTGGCTCATACTAAAGGCGTCAAGGGGCCCAAAGCACCAATCAGAATTCCAAGGCAAGAGGAACAGAGAAGAAAGGAGTCGTCAGCGGAGAAAGAAAACAAGACAAGACTGCATTTCCACATTACTCTTCCCCCCTTTCCTGTCAGTCTGGTGTCTGCATTATGCAGGATGAGCATTTCACATGGCTAGGTTGAGAGAGTCCAACTACACACACTAATCTGTATCATTTCTACAGATATAGTACATACATCCCATTGCTGCAGCACATATTATACATGAATAGGCGAGTCTGATATGAGGCATGCTGCACTGGTCTAGAAAGGGGAAGGATGTCAGATACGTCATGCACGTCAAGAATTTTAAAAAGTGATACTGTACTTTGATGTAAGGAATCCTGGCCTAATGTTTCTGACACTTTGGGGTGCCAATTTCTGTTCCCTCCTTGGGGGGCTGCTGTTCCAACTGTCCTTGACCTTAGGTTCCTTCTCTTCCTCTGCACTAAGTGGTGCATACAGCACTGTTCCTTGCACTCTGTGGTAGGGGGCAGCACTGGGCAGTAGCAGAAACAGAGCCGATAAAGCTGAGAGGGAACATACTGCAGGAATTCATTTCCATGCATGGGAAGACTGAGCGGGGGAATGAGAATGGGAAACAGTAGGGAGGACAGCACACCAGAGAGGGTCGAGGGAGGGAGAAGAGTCCTGATGAAAATAAAAGAAAAGAGGAGATAACAGTGATAAAAACAGGGAGTTGGGAACTAAGGAGAGAGAGAGAAAGGAAAGAAGGAGACAACAGCAAGAGTTAAAGGAAATGGGCAGAAGGGATGAAAAAACTGGAGAGAAAATGGGGAAAAAATGGAAAAGAACCAGCAGAAAAATACATATGAAGGAAAATGAGACGGGGAGAAACACAACAAAAACCCATGAGCGTGAGAGGATAGGCAAAGAAAAGTTAGCAACTGTCTCAGGGTAAGACATGGGAAATCCAGGGGGTGAGGTGCGCATACTCTATGCCATATGAAGCTACAACTAAGAAAGATTAGCAAGTCATTACTTTAAGGATTTCCAGCCACCTAACAGTATCTTCAGTATGTCAAAATTTTGGAGGCTGGTCAGTGTTAAACTTAGAAACATCAGCAGGATAAGTTACATTTCCACTGTAAACACAAGTCGTAATGTTTTTACTGTTAAAGCTACAGTGTTCTTTACAAACAGAGCACATTACATGAAAAGTTTCATGCTGACTTTCCCTTTTCTTTAGGAGTTTGAATTACATTAGCAACATTTTTACATAAGGCAACAAAAATTGCACTCTCTTGTCCTGCTTAATTAACTGATGTAATTTATTCCATTGCTCTAAGTCAAAGTTGAGCAGCTTAACTATGTAATACAATTCTGATCTTTAACTCGTTGTTGAAAGTAATCGTATGCACATTGACACTTATTCCATGTGCTTGCAAGGAGTTGTTTACCTTGCTGAAAAATAGTAATTTAAAAAATGTATTCATGTATATTTTATTTCCAAGTAATTCTTAGAAATAATTTTAAATATGTAAAGGAAAGATGTACCTTAAAATGATAATAAAAGTACCTAAATATTTATGCTACAGCAATTCTGTGTCTGCCAGAAAAATCTTATTTATATTTTTAGAATATAAATTTCCTTTTTTTTAAAGTTTCCTGTTCCAGCAATCCACTGGAAAAAAAATACAGATTACTGGAAACTAGCACCTTCATATTTGCAAAGTAAGTAAAAACTGGGGTGCTGTAATTTGGCTCATCTCCCTAATAGGAAAGCTCAGAGACTTTTGTAAGGAGTACAGAACAAATGGAACACTAACAGTTTCAAACATTTAGGAGAAGAATATTTTCATTGGAGCAGTCCCATGGGTGTATTTGAAAACAATATCCCAAATAGCTCCCCCCCATGTTCCTTTCCCAAAAATATGATTTGATAAACCTACTCAGCACCAGGTTGGTGAGTTTGTATTGTATTGTTTTGCTGAAGTCTACACAACAATAAAAATACATTGCTAAGTCATTGCAATTTAGTAGTTTGTAAGCTCTTCAGTACAGAGGGCATCTTTTCAGAACCTAAACACTTAGTACTTATATAGTTACCCTTTTTCATCAGTAGAACTCTTTACAAAGTTGGTAAGTACCATCACCCCATTTTACAGGTGAAGAAACAATAACAGAAGTCAAGTGCCACACAACATCTGCTGAGGAGTTTGCAAATGAGCTCAGTTCTCCTATACCATATTCACTGGACTGGGTGAGGAGCTGCAAAAGCGTCTGCTTCTGACTTCATCCTTAGTGGAGTCTGTACTATTATGATTTATAGAACAGTATCGAATATAAATTTACTCTCCCAACACCATCTTATCATCCAGACTAGAAAAACACTTTTGAAATTTTTATTGAATTTGTCACTTGTTCTTGCATACTCAATAACAGAGCGTGCTTAGGTGTACTAAAGAAAGCAGCAGCAAACATTTGAAAAACAGAGGTTGATGAAGTAATTAGTATAATTAAATCAAGAGAAGCAAATCCTGTTCTTGTGTCACTTGCCACAGAACATGGCAGTTTAACAAGAGAAAAATCCGCTTAACTCGCTGAAGGGATGAAATACTTAAGAGTACAATCAGCCAGTGTAAGTGTAAAAGAAACACAGGGATATGTCCCATCAGCTGCACTCCGCAAGTCCTCCTCTGTCATTTGCTGCTCTCTCCCCTTGCCTGAACAATCTTCAGCCCTTTTGCTAATAACTGATCCTCACAACAATGTTGGGTGTTTCTCTTTCAACTATTGCAGGACATTCTCCCATTGCTTTAGGCTCCAGCCTCCTGTCACAGTCAATTGAAGAGAGGAAAAAAGAAGAAGCTGTATTTAGCTACAGAACAATTTTTCACAATAACTACTGATGTATCATTCCACAAACCTACTTGAGATGCACAAAGCCAAAAACTGGTTAACCAGTGAGTTTACAGACCATCTCCCTTAAACAGTGACATTATTCTGAGCCATCTTGATGAAGGGTACATTAATTCACCAGGGAAATCTATATGTTAGCGAATAGAATTAGAAAGCATTAAAAATAATCTTATGGCATGTGATTTACCTGTACTTAATGTGAGATTGTAAATTTTGTTGACAAAAGGGTTTGGCTATTATATCATTGCTTGTCCACAATTCTTCTGTTGTGGCGTGCATTTGCACAAAGAAACAACCATTTAAAAAAAGTACTTCTAAATTACTTTCGGTTACACTACTTATTGGTGTGGACTAGAGGTCAAGGCGCCATTTTGCAGATAGAACCAGTATAGAAAAGTGATGCTCATTTCAGCTGCAAATATGCAATACTGTGGCAATGAAAATGAAAGTATTTCCAATGAATTTCAGTGGAAATTGCATCTACTTACATCAGCTCTAAATGTGCCTCCAAGTGCATGATTTGTTCAGTTTTCTTAGGAAATATTTCCACACACAATTACAGTTTCAATTATTGCAATTAGAACTTTTTATCATGTTAGTTCTAGCTACAAAATATTACTTGTTCTCAAGGCAACTAAATAGTGTCACTGAAAACAATTAAAGACTTTACAAATGTAATTCTGTTAGCTAGAATATAGGTTTTATTGGCTAATTAACTTCATTATATCAAGATTCATTTGTGCTCATTTAGAACCAGGTCTCAGTTTGTCCCTTTGAGTACTTTTTGAAGGGTTATTGTCAAGAGTACATTACAAGGCTAAACAAAAACCTCTCAAGCTAAAATTTTCTTCTTCCATTTTCTGTTATGTTACACTGTATACAAATACTGTACAGGACCACTAGCTTGTGTATTACTGAAGATGAACTGGCAACATAAAATTAAAAACTGCAAAACAAAAGTGAAAGATCTAATTTTTTTTTTTACTGAAGAGTGTTAGATCTTAAATAAAACATGTTAGTAAAGGGATCTTAATTCAAGCCAAACAGCTTGAACAAAAACTAACATTTGCTGCACCTAAACTAACATTGTAGTGAAAATGATGCAAGATTGTTTCAAACTGGTATTATTCAGTATTTTAACATTAGCTGAAAATCACTTAACATATAGTTTAGCATGATATTAAGTGTTGACAATTTAAGTCACACTCAATATCTGGTTCACACAATATAGTTTAGGCTTACTTTGGATCAAAAAATACTTTTTCTAATAAATAAACTAGGCCTCTAGTTTAAACTGTAAACTACTTGGCATATACAATACTATAGTTTTAAATAGCTACCCCAAGCCTCCTTACAGACAGAAAGTGTGCAGCATCTTAGCTTCAAGTGTATTGTTTTGCCTTTTATTTAAAAAAAAAAAATTCATGTGTGCTTGTGTCACAGCCCAGCAGATTTGTGGGGATTGTTCAATTCACCAGTGAAAACTTGTTAAAAAAATCAGTTATGTTCTGGTTTTGGGGTAATATTTTTTCAGATTATTTCTTCCTAAACTATGAACTCTCTGCTTAGGAAACTAAGGACTGATGGCACTGGCTACAGCAATGGTCCCCAAATGTTTTCTGTTGCATTTCCTGGGAGCCATGGTTGGGAGCAGGCTCAGGAGCAGAGCCACAGCTGTGGCTGGGACCAGGACTCAGAGCTGCAGTAGGGGCTGTGGCTCGGACCTGGAGCTGCAGCAGAGGCCAGGAGCCGGGGCGGCAGCTGTGGGCGAGGCTGGAATGGAATTGAGGGCAGAGCAGGTCTGAGCCGTGCTCCCTCCCTGCGCTCTGTTGAGGCTGGCCTGGGCCCTGCCACGCCCTCCTGAATGTTCCTCTGTGCCCCCCGATAGTTTGGGGACCACTAGGCTATAGACATACACAGTGCAGGTACATGTTGTCTGCATGCAGTTTTGACACTGCACCTTAGTGTTGACCTGTTATTCTAGCCCTGAGTTAGAAAATCTTCTCAATCACTGATGAGTTTTATGAAACATAAATTAACGGGGAAAAGGTTCCATTGAATTGATTTGAACGGCATTTCAGTTGAAGTCTCAACAGATGACATGTTACCATATTAATCTACTGCATTATCTTCCATACATTTAATGTTATGTGATCCACAAACGTAGGTTGGTCATGCTCCTACTGAAGCTAACAGTGATTCTCTGAATAAAATGGAACTTTTGCACAAGAAAAATGCAGTATTAGGCCTTACGGTATTAAAAAAATTATACTGTGAAGTTTAGAATCCCATAATTTTGTAAAAGACTTATCCTAAAACTTACTTTACCAGCTTCTGCTTTTTGGATTCCAAACGCAGGTGCTAGGAAAATACACATACAATTAATTAATCTGTATATCATACTTACGTTACTACAATATTCAGTGTAATTGCCTTAGTTTTGTCTCCCTGTTAAAGACAGATATACACCAAAACTAACCATTACCAGTATATATAACGCCTCATAATAGTTTGTGTATATATACACACACCCAGACCCATTCTAATAACCTCACATGAAAGTTATTTTCAGCATTCTCTGTACAAATTTATCTAGACTTCCGTCCAAATCACTATTAAAAACTCCTTCCTCTTTTTAACAATTATCTAGCTGACTTGTACAAAACTCCCTAAGAAGCATTTCAGAATTGTTAGTCCCACTCCCTCACCCGTGTACTTTCTTTCATGGGAAAAAAAAATCCCTTACATTTTCAAGTGCTCACTTCGCTGTTTCTTTTGTGTATCAGGGCTACCCAGTACTATCCATATGTTATACAGTGATGTATCTTGCACATATAAAGACAGTAGTTACTCATAATATGAAGTCTCAATGCCTATCTATTATAACCTACCATCTTCGCACAACCAATATCATATAGCTATCAAGTACAATTTAAAAACTTGTTGGTTTCTTTTCACACTACCCCACCAATCCTAGAAAGTAATTTTTCATAAAAAGTACTACATTAGTTTCACAAAACAAGAACACGCCTGTGTGAGCCTATAAAAATGAGCTATTTACCTAACCTCATACTCTAGTACAGGGGTCAGCAACCTTTCGGAAGTGTTGTGCCAAGTTTTCATTTATTCACTCTAAGTTAAGGTTTCGTGTGCCAGTAATACATTTTAATGTTTTTTAGAAGGTCTCTCTCTACAAGTCTATATATTATATAACTAAACTAGTGTTGTTTTGTAAAATAAACAAGGTTTTCAAAATATTTAAGAAGCTTCATTTAAAATTAAATTAAAATGTTGATCTTATGCAGCCGGCTTGCTGCTGGTCTGGGGTTCTGTTCACCTAGGCCAGCAGTGGGCTGAGTGGGGCCTGTGGCCGGGACCCCAGCTGGGAAGGGTCTGGCAGCCAGAACCCCAGACCGGCAGCGGGCTGAGAACTTTGCCCACTGCCGCTCAGGGGTTCCATCCGCCAGCTCCTGCCAGCTGGCATCCCGGCTGCCGGACCCGCTCAGCCCACTGCCGGTCTGGGGTTCAGGTGCTGCCCACATACAGTGGGTACCTACCTTCTCCCTGGTTCCGTCCCATTCTTTTCCTCTCTCTGCACCGAGCTGAGGGTGGGAGTGGACCAAGCACAGGGCTGGGGGTGAAGGGTCTGGCCAGGAGCTAGAATGAGGGAGGGGGCTCAGGGTTGGGGCAGGAGGTTTGTGTGCGGGGGCACTTACCTGGCAGCTCCCATTTCGTGTGAAGAGTGCAGGTGGGAATGTGAGTGGGGGTGCAAGAGCTCCCGTTTGGTGCTCAGGATGGGGGTGGGGATGTGCAGGATGCGTGGGATGTGGGGGGTGCAAGAGTCAGGGCAGAGGGCTGGGGGCATGTGAGGGGGGTGCAGGTGTCAGAGAAGATGGGGGGCTGGGCATGTGTGGGGGTGCCAGAGTCAGGGCTGGGGTCATGGGAGGGGGTGAAGGAGTCAGAGGGCTGGGTGGTACAGGGCTCAGGGTAGGGGACTGGGGTGTGTGTGGGGCTGCAGGGCTCAGGACAGAGAACTGTGTGGGGGTGGTGGTGGTGGAGGGGGCAGGGCTCAGGACAGAGGGCTGGTGACTGCCCCCACCCCAGAACTCCCACCCCCCCCCACGCTCCTTGTCCCAACTACCCCCTCCTGGGACCCCACCCCCTATCTAAGCCTCCCTGCCCCTTGTCACCTGACTGCCCCCCAGGCCCGTACCCCCTACCTGTCCCGACTGCCCCAACCCTTATCCACACCCCCGCACCCAGACAGAACCCCCTGGACTCCCATGCCCCATCCAACCGCTTCCTGCCCCCTGACAGAACCCCCAGAACTCTGGACCCATACAACCCCCCAGCTCCCTGCCTGCCCCAACCCCTCTCCACACCCCTAGCTCCTGACAGCCCCCCTAGAACTCCTGACTCATCCAACCCCCCATATCAACTTGTCCCATGACCACCTCCTTCAGAGACCTCCCCTCCCTAACTGCCCCCCCAGGACCCTCCTTGCTCCCTGTCCCGACTGCCCTGACCCCTATCCACCCCTCACCCCCTAACAGACTCCAGGACTCCCATGCCCCATCCACGCCCCTGCTCCCTAACTGCCCCCTCCAGAGACCCCTGCCCCCCCCCCCAGGATCCCACTCCCCCATCTAACCCACCCTGCTCCCTGTCCTCTGACTGTCCCTAACCATTATCCAACCCCCCCTCCAGCCCCAGACCCCTTACCATGAGGATCCCCGCTCATCCGGAGTTTTGTTGCTGCTGTGCGCGCGCAGCCCCAGCCCACCCCACTCCATCCCGCAGAGCGCTGCACGCGTGGTGGCAGGGCTCTGGATGAGCGGGGAGCGGTTTTCCCTCCCCACGGAGCCAAACGCTGCCCCACGGGAGCATGCAGCCCCGGCCTGCAGAGCGCTGCGCGCACAGCGGCAGGGCTCCAGGGGAAGGGCCGGCGGCTCGTTGCGCTCGGCCGGCATTCTGGCCAGGGAGCGCAGACCCTGCAGCTTGTCACATCGGCAGGATTTTTAATGGCACACTAGAGTCCTGGCAGGCTCCAGCATGTCATTAAAAAATTGGCTTGCGTGCCATAGGTTGCCGACCCCTGCTCTAGTATCTGTACACATATGAAACATTTTCTCCACTCTCCCTGTTTGCCCCAAGAAGTAAACGGAAATGAACAAAAATCCTGTTGGATATTCACAGAGAACATAATTCATGAGGCTTTTGCTTTAGTGCCTGCCTGCATGAAAAGAACAAGTTTAAGGACAGCAAACGTATTACATGCATGTTTCCAAAATAAAACAAAGGTAGGATCTGGTCTTCGGGCTCTTAGTCTAGATGGAGATACAATACGTTAAAGCTGCTAAACCTCCTGCTTGAAGTCAAAGTTTCTTCACATTTTTCAGCTCCTTTAATTCAAGACCCAGCTAGCTGGATTCCCCCTATGGCAGCTTGGTTCTGCAGCTCTGCCTCCTGTGGGGCTTAGGTACTGCTTCTCTGAGCTACACAGGAAGTCCAGTCACTCTTCAGCAACCTCTAGTCTCAAGCAGTAGATTTCTTCTGACTTTAGGAATTCAAAATAAACAGATTCAAATTTCAAGGAACATACTCTTCATTCGGATAACTTGCTCTAACTGGATGGAGCAGCAGAGGATGAAGGCCCTCCTCTTGGATCCATCTCAGACACAAAGGATTTTCCACTACAACAGATGCAGAGGAAATGGAGCAGGATCATTCAGAAAAAGTTAAGAAGGACCTACAATGGAATAACTCCTGGAAACACACATAAAATCATCCCCAGTGGAATTTAGAAGCACTTTCTAACCCTGATCATTTACCTCCCACCCATCTCCTGAAAGTGAATACACATCCCTGGCTTACAGATCAAGTGCCTTTAAAACTAGATCTATGAGAGATGAAGGAGGAGGAGATTAAGCTTGATACATCTGAGGAGTGCTGGCCAGCCAATTCAGTTCCGCTGAGAGACTTTGCAGCTCTATAAACCCTTATCCATCCTTTCTCCTGAAGGGTGCAGAAGACAAAAGCTCTGAGCCCTGAAAATTCAGAAGAAGCTGTCCTTTTTCCAAAGCTGTATTATAAAAACAGCTGGAGGTGGAAGATGACAGTCACAGATGTACCATAGGAAGCACTTGTGTACTATAATGAGGTGGTAGCACTGTTATAGTTAAGATTGAGATATGTATAAAGTTAAGAGATCACCTCTGTCTGCTAGCACTGCTCGACAATCTGAATTGCGTCAACAGTTAAGCCTATGTGACTGATACTCTGTTAAAGAAAAATGAAGTCAGGCTAACAGGGACCCAAAGTTATTCACCTGAAAGCCTGAACTATGCCTGTTGATATTTTTCAGCAGATTGTTCTTTTCCCTGTCTGTCCCAGAGTCACCATGGGATAAGGGAGACCCTAGGAACACTCAGCAGTAAAAAACCTGTTTCCAGCTGAACTGCTTGGGAAGCTGAGGAACAGGGAGGGGAGTTAGAGGTGACAGGAATGGCTTCACTTGAAACCTGTCAATAAACCAGAGTGTAATGAGAAGTACAGAACACACACACTTTGAAATAAAAACAAACAAACAAAAAACAGTTCCATTCATCCCAGGGAAGAGAGGCCATAAATTTCAGAAGGTGTTTTGCCACTGTAGAAAATGCAGCAGAAGCCTTCTGCCTCTAACCTCTCCAGGAACGAAAGTGGCTGGAGGGTGAATAGAAGCTGGAAGTCCTGTACGGATGAGGCTGCCAGCATACTATGCAAGATCTGCAGAAGTGCTCAGAGGTTAACAAAAACAACTTGTAACAGAGTATGTCTGGGGAGGAGGCAGCATGACTGCCCTGTCCTGAAAGCAGCTCAGTGGCCAGCTGGCACCAAAGAATGATATTCTTCTACCCATCTTTCCCTCCCATCCTCTGCTCCCACAAACCTCCCCACTTTTACTTCTTTTCCTCTCTCACTTATCTTCAATTTCCTAGATAAGAGCCAAACAAAAAGCTCAGGCATGGACTCTGTGTTTGCTATATGGAAGAAGCAAAGGGACTCTATAGGATAGAGGTTAATACCAATCTTGACTGCCCATTCTTTTGCTTCCTTGAGTCTGTCTTCACTGCAAAAAAGACCAACGGCAACGCCTCTCTGTGCCTGGATCAACTAACTCAGACTCAAGGGGCTCACACTACAGGGCTAAAAATAGCATTGTGGGTGTTGGATCAAAGATCCTGGGCTACAGCCCAAGTCCAAACATCTACACTGATATTTTTAGCCCCCTAGCCTGGGCCCAAGTCAGATAATCCAGACTCTCAGATTTGCTGCCACAGGTGGGCGTTGCTGGTTTTTTCTTAGCAGAGTAAACAGACCTTGTGTAGTGATGGGTAGAGCTGGGTGTACAGAATTCTTGTGCAAAAGAAAAGTACAAATAACCAATACTTTAAAATCACTGGTGCTTTTAGTATATATATCTCATGTATCATCACCTTTATTTTACAATGTATTATTTTAGTGAGCAAATTGTAGGGAAAACAGCATTTTCCAAGAAAATCACTGAGAAACACTGCCAGGGCCTAAGGAATGCTCACGTTCAGCGTCGACTCAGACAGTAGGGCTGGAAAAGACAACATGGGCCATCCAAGCTGATCTCTGGCATTTTAAAGGGACTGTTCTCTACATCAACACTTCTCTAACAATGGCCAGTGCACTACTGGCCTACAGAGTGATTGCTGGTTACACTGGCTTCTCATGCCTTAAAAATCACATTTACAAGTGTCCAGGCTCAAAGGAGATCCAAGGCACCTGTAAAAAGCAGCTAGTACGGAGGGAGCAGCAAAACTAGCAGTCTCCACTAGGGGCCACTGAAATCAGAAAGGGGGAGCCTGGTGACTAGATGCAAAAGATCCGTCAGTGGGGACACAGCTAAGAGTCGCTGGTCAGACCAGAGCTTCCTATATGAGGTACTTGAACAAGGAGGGAGAAGAGACAGTGGAGAGTGGGAAGAGGAGAGTAGTCAGATAGGAAGGAAAACGAAGCACAGATAGGAGGTGATCAGCTAATTCACTGATGGGAGCCATATATAGACAGCAAAAGTGAAGTAAAAAGGAGAGATTTTGGTAAAAAGTAAATGGATTTTAATATTAACTGTACACGTACCAGTGACTGCAGCTCTTGTTGAGTTGGTGTGGATTTGTGAATGGGGCAGATTAGGAGAGGTGGCAACCCAAGAGACAAAAGCTTGCAGGAAGTGGTCCACACTAGAATAAAGCATGAGCTTCCATACTGGTATGTGATCTAACCTGTTCTTCAATAAGTGTAGTGATAGAGCAGCAGGAATATTTAAAAAGGATCAGATTCTATTTTTGTCTCTCTCTCAGCTTAGGTCACATAACTCAGCCTCCTTTTATTGTTCCACTACTTCCTGATGCCCAGGGGCAGTTCTAGGTATTTTGCCGCCCCAAGCACGGCAGGCAGGCTGCCTTCCGCAGCTTGCCTGCAGGAGGTCCCTGGTCCCGCGGATTTGGCGGCACGCCTGCGAGAGGTCCGCAGAAGCCGTGGGACCAGCAGACCCTCCGCAGGCATGCTGCTGAAGGCAACCTTCCAGCCACCCTCATGGCGACCGGCAGAGCGTCCCCCGCAGCTTGCCGCCCCAGGCACTGGAATGGTGTGCTGGTGCCTGGAGCCACCTCTGCTGATGCCTGCACTTCATTTCTGAAAGTGACAAGCAGCACAGATTCTGGTCCAGGATACATTTGCCTTTTCTTCTCCTATTGTGTCTGACCTCCTTCCCTTCTGCTACCCTTCCCCTTTGCCACTCTCTTTCTTTTCCTGCTACCCCTTTGACACTCACTGCTTCAATATCTCTGTGTATTACATAGGATTTCCAGTCTATTGCTAGCAACAGATTCTAGAAACAAAACTGCAACTCCTTAAAAAAAAAGTTGGGATAGAAAAAGAGCACAACCCCCAAACCAACTAAGGTCTCCATCTCAGACACACACAGGGAATTCCTGATTTAGGAAAGCTTGGTTCAAAACTGATGATGCCTCTGGTGGGTCAGCCTTCTCCTCCAGCTCCAGGAAGAGGATGGGGAGGCTATGGCAGTAGTGACCATCTCTGCTTCCAGAAAGTGCTAATGGAGACAGTAAAAATTCTCAGTTGTGACAGCATACAAGGTTGTCACAGCCTAGAGGAACCAATGGGTCACCAGACTCGTATGCAATGTCACACTCTAAAATGAGCCTTGCTGATACTATAAGAACCCCATGGGCTGGGATTATTCATCTATCATTACCCCATTTGTCATTTTCCATTTATAAGCTTCAGCTCAGAAAATAGAATCAGCACTTTTGAATAAAACTACTGAGAAGCTTGCCATTACTGTGACTGAGCACTAGGTAGTGCCATGACTCTAAGAAAGCTAAGTGGAATGCATTAACAAAGCACAATCATTTCCCCTTCTAAAACTGGAAAAGGAATGGTGAGAGAGATCAGGATAAAATTCTTGAACTTATTCCAAGTATGGCTAGAGTTACACCAGCCTGAGCTGTATTTACATACAATTATGAAAAGCTATTTTTATGGCAGGAGAAAAACTTTCTAATCCTAACTCTTAATAAAGCAGTGCTAGGAGTCTACACTCATGGTCTATTTTGGGAAACACTTGGTGCAAGGAAATATTTGATTAAAGGTTATTTACACAATTGCTGCCTAAAATCGTCCATCATTACTCAAATTATTTGGCAACTGGAACAATCTGATTTTGCTCACGTAATTCTCTGTCTCCCATACAGTCCTAACAGATACAAAAGAGTAACGACTAGCTGCAATCAAGCCTCCTTAGACAGGTTAAGGTAGCACTACATGGAACCTTCAGGGTAGTGCTGGAAAAATGGGACACACTCATGCTCTTGGCAATCCAAAAATAAATCCAATTCAGACATGCTTAAATTCAACATGTTAACAATCTACTTTAGTAAGCAATACTACACAGAGATAACTGTGTTGAATGTCATTACATACTTTGGCACTAGGCCTATGAGGCTGTGCTTTAAATACACAATAGTTCCTGAGAGCCTTTTGTACCTTCGAACACTTAAAGTATGATTATGTATAACAATGCATATCTTGTAGTTCCTCACTCCGATTATGATCGAGTTTAATGTCATGTTATTTAAAAACAGCCAAATAGCTGATTTATTGATCTTTCCGCTCTTGACAGAGTTTATGAAGATGACAATGGACAATGTTAAAAAAAAAGCATTTTTTTGTATTTTTATGATATTTTATTTATATATATATATAAACAGAGCACTTGATTCAATAACTATGCTGGAGTCTAAAGCATTTTATTACATTTTTCAGTATCCCTGGAATCACGGTCATGGGTTTTCCACCTGTTCTAAGAACAGAGCAGCTTTATAGAAGGACAGGGAAAGTGAGGAGTCCAGTGATGAGACAGGATGGAGGAAGCATTTCAAACATTCATGTAAAGGAATAAAACAATTCCCCTCCTGCTTCTGGGTCCGGATGAACAATGATGGTGCATCTCCCTTTCTACGAACTGGATACACTTTCCTGACCTCCTCCTACCTCAGAGTTCAACTATTCCCAGCTTATCAGATCTGACCTATTGCCCTTATTCACAGCATCACTATCCTAATGTGAAATCTAAGATGGCAATGCTGAGAGGGAGCAGAGAACGAGATTCATTTTTCAATTTCATTCTCCAGATGCCTGTTGGTGTATCCTGATACTAACATTCATGTACAGTCCCCAGGGTAAAATAAAGTCATGGCAGGTCTCTGAGGCATGGCAGTGGACTTGCTCTGCTTCCTCCACAATCTGAGAACAACCAAATCTGACAACACTTTGCTTGAATGTAAAAGCACACTACAGTATTCCGACTAACGAATTATCCAGTAGGTACCAGCCAGAGTGATTCTATTTGCCATCAGTGTTCTAAATGCATACCTCTCTCAGTGGCAAGCCCTGCCCCCTCTCCCCAGAGATGCAGAGGGTTTTCCTGTAATGGAATCAGTGTAGTTTTGTCATACAGGGGGTTACGCAAGATTTTGGGAGTTCAGACAAGGCATGTGTGCTCCTGCAAAGCCAGGAGCCCAGCTGAAGGGCAATTACGCAACTGGGAACGAGGGGAGGTGCATCAACTGTTATGTGGATACATGAGTCACTTCTTACTACTCGTGAGACTATTCCAACACTGAGGATGGACTAGTGGTTATGGAGTGGCTCTGCTCCTGTAGAGTTCATGGGATGTCAGAAGAATTCCTTCCCTCTCCCAGAGGAAGGACTGTTCAGGCTATGCTTTAGGGCAAGGGACCTGGACTTCAGGCAGTCCACATCCCTTATCAGGGTGGCCTGCTGACAGAGGAAAGGAACACTGGCTTACATCTGACATACATTTGGTAGGTTTTGTTGCTCACTGTAAGGGCCAGAAAAGATTCCCCCCCACAACAAACTTACACCACAGGCTCTATAGAAACTGATGGGTAAAAGTCCCTCACTCGCTAGGGAAAGTGCCTCTTTTGCTATAGGCGAGTCTATGTCAAAGCTTTTGCATATCCCACTGCCTTCAGAAATACCTAAACCCTAACTGTCCTCTCTATTCTCCACAACTAAGCAATCTGAATAGGCTGTTGTTACACCCCCTGCTTTGATTTTTCCCTCCCCTCAGTCTCTCCTGTACATCCTCTAGCTTCAGCCCTCTTCACTACACTGAAAATACCCTTACCAAGGTTTCTAACAACCTTTTCTTGGCTGAGCTTGGGACCAGTACTCCATTTTCCTCACCCCTGTTTTTCCTGGAGCCTTCAGTACAGGTGATTTTTTTCTTTTCACCATCTGTGCTCTCTTGGCTTTCTTCACCCTCCCTCCCTCTTGGTCTGCTTCCTACCTAACAGTTTTCTTCTCCCTTTCCCTCTTCCTATTGGAGTAAGGGCCCTGTCGTTGGTCCCCGCTCTTCTTCCTCTACTCTTTATCCCTGGGTGATCTCATCTGTTCACACGGTTCCAAATATCATCCCTGTGATGAAGGCTCACAAATCTAGCTTACCACGCTTGACCAGTCTCCCATGAATCCAAATGTTTTTCTGGTATATTGTCTGGTACAGTCTGTTGCCAGTAAAATCTTGGCAAGGCCAAAATGAGCTGAGTTTCTTTTCCACCCCAAATCTTCTCCACTTCCACCTTTCTCTGTTGCTGAAGACAACTTCAGCCTCCCTGTCACTATGGATCTCACCCCTCAAGGTCACCTAGGCACCACTTTCCTCTTTGACACATCCATGTGTTACCATACCTCCACAATGTTGAAAAAAAAAATCAGATATTCCCTATCTCTGACAGATAAAATACTTCTCCATGACCTGGCCACCCCCTGCCTGGACTTCTGGAACATCCTCCTCCCTGAAACCCAGAACACCTTCCTAAAGTCTGCCCAAAACACAACTGCTAATTCAGATCATGTCATTCCCGTATCTGAATCACTTGTGCACAGCGTATCAGGTTTAAATCTCTCAACTTGGCCTTCAGAGATTTGCACAATCCTGATCCACCAGGACCTTGTTTTGTACTGCATCACCTTCCCTTTCCCCCTCTCCAGCATCACTGCCCTTCTAGTCTTTTAAACCTCCAATCTCTGTGTGATGAGCCCCCTTCCTCTGTTTGTTCAGATCCCTCCTAGTGGCCCAAATCTGTGTTACCCACAGCCATTAACATGTGTCAACTGCCTTTTCTATCCACATTTTTAAGGAAGGGAGAGTAGGAGAAAGAAAGCAAGGGAACAGGAGGTAGAAAATGTCTAAACAAACACCTCCCTCTTCTGGTGCTCCCAAGCTCATCTCACTGTCTAAGTTATTTAAATTCCAAATTCCTCTGTGCAAGAACTCAGTCTTGCACAATACTGAGCACAGATGTTAATAAAAATATTAAGTCAAGATCACAAGAAAACTTAGTTAAGACTCATTCTCTCTGGGGTTTCTAGCCTCTCTTTCAAAATTAAGGGCACATCTCTGTGAACATGGGTCATTACTATGAAAAATGTCAATTTAAACTCTCATATTTTTCAATTCAAGCTCTCTCAAACTTTCTTTGCAGCCTAGGAACTTACCGGCCTCAGTTTCCCCACCAGTAAACACAGATAATACTTGTTTACTTCACCAGGTTGTTGCAGGGATTAGTTAGTATCACTACAGTACTCTGAAGATGAAAAGCACCAGGTGTTCTGTACAATACCATCCTTTCAACCCACTCGCTCTTCCCCTCCCCTCCTGCCCCACCTTTTTACCACTCTCAACCTGGAAAATTCTGATCTGTTTTTCCCAGCAATCGTATTAACTCAAATGTAGGTGTGCTTTTGCTACTAACTGCTAACCTGACTGTTTCTTATTAAATACCATAACCTTTAGATTTCTGATGTAATGCCAGCGCTCAATTTTTACTAGAAGGTGTATCTATACTAAAAAATATTCTTTCAGCAATGGTGCAGCTGCATCCATTCTACGAATAGTGCAAGCTCTTGGTTAGCCTGGGCATACAAACTTGTACCATGTCATCGGATTCTGCTGAAAAATGATAAGAAATTCCATACTGTAGATGAGCCCTTCTCAGCAAGACTGTGCTGTGACACTGTATTACGAATCAAGCGATTGTGGTATTTGATATGAAATAGGAAGCGGTGAACAAGTTTTCCAGCACGTTCACAGTAAGTTTTCTTTACCCTGAATACTTCCACAGCAAGGTTTGTGCTAATTTCCTACTAATATTCTCAAACAGGAGTAAGCAAGTAAAAATTGATTAAATGTGCTTCAAAACTGACCCTTTATACTGAAACTCTGCATGCACAAAGAATGCAGCACAGAGTTTTCTGGTTTTTCATCACATCCTAGAACAGAAGTTACTGGACTCACATTTAGAAATTGAATGAAGCAGACCAATTTAATAGTGCAAATGCCACCCTTGCTTTTACTTCCTTGTAGTGCAGGATTTGAGGCACAACGAATGGCTTAAAAAAACCTCTAGAAAATTATTTTTGTACAAAGTACTGTAGGAGGTGAAGTGACAAAGTATTGTGTGTGAATGTTGAGTAAGCAAATACAGAAAAACCTAACAATGTTTTCTTTAAACACTATAATAAATCACATACAGTAGCACTTATCAAAGCTTTTTACAAATAAAAGTTAAGTCTCTCAGAACTACAGACATAGATAAATCGGTAGGGCCCCATTCAATAAAGAAGGAAACAGAGGGTATGTCTACACTACAGGATTATTCCGATTTTACATAATCCGGTTTTGTAAAACAGATTGTATAAAGTCGAGTGCATGCGGACACACTAAGCACAATAATTCGGCGGTGTGTGTCCATGTACCGAGGTTAGCATTGATTTCTGGAGCCTTGCACTCTGGGTAGCTACCCGGTAGCTATCCCATAGTTCCCACAGTCTCCCCCACCCATCGGAATTCTGGGTTGAGATCCCAATGCATGATGGTGCAAAAACAGTGTCGCGGGTGATTCTGGGTAAATGTCGTCACTCATTCCTTCCTCCGTGAAAGCAACAGAAGACAATCATTTCGCACCCTTTTTCCCTAGATTGCCCTGGCAGACGCCATAGCATGGAAACCATGGAGCCCGTTTTGCCTTTTGTCACTGTATGTGTACTGGATGCCGCTGACAGAAGCGGTACTGCAGTGCTACACAGCAGTATTTATTTGCCATTGCAAGGTAGCAGAGATGGTTACCAGTCATTCTGTATCGTCTGCTGTGACATAGTAAATTGGCGATGAGATGACAGTTATCAGTCGTTCTGTACTGTCTGCTGCTGTCATGGGTGCTCCTGGCTGGCCTTCGCTGAGGTCGGCCGGGGGCGCAAAGACAAAAATGAGAATGACTTCCCGAGTCAATCCCTTCTTTATGGTTTATCTAAAAATAGAGTCAGTCCTGCCTAGAATATGGGGCAAGTGTACTAGAGAACCAGTGTATCAGAGAACCAGAGAGCACAGCCACTCCATGTCAGATCCCGCAGAAATGATGAGCTGCATGCCATTCTAGGGGGTGCCCCTGCAACAACCCCACCTGTTGCTTCCCTCCTCCCCCAACCTTCCTGGGCTACTGAGGCAGTGTCCCCTCATTTGTGTGATGAAGTAATAAAGAGTGCAAGAATAAGAAACACTGAGTTTTTAGTGAGATAAAATGAGGGGGAGGCAGCGTCCAACTGCTATTAGTCCAGGCAGGACATTAAACGGAGGGGGGGGGGGCGAGGAGGAGCCCAGCATCCCACTGCTATGATAGTCCAGGCAGTACAGAATCTTTTCTTTAGACATGAAGGGGGGGGGGCTGATGGAACTCAGCCCCCAGTTGCTATGATGAGGACGGTTACCAGTCGTTCTGTACCATCTACTGGGAATGACCGGGAATCATTCCTATTTTTATCCAGGCGCCCCCGGCCGACCTCATCTGAGGCCAGCCTGGAGCACTCACAGGATGAAGAAGACAGCTATCAGTCCTTTTGTACGGTACCATCTGCCACCGGGGAGGGGAGGGGAGAGGATGCTGCTATTCATTGCAAAAGCACCATGTCTACCAGCAGCATGCAGTAGACATAGGGTGACATATAAAAAAGTCAAGAAACAATTTTTTCCCCTCTTCTTTCACATGGGGGCTGGGGGGGGTGGGGAATTGATGACATATACCCTGAAACACCCCGGACAATGTGTTTGACCCTACAGGCATTGGGAGCTCAGCCAAGAATGCAAATGCTTTTCGGAGACTGCGGGGACTGTGGGATAGCTGGAGTCCTCAGTACCCCCTCCCTCCCTCTGATTCGTTTGATTCTTTGGCTTTCCATTACGCTTGTCACACAGCACTGTGCTGTGGCCTTTGTCTATCATACCCTGGAGATTTTTTCAAATGCTTTCTCATTTCGTCTTCTGTAACAGAGCTATGATAGAACAGATTTGTCTCCCCATACAGCGATCAGATCCAGTATCTCCCATACGGTCCATGCTGGAGCTCTTTTTGGATTTGGGACTGCATTGCCACCCGTGCTGATCAGAGCTCCACACTGGGCAAACAGGAAATGAAATTCAAAAGTTTGCGGGGCTTTTCCTGTTTACCTGGCCAGTGCATCCGAGTTCGGATTGCTGTCCAGAGCAGTCACAATGGTGCACTGTGGGATGCCGCCTGGAGGCCAATACCGTCAATTTGCGGCCATACTAACCCTAATCCGATATGGTAATATCGATTTCAGCACTAATCCTCTCGTCGGGGAGAAGTACAGAAACCGGTTTAAAGAGCCCTTTATATCGATATAAAGGGCCTCGTTGTGTGGAAGGATGCAGCGTTAAATCAGTTTAATGCAGCTAAAATTGGTTTAAATGCGTAGTATAGACCAAGAGTGAGACGGAGGCATACCTCCTTATCACATCTGTTTTCTAGGATACACAACAATATAGTATAACCTAACTCCAAAGGTTTCAAAGCCAAGAAATAGCATCAATATGACAACTGTATTTCTGTCTGCAAATTCCGTTCCTAGAGTTACAAGGAATACATGAAACTCCTAAAACTGAAAGATAAGATAGGGGAAAACAATCCATTTTTTTTTTAAGTTTGCTTTGTGTATTTCACAGCACTTTGGTGGATATTTTCAGTTATTCCTCAGTGAAAATCAATGGGACTTCTGCTTCTAAATTCATTAGGCATTTTGAAAATTTCCCCTTTTGCTTAAAGTCATCATCACTATTTAGCTGATAAGTCACAAGCACTAGCAGGCAGTGCATGCACAGAAATAGGCACAAGAGTTAGGCTGGGTCATATTTGGTATGGTTTTGGGGGCTTGTTTACAAACTGTTCCTGAAAAGACTTTTCTAAATACCCCCAAGTAAAAAATCTGAATAAATCCTTCAAAAAAAGGTTTTTTTAAAGTCTGGCTATGATATCAGAATATACTACTGAAAACTGATTGTTTAAAAGTCATCCAGTTTAAAAAAAATCACTTGACAGTATCCTTTAAAAAATTAGTGATTCTAAAGAATCTGACCTAAAAATCAGAAAAAAACCTCACTAACTTATATTAGCAATAATTACTGAATGTTGTGAATTAGTAAACCAACAATAAAAAACAAGGATAATAAATAACTCAAGATGCTTTCTTTGGACATGATTACAACACTTCATTATATGCTTATGAATGTGGCATTTTATTCAAAAAGTGGGAAAAAATTCCTTCAAATATAAGTAATTGCCAATAAAAATAATGTATTTAGTGTCAGAGAATTAACTGAGTTTTCCAGAATGAAAGACTTCTGGCACAAAAATTATAAACCAAGCTTGACCTACCTGAATGGGTCCTACTGACATCAGCAGGTTTTTCAGTTGAACATCAGTAGTTGATGAAGAAAGCCCTTCAACTGACACAACACAGGGCTGAGGTTTGCACTCCACCACTCGCAGGTTCTGTTTATTTGGCATCAAGCGTCCCCGGCCCATCTGGCCTGCTACTCCTCTGCCTCTCCCATGCATAATGACCTGCCAACAACAAAGGTAACAGTATTTTGATTTCCTTAGTTAGTGCTTCTGTTAAGTAACTTTGACAAATAATATGAAAGTTAACAGTTCATTTAAAGGCTTGATTAAAGTACATGTCAATAAAAAGCAGCATGTCTCTGTTTGCTAGTTTAAAAGGCCACATGTTAACATATTTATCCGCTTCTTATCCAGATATCTCCCCAAATTACAAAAAGTTATCATGGGTACAAAGTCTGCCTTTGTATTTTGAGGTGGGTTTACAAAGCAATTGAGCATCTCATGCCAAAAACTATAGAGTCTACTCCTCTTCATAGTGATTGCATCACATGCATGTGATCAGCGCAGGCCCTCCCCAGTCTCCACTGCTACAGAAAAGATGTTGCCCAGTAGACCATGCTAACTATTATCCTGAACTGCCCCTCTTTTTTTGAGGAGAGTCCACACTGGCTGATCAGTATGGCTGATCTATAGCCAGGAACTGGAAAGAACTTGAGGAAAAACCCCAGACTGATTTGTAGGGCTTGAGTCACTTAGGCGGCTGCCAATCTCACCAAAAATTGATTAATTTCCCTTCACAAAAAAAAAAGGTTCCAGGGATCCAGAATTCACTGGCCTCATAGGCTAGCACTGAGCAGCTTTTTGGAAGCAAATGAGGTGGAAGACAACCTATGACTCTTAGGGAAAGTCACCATCAAGCTTTTAATCCTAGTAACTGGTTTACCAATATCATCTCCATAATGAAAACAGTAAGCAATTTTTAGAGAAAAGAGAAGACTAGCTTTCACACACTTAAAAAACCAACACATTGTTGGAGAGCCCCCGTGGCCCTAAAAACTGGTTCTCATCGGTATCTTATAGTACTGATAGCAGTATTGACTAAGATTTAATGCAGTACCTCATGCATAATGCACTTTGGCAGCTGCATAGATGTCTTTTTAGTATTTGCTGCAGAATTCTGTTTCAGAATATAAGCTTCCATTATAGTAAATAAACAAAATAAAATAAAATATAGGTCTCTAAGCTCTTATGATTGCAAATACAACTTTCAAAATGTAAGCCAGATGTAACCAAAGCCTTAACATCTGCCTGATTCTGCAGAGTTTGAAACATTAGCTATGAGAGATGTGAAATGGTTCAGGTCATCTCACTGGGGAGATAACGTGGAAAATTAATGAGGACCCTTCCTAAAATGTAAACATGTTAACTATTTGACTGCTGACTATTTTAGGAGAAACTTCAAGGCAACATTTTTTGCATTATCGTTGGATGTAGTGCGGATGTTGTGATGGGATCCAGTGGAGTTATTGTCAGGTTGGGGTAGATACGGTCAAACATTGTTTAATTTGGGAACAGCACAAAAACTGAACATCAGAGGAATAAAAACACTACTGATTACACTGGACTGGACGAAGGGATCAAAGCTACAGGGAACAGGGAAGTGTGAATTATTCTGGGGTTCTTGCTGTAGAATTCATGTTTAATTTGATGCACAGTGCATGTGGTCTTCAGACACTGTCAGAAACATAGTTATAACTACTAAAACTAAATATCCTAATATTAACCCTGGCTGGCAGGACAAGATGAAACAGCACAGAAGGTAATGTCTAGCAGCATTACACCAGTTGTTGAGCTTGATTCTTCAACTGTCTCTGGCAAATATAGTGAACATCAGAAGACCAAGAGCTTTTGAGGAAGCTAAATACACCTCTACCCTAAAATAACGCGACCCGATATAACATGAATTCGGATATAATGTGGTAAAGCAGCACTGGGGGGGGGTGTGTGTGTGTGCTTCACATTCTGGTGGATCAAAGCAAGCTCGATATAACGCGGTTTCACCTATAACGCGGTAAGATTTTTTGGCTCCTGAGGGACGGCATTATATCGGGGTAGAGGTGTTATGAGTCAACAGTGTAACACTGTTGCAAAAAAAAGCAATCATCATTCTGGGATGTATTAGCAGGAGTATTGTAAGCAAGACACGAGAAGTAATTCATCCACTCTACTCCACACTGATTAGGTCTCAACTGTAGTGCTGTGTCCAGTTCTGGGCGCCACATTTCAGGAAAGATGTGGACAAATTGGAGAAAGTCTACAGAAGAGTAACAAAAATGATTAAAGGTCTAGAGAACATGACCTATGAGGGAAGACTGAAAAAACTGGGTTTTGTTTAGCCTGGAGAAGAGAAGACTCAGAGGGGACATAACAGTTTTCAAGAACATAAAAGGTTGTTACAAGAAAGAGGGAGAAAATTTGTTGTTCTTAACCTCTGAAGATAGGACAAGAAACAGTGGGCTTAAATTGCAGTAAGGGCAGTTTAGGTTGGACATTAGGAAAAATCTTCCTGTCAGAGTGGTTAAGCACTGGAATAAATTGTCTAGGGAGGTTGTGGAATCTTCATAATTGGGGATTTTTAAGAACAGGTTGGACAAACACCTGTCAGGGATGGTCTGGATAATACTTAGTCCTGCCTTGAGAGCAGGGGACTGGACTAGATGACCTCTTGAGGTCCCTTCCAGTTCTGATTCTATGAAATAACTCCTATTCTCAGGAGAAATGTCTTCCAAGTCCTGCTCCTTCTGAAATTTTCAAGAACTCAAAGATATTCAAGATAATTCTCCTTAAAGAACAGGAAATGCTCTGCAGCAAAGGCAGAAGGCTCCAGAAGAGTAGGCAGTGCAATATTTGGCTCAACTTAGGAGAACTGCAAGTACACATTTGTTTTGCTTCAACTTAGTTTCATGTGGTGAATGCCATCATTCCCCAGAGGGTAGGGGACAAACACAGAAGTAATTCCACTAATTAAAAAAATAAAATATATTTTCTCTCTACAATTCTCTTGGCAATTTCAGGTTCACAACAGAGAATGCCTTAGTCGGTGATCTTACAAATACCATAGACTGCAAAGAAATTTCTGGTACCTGTGATATCATAGACTCGTATATTCTGGCAGTGTCTCTCAAAATTAATTGCACAGTTCTGACAACAAAAATTAATACATGACCTAGGGAAGGGGGACCGAAGCCTGAGCCTCACCACCCCAGGTTGGGTGGCAAATCCAAAGCCTGAGCCTTGCCACCCCGAGCGGGGGTGTGGGAGGGCGGCAAAGCTGAAGTCTGAGTCCCACCATCGTGGGGTGGGGGCTGAAGCTGAATCTTGAGGGCTTCAGCCCCGGGTGAGGAGCTGTATTCTGAGCCCAGCTGCCCAGAGCTGAAGCCGAAGTCTGAGCCTCACCGCCCACAGCTGAACCCTTGGGCTTTGGCTTCAGCCCTGGGCAGTGGGGCTCAAACTTTGGCTTCGGGCCTGGGCCGCAGCAAGTCTAATGCCAAGCCTGGTGACCCCATTAAAACAGGGTCACAACCCACTTTGGGGTCCCGAACCACCGTTTGAGAACCATTGACTTATGGGATCGCTTCAGTGAAGATGACAGTACCAAGGAGATCACACAAATAGGGATTAATTTAAAAATGGTTAAAACTTATTTATGTGCTGAGTGCTTTTGAGAGCCTTGTTAGTGGAGAATTCAGCAAATGTGTTCTGAACTGAATTTCTGTGTTTGCTTTGGAGGTCAATTTTAATGGCCTACTGCCATTGTTATACAAGAGGTGCTGAGATCCTTTCAGAAGTGTACCAATAGCTGACTTTAAGCCCCCCTACATCCCCGCAAAAAAAAAAAAAAAAAAAATTACACGAACCTGAATCAACTATAGAATATTCAGTACTAGAGGGGTGTTCCTTGTTTGAGTCCGAAATAGAAAAGTCATAGCATGGAAGAAAAAGAAGAAGAAATCTATACCTCACAAAAGTACTATTTTACTGACCGCCCAATAAAGGTTCCTTGTCCCAGTATTCTCCATTTACAAATGTTTATGTAGTGGAGGTCCAAATACTTATTCTGTGCTGAAGGGAGAATGTTTTCACAAAGGGTTATATGGTATAGCAGTACCATCTAATATAGTCTAACACATGAACCAGAAAGCAATAAGATGCCAGAGGTACTTTGGAAAAATTACAGCCACTATCTCATACTTTATTAGTGTTTCAAGATTTAATACAGACATAGGTTTTGAGTAGGACTTGTTGTGAGTTTAATCCTCGAGGGACCCATCTAGGGATCTGGGGCAAAAATCTGTCAGGGACAGTACTTGGTTCTGCTGTGAAGGCAGGGGACTGGACTTGATGACCTTTCAAGGTCCCTTCCAGTTCTCTGTGGTTTTTTTTTTTTTTTTTTTTAATATGGAGATATACCTAACACGCTTAATTTTTAATAGAGAAAACCGTTATAAACACTTAATTTATAGCTATAATCCTAGTGGAAAATACCACCCTGACAGTGCTAATCCTTTGTCTACCAGACATATACACAGAATAAGGGCTTGTCTAAACTACCCGCTGGATCGGCGGGCAGCGATCAATCCAGTAGGGGTCAATTTTGAGATAAAGCAACCGCTGAGCACTCTCCCATCAACTCTGGTACTCCACCAGAACGAGACGCACAAGCGGAGTCAACGGGAGAGCGTCAACTGTCAACTTACTGCAGAAGACACCGTGGTAAGCAGAGCTAAGTATGTCGACTTCAGCTACGCTATTCATGGAGCTGAAGTTGCATATCTTAGATTGATTCCAGACGGTAGTGTGGACAAGCCCTAAGTAGCCTAACTTGGGAACGCTTCTAGGAGGAGAGAGTATTCATTCGATCTTTGACATCTCTACTCATAATGCCAAAAAGCACTGTCAGTTGTGATAATGATTTTCAAGTCACGAATATTCCTCCACAGGAATACTGGACGGAATGAGATCGGAACAACTTTCAGGCATTACCAACCTTGGCTGGATTCAAACAAGTATCCTGTAGGTTAAAAGCTTTATATCCTCTTATCAATTTCCTGAGTCATCCAGCCTTCCATTAATAACTTTACCTGGGCAGATACAGTTTAAATTTCTTCAGTGCTGGTAAGGATTCTGGTTATTTCTTAAACAATGCTAACATTAATATGGCAACACATTCAGCAGATAATACAGATCCTAGCAGCAACAATGCTTCTGAAAATCACCTTTTTAGCTGGATGAATCCCTTGGATGTTTTTGACTCCTTGAGGAACTGTTGAATGTATTTGAGCTTGCGGCTGCTGCTGCTGTTGCTGCTGCTGCTGGAGTGGTCCCTTTGTCAATGTGACCTTCCGCACTGGCTGCTGTCTCAGTTCTGGAGGTTGTTGGAGGCGTTGGGGCTGGCCCTCTGGCTGCACAAAGCCAACATTCTCCCCCTCCTGCTGAAATCAAAACCAGAACATGCTGTTCAGTACCTATCTACTCAATGCAAACATTCACTGCCTGTGAAACCTGCTGTGGAGAAGAACTTGGTTAGCGCACAGAGAATTAGAACAACACATACTTGCATACTAAAATCACACCAGTGTCTGCAAGAGAACCGTGTATGGTACACACTTCAGCTACGAACTATATTTAGTTACACAATCCATAATGCAGGAAGTACAAAATACTACATCTGGTATGATACATTTACTGTGTTTTTCAATTGCTTCCTTTCAGTAGACTGTGAAAATGTCCTATTATTTATCCAAGGACTCACCTATTCATTCTTCACTACAATTCCAGCTTTTCAGGCTATACGTTTACGTTCCGCTAACTAAATTTTTTAAAGGGACATATATTGTAGACTAGAAAAGAGCGGCAAAGCAGTCTGAACGAAGCAGGAAGCAGTCTGAACCGTTACACATCTTTCAAACCAAGCAAACCTTCCAAGACTAAAGGTTGGTGATTTTTATTAAGTGCATCTTTATGCTGCCTATTTATAGCCAAAATAAGCTTCTAAGTAGTCTCCTCCCTGCTAACGATGACCAATATTAGAGTAGTTTTCTCCTCCAAGTGTTTTTATTTTTTCTCCCTTAAAAAAAATAAAAATAAAAACAGACGTGACAAACCATGTCCCTGTCTCAGCGTCTGAAGTCATATATGGAAGTACTACAGTCTTCCCAAAACGAGCTGTCTCTGCAATTCAAGCTTGGGATGAGAGGAGAGGTAGAAGAGAGGAGCCTGGAAGAAAAGAGTAAAAGTGTGCAGAGACTCGGCTACTTCCACCCAAGGAACCAGTGATTCTCTCACATGGATACATGTCCACCTTTCCCAGATCAGCTATGGCCAAGTTTACAGTCACCGTACACAGTTTTCTGAAGATTACATACAGCAAGCGACAATATAATTAGTCTACTATGGAAACCTGAGAAGGCACTAGGCAGCCTCACAATTACAAAAAGTGTTTCAAATGGAGGATCTAGCTTGCAATGCTATGCAGCATATTAACAGCTTAAGGGGACCCGTCAAAACATTCAATATCTGTTACAGAATAGTAGAGAAAAGGCTACTCACCAGTAACTATGCTTGAGTATATATTGCCTCTGCAGACCCACACTCAGAACACTCATTCCCCACAGAACTGCTAACTTAACCACTGAGAAATGCACAAAAACAGCAGGAGTCTGGTGGCACCTAGTGCCTGTCATGGCTGCGTGAGCACCCACTCGCTGATCTGAATATTCTAGAAGACCAAGGTAACTGAAGGGCCCCGCAGCATCAACTACTCAGTTTCTTTCGCTAATTCAAAGAATCTACAGAAGGTCTCAAAGAAGAGGGGAAAGTGGACGGAGAGGGTGGATGAGCAGAGGTATTAAGACTTAAACAGTAGTTACTGGGAAACAGTCTCTCTCTGTTCGGAATTACCTTTGTAGATTCCCAATCTGGGAGATTAGCGCCCAACCCCTGGAGGAAGTCAGATGATTAAAAGAGAACTGCCTAACTCACCCAAAACAATCACTGCAATCAAGTACCAACCAGAGTGTCATGGTGCACAAATGTATTCACATACACAAACTGGCTTCACAAATTTCTGTGAAACAAACACGTTAATTATCATAAATTATCAAATTTTGTAGAAAGAACTGAGTCTTTAAACTAGAATGTGAGTGAATACAAAATCCAATCCATTTTGAAAACATTTGTTCTCACAGTTCCCTTTCCTCCCTCTTTTTGACATGTTGGCAAAATCTATGAATAACTTCGGAAATTAACAGAAGGATTTCATCCTAACATGCCAACTTCTTACTGATCAGGACAGACAATATACAAGGTTTTGGGAAGAAGAACAGGTCTATGTAGTCTGAAAGTCAGTAACTTTTTGATAAAATCATGATTGAGGATTTCATCTCAAGGGATACTCTAAAGGAAAATAATTAATTGAAACTCATAACTTGCTCACTCTTCTTACTGGTTTTATACCAGAAAAACATTCAAGATCAGGCAGATTATCTTTTCAAACTCCTCTTGTATGTTGGCTGAAATGCCTGACAAATACACTCTGATACGGGCAAAAAAATGAGGCAAGTATTTCAGATTATCAAAGCTGACTTTTTTTTAAGCAAAAAAACCCAAAATATCTTGGATATCTTAAAGATCTTGAATCAAACATTAAGGCAGCTAGAAAATTATGATGTCTGCATGAACACAGGAGTGAGGAACTAGGATCCTAAGATGGCTCTAGATGCAACAATCAGGACTGATAAAGCCTGACCTGATGGTTAAGTGCCTGCTGGGGGAGGACAGGTGGGGGGAGAGACTTAAACTTAGCTCTCTTTCTTACAAGTCCAAGAGATGAACCCTATATATAGAAAACACTACCTCAGAGTGTGAGAAATCCAGAGATACAAGAGGCAGTATCTGGCATGCTGATGCATCATGGATATTTTAGAATCAGACACCATACACCTCTTCAAATAGGCCTGTTTAAAAGACCCAGGAAAGACCAATGTTTAACTACTGGGCCCACATATCACACAATGAAACTGACCAGACTGAAAAATGAATTAAAGCAATACAAAATCTTGAATGGCATGGAGTCATTCTAAGGCAGCAACACTGCTTCACAATCTTGCAGAACTGTATTCGCTAAGGCCCCAACAATGGGATTTATCGAAAAATTTTACTAAGCGTAAACTATTTAGAGAAAAATGAAAAGTTATAAAAAATGGAAGAAGGCTCACTAACTCAAATACATGTGAAAGCGAAAGAAAGAAGTGATACCCACAACTGACCCTGGCAAAAGAGAAAGAAGGGCAGCTGGATTCAAAATCTATTTTTATATTCTTGTTCTAAATATTTAGGATTTCCACAGCTCCCTATGCAAGCCCAAATGGTTACTACTTTTCTATTTGGCTTGGAAGTCACAGTGCAGGAGCACCATGCATGTGATGAGAGGGATCTACTGCATCCACTCTTGAAAGAGACTTGTGTGTGCATTAAAACTATTTGGAAGCTAAAGGGCCAACAGTGCCACCCCCAGTTCATTGCAAGCCAGCAACAAGTTCTCTCTTTTTTCTTTGCCTAACTATTCAAGATTTTAACTTAAAATGGTATCGCTGTCTTTCTCTGGGGAGTTCAAGTGCAAATATTGCTGCCAGGTCAGCACTTGTCCAGGAGCAAGCAAGCAAAGGCTTGTAAAATGAATTTGTCTTAGTACTATTCATTTCAGTTTGTTACAGACATAGCTGATCAAAGACACATTATCCAAGCCAAAAAAGGTAGCTCAAGGTGAAAATGAACAAAGTGTATGTGTTAATATGTTTATATCACAGTTCAAATATTAGAATAATTACCCACATCATGCTTTAAGTCCAATTCCTTACATTGGACACAATCAATGTCAGTTTCCACAAGTTCTAAGTCTGAAAAACTAAGCCAGTAAAGCTGATACATCAGGGGTTCTCAAACTGGGGGTTGGGACCCCTCAGGGGGTTGCAAGGTCATTACATGGCGGGTCGTGAGCTGTCAAGCTCCACCCCAAACCCCGCTTGCCTCCAGCATTTATAATGGTGATAAATATATTAAACAGTGTGTTTAACTTATATGGGACGGTCGCACTCAGAGGCCTGCGATGTGAAAGGGGTCACCGGTAAAAAAAAGTTTGAGACCCACTGTGATACATCAACTACACATACTTCAGAGTCAGAACATTTGGACTTCATGCTACAAAAGTAACTAACAGACCACTTATCTCTGATGGGGATACAGCATCAACTTCAACAATTTTTTGCATCCTACCTACAAAGGAAAATGTAAACCATAACACACATGCTGGCATCCAATTCTCCTTCCAGGGAAATATTAACATGGGATCTCGAGGGCAAACAATACATACAGTAGTGGAACTTCTAATCTGCATATTAAAATTGGGAAAGGTTCTCTGGTTTATGGTAAAATGGTAGATAGAAGAGAGGGGTGGTGTTGAATTCTACTTGATGCTAGATTCTGTGATGCCTGGGCCAGAGCAGGTGGTTGAGCTGTTGAAGAACCAGGCCCACAGCTTGCAGAAGAATAAGCTTGAGATGCTAGTGTCTCTAGTATACCCTAATATAGTTGTTAAGTCTCTTAATTCTTGTTGATTTTTCTTGAAAGCAAAAATAAAAATTTGACAACTTCTTACAAATTTTCTGTTTTTTTTAAACACTTTTCACCAGCCTAGTTTTGATTTATTAAAAGTTTTTAACACCCAGGGTAAAAGAAAGGGGCCAGCAGGTCCACCTATCATTTTAACTTTTGTCCTCAAAATCTATTTTGATTTTTAAAAAGTTCATAAAAACACTTGATTTTTGGGATATGTATTTTAATACTAGATCTTGCAAAGAGACGTCTATCATTCATTTACTCTTTTATAGACAATTTGATGCACAAAGTTTTGACACTTCAGGTGAAATTTACCCCATCCATATAGCCAACACATGGCTATGGACCACAAATCCACTTAAATCCTATACTACAAATCCTATATTTAAAATCTATACTGAGGACTTAATTGGGATGATTTAAGTGGTGAACGGCTTCTGCCCAGGGGAAAAGTTCACCCTTTGCCTAAATATCAATAATGAAAAAATATTTTCTTGAGATACTGGCTGCCCCTTAAACTCTAAAGCACAAACCATTTTTCCCCTTCACAATTTGAATTATCAAGTTTTATCTAAGGCTTGTTCCCCAATTGCTAACTTACAGTCAGGCGTGAACATTTCTGGTCAAAACCCTGAAAAACTGGGTTTAAACGGCAGTCATGACAAAAGCTGCTATGTGTAGCAAGAGTTCTATCTGTTCACCTGAAAGTCTTTGGAATATAAGGGAAACTGGTTATTTGCCAAAGAAAATCTGCTCTTAAAAGTCATCTGACATAAAAATCCTACTAGTTCTAAATATTGAATATAATTTAAAAATGAAAACTCACAAGGAATGAGCAAGTGGATTTGGTCTATATTATGAATATTTTTTTCAAACCTCGAATGCTAAAGAACATATTTGCAAAGTATTCTAAAACAGTGCAATGAACAGAAATTGTTTCATTCATGCATGCCAGTGATTTTAAAACAGATTTGTCAGATACAGATTACGATCACATTTCAAAGTGGTCGCTATATAATATTTCAGTTGTTTATTTTATCAATTCTTTGCATCTTCAGAAATTTAAAAGTTATCCTGTCTTAACTGAATATAAAATGAGTTCTATAAAGGGTGGGGGGGGGGGGGTTTGTTTGTTTTTTTTTAAGAGGGGGGCCTGAATTTAGTAAGCTAAGGCATTGTACTCTATCAGGGATGTTATGACAGTTTTACAATACAGATGAAGTTTGTTTGCCACCAACATTAGCAGGACAAATTTATTTATAACAAATGCTTTAAAAATGTACTGATAAAAATGCCTATTGATACTGTCAGCGCTTCTTGCAATTTGACAGATCAAATCTTATTTTCATTCTTAAACCCCATGAAGGAGCGATATCACCAACTTGCATTCTGTAGTGAGCAAATTGATTAATCCCTCCCTATAGAAATCTCAACTCTTGATTACACCTATCAGACGTTAAGCAGCATTATTCTAGAGTGACAACACTTGACAAATTCCCCAACCATTTTTCTCAGCCTTTGTGGCCCTGCTAGCTTGTATTAACCCTGATGAAAAATTAATTTTCCTTATCTTCTGCTAAACCCCAAAATCCAAATCCGCCAAACTGGCAACTCTTTCTGTAAAGGTATTATGAAAACCTCTAAAAGATTAATTGCATGTCTTCAGGTGACATTAAATTAATTTCTATACTCATGACAGACATTTGATACTCCGTACTGAGAGGACAGATAACATTGTCAGGATACACAGGACAGTGGTGTAGTGTCCCAGGGCAGCCTCTTATGCATTCTCCTTTCGATAAGGCCATACTTCACTGTCACCCGCACTGTTACTGATCTTGCAGCCCATAGACCTCACTGCACAGGTTTCTATTAACTACTACAATGCTGTGTCTATCCATGTAATCTTTAAAAAGCTAATTCAAAAATCACCCAACAGTAAATGGATGTGCATGCTGCAAAAGCACTTCACAAATCAATCTAAGTTTATTTACTTTAAGTATCACATGCATAAAAACAGAGGCAACAACAACAAAAGAGGTTCTAATATGCTCACCTCATTCTGTGGGTCTATTTGTTTAAACATACACCATAATTCAAACAGAGCATGTGGCAAAAGATGAAGTCTTAAATCTTACCCCGAAAACCTCAAAGCCCCAAATCGTCTTTGTAATTGATTTTCCTTGGGGGGCGGGGGAAATAAAAACTCTATATGCAGTTTAAAAGTCAGTATTTCCAGAAAAAAGTCACTTTATAGATCACAGCAGTTGAGAGAAAATATCTATTAGATCATTAAAGTCATCCTCCTTCAATGGCAGAAGATAGTCACTATATTTTATCATATATCTACAGTATATAGGTCTCTGTGTGGAAATAGATTTTAAACTGATACTACAATGGGTTATAACCAAAAAGACTAAAGTCCACATAGACTGTGATGCTAACACAGCAGTGTGATACACAAAAATAAACACTGTAAAAACAAAGCAAAACCACTGATAGCTACGCTAAAATGTAAGGAAAACAGCTAATTAATAGTTCAGGACATTTATCAACAGTATTAGCAGAACAATAGGTGCTGGTCAAAAAGAAACTCCTATGTAGCATTTTTTATCTATAGATACTGAAAGTACTGTACAAAGATGGCAAATATGTTTCCCATTCTAACGATTGGGAAGCTAAGGCATAAGGCATAATTACCAAATATCACACAAGTCAGTGGCAGGAGTCTTCAGACTCAAGTTCAGTGTTCACCCTGACTGGGACATGGCTGATGCTTGTCATTACTTTTTAAATGAAAGAACAGCAACAATACATTGACTGAATACAATTCCCACTTTGCTCCCTCCACCCATATTGGATCATAGCCATCTCTACTTAAAAGAGAAATTCAGTACTGATGAGCAATCTAAGACAGAAATTAACTATCTAAGTTCCAACTATTTACTCTCACACAAAAAGAAAAGTATATGCCTGGCAGACACAAGGTTAGATTAAGTATCACTGAAATCAAATAACTGGGTGACCAATCAAGCAGTCTCCATTTATATTGAAGGAACTGACCTTTTCTAACTCTTATCAGAACATTACAGTGGATGTTTGAGGAAACGTATATTTTTCCCCTTTTGATTCTTAAAATTTTGATCATGAAGCCAGCTTACTCAGAACAAATATACACAGAGATAATACCATACAAAACGACATGGACAGAAAAATATACCTACATTCCCTTTCCAGCTCAGTACAAAAGGAAACGTGTTTCAGTCAAATTACAGACAGGCATTCAGTAAGCAATGATGTACTGAATACCTTGCATGCCTCCTTCAAAAGTGGGCTGAAAATTTCCTTGCTTGGAAATTTGTATGTTGTTCATAACTGCACAGTGGTAAAAGGGCACAAGCCTTATCTACGCTACAGCTTTGGCCATTACTATGACTGTAATAACTGCACAAATGGTGAATTATCGCTACTTCCTTTACTAGGGTAGACTCAACCTGAGTTATTGAGTGTGGTATGGGAAATTCCCCAATAAAATGTAAATATAACTGCAAAGATACAGTAAAATCAACTAAGTTTGAGACTTGCTATGTGTAGTAAGAGGAGGCCCTGAGATATAAACCTTGGTATCAGAGGCCTGGTATGAGGCCTAAGGCCTGAACTAAAGTAATAGTCAAGACTTTGCTAACATAAAGCCAAGTGGAGCTGTGAGCCAGAGGCAGGCCCTGCTCACATAAGCTGGCAAGGAAAGGGCTGATGCTGCAAGAAGATACGAACCTAAAAGGTACTGAACACTAGAGATTAGAACATTCACATACTTGCACATTCTACACAGATAACAAGGAACAAACTGACCCATCCCAATGACAGGGGCAAAAGGGTAATACGATGGATAGAGTTGTTTTGTTCAAACCAACATGTACAAGGTGAGAGGTGGCACCTTACTACATAGAGGAGTTGTACCTTGCTACGTAGAGGGGTTGCACCTCAATACGTCAGGAGTGATGTGTAACTTGTTTGTACCTGTGTATAAGAATGCATCCCTAGTGCGGTGTCTTTGTCCAGCCGAGGGGGCAGTGGAAAGTCCCGCCACTAACTGAGCGGAGTCCATTGACCCTGGGCACATACTCGTAGCATGCCCTGTAGAGTAACGATCTGGAGGGAACTATTATTGTGTCCAATATGGCAATAAAGCTGGCCGAAGTGCCTTCGTACCTTACTAGACTCCGTGGTCATTGGGGTTTCTCTTTGGGTCTGCTGTGTCAGCTATCTGCAGAGTTGGGGCAGCACACAGAGGGAACACACGCACGCAGCCGAGTGATATCAACACTGAACAGAGCAGAGCACCACACCGGTAGCATCTGATAACACCTCTGACAACACTATGTACATAGCCTTCACTGAGTTACAGTGTCTCTATTTTAAAATCTACCTCCTTCCACCAAAAACAACGCACTGTTTTAAGCAATAGAAAAAGATCACTTCAGAGCAAGTACACTGGGATTATTTTAGCAGAGGTAAAGAAAGCCCCATAATACATATTTCATAGAATACATGGTGTGTAGTATGCATATCTGCTATTGGGACACACCTTTTTGGATGGAGACAAGGGGTTTGTCAAGGAAAATTCCTGTTTTGGGGGTAGAACATCCATTCAAAATGCTAGGGGCTACCAGACCACAGAAGCTGGTCACTATTTTGTTTCTCCAGTCGCGCAGTACGTCTTTCAAAGAAAATCTCCATGTCAGGCTTTTCTATTGGAAAACCTCTATAAGTAGTTCTTTCTCCCTCTAAGTGAGTCAGCTTTTTTATCTTGATTCTTAAAGCACACCCATCATTGATATATTTGAGCACCAAAATTAATATTCAGCAGGTTTAAAAACAAAACAAAAGGAAGTACTTCTTCCCATGGTGAACAGTCAACCTGTGGAACTCATTGCCAAGGGCCAATCTGAAGGCCAAAATTATAACTGGGTTCAAAAAAAGAATTAGATAAATTCATGGAGGATAGATCAAGGACACAACCCTATGGACGCAAGATGGTCATGGACACAACTCTATGCCCTGAGTATCCCTAAACCTCCAACTGCCAGAAGCTAGGACTGGACAACAGGGGATGGATCACTCAATTGTCCAGTTCTGTTCATTTCCTCTGAAGCATCTGGAATCAGCCACTGCCGGAAGACAGGATACTGGACTAGATGGACCATTGTGTATGACTGTTATGTTCTTACACCATTAAAGTGAGCACAACGAGATTAAACTTTCACTTTCCCTCATTCTGTAAGATCCTTGTTTTGTTTCAAAACATGATTTTGGTGTGCTTTTCAGGAGTAGATAGGTCAGAATAGGTTCTGAACATGCCCAGATGTGTCATTCTGATCTCTTCCGTTAGGAAAAGCAACTCTGCCTCCTCCTTGCAATCTTGACACTACACTAGTGGAAATGTCACTGTGGTCATTACTTTACAGAGTGAAACAGTCCCACTGATATTTGAGGCTATCCTAACATAGGACTTTCAACATGAAAACCAGAATCTTAAAATTGAACCAGCATTCAACAGAAAGCCAGTGAAGAGAGATTACTGGGATGATGTGCTTTTGTTGGACTGTGCTGCTGAGCAAACAAGCTGCTATGTTCTGAACTGACTGGAGTTTCCAGGTTGGCACGTTCATTCCTAATTTTTCTAGTTCAAGTTTCCTGGCTTAGTTGAAGGTTTCTTTTTGCCTATATTAAAAGCTGGTGAGTCACTTATATATTACTTGTCAACAGCAAGTACCTCTGACTGTTGATGTACATGAAATTGGTGTTGGATTCTCACCTCATACTTTTTCCTTTTAAATAAAGAACAGTAAAACTTACAGGATGCTCATTTCTAGAAACTGTTGACTGTGCACCCACTTTCCTGGAGGAAAGTGCCCCCCACTTTATACCCACAACCAATAACTCTGGTTGGCTCCTCAACAGATTGTGATATTCATCCATAAGTAGGACTACCTAGAACCTTGAAAGAAAAGTCAATGCTTGTTAATTTGAGAGTTGTCTCTCTGAAAGAGACTCAGATAATGTCTCACCTCACGGTAAAGTCATTTTGAGCTTGATCTACACTGCTCCATAGTTTGGACAATGACCGGTATGAATAGCAGTGTGCACTGAAATGCTGCACTGTAATCCCCCCATGGGGATGCTGTGCGCTTGAAATAAAAGTTTCCCTAGTTTGCATTAATGTAGCCCTCTTCAGCCACATGGATCTTGCAGCCTTAGAGATGCTTAGATGAACAAATCCCTGCAGACTGACAATTTCTTTACCAAGCCAAAACAGGAACCCAGTGCGTACCACTCTGCTATGGCCACACAAATCTGTTTGTTCAACTCTTGCCATGTCCTTCCCCAAGCTTCTAGCATTATGTTTTCCATAGCACTGATGGTATTCAGTTATTTAGTTCTCCATTTGCGTTTGAGTGTCTTCTAGACGCGAGGTATACCTGTATTAGTGCCTAGCTCCTCTAGTTTCTTAAATGTTGAACATTTTATATTAAAGCATTTCATTGCTCTTGGAGTCACTAAATTTAAATGAGACAAATCTGCATCCTTTCCCACTCCAATAATCCCATGTTGACCAATTTTCACTTTAAAATAAGATTTCTATTAGTGACATATTTTTACTTACGCTGTCACGGTCATCCTCTATCATTTCCTCTCATGAAATCCAACTACTACTTGATGTTGCAATAATGTACATTAGGCCCACCATGCGAGACTGTTTTACAGTATAAAATTCCAAAATTAAAGTGCAGGAGACTATTACAATTTTAAGGGAATGATGGAATCTGCTTTTACAGTATTCAATGAAAAGCCTAGTCTTACAATTGTATATAAAATTTAGTCAAAATTTCAAAAGGTCTGTTCTCAGGCTGATAAGAGGATGCATTTTATTTTGCATATACTCTAAGTTATTTGCAGTGAAATTAGATTATAATTTAACCCGTTAAACATGGATTCCTTTTAGTCAGGATTTGATTGCCAGCCTCTCAAAGTGCCATCTAGTTCTTCTCTTGCTCTTGACCTCACCTAACTTTATGCCCTGGTCTCCTCCTGCACTGCCCTCCCATTAACTGCTCCTTTGCCCATGTGTGAATTCATGTCTCCTTTTGTACCATCCCACTAAGAAGTGTACCCCCCTCTCTAAAAGACTTGTGAAAATCATAACTTATTCCACCTCAATGAACCATATCAATCTATGCCCCAATGGCACCTATATAGTTTTCAATATTTTGCACCAACCTGTGCCTTTAGAGTGTACTTTTACAGAGCAAGAAATTCAGTGAGTTTTTCAGTAGGGAACATTCTAATTTGAGAAATATTGCTAGATTGATATTTTACAGATACTGGAAGTCTGTCCATCCATTATCTTTGGCTGAGTTTTAATCTCCTTGATGTTTAGATTAGAGCAGCTTCTTGAGTGTCACTCTTTTTGTGCTGAGTTGTAAGTGTGAAAAAGAGGCATTAAGATGCAATATAAAATACTGGCCTACATTCAGTTTTTGCCTGCACACCTAATATGACATGCACACTGACCTTACTTGTGCCCAAGACCATTCTTTCAGATGGTGGGGGATGAATACTGATGCTGATGCCATCTCCCACTGTGAAAATAACATTATTGTACTCTGCTAATGTTCTGATATTCCACACCTGAGAGCTGCATTTCAGATATGGGTTGAAAGTTCCCTATATACTTCTTGCCACGTAAGTGTTTGTATAAGCTCTTCTGATGTCTTTGGACGAAAGGCGCTATAGAAATTTAAATTATTTAAACAATTTTTATTGGCTGTAATGAACAATACACATACAAGCAAAACAAATACAATCAAGCAAATCTTAGTAGATAAATTTACATCATCCAAAAGGATTGTCTAAACCAAGAACATTTTTTCCCATTTTTAAGAATTCAGTGTTCAACTACCTCCCTCCTTGACCGTTATCCTAAATAAAGCAAAGCTATCTGCCCTTTAGCTGCCCTCTTCAATCTTTTTTACACAACCCAAGAATATATCCTTACAGACTGAATTTCCAACGAAAATAGTTTGTCAGCTATTTCGGTCACGCTTTTCAGATGCAGTGTCGGGCAGTAGTTGCTATAACTCATGAAAATCTAAGACTTCACTTTTAATCCAAACAGAACATAGGTACTTATACAAAAGGCCCACTAGTGCACTTATACAAAAGGCCCACACAGACAAAGAGTGGTGTATTCTTGGTCCAGCATAAGATTCAGCATTTTCGGGCCACAGAGGCTGAGACATATCACTTTGAGCAAGGAAGACCAGTCTTTGGCTAGGGAGAGATCACCCAATAATAAAATAAGATGACTGAGTGGTACAACAATGATTTAAAAACATCATGCAATGCCAACAGAACTTCAGACCAATCAATGGACATGTCTAACATGCCGAGTTTGTATAACCTTTTAACACTTAAGATATATAGGGCTAACACTGGGTACAAACCTGCTCCCTCATGACCAGGATCATTCCTGCTCTATGATATTGGATTTACAGATTTCAACTGCACTAGATATTTTTTGAAGTATCTACTATGTCTGCCTACAAATATCCATTTATTACTGTATTTCCTCCCAACAAATACCATTTCAAGATCTTATCCTGTCTGAATCCTATTGTGTTCTTTATCTAGTATTGAGATCAGGCCTCTGATTGAGCCAGACAAATCTAAGACTGTTTCTCATGGACAGCATGATAATAATATGCTGATCTTGTGTATCCAAGACACAGTGAAGTGATATCCTGAAGATATGCAACAAAGTAAGACCGAAGCTAGATAAGCTATGCCAACAGAGGTCTTGTAGCTCTGCAAAAAAGCAAAGCCTTGATATCAAAAATATCTGTTGAACGCCTGATCCCACTGTCTCTTCAAGTGCTAAAGATCAGACTGACTAAACTTGCCAAGCATACTTGGAGTACCAAGACTGAAAGGGAACAATCAAAATAGAAACACTCACACAGGCACTCCTCCTTGCTCATCTAGAGGCACGAAAGGAAGGGTTGGCCTTAAAATGTTTGAGGAACTAGGATTCTGGTAAAAATGACAGCTATGACATGAAATAAATAAGGATAAATTCTATCATTAACCCCTTGCATCACATGACTAGTCCCTGATAGGGCATGCAATACATTGCAGTGTCTGACACACAGGAAGTGTTCATCTTCTGCTTTCTTTTTCTTGAGGCTTGTCAGGCACATACTGGAGCATTTACTGCAGGAGAGGGCAAACTATGGTCTGAGGGCTGGATCCAGCCCCTCAGGGCTTTCGATCTGGCCTATGGGATTGCCAGCCCCGGGGCACAGCGGGGCTAACGCAGGCTCCCTGCCTGCCTTGGCCCCATGATGCTCCCAGAAGTGGCCGGCACCATGCCCCTAGGAGAGGGCTCTGTGCACTGCCCTCGCGTGCAGGCACTGCCCCCCACAGCTCCCATTGGCCAGGAACGGGGAATCACGGACAATGGGAGATTCAGGGGTGGTACCCCTAGGTGAGGGCAGCACACAGCGAAGTTGCCTACCCCACCCCAACCCCGCCCCGCCCCCAGGAGCCACTGCTGGCTATGCTGGACACTTCTGGGAGCAGCATGGGGCCAGGGCAGGCAGGGAGCCTGCCTTAGCCCCACTGCTACCCCAGAGCCGCTCAAGGTAAGCGATGCAGGGCCCTGCACCCCAAACCCCTCCTGCACCCCACACCCCTGCCCTGAGCCCCCTAACCTCCTGCCTTGAACCCTCTGCTGCACATCTCTACACCCCCAATCCGCTGCCCTGAGCCCCCAATGCCTTGCCCTGAGCCCCCTGCTGCACCCCTCCGGTACCCCAACCCCCTGCCCTGAGTCCCCTCCCGTACTCCACACCCCATCCTGCACCCCTGCCCTGAGCCCCCTCCTGCACCACAAACCCCTGCTGAGCCCCCTCTCACACTCTGCACCCCATCCTGCACCCTATACTCCTACCCTGAGCCCTCAATTCCCTGCCGAGCCCCCTGCCACATCCTTCCTGTACCCCAACCCTCTTCACCAAGCCCCCTCTTGCCTCCTGAACCCCTCCTGCACCCCGAACCCCAACTTCCTGCCCTGAGCCCATTCCTGCACTCCATACCCCTCCTGCACCCCAACCCTTGTTCCGAGCCCTTCCTGCACACTGCACCCGCTTCCCACAACCTGCACTCCCTCCCACACCACAAGCCCCTGCCCCAGCCCTACATTCATGGCCCTGCATACAATTTCTCCATCCAAATGTGGCCCTCAGGCCAAAAAGTTTGCCCACCTCTGATCTACTGTGTCAGAGACACTGGACAGCAAATATCTTTTTTTGAGGATACTTAATTGGTAAATATTGCAATTTCATGAAATCTTCTTTAAAAAGACTATTCGTCCCATGAGTACGAAGTGTAGTCATAGCCACTTTGATGGGTCATCTTATTTTATTCAGAGATATGGGGATATTGCATACCTGGAGTCAGATACTCTAGCTAATACCCTAACACCTAGTTATGTAAAGGACTTGCTGCACACAAAATAAAGACTCACACTGGGGTGTATCCTTACTCAACAGCAGGAGCCACTGTTCTCTGAAAGTAATTTTGAACCAAGAAAACTGACAACTTTCTTAACAAGGGAAATCAAGTTTGGCACAGCTGCTTTGAGATTAAATAAAACCCATCATTAGCATATAATGCCACTTTGATAACTGTTCTACCCACCACGGTATCAGCAAGCAGTCTAATGAGCAGACAGTTTTTGCCAACAGCTCCTGTGCAAAGCAAAACCGGTTTAGATAAAAGGTGTGGTATGAGCATGATCTCAGTCCATTCCCTGTTAGATAACTGTTTACTTTACATTATTTAGTACTATTGCCAGTCTGCTAAAAGAGAGGACTTTTCAAGTGTGTACTGACATACACTGGCACAGCTGGGTAGAGTAGCCTGCACAGTGCCTAACCAGTAACAATCTCACCATTCCATGGGCATTAAAGACTTCGTCTGGACAAACAATTAAAGAGAAAGGGAAATGGGTATAAATGATCTGTAGTTTTGACAGCAGCAGAGAGGTTGCTATACTGCAGAATCAAGTCACTGCTTACAGATAAAAGGAGCCAAAGCATATTCTGGTGGCTGACAGCACGGAAGTCATGCAAACCTAATTTAGACTGAGGAAGAAAGATTAGGGAGTAAATGTTCTTTTAAAAAAAAACACATCACCTGGACGTCTCAAAGGTCTGGCAATAACTGCTGTATGCTGCAGTACTAAAAAACAGAGTTATAAACAGGATCTGAGATCCTTATAGTCTGCAGGCCTCTCATAAACTTGTTAATCTTTTTTAATATACTGAGCATCAAAACAGGCCAGATTGCCCCCCTGTTGCTGAGATTTTCCCTTTTTTCTGTGTGGCACATGGAACAAAGTAATATAGATTCAGCTTTCCGACATACTATTAAAAAATTAATTAACCATCTTGATCAGAGTTAAAAAGCTAATGGTAATGCTTGCTTTCATTTTTCTATAGTCTGAAAGAAAACAAATATTCCATGGTGACAAGGAAAAGCAACTACATACCATGCATAGACAGCCTGTTCTATGCTGATGATCCTGCAGATATGAACTGAATTTTCAAGGGACAAGAGCAAGTCTGCATAGCATACAATGCAGCAGGAACGATACATGTATTTAATGTGGCTAAATCTGATGGCAAGCAACCTTACTGTATAATTGGTGTAAAAAAAAAAAAGTCACTTATGGTTGGCTGGAAAAAGAAAACATTAAGGAAAAAAAAACTGTTTCATGACACTTGCTACATTGGGCACTGAATCATTTGCCCTGGAGACCTCTATGCACTGGTGGCTGGGGTTGCAGCTTGATGTTTTGTCTCACCAGATAAAAAGAAAAGTTGGGGCCAGACTGTTTTTGTTGAATTACCAAGAATAAAATAAGCCAGTCACACTACTTGCAGGCCAATGGGATTCCTGAAAGCATGATTATATTTTTATTTAGTCCAACAGAAGGGATTACCTACAACTTCTGGTATTTACTCCTTCTACTGGACTAAAGTTACTACCAATGTCTGAAGAAAGTCATCATCCACTCATACCAGATCCTCATTGGTCATATTCTTTCTATTATGCTAATATATTTCTTAAAAAAAAAATGTTAAGAGGACCTTTACAGTCACTGTGTAACTATACAATTTGAAACATTTTGAAATTTGTAATCTAATAAAATCCTAATGAAAAGTAGTCACCTTTAATACTTTAGTATCTCCAGCATTTTAATTTCCTCTTCCCTTTTAAAAACACCAAGAATTATCTCTGTCTCCCTTTGCATATGTATACGGTGCTTATTACCAAGATACCTGGGCACCTAAGACTACATTTTGAGCTACTTATTTGCTAAATTCTATTATTTAACAAAATCAGATTTTGAGAGAAGAGTGAGAAACAACTTCTGTAACTGAGATCCTGTTCAACCTCTGCTAACACACTGAATATGTCCACCTGCTTGTCGCTTACTGCAGTTCTAGTGGTTTCCTCAATTAGTGTATAGATTTCTTTCAGATTGCCCCTCTCCTAAAAGGTACCACAGCACAGAAAGATTTTTATATTTAAATATTTTTGCACAAGGCAAAGCAAGGACCAGATGTCTCTCAGAAAACCCTGTAGTTAGACCCTGTGAATTTTCATCTTATTCTGCACTCCTATTTTTTTCAATTAAAAAAAAAATCAAATTTAATATAGATCAGTGGTTTTCAATCTGTGATCCGTGGATACCTAGGGGTCTGCAGATTATGTCTAAGATTTCCAAAGGGGTCCGCTGCACCTCCATTCAAAATTTTTTAGGGGTCCGCAAATGAAAAATGTTGAAAACCATCGATATAGATATTGGCTGGATGAATACAGAAAAACATTGTGAATATACAATGCTACTAGGACCACCACCAGTGCTCAGGGGCCAATGCAGACAATGGACCCCTTTGTCAGAAGATAAATACATCTGATTTAGACACAAAAGTGAAATGGTGGCATTTTCAGTCTAGTCCCTAGTACAAAATTTCCTCTCCCAAATTCTGTTTATATCACAGTTTTGTAATGTGGTTCTCAAAGAAAAAAGGGTTGCCCACAGTGTTCAGACAACTATGCTAGCTCCAGCCATACTTAAACATGACTGGCTGCAAGTTTGGTTTCAACTGCCTGATGGACAGGGCATATGTCTTTTTTTTTTTTTTTTGGGGGGGGGGGTGTTAACCCCTCAAATTTAAAAATAGCCACACAAATTCTTTTCTCCCATACATCAAAGCATTTCTGGACCAAAATGCTCCGTGCCAGGGTTTCTTAAATTGGGGTCTGCGAGGGTACTCCAGGGGGTCTGCAAGTCATGGCTGGGGCCACTGGCCTGGCTGATAAACTTCTCTCCCTCCCTCCCAGTGCCTCCTGCACGCTGTGAAACAGCTGTTCAGTGGAGTGCAGAAGGCGCTGGGAAGAAGGGGCAGGGGTAAAGACAGGGTGCGCTCATGGGCAGGGCAAAAAGAGGCAGGGAAGAGGAGGGGCAAGGGTGGAGTAAGGATGGGGCCTTGGGGGAAGGGGCTGGAGTGTGGGGGGGAGGGGCTAGGACTTGGGGGGGGGCAGCTCAGTGGTTTGAGCATTGGCCTGCTAAACCCAGGGTTGAGTGTTCAATCCTTGAGGGGGTCATTTGGGGATTTAGTTAGGGATTGGTCCTGCTTTGAGCAGGGGGTTGGACTAGATGACCTCCTGAGGTCCCTTCCAACCCTGATATTCTATGACTGAGCGAGGGATTTAGGAGTCTGCAAAAAAATTTAAATCAAAATGGGGGTCATCGGGTTGCTAAAGTTTGAGAACTGCTGCTCTATGTAAAGATTCACAGGTGAAGAATTTTTAGGTGCAAGTTACAAGCACCCAAAATGAGTAGATATTATTCAGGAAATGGTGATGTAAACTTAATGGTAACCCCACTCCAGTGCAATATATTACAGCAAACCTCTGTTCCAACAAGTTTTTTTAAAAAATAACTCTTGTCTATAACTCTGAAAATCATCTTCCGAAATACGGATTATTAGTTCTGTTGAATTTGCTGTTTTCTTTTCAAAATAGGTTCTTTTCCTATTTTAGAATTGCATTGGATAGAACACACAAAAACAGACCATGACAAAACAACACAAAAATAGATGAGCCTTGGAAACTTACCCCTCCTGACAACTTAATCACCCTCACTTTGGTGCTGACATGGGGCCCATCTCCACTACCAGTGTTTGCCCGTTGCATGACAGTCCTTTTCACACCAGGTTTCAGTTCCTGAGGCCTTCCTTGTATCGATGCCACTCTAGCAGTCTGTCCTGGGGTGAGTGATGCTGTAGTTGCTGAAGGTTTTGTTTGTAATACTTTCGGCAATGGCTGAAGCTGACTTTGTGGTACTGTTCTAGTCTGTCTCAAAGGCTTCACTGTTTTCACTTGCTGTCCTTGAAAATGCATATTAGCCCCATCTTGCATGAAATCTGTGGGTTTGGGCTGAATATTTGCAACTACCATGTCTTGCTTTTTAACAAGAAGTCTATTTTTCACATTTTGCCTGGTCTGTGCACCAGGATGGACAATAAATGGATTTCCATTGGTGGGAAACTCTGATGATTCCTCTTCCTGCTGTGTGAAAGATTGTTGTGTAGGAGGCTGTTGCTGCTGTTGTGCAAGTCTTTCAAGTAACTCTCTCTTTCTAGCACCTGCCTGCTGCTGCCGTCTCAGCTCCTTCTGTTTCAGAATTTCTTCTCTTAGGCGTTTCTGTTCTTCTATCTTCAAGCGGTATAATCTGGTTTCTTCATCTTCATCAGGAAACTACAAAAAGGAAAGGAAAGGCATTTACTGAAATAGTGAAATATGTCCAGTTTACTCAAAGCTAACATGAAGTTATTATTTTATAAGATGTCATAATGGCATGACTCTGAAAAGATATTTTGAAATTACCCCAACATTGTGCTAAAACTATTAGTGACATCTCTTCCAGTAAGATCTGCTATTCATTAGAGACAAGCAACTTGAATCTGTTTTAGGAATTAGATATACTACATCCGGGGGGGCGCACTATATTGCTAGTTTAGAAATCTTATCAAAATACTAAAAATGAAGTCTTATAAATTGGAATTCTTGTAGAAGTTTCTGAAACCAATTAAACTATTAATATAATTCAAGATATAAAAATATGTTTCAAATGGAAAGTAACAATACAGAGGCAATCCACTGTCACACAGGTTTTATCTTTCTCTTTTCTGACAAACTAACAAAAGGTAGGGTGGTAAATGACCTGAAAAGCCCTGATTAGAACTATTGATTTTCCTTACAGAATTTTCAGCCTGATCTCAAACTCATTTGTCACACAATAATTGGTTATAATGAACAGCACAAGTCAATCTCTCTGACCTTGAACTCATGCACTGTCCTCAGAATCAAAATGTTGCCACATGCAGTGTTGGAATATTAATGGTATATAGAGAATGCCTTTAATATTCCATCCCTAAGCCTTTCTGAAAGTATTATACTCTGCCAAATAACCTTTCTAAAGGTCCTGCAACTTTGGCAGAAAGTGTCCTTATAGGAAGCTATAAGAAACAGGGAACAGTTAAGAAAATGCAGATGCCCATCTTCAAGAAAAAAGATCCAGCTCGCTTTTGAGATAGCTACTTCAACAGGATGTATATATTTTATTACAAAATATACCTGATGGAATTAGATTCAATTTTAAATGGATTTAAGATTGTTTTTAAAGCAATCTGCCTATAAAACACGCTATATAATTAATTTACTATTTCAATGAACAGATCATTCTGATTTTAGGCTATACTTACCAGAAATATTTTCCAAATAAAATAAGATTAGGCTTTCATCAAATAACACATTGCATTTCAGTAAAGTCTTCCATAAAAAGGTACTAAAGCATTTCATGAACAATCTGTGTGCCCAGTAAAGAACGGTTACTTACCATATTTGTTCTTTGAGATGTACTGTCCATGCAGATTCAAATATGGGTATGCACGTGAGATTGGATTATTGTACCAAGCAGTGTTCATTAGGGCCGTGCCTGTATCCTAGATGTCTTTGAGCCTAAACCCCAGTCAAGGGCATAAGAGGCAGAATGGGTGCAAATACCCCACAGTTCCTTCTCCAATTCAGAGGAGTAAGACTTTGGGGCAGTGGGGAAATCATGGAATTCATGTGGATAACACATTTCGAAAAAAACACTTTAACCAAAAGATAACTATTCTTTCTTCTTTGCGTGATCGTCCACATGGATTCCACTCCTGATGACTAACAAGTAGTTGTCTGTTTGGAGGTGGGTATTAGGAATTCTGTTTAACCAATGACTACAGAACAGCCCAACCAAAACTGGGAGATAAATAAATTAGTTTAATATGGAACTCAGAAACAAACTTTTGGCAGGAAGTTGGGATGATACCTAACCCTAAGCCTAGCCTTATAAAACTATCAGGGGACATGCATCTCCCTACCCTTCAAGCTGATGTAATGGCTACTGAAAAGGCAGCCTTCATTGATAATGGGATAGGGAACTGCTTGCTAAAGGGGAATCCATCACCTCGCTAATACTATATTGAAGTCTGAAGAGTGGGTGGGGGGGCTTCCAAACCAGGTGGGGAGGGAGATGAATAAAAACTCTCTCTTCCACTTTGATATATGTCAGTCTAGCTGAGACCTTCTTGCTTTGGAGCAGAATTTTTTCTGAACTTCAGCTGAACTGCTTCATTCAGTGGGTCGGCCAGCCACCCAGCATCACAGCTGTCATACATAACAATATGTATGTAAAGTCTGGGCGTTGGATCCAACTATTGATTGTTCTGTGAGACTGCTGGGAAGAGCAGCCAACACAATAGGGAAGTATAACAAAAAATCCACCAGATATGAACATCAGACCTGCCTGGCCCATTGGAGCTATCCTGATTATCAGTCCAGCATCGTGCTTCAGACTACACTGGACCCTTCGTATCCTGGGGACTGACGGGAGGACATACATCTGTCACAGAGTAACAGGATATGAAAGGCACTAATGTGTTTGGTCTAGAGCACCCTCTGGTGCAGAACACTTGGAATTTCTTGTTCTGGTCTGTGGCAAATAGGTGTATTAATGGGCAGCCTCACTTGCAAAAGATGCTCTGCAACATTGGGTTCTTGATCATCCTCTCATGGATGTCTGAGAACTGTCTGCTGAGGTGATGTTAGTAAGTTCTGAACTCCTGGAAAATGCAAGGTCAGTGTGATCTGGAGACAAATACAGAGCAGAACAGGCTCCTGACAAAGTGGAGATGACCTGGCTTCTCCTTATTGGCTGACAAACCATGTAGCTGTGGTGTTGTCTCTCAGCACCTGGAATGAGGATTGCTGGAGCAGAGGCAAGAATGTTATTCATTCCAGATGGATGGCTCTGAGTTCCAGGATGCTTAAGTGCAGGTGAACTTCTTGAGAGGCTCAAAGGCTCTGCGTTTGTAGGTGATCTAGATGAGTATCCCCACCCCTTAGCAGAAGTATCTTTGTAGGCAAAGATACAGAGAAGGGTACTCCATTGCATAGGGATGTGGGTCTTTCCACCAGTTTAATGAGGAGGGGAGTTCTTGTGGGACTGTGACCAACATGCTCATGCAGTGTCTTCCAACTAGATACACTGATTTCAACCACCCTTGCATGGAGCACAGGCAAAGTTTGGTGAACTGCATCACCCAAATGCATGAGGCCCTATATCCTAGAAATTTAATGCATGCTCACAGTGACATCTTTGAGGGAGCTTGAAGTTGGTTGATGAAGTCTATTCTAATTTGACATTCTTCTTGTGGGAGACAAGCTCTCAGTGACCTGGAATCTAACATGGCTTCTATGAAAGCTATGCTTTGAGTGAGAGTAAGTGTGGATATTTGTCTATTGACTCAGTCCTACTGCAGCAAAGAGATTTAAGATTACTTGAACTGAGTTGATGACCTGATATAATGATCTTCTTCAGATCCACACATTAATAGGATATGCATAAACCTGTATCCCATGCCTCCTTAAGAGAGCTGGTAGAGTCAAGTATTTGGTGAACATCCTTGGTACTGTGGCAAGTTCAATGGGCAGGATCCTGTACTGCTAGTGAGATGTTCCAGCTCACAGGAAACGCATCATGTTCTTAGTAGAATATATGCTCTTGACATATCGAAGGTTAAGAATAGTTCCTCAAGCCCCCTTCTTTGGAATGAGAAAATAACAGGAACGAAGCCCCCTGCCTCTGAATTCTAAGGGTACCTTTTCTGCTCCTCAAACATGCAGGACAAGGTCCATCTCTTTCTTCAACAGTATCTCATGAGAGGTGTGGAGGGGAAGATGGGAGCGAAGGTGAGAAGGAACTAGAATTGTATGAAATACCCAATGCTGACAATCTCTCAGCTGTGATGATCCTAGTCCAACCTTCTTGAAAAAAAGGCAATTGCCAGAAGGAGGCTGAGGGCAGAGATTCTCCAAAGGCTCTGCCAGACTTTCAACTGCGGCATGAAGCTTCCTGTCAAGAGGAAGATGTTAAGTGCACTGTAGCTGAAGAGGTGGTGGGATGTCTACATTGGGCCTCTGCTTCTCTCCTGGTGGCTCCAATGCCTCCATGGGCGATAATCGTATTTAGCAGGAGGACACTATCTGGATGAGATTTGAACTCTGGCTTGTCTTCTCTTCGGGGCTGGAGTGTACCAGCAAAGGAGTTGGCTGTCTTTGAATTTAAGAGATTGCAGTCCTCAAATGGAAGATCCTCTACCGCGGTTTGGACTGATCTGGGTATTCCTGAAGAAAAAAGGCTTCTTGCATCACCATGCAAATGTGATCATGCTGTATGTAGATATATCAGATACATTCAAAAGCAGCCAGCAAGATTTCCCTCTAGCACAATTGACATTAGTTCTTCCATGGTCCTGCATGAGTCTATCCATAAACTAAGACAATGTGTCCCAGTGTAGATTACCAATTAAAGATGCTTCCAGCAAAATGACTATGTACATCTGGAGACTGGCAGAGGAGCAGACTTTTCTGCTGAACAGATCAAGTCTCCTAGGTTATGTCTACACTGCAATTAAAAAACAGTGGCTGGTCCATGCCAGCTGACTTGGGTTCGCAGGGCTTGGGCTAAAGGGCTGTTTAACTGCAGTGTAGACATTAGGGCTCAGGCTGGCTCTCAAGCTCTAGGATCCTGCGAGATGGAAGGGTCCCACCCTGAGCAGGAAAAGTAAATGACACTCAATGTCTCAACAGCTCTATGCAGTACCATGATTTCAGTGACTGAAGGCTTAGTTAGCATTTTGAAATCATACGCTCCAACAGGGAAGACTCTGGTACTGGCTCACAGATATGTCACTTGGTGACGAATAGGCCATAGGCACCAAAAAGGCTAGCAATATGGGAGCTACATACCAAGATTACAAGAACTGGTGCTGAAGGCGGGCCGCAGATTTAGCTAGTACCACAGACACTTTTTTCATACCTGGCAATGAGGCTCCAGAGGCACCCATTTTAGGGCATTTGCTGCCCTTTGAATGCAGAGCTTGAGACAATGTAATATGTTGATTCTTGCATCTCTGTTCCATGGGTCCCACAGAGGGAGATTCGTGTCTTATCTCTGGATCACGGTTCCTTTCAATCCCTTCTTGAAGTCGACAACTGCAGTCTCTGAGACATCTTAGCCCTGGCACTTGGGAAGGAACAACAGTTTGTTGAGGCACTTGCTGAGCAGGAATGGAGAGGGGAGTGAGCGTTTGCTACATCCTCCTCTGAATAGGCTTTCATGGAACGCTCCAGGATAACTTTAGGTAGGCATCCCTTGCCTTCGGAGTCCACTTGGAAAGAAAGCGGCACGAGAATCAACAGTTAGGGATATACTCCTTGTCTAAATAAAGGCACTTAATGTCCATCACAAGAGGGGCATGTCAAACCAGAAATTCAATTTCTGCCATACCAAATCAAGTCACAGTACTGAGGAGGGCACTCAGAGCCCACTGTTTACAAAGAATTAGTAAAAATAATCTTTTTCATACCAATGAGCAAACTGAAAGCAATTAACTACTAGTCATTAACACTAACTGTAACAGCGTTGCAGAGAAGCAGGTGGACACTGCACATCAGCGATAAGAAGAAGCTGAGTGATGGTGGGGTCTGCTCTGCCTTTTATGACCTTGGGTGGGTTAAGGAGGGTATAGGAGCAGCCCCAATAGACACTGATAGCCAGAAAAATCCAATTTCATGTGAATGAACACCATGAGTGGAACTGTGTGTACAATCACTCAAAGTACTATTATTCCCTTTATACCAATGGAGTGTCAGGTACAGAGAGATTAAGTAATTTGTCGAAAGAAAAAAGGCATATGTCAGAGATGGGAATAGAACATAGATGACTTGACTTTCATGCCTATGTTTTAAATTCAAGTTTACCCCAAATCAAAATGCTGACGGTCTGACGCTTGAGGAGCTATACCCCAAAGATCTCAAATGAACTTCTGGTTTCTGATGACAGCCTTGATGATAGGCTCTTAGCCTCTGAAGAGGTGGGTGCATCCCTCAGGATGCAGGTCCTAAAACATCTTACTTATACCAAAACACAGAGAATGAAAAAGAACAAGATCTGTTGCTTCTGAAGAAGTGCATTGTCCTCCTCCAGTCCTCTCTCTCTAACAGGAAATTAACAGGATGAACCGGGGAAAAAATTATGACAAAAGTCCTCTAATCAAACAACCTTCAAACAAAATAGGAGGAAAACACTCCTAACTCTGGAAACCAAAGCCTATACAAATTGAAAAGAGACCAAAAATGACCACATAGAACAGAAAGTTATGAGCCCGTTTTCCCACCTTGAGGGAAAGATTTATCGAGAGAAGTTAATGCTTTATTTTAAAAGAGGCAACGAAAACTTTTCTTTGTGCACTTCACAAATTAATGAGGCTCCTTTATTTCATATATTGCCAGCCTTGCAAAATTGATGTGAAAAGTTACCAGCCCATTCACAAAATTCATTTCTCTTCCCTTTATAGCGATGACTGATTTTGACATACAGCAAGAAGATACTTATACATACAGAGAACACGGAAAGGTGGAAGTAGCCATATCAACTGTAAGAGGCCAATCAACTGAGATGAGCTACTTCCATCTTTTCATGTTCTCTGTATGTATAAATATCTTCTTGCTGTATGTTCCAGTCTATGCAGCCGATGGAAGGGGGCTATAGCCCACGAAAGCTTATGCTCAAATAAATTTGTTCGTCTAAGGTACCACAAGTACTCCTGTTCTTTTTTGAGAGAGAGAGAGAGAGAGAGAGAGAGAGAGAGAGAATACATATGTTAATTGCTGTATCTTCAATAAACATGGCGTATTGCCTTTTCTCCTGAAAAAGATCCCGTGTGCTTCTTCTAAGCATAACACAGTAACAGTTTTTCTATACATAGACATATCAATCGGTTTTTTATAAATAATATTTTGCAGCCTTGCAGGGCTACAAAGAGGAGCATTATGCTATGGGAAGAGTAGATTCCCAGTCTCTCAGTGGGACCCTGCACTTGCTTATAGTCCTGCAGGGCTGCAAACTTTTAAAATGACACAATTTTAAAATACAGCCAAAATCTATACAAGGTCATATTTGGATGTTTGTAAGGCTCCTTCTGAGCCCTAGTAGGATCTCTAGTAAAGAAGGACACTAGCTTTAGAGAAAGAGGGACGCAAGAAATAGTCCTAATAATTTAGTTTTTCAGTTCTAACACACTTGAAAAATGACCTCTGTAACTAATTTGTGGCTTTGCCACTTATGAGCAATGCAACAATATGACAAGAGAAGAGGACATTTCCTCACTCTTCATTAACACCTGTGGAAGTAGTGAAAGAACTGACAGGGATTTGTAGGGGATCTTAATGCATGACAGTTTTTGTTAGTAGAGATTCCAGTGCCATAAAGGTAAAGAAGCAGACAGAGTGAAATTATTGAAAGAAAAGGAGGAAAGAAAAATATAGAAAAATGACTGCACCAGAGAGAGTTCTGCACAGGTCTGCCCTAAAGAGAATTGTCAGAACACAACTTAAAAAAAAAAAAAAAAAAAGTAGTATCCCACTACATGTGAACAGAAGTTACGTACTGATTTAATGCACAGGATGTACAAATCTGTGGTGAAATTGAAAGGACACATTTGTTACTATGGTATAGTATGTGGATTGTTGCTGCTTTCCTTTGAAAGCAGCAGCCCCGTTTTCCATTAACATCTCAGTTAATTGTTGAGCATCTTCCCGCACTTACTGTGGTGGGTTCCACTGGGAATTACAAGGAGACACTTCCTCTGTTCCAGGATAAAAAAAAAGCCTTCTGCAAGTTACATGAACAGGAAGTTTCACAAATTGTTTCCAAATAAAGTTTTGAAGCACCCACAAAAAGATGAGGGATACAGAAGTTCTGTAAGACTAAAGCTTCAGATAGGTAAGGCCAGTTAATCTTAGAACATACAAAGTTTACAGGGATTTATTTACATTTAAATTAAATCTGAGGGGACAAGAAGGCTGCTCTGTCTTGTCTTATAGGGAACACCCAGTCAAAGACAGTAACAAAAGACTTAATGACTAACGTATACATTTTGGAGTTAATTCATATTTAACTGGAGAGAGAAAGCCTGTAACTGTAGGTCACAAGCTTATAATCTTTATCACCTTTCTTACTGGCCTGAAAGATGCAGAATTTCCCCCCAAGATCTGTGTTATTTTCTGTTACTTTTAGATTCTTCTACGAGGAACTGATATGAAAGGGAAAAAAATCTTTTGTATTTGCTGAAACTAAAGAGCAAAGTTAAATAAGTGACCTCTTGAAAAGCTGAACCAAGGGGTTTTTAAGCCTGATGATGAATGAGTGCACAGGAAGTTAAATATTGATAACTGCATGTTTCTTTCATGTTACATTTGTGGAAATGAGAGATGGTCATAACTAATTCAAGAAAAAGAAGAGGAACTAATCGCCAGCAACTTAAAAGAAGTAGTTCTTAAAAGAAACCTGGTGTTTGAGACAGAGCAGTTCATAGCTAACTTAACACGAAGGATCTGTGGTTCTGCTTGGAATGACGTGACATTTGAAAATTGTAACAGTCATTTAACCATCATGTAGATACAGTGTCTCAAAGCGTTCAACATTAAGAGCCCAATCCTGCAAACTGCTCCACACAAGAGGACTTCCTGTGACCATGGGGAGCCCCACCGGCTTCAATGGAGTTCCATACAGGGGTAAGGATCCACACACGGCTGCATTCAGAATTAAGACCTGAGTGAGGTTCAGAGTACAGCCATACCTCACTCATGGGGCGGGGGGGTGGGGTGGGGGGGGGGGTGCGGTCCTGGTAAATTAATAGCAACTTTTTTCAAATGGAAAATAATAAAAACAAAATATTTTATATCTCCTCCAGATGAGATGTAGGACAAATATCCGCTCCATCAGCAGAAGAGGTGCCTGAGGGGATGGCTCAGCTGCAGCTTATCATGAGGACTCCAGGACTTGGAGGAGACTGGCTGGAAGTACGTTTGGAAGTCATTTGGGTCTCATTTGAGAGAGCAGAAAATGAGAAAGAAGAGGAAGGGAGGGATCTGGTGGCTGTCTTATTCACAAGACTGGAGAGGAAGTGATAAGCAGTAGGGAACCAGGTTGGAAGAGGAAGTATTAGATAGGGATAGGTATTGCTGAGAGAGTAGTATCAGGTGGTATTAACATGTGGAACTCATTGCTATGGGATAGTGTAATAGCCAAAAATGTAACTGGGTTAAAAAAAGAACTAGACAAGTTCAAGGACGACAAGTCCCTCAATGACTATTAGCTAAGATGGCCAGTGATAACCCCATGCTCTGCGTGACCCTAAACCTCTAAATGCCAGAAGCCAGGAGGGGAAGACAGGACTGGAGCTATCCAAAACTGCCCTGAAGCTCTGGTACTGGCCACTGTCAGAGACAGGATACTGGGCTAGACAGACTACTGGTCTGACCCAGTGTAGCAGTTCTATGGCACTATGAGAAAACCAAACTGAGCAGCAGGGAGCTGGTTGGACCCAAAAGCCTCTTAGTCTGATATGGGAAGTTGCAGGACCCGAGGTAAGGGAAGAGAAGCACTGCTGTTGCTAGCCCTACTCCAGCCTCATTTAGCTTCATGTCACTCTCTGTGGTTCTCTCAGACACTTTCAACTCCACCACCAGATTTCGGGTCAGCAATGTCCTGCCCATACCATCTCTGAAGTGACTTTAAGTCTAATTCATTCCTGCTCAATGTCCTCCCCCTTCTCTTCCTTTACTCATTCAGTAGCTGCTCCTACTTTAACCACATCATATACCAAAGCAGGGTGCCCCAAATCAAGTAGGTTACCTGTCCCCAACTTTGGCAGGAGTAGCTCCCTTACCTCCCAAAATTGACTCACCCAGCCCTTTCAACCTTCAAGACCTGGACCCCTCTCCTGGGAGGAGCTTGCAGCTAATCCCCTTCTCCCCTTCTGACAACACTATGAGGAGAGCCACACTAACTGGAAGTGGGACACCTAGTGGTAATGAAGTGTAGCACAGGGGTGCATATGGTGAGTTTATACTCCACAAATCAGACTAGCAAATGTATAAACTTATTCTTTAAAAAAAGGTAAATAGATTAGCCAATGTTTTAACTTTTAGCCATGACTCCCTACTTAGCAGCACCATATTGGTATGTTTTGCAGGTATTTCTCATCTTTACCTTACAGCAATTGGTGACATTAAGAAACAGAAATGCATGTACTACAAAAAGCCATTTAACATTAATGGAAAATCTCCCTTACCTCTGGTTCAGATTTTACTTCTACTTTAGTTTGGACCACTGGCACAACTGCTCTAGCTTTCATTTCAGTCCTCCCATGTGGGCTCCCAACACCTACTACAGATCTTGTAGCAGGTGTTGTGCTGGTAATGGGTTTCACCTGCGCAGCAGGTGCAGCGGTTCGCCGGTTGTTACTAATCTCAATAGCATGCGAAGGTGCTATTGGTAATTCACGCAAGTTGCTATTTCTTGAAGCAGTTGACTGCAGCTGCTGATTCGGACGCTTGACCATGTTCTGCGTTGGTGTACTCTGATATAGGCAAAAGACAACATACAAATAATATGGAAGCCTTGGTAGCTATTTCAGAATTAGTCCCAAAAATTGGCACTAATTCTTCAGAGAACAATTGCATTTTCAATATAGCTTTTTAGTAAAATACGCACTAACTTTTGTGGGGTAAGTGTTTAAAAGTGCCCTCCTTCTGAAATTTTCTCAGTTCTACCACATATCTTTAGGTTTCTTTAAATAGCAAAACTTAAGTCTTCTCTCACATATACACCATTTCTAACATAAACCCCAAGAATGACTGTCTGATCAGAATAACTGCTCTGAGCTATGTCCAGATTGGCCAAGGTAAATTGCCTTGTCTCCCACACCAACCAAGTGAATGGGCAAGGGGAAGAGGGACAGAAGGAAATGGGGCAAAACTTCTCTGCATTGGAGCAGTGAGAGTAACAAGGGATCCCTCATGGCACTGCTTCATGGTGCACCAGGAAGCCCAGTCAGCAGTGCTATGGAGAGGTCTTCCAACACAGATTCCTCATTGCTGAAGCACTAGGCTTCCCAACCCCAACCACAGCTTTACATTTGACTATACAACCCTCCTCCTATTCCACCCTTCCAAACATTCTTGATCTCTAGCTTCTTAGCATGAGAGGGCACTGTGTCTGTCTCTTTCTTTCACACAGTGAGTGAAGAGTAGGGGAAGAGGGAAAGACAGTAAGTCAAGGGGGAGACAGAGGTGATGGGGAAATGGTTAAAAATATAGGATATTAAATAAATGAGGAAGGAAAGAGGAGAGAATGAGTGAATGAAGGGGACAGAGTAAGAGGAGAAGGAATAGGAGTGGGAGAGCCTATGCTCAAAGGTTTTAAACTTGAGCTCAGATACACAATCTTTATACACACAGACACAAAATGAGGGAACACTGATGTATGCCAGTATTTACTGGTACTTACATGTCTTGGATTCATCGGACCCTGCCGCTGTTGACACTGCATTCTATTGTTATTTGACTGTTGCTGTGAAGGCTGCAAATGAGGTCTGAACTGTGGCTGGGTAATGGGAATCAAAGGCTGTGGTGGACCAGCAAGATGCTGCTGCTGCTGCTGCTGCTGCTGATGTTGATGCTGAAGCTGATGATGCTGTTGGTGGTGCTGCTGGTGGTGCTGCTGCTGGTGGTGCTGTTGCTGGTGGTGAGGCTGAGGCGGTAGAGGAGGGTGCAAGGGACCCTTTACATTTTAAAAAGAAAAAAAAGACATTCTATGCATTTTTTTCAGTCCTAAGGAAAATAAGCTCCTTAAGCAATCAGATTTGTTCTTGTATGGCAACAGTATTTTGGCTGTAAGTAAGGAGCTTTAGAAATATAGGCTTTCCTGGGGCAACAGTATTTGCGGTAAACAAGGACTGTTGATTGCTGTGCAGGTTAATGACATCACTTGGTCACTAAACATTTGTACTTAGATTTCAGCTCAACTTCTTAACGTGAAAAAAATCTCAAATAATGTTATTAATGAGACTACAATAAATAAGTCGAACTGTCCTACTTGCTTCTAAGAATTACTAGAATATAATATTTACTCTTAAGAAGAAATCCACAGTGTATGCATCATGAATCTATAACAACCTCCTCCCCTCTGCCCCAAAATTCAAGGGCCTTTGCATAATATTTTTTGTGGTCATACAAACCATTTGTCTACTTTAACAAACAGTTTAAAAGAAAAACTAATTTTTAAGAAGCTAAACTGATTTCTCTCTCACTGCTAGTCCCCTAAAACACACAGCTCATTTTTATCAGCAGAGGGCACCCAAGACCCGTGACAAGAGGTGAAATAACCCAGCAATGTCTATTTTGTATACATATACTTCTCTCTGTAAACAGACATTTTTGAACAATACAATACTTTCATATTTCTGTTGGAGTAAATTAATTTAAGGAACCATTGGTGAACAAAAGATGTTATTAAGAACTTTTCTAATCTCATTAGGTGTAAGCAGTTGAGCATAAATCACAGCAATTTTAATAATTTCACTTTTGAAATATCCGTTGGTGTACGTTTCATAACTGAATTGTTGATATGGTGATGAAAATCAGCTTTTCTGTCTAACACCAACACAATAATAGGAACTACACTTAAATCTACTTCACATTTGTAATATCAAACAAGACTTAGCCATTTTGGTTAGACTGCTGCTATGAGCTGAACGTAAAGATCGCAATATAGCTTTCTAAATGCAAAAGTTCTAAATAGTTCTTATATGTCCCCTTTTACCATTGATTAATACCTGCATATTGGGCTGTGTATGTGTTGCTAGAAATGGCTGTCCTGGGTTTTGTAAGAATTGCTGTCTGGGTTGCATGAAAGGCCGTGGATTTGCTGAACCTGGTTGGCTGAAGTGAAGAATTCCACCAGGATTCTGAGGCTGGATGTTTGGCCTTACTGGTCTGTCTCTGGGAAATACTGGTTGCTGCCCTTGCTGATTATATCCTGGTCCAGGTTGATTGAAAGGCAGAGGATTTTGGGTAGGGACAGGATGGGTACTGTTAAGGAGTGGGGGAGGGGGTGGAGGTGGGGGACTCCGTTGCTCGAACAAATGATGACTTGGGAATCTTGGATCTGTTGAAATCAAAACATTTAATTAAGTGACAACCTCCTCATGAATACAAATGTGTTTTAAATACAGTCCTGGCATATTTTCAGCTTCAGGGGAGTAACTTGATAATTTGATTGAGGAATAACTATAAAATAGTTTAGCTGGAAGAGCAGCTCTGCAAGATTATATGAGAGATACTCCTCTTGCTTGTGCCAAGAACCACCTTCACATGGAAGATGCAGACCCTTGGGAGAAAGAGGGCAATTTGATAATAAAAATAACTATTAATGCCAGCTAGTTATTTCTATTGCAAAAGCAGCTAACTCCTCCAAGCAGGAATTAGGACTAGAGAAATGCAAGCATTGACAAGCTGAACAAAACAAACACCCTTTCAATTCACGCAAAGAACTAGTCAAGCCACTTTATGCAATGTTTATATTTTACTTAACACCATGTTTGCTGTGGTGTAACTTTAACATTCACTGGAAGACTGAACAGAATTCATAGAAAGTTAAATTTGTAGGGCACCAAATATTCCAGATAGATATAATTGTTAATGGGGGAACGACCACAGATGAAAGGAGGAATGGTGTTGATATTTAATATCTGAACTGTTACAAACTGAAACCAATGTTATTTGGTTGGTTTTTGAGAGACGACAAAATACGGGATCACACTAAATCATAATGGTCCCTTCTGATCTTCAGATCTCAAGTGTGTGGATAGATTAATTCATAGAAGGGGTTAGTATGTGAAAAGGAAGAATATTCAAATAGTATATTTGCAGTGAAAAAGGTCACCCTGTATACCAATCTCAAATAAAAATTATATACCTCCCAGGAAGAAAGGGTCTCTTTCCTGGGGAGGAGGAGGAGGAGGTGGTGGTGGAGGCATAGGTGGTGGAGGTGGGCCTCTCCACTGGTCCTGTAGAGGGATTCTTGGGGCTTGGGTGAAGTTGGTAGGAACAGGTCCAGGAGGATGATGCTGAAAATCTGGAGGGACCTGTTTAATAAAACAAAAATCAGCAAAACTAAGTCCATCTTTGAGAAATTCATCCATAATCTATTAAAAATACTCTTAAAAAAATCAGTTGACCTATCAATTATCTCCTGTAGTATGTACAAGGTTGGCAGCCATACAGAGTCATTCTTGCACAATGAATCAGACACTGAAGCTGAGAACAGGATCTTGAAATGATTTTACAGCATTTTAATAGTCATTGTAGCACCACAGGAATGCCATTTCTTTTCAAGCTTATTGAAATCCATGCAATTATTGACCTTCTTTCCCATTAATCCAAAAGTCTGAAATGTCTACTTTAGAAAATGTTCCTGACATTTATCTTCTTAAACCATGCTATTCTTTGCCATCTATTTAGTGCAACCTAAGCTACAGAAATGAAACAGCTTTACTTCAAAAGGAAAAAAAAAAATAAATTTGTGACATCCAGAAAATTAGAGCCATCATCTTTCAATAAATAACAGGAACTAATATTTCTACCAATTCACATAAAACTTAAATAGTTAAGCATCTGAACCATTTCAAAAGGCATAAGAAAAATTTACACAGAATCTGTCTTTTCTTGATTTTTTAAAGAAGTTTTAAGTAAGTCTTTAAACACTGGCTTAATGTACTGTTATTTCACAATCAAGAGCACGCAAATAATTCAGATTTAATTCAGTAATTCATACTCCCACTATCATTATTTGCTTTTATATGGAAATGTTTGACAATTTTAAAAATTGATACCATCCACTGAAAATGTGAGGCAGTCCCCCATCTATCAATACATTCACAAGGAAACAGATACCATATTCATGACAAACATGCATGAAAAAAACATATTCATGATAAGCACGCATGAAAAAGTCAGAAAGGTAATCAATGTCATCTCAGCATATCCTTGTTTTCAAACTAATATGCATTTAGAAATTTGCGATATGTATTACATGTGCACTTGGTATTCATCAACAATTAGAACCACATTAAGCAAAAACAAGCCCTTCAAAATAAACAGATTCAAGAAGAGACGCTCCCTTTTAGAGTTAAGTAAGAGAATGTTAAGTCTGAAAGAACACAACATAGATCTTAAAATGGGACTAGGAAGTTTACCAAACCCCAAATCTAGCATACTTCCAGAGGAAACATGTCCTACGGCCTCCACCTTACCACTCATCCTAGTGTGTGCGTATGCACATGGGAAAAGGTAGGTGTCACAGAGCTAACCATAATTCAAGAAGATCATTTAAGCAAGTTGGGCAATTTTTACTATGGTGGTCATCAATTTTAAGAACAATTGAGTCTCCATGCCCATAAAACTTCTGGCCTCTCTGCTGAGAGCGCTAAAATTGAGGTTTTTGAGCAATTAACAACTTTCCACTAAGAGCAGAGCTGCAATCACTCATTTTACATCACTAAACAGCTGTCAGACATAACTAGTTTTGGTCACTCCTACCCTGCACTAGACTGGATTTAGCAATCCTACAGATTAAAGGTTCTATATCCCATTATCAGTCTCCCGAACCATCCAGTCTCCAGTGGCTACTTCATTTAGAGGAGAGGTATTATTTTAAACTCATGCATGAAAGTCTTCACGACATGTAAAATTTATAAGAAGAGCTGGTAGTGGCTTCTCTATTTAGATTGCCTAACATCTTCCATTATTAAATATTCTTGGGACTTTTTCTTGAAACATCTTAATATCTCCATTGTAAGCAGCCAACCTTTGAAATTCAGTAAGGAAAAAGCCTAGGGCTAGAGAAGTGACTTTTCTTGTCCCAGGAAATTCCATTCAGGTGTAGTTGAATGTTACTATTAAATATTACCCCCCTCACTTGTTGTGTAGGAAACTTCTGGCAGCCTGCCAATATGACAACAGAACATTCTGACGAGCGAGGCCTGTGCTACCACCTAAGCACCATCACCATACACTGTACTGGGAACACCCAGGAGCTGCCAGAGCACCTGTAGTAAGTAGAGTGGGGGAGGAGGAGAGCAAGGCTACCCCATCTGACCAAACTCCTTTTCCAGACCTGGCACATGGTACCAGCATCTCATCTCCTCCTCCTCTGGGGGCTACACATGGGACAGGAGCCCCACACTTCCTGGAAAGGAGACGAGAAAAAAGATCCAGGCAGGGCTCCCCCGACCATCTACTTTACCCAGCACATGGTGTCAGCAGCCCACCTCACCTCCATAAAAACACACTTCTGCTACTGCCAGCCAATGTAATTAAGGCCTGTCACTCAAGCGGTAGCAGTGTGTATTGCAGAGCCAAAGATTCAGGGTTTGAACCCTGCTGATAATGTATGATGGGAAGATTATTACAGCTGCACACAAGAGAAATTGTTTTACCTTTTTAAAAACCTAGCAAACTGCATATAAAAACAACTGGTAAAAGAAAGTTATTTAGGTTGCAAAGTCAAGTACTTCAAAAAGTAGAAAATTCCAGATTTACAGTTGTCAATGCAACCTTAATTCTACTCACATGTATGCATGAACTATGCTTATCTTTAATAACATAATATACTATTTATTCCACAGGAACCCAAGCCTCATTCAATGCAGAGGATTCACTATTTTGTCTTCTCATTGTTCAATGTGTAGCCCAAGTCTGAATTTATTGCACACTCTTCAAGCCCTGTTCTAAAGGCAGAATTATTAATTTCCTTGTGGAGTTTTCTAGAGCATCAGGGCTTCACAAACAATACATTTTTGCAATTCCCCTATAAGGTGAGGGGGCATTATGATCCCCATTTTACAGATGGAGAACTGAGGCACAAAAAGACTAAGATGAAAAGTATCCACCTAACTTTGGGTGCCCAATTCTAAAAACCAAGGCCCTATTTTTTCAGAGCATTCAGCATCTCATAGCACTTAATATGTTCAAACTACTGTTCCCATAGACTTCAGCTGCAACTGAGAGCACTCAGGATTTCTGCAATTCAGTCCCCAGGTCTGAACTCAGGTACCAGAAAATGAACAACACAATTAGTGCCCCCTCCCCGCTGCTGCCACCAAAAGTTTAACAGATCTGTCCAGCATCACACAGGAGCTCCGTGGTAGAAGCAGGGATAGCATCCAACTCCCCAACACATCAGTCAACTGCCTTAGTTATGACACGGTCCTTTTCCTTACTGCAATGCCCTGTCTCATTCACCACACACCTTTTCACTTCTACAATAAATGAGGCAGGCATAGAATCATAGGACTGGAAGGGACCTTAAGAGGTCAATTAGTCCAGTCCCCTGCACTCGTGGCAGGACTATGTATTATCTAGATCATCCCTGACAGGTGTTCACCTAACGTGCTCTTAAAAATCTCCAACAACAGATTTCACAATCTCCCGAGGCAATTTATTCCAATGCTTAGCCACTCTGACAGAAAGGTTGGACATCTGGAAAAACTAAATCTCCCTTGCTGCAATTTAAGCCCATTACTTTTTGTCCTATTCTCAGAGGTTAAAGAGAACAATTTTTCTCCCTCCTCCTGGTAACAACCTTTTATGTACTTGAAAATTCTTATGTTCCCTCTGTCTTCTCTTTTCCAGACTAAACAAATCCAGTTTTTTAAATCTTCCCCCACAGGTCATCTTTTCTGGACCTTTAATCATTTTTGTTACTCTTCTCTGGACTTTCTCCAATTTATCCACATCTCTCCTGAAATGTAATACCCAGAAATGGACACAATACTCCAGTTGCGGCCTAATCAGCGCATAGTATGAGTGAAAGAATTACTTCTCTTGTCTTGCTTATAACACTCCTGCTAATACATATGAGAATGTTTGCTTGTTTTGCAACTGTTACACTGTTGACTCATATTTAGCTTGTGATCCACTATGACCCCCAGATCCCTTTCTGCAGTACTCCTTCCTAGACAGTCTTTCCCATTTTGTATGTTTGCAATTGATTGTTCCTTCCTAAGTGGAGTACTTTGCATTTGTCCTTATTGAATTTCATCCTATGTACTTCAGACCATTTCTCCAGTCTGTCCAGATCATTTTGAATTTTAATCCTATCCTCCAAAGAACTTGCAACCCCTCCCTGTTTTACAGCATCCGCAAACTTCATAAGTATACTCTCTATAACATTATCTAAATCATTGCTGTAGAATATACATCAGTAAAGTAACACTTGATACTGTCTATTCAGCTATTAAGCTGTATTATTTAAGCATTAGTCCTTGCTAATCCACCCCAGCTGACAGCTGGAAATATTTAACAGCAGTCTAGTCCAGTCCAGTCAAGATAAGGCAACAAGGAGGCAATGGATGTGGTTTAATTAGGCTACAACATCATTCACTTAAAATATTTGGAAGTACCTACCAATACATTGCACAGTGAAGGGGTTATCATCATTTCTTTATAATCCCCAACATGGCCCCTGCCATCCCATTGCCAAGAACTGTCACCCTACCCTCCTAAAAAGGCTAAGGGGGCTATAAAACAAAGCAGTTTGGCTTCCCACTGTATCACATGTAGGAGCCCCAAACCCTCCTTCCTCAGCTCCCATTAGGGATGCTTTCCCCTTCAAATCCTTTTCCAAACCATTTGATCTAATAACCATATCCCTTCCATACTGAGTACCTGCCCTGGACATCTGCCACACGTTTTGCATACTAAGTTGCAACATTATAACTTTACTCCCCTACCCTACACCACCGGGTCCCAAACCCATTGTGGGAAAGATGAAAAAAGTCCACCCCTCGGCTAATCCAGTGGTAAGGGAAAAATTCCTTCCTAGTCCCCAAGGAAAAAGAGGCAACTAGCATAATGCTCACAGCTGATCATGAAGGATCTTTCAGGTATCATGGCTGGAAGGGTAGATGCTGCCAGCTCAGTCCAGGCAAAAGAAGGTTCCTCTGGGACTGCACAGGGTATCAACACCCCTCTTCTTCCTGAGCAGCTGGAAGGGCAATGCTCACTCCTCCCAGACATCTAGTCTAGCCGCTTCCCACTCCTACAGGGGGCAAACTTTCCCCTTCCTCCCCCTCTACCACCAGTTCTACAGGGAGCCCTTAAAGGGAAAGCCACCCCTTTTCATTTGGTCAGCTGGACAAAGATCCACTACATACGGTTGTGGTGAGTACATTTTGCCACTTACACATTTTAAAGGTTTTTACTGGTTATTTTGAGTAGCCAGTGAAAAACTACATTAACAACCACTGTTAGGCTGATAATATGAAGGACAAGTCATCCAAAGTCAATTATAAATAGATTTGTTTTCCATAAAAAAGAAATGTGAAGGATGAACATTTTTCAAGGATAGTAACATTTGTTCCTGTAAGGACAAACTATGGGCATGATTCTGTTCTGCCAAATGTCAACAGAAACAGGATTGGGCCCCTATGATTTTTAAGCAGGGTTTGATTTGACTTTTACTAAAAACTGGAGGAAGAATTTACTACTGTGCCTACATTACATAGTAATTATGTGCAGGGCTGCCCAGAGGATTCAGGGGGCCTGGGGCAAAGCAGGGGAGCTGTGGCACTTGTATTCACCTGGTGGCGGTCCAGGTGTTGGGTGGCATTTCGGTGGTGAGGGGCCCTTCAGTCACTCTGCATCTTCAGCAGTGCTGAAGGACCCCCCGCTGCCGAAATCCTGGACCGCTGCTGGGCCAGGGCTAGCGGGCCCTGGGGAAAATTGCCCCACTTGTCCCCTCCCCTGCCTCTGGGCAGCCCTAATCATGTGTAACTGTATAGATTTGTACAGATTCAGCAGTTTCAATACAATTCTATTAATTTGTATTGTGAGCAGGATATGTGCTGTACAACTTTCCAAGCTTTTAATTTAAAAAATTTTAGTCAGTGCTCTCATTTATTTTCTGACTTCCATTAATTTAAATTCTCAGACGATGTGCATACATGTAGGTTGAATTTTTTTCTGTTTTTTGTTTGTTTTTGCACTGCGTTTGAGGTACTGATGAGTTGAGTCAAATCAGTTGAGATACGGATTTATTTGCCTGTGAGATCATTAAATTTCTCATTCATATAAAACACTGTAAACTCTGAAGCACCAAAATCACAATGGCACCTTTAAATGAAACTTCATTGCAGTTGCTTTAATGGAGAAATAAGGTACAGTAATATTAGATTTATTATTTTACTGATAGATGCACATTACATACATTTCTGAAAGATAAAGGTCAAACCTGCATTGAAATATATCTAGAAAAACTGCAGTTTTGTCTGTAAATTGAAGATTAGAATGCCAGCGCTGAATTATTACTTTAATGACTCATCACAATACTAACCTCTGAAGTCAGCAACTCTCTAATACCACCTACTGCTGTTGATATTTGGCAAACAAAAACAAAAGCAGAACATGCAGTTATTTAACTTTAAAAATTAACAGAGCAGGTGCAGCAGCCAGTTTTCATAATGGCATATTTTTGGTAAAATAAGCATACAGTAACAGATGCATAATAAATCTTGATATGCACAGTAGTTACTTCCATTTTTCATGGTTTTTTATCTGCCTAGTTTCAAATTACAGAAAATAGTGAGTATACATGTCAACTAAGATGTCTTTTTGCAAAAAACAAAATTTATTTTAACCCATTACTTTGCTTGAGTAATCAGTATGTTGATTCCGTAGAAGCACTTCAACTAATATTACAACCTTGAATAATTAAAAAAAAGGTAACTGGTTCTCAACTAAATGAAAGAGGCTCATACAAGCTAGTGTTGTCAGGCAAGGTAATAGAGGTCAAATTCCTTAATCTCAAGGCTGAGGTTTGTCCTTAAATTGGGGAAAGAAAAGGAGAAGTGCATCACTGTCACCCTCCAGTGACCCACCTGGGCTGGATTGCAGCAGCAGAAACAAATGGCTACACAAAACTTCCTGACTTCCATCCCAGGAAGAAGATAGCTGCAATGCAGAACCTACAGTTCAATGTGGGAAGAAAGATGGATAGATGGTACTTGGGGGAGTCCTTTCCATTGACAACAGGGAATACTAGTTTCCATCATTGATTTTGTAATGTAATAAGAATGCACAACATTGAATGTTTATGACACATGTCATGTCTTAATAGGCACAAGCAGTTTTGGCAATGATTTGCCATGGGATTGGTCATTTTTTACTACAACCACATTGTATCCATATGTACTATCTATTTCAATGAAACTGTACACAAGACAAATATTCCATTAGATGGAAGATGATAAACTAACCTAGAAAGTAAAGCTTCCTGAACTATTCCAAAATCCAGGACTAACACCAACTAGTCAGCAGCACCACTCACTCAAAGTGGGGAAAAAAGTAGCGGGGTGAAAAATCTCAGAGAGGCTTCTCTATTTCTGCCGTGGTTTGATTTAAATGCTACATCATTTTTAAGCTCTGCTGGCTTTAGAGTTTGATAGTACAAAAGCCAGAAAAACCATTTTCTAGTTATGGTACTTCTTGGACTCTGACAATAGGAAGGTAAGTAGAACTTCAATGAGAAGGGACTGGAGGCTCCAAACTTCTTACTACCCATAAGCAGACAAACCCTATCATTTGGGATTTGAAATCTGCAACTCTACTGGACAGAGCCACAGCAAATGCAGGCTCAACAGAAGAGAGAAGGACTGACTCAATTATGAATGTGCAATGGGACTGAATTCTTATTGCTCATTCTCCCTAACAGAAAAAATGTTGGTATTGGCTGTTTTTTTTCTAAAATGTTATGTAGCTAGATTTAGAAAACTGATTCGCTTGTTTTTTTTGGAGACTCCAAGGTCGGAACTGAAGAAAGGGTGAAATACGCTAGTGAAAAACTATTTACCATTCAGTTTGCGGCTATCACTGTTTATACTGGGCTAAACATTGCTCGGTTACCTGGGTGTGAACTTCACTGAAGTTCATGTGTTGTACTAACATAACTTAGGATAGAATTTCGCCCTTCGAAATAAGGTTGATTACATAATAATAAATTACCCCACTACATCATGGAAGGCAAAGGTCAAAGAAGGCAAACCACAGAGTACACAACTGATTATTAATTTATAAAGAACTGTAAATTACATAGTGCTTTGCAGAAATACAAAGAGGGTATATCTGCCTCAAAGCTCTTACAATGTAAATTTACACATTAATATTTTTAAAAGGATTAATTTCTTTTACTTACTAACAGAGAAGTTTATAATCTCAACAGAGTACTCCAAAATGAATGTTTTGCTGTATTTAAGCCTACTTACAAAGATACTACTGCAGTGAACGGAGCAATTCGTGTCCTATTGCTATCTTTATTGCTCAAAATATTCCATTGATAAATAAAGATGACAGACAAATGTGGTCAAAAGTGTAGCTTGTGTGACAAAGGATCGCTGTAGGCAAGCCCAGTACTACCACATAAGGTCTGCATTTAAGAGTGTATTTTTCCCTGAGGGTTGGTATGGATTAGGAAAAAATGCAACTTCTAGGCAAAGTTCCATCCCTTTGCATTAGCAGCCTTTACAGGTCACATAAGAGAGTGGTCTGAAGTCACCAACAGATAGTCTGGATATATATCCTCTATATGTAGTGTATGGATCCCTTATGACCAGTTCAATACTGTACCAGCAACATTTCTGCTAATGTGCTAGACAAGCACCCCAACTAACAGTAATGAGACTATATCAAGAGAACTGAGAGGGTAATTAATTTCCTTCTTTGAAGGCATGATGTTAGAGACCCATTCCCACTGCTCAGGTCTTATGAGCTTTCCAAAAGGAGTTGCAGGTCTGGAGGGGAACAGACAATGGCCGTCACATTTCCTTATTTGGGTATCCCCACTGTACAATCTCTCAGAAAATGGAAACATGACAACTTCCAGACTCCATGTTGGGAATGCAGACTGTTAATTTAAAAAAATCTTTACAAATTTTAAACTGAATTAACTTGTTCTGGAAATCTTTGAAAAACAATAAATGTTGAACTCTCGCATGCCATTTATCCCAGAACACTGGAAAGTGCAGTTCTACTCTGAAAAGTTAGGCAAGTGGCAGTAGATAGATACCTAAAAAATAACATGTAAAATTTGCCCTGCTTCCATGATGACAGGCAAATTCCTGAAATAAACTATGTTTAAAATGAACTTTGTATTTAACTGTTTATGGCTGAATTTTAGAAATCTCAGAAATATCGTGAGTTAAGTTTACCTGACACCCTCCTCCCCCACAAAAAGAAGGCCTCATCCACTCCTCCATCACTCTTCCCCTCATACTACAAATTATGGCTCCACAGACAAATATTTCTTTCTACAGTCATACATACTATGCTGGTTATGCAATTTCCCATTTTACTGACTTCCATTATTCAATATATCTAAGGCACAACTTGCATGCTATCAATCACTTTTGCAAAAATTGCAACGCTAAGTTGTGTCTCCAATTCATTAGAGTTGTGAATAGCTCATTGAACATGACTTTCACACACTCAGGCAATCCTCTTCCTGAAAGAATATGAGATAAGGTTACTTTAATCCTTTCAAAGAATCGCACTATTTTGCTTTCCTTTTTATCCCCTTAAATATCCTTCCTAGTTAAGAAATTAACATTCTCTCATACAATTCTTACACAAATTGTACTTTTACTTTTCTGCATCTCTTGTTAATTACATGATGTTATCTGGAATAATCTATTCAAGAAGCACCAATAACTTTGGTTACCATTAAAAGAGAAAACTTAGCATAAATTGCTTAGCACAAAGTTAATCTTATAAAGCAAGGAATAAAGAGGATCTAACAGCTATTATATGACTTATCTGCTTCCCAAAAAGGGTCACACTATACCTTTTTCAAGAGACTAATTAAATACCTTAACAATGTCATTGAAACTTCATGAATCTTTCAATAAATTATACCCTGGCTCTACAACATGTTTTCATTTATTAATCTCACTTAAAATGCAAAGAGCTACGAGAACCCCATTGACAGTTAAGCAGGGCCACTCAGTTAATTCTTATTATATGGTTTAATGCAAAGAATAATGACCGCTATAACCTATGACACAATTAAAACTATAGCCATCTGTCACAAGATGTTAATCCTCTTATTTCAGCAGTCATCAGACTTTTCAAAAAGCTTTCCTAAAATGCCTATCTTTTAGGAGAAAGCACATATTGTTGTGGATAACTAGACACATTTTATATACCCTGAGTGCATTATAAAAGATTTTAACACAGAATTTATACACACCACTGTATGCTTTTAAGAGGTACACTTCTAATCCATTTCACTTGGCTCTCATTTACTAGGCACAATGTTTTTAGGATGAGGAATGATTCACTGAAATTGAAAAATAATATACGCATTCTAATACTATTTTAAACACATAAATTTGGGACCTAATCTGCCCAATAGCTTCCATTTAATGCTTATTACAGTGATGCATTTGCATTGAGGAAAAAACAGCCCGCTGACTGGCATAATTATTTTCTCTAATTAAATTAATACTTAAACTATGCCTTTTATTTAAGCCTTTATATGCCTTTATCAAGAGCAGGACGATAATAATAGTTTATAGTAATAAACAGATTCACGTGATATTGAATGTGTACCTACTTTCAATAGAATCAGATTGTTCAGGAGTCAGTTAAAAATATCATAACACAATAGTTAGCTCTATTCAAACTGTTTCAGGAAATGGAAAACTGGTTCAAACAGAAGGGCTGTGGGAGCTGTAGGACTATAGGCAGATCCAGGACAGGAAAATAGGTTGGGAATGTCTGTCCAAATTAAGTCAAAACAAAGGAATCTTGAATAATATTAGGTGATCCACTAGATGTGGAATATATGTTTGACACTTTATAATGCTAAGACATGAGAAATCACATTGGGAGGTATAGGCCAAAGTCTGAGCCATCCTGTTGGAAAATCCAGAAGAGCTACAACACCTGGTTTCTTTATCTTTACATCAGTAAAAATTCCATCCATGCTCTTATATAGGCTGAAAGGGTGGAAGACCTGTGCAAGGCAAGGAGAGTTACGGAGGAATTTCATGTTAAGATATTTAGGTAAATAAGGCATGAAATACTGCTCACTCTTGTCCTAAACTCCTGCTTTAAAGCCATGTTGGTAACAATGATTCTTGAGCTCTCTCTGCTCTGTATGCATGGCTGGAAAAAGAGTATTTACAGTGAGCAGGAAAAGGGAATAGCAAAGTGATGAAACATCATGGACAATCCTGAACAGCCTCGGTTATCTGCAGGAAGGGAGGTGCAACTCTAAATGTCTCAGATGAGATTAGAAACCCTAATGTGACAAAATGTTTTTTAAAAAGTATAGCTGTTTAGTTTTAAAATTAGTGAGTCTTCTGCAGCTTCAACTTCAATTTCATCTTTGGTTTACAAGTCTCTCCTCTAGGGTCTTGCACAGAAAGTTAAAGATGGCCATTACCACTAACACTGAAATGTTTAACTGAAGATTCAGTATAATGTAGGAATAGCACACAGAACAGAATCTGGAGGACTGGTACAAAATTGCAGTTAAGTTTAGGGTGGCAGACTAGAAAATTTCCCATTAGCAATAAAGAACCCAGCAACCATTTTGTTTAAAGACAATAAAGATCTTTTTGAAGATTGATGTGCTGGGAAATTTACAATGTATTAGAAATCTCAGACTGATCAGTGTCCCCAAACATGTGAATAAGAAAAGCACATCTTAGAAATTCCTCAATTTCAGGACTATTGAGATTAAGCTTCATTAAGAGCTTTTCTTCTTCCTTAGATCAGAAGCTATTAATTGGGAAGACTATTAACTATGTTTATGAACCTGGTGTGTCTTGGTGATCCCGCAAGTCACCAGTGAGAATTCTGAAAAAGACTAGAACTAAATCAGATCATGAATACAATAAATTCAGGATTTCTACATTTTATTCCCGCCTGAGTGGTGCAAAGGGATATTCTTGTAACTAATATAAAAGCAATTTGAGAACCTCAAAGCAAAACAAACATTGGAGTGATCATGTCTTTTTAAAAATGAAAAATATTTTATTTCCAGCAAAAAACAAAACAAACTAAAAGCAGCTTTACAAACTACTAATATTTCTAATGCAGTTGACTTAGACTAGGAGATACGTCAGTAAACAACATTTAAGACTTTACCATACAGATGTTAAATTACATAATTCCTCGTTTATATTTCTGCAGAGAAACTAGATTTTGAAAGTAATTTACATAGCCCTGACCATATCAATACTTACATCTGATACCCGAGGGAATTCTGCACCCCCAAAAATTAATAATTCTGTACAAAATATTTTTAAAATTCTGTAGAATTCTGCAAATTTTTATTTGTCAATAAATAAATGTGCCTCGAGCATGGCAGTGGGGAGCACAGCTAGCTGCACTGAGGTGGGAGATCACCCTGAAACTCCCACCTCCCTCGGTACAGGGACTTGGCAGTGAGGCTGCACCTGATCCTGACAGTGCAAGGGCTGGGCCTACCCCAGAAACACCCCCGGGCCCTGTTCCTCTGTGCCAGGCACACCAGGTATCCATCCCCTTCCCTCATCACCAACCTTTTACCCAGCCCCACTGCCAGCACTCACTGCTGCACAGAAAACAGGCAGGCTCCCAGCACAGAGATGGGGAGCTCAACTGACACTAGGACCCAGGAGGCGACATTCAGCTGCAGAGTCAGCAGAGCAAAGATGCAGCCTCCTTCAACTGGAAAGCTCTGTGCTTGCAGAAATGGGGGGAGGGAGGGTAAGTGACATGTAACCCTGTGTGCCCCCCCCCTTTAGAAGGGGGCAACACCCCCCAAAAAACTGCACCCATGGCAGTGTTGCACTCTTTCCCCCCAACCCTGCGGCTTCCCTGCTGTTTTCTGCAGGGAAGCACAGGAATTCTGCCGAGGGGGGGGGGGGATGCGTTTTCTCCAGGCATGCAGTCATGCAGAATCCCCCCGGAGTAATCTGAGTAATTTTATATGTGAGAGCTCTCCCATTGAACTCACTGGTACTATTTGTGTGCATAATGTTATGCACACATGTATTTCCAGGTTTGGGACCCATCTGTTTTTCTACACTCAGACTCTATTAACCCAGTGCATTATCTCTCAGATGCAGACCTAGTTTGTTGTAGGACAGACATTCATTTATACAACTGTTTCCTGTATACAATGGTGTGAAACATGTTCATTGGATTTTCTTATGGGGGGGGGGAGGGGGTCTTGACTTTTGTCATCAGAGTCTCCTTCTTGGCCTATAATTGCTATATAGTTACGTTTAATAATTTGTGCTGGTTTCCCCTCTAGAGAAGTTGTATCTTTCTCACAAGAACACTTAGGGGAGAAAAGTTAAATTTGCATTCATTCAAATTATTTTTTTTAGCAACTTTTAAGTAGTTAGGTAATAAAAAATGAAACTATTGAAAAATCTAAGATTTCATTAATGCAGGAAAAAAACTTTAAAAAAATATTCTATGTATCTTTTATTCCACAACTCAGGATGCTCACAAGTCTAAAATAGCAGTTAGCAAACAAACCAAATATGGCAAGTACCATGAAATATAAATGTGAATTCTCTGTTTGTTTGATTTTAACATCTATGGAGCATGTGCACCATGGAGATAGTATGACAAGTTAAAGGGTTACTGCATTTTAGAAACTATGTATTCCTCTCTTATTTAATAGCTGTTACCATCATGTTTAGCTGCTGCTGCTCCTCTTGCAGATGGGAATTCACTGATATGATTAAATTTGATGGTATGATAATGTATGGTAATCGTGATTAATCAGAAGCCTGCTAGCAAATGGAGGATGTTGGGTATTATGTCACCTGCATTTTAAACTGCATTCCCTCTATGCCAGCCTGACAATATTTGACAGCTGAAGGGATCTCATGCTGCATCTGCTTGCTACTACTTATAGATCTGATAAGAGAAAATGCCCATCATTCCTTCACTATCTTAAGTGCTGTAATTACAGGGCTTTGCAGACAAGTTGTGAAAACAGTAAATGTTCAAAATGAAAGCTTTTTGCTAGATGTTGAACAAAGCTCAGTCTCACATCTGCAAGGGCTATAATCTGAAAGAAATGTAATTTGATGCAGCAGTCTCGTTCAAACATGATTTGCATGAAATGCCATATAAAGCACTATCCAAGAAATGTCAGTCAACACCACCTGATACCATGTATGCTGTTAAAGGGAAACAAAATGTTTTTTACACTACCTGTGATTTGCTGTTGCTACACAGTAATCCAGTGAAAATTTCATTTACTGTTACTGTTATTATAGTAAAGCCATAACTAAAGAAGAATAATTTTGAGGAAGTAGTTCAGTAGGCTTGTTTTCACAAGTGTTGTTTCATTTCCATTAGTAATTTACCTCCTAAACAAATACTATTACAAAATATGTAATAGTTAATCACCACCCATCACTGAATATCATCAGGAATGACAGACTGCCCTGGAAATTGCAAGACACGAATTAAGAGTAACACACTTGTTAATGTGAGCCAAAACTTTAGATACTAGGTTTTTAAATCCCCAATTTCCTTACTTTTATACCACCTCATTATTAAATCTGAAATAATTTTGAAAATGACATGTAATTCAATTTGCTTTTTGCAATTTCCAGTACAATGAAAACAACTTAATTTTGCCTCATTTCCCTAAAAAGTTGCAGTGTTTAGGATCCACTAAAGCAAAGATATTTTTACATAACAAAAAATGCTTTAGTATAATATGGCAAAATCAGTTCTGCTACTAAATTTGCTAAAGCTTCAGTTTCCGTTTTGGACCACAAGTTCAGCCTGTGGTCCACTTTCTAATGCTACTTAGAATTTTTAACATTAGTAGCAACATTTATTGTTTGTACCATAGTAGTGCTTCCACCTGAGGCATTGCCCTAGCAATCCTAGACAGTGTTTGCCTCAGACCTCAAAATCAGAGGGGTAGCCGTGTTAGTCTGGATCTGTAAAAGCAGCAAAGAATCCTGTGGCACCTTATAGACTTCTCTAGCTTGCTTGCTAGCATATATATACCTGCCCCTGGATATTTCCACTACATGCAACTGAGGAAGTGGTATTCACCCATGAAAGCTCATGCTCCAAAACGTCTGTTAGTCTATAAGGTGCCACAGGATTCTTTGCTGCTTTTACAGACCTCAAAATGTAAGACAAGTGGCAAATGGACAGTAGAAGAGAGAGATAAAACATTAATAGTTTAAAAATGTGTCACTACCTTAAGTTACTAAAATGTGTGAAAAGTAATTTAAACAGCTATTTTAAGGACTTCCACAAATAACACATACAATTATATTCTGACGTATATTTTAAGATACTGCTTTAAGAAACTTGAGATACAACGAAGAGTTCAATGCCAGAACCAAAACTAATCTGAAATGTAACCTTACATACTGAAATTTTTAAAAAGAGCTGATGTAATGAAGATATATGGAAGCATACTGCAATCAGAAAATAGAAAGAATATTTAATAATGGTGATTTTTGTAAGAAAAATACAATCAGAGAAGTAGAAATCAAGGATATTTAAATAGAAAGGGATACAAATGGATAAGATACCAGAAAGGGGAAATGACTATGAAATGTGGAAAGTTGTTCATGAATACATGAGGGCTCTCTCTTTTATTAAAAATCGTATTTTTACACTGAATAAAACAGAGAATTTATAAGAATGATTTAATTAGTGGATTTGAATTCTGCTCTGTACACAAGTGTTTTATCAAAGAATAAAGTTTCTGGATCTCAAAATAAAAGGACTGGGGGTGCATCCATGGACCACTAAGGGTATATCTAAACGAGATCAAAAAAGCAAAGATTCACCAAAGAGGTGGTGGTGTAAAGAGATGCCTCAGTTACTACTACTCTTACCCACAATCCTTTCTTCTCCATTCTAGAGTGTCCACTAAGTGTCAAAGGCCCAAACTCTGCCTCCTTACTTTAACTGCATGGGAATAAAAGGCCTAAATATAAAGAAATTAATGTAGGTCTGCCTATGGAAAGAGGACATGACTCCAAGATCCAACTAAGGAGATCCCCACACACCTTGTGCTTCAGAGTTAAATAAGTTTGACCAGTACAATGAAAGAGAAGGGATCAATCAGTGCATCTGTAACTATAGGTACCACTGGCTATTGTTCCCTATTCTCAGATGGAGAATACCAGCTGCCATTAGCAGCTTGATGGGACCAAGCAGTGTGAGGGGGAAACAGTCTGCTCCATAGGCTGTTACTTCAGCACAAAGCTAAAGTTCTTGCTAGAGAACAAATACTTTTTAGCCGATTGTGTCAAACATATTTGCTTAAATTCAGAACACATATTTAATACTGTATTTATACAGTGTTATTATGACTCACTTGCTGCACAACCGTGATCAAGGTAGTCACTTAAACATGAAATTTTTCAAATTCATTCCCTACCGTTAAGCTAATAAATTCATATTACAAATTCAAACTACAATTAATGGGTCTGATTTTCAGAAGTGCTGAGCAGCTAGCACCTACTATTGACTTGCAACTTCAAGTCAATGGGTGGGATTTTCAAAAGCATCTAAGTTAGGCACCTAACTCACTTAGGGTAGACTTTTCCAAAATACTTATAGGTACTCCCGGTTGCCCTACACTTTTCAAAATCAGGCCTCTTATTTAGGCGCCTAAATATATATTTAGGTGCCTAACTAAGGGCTTGTCTACATTACTCGCAGGATCAACGGGCAGAAATCGATCCAGCGGAGATCGATTTATCGCATCTGGTCTAGACGCAATAAATCGACTACCGAGCACTCTCCTGTCAACTCTGGTACTCAACCAGAGTGAGGCGCAGACAGAGTCGACGGGGGAACATCAGCTGTCGACTCACTGCAGCGAAGACATGGCGGTGAGTAGATCTAAGTACATCTATTTCAGCTATGTTATTCACGTAGCTGAAGCTGCTAACTTAGATCAATCCTCCCCAGTGTAGACTTAACCAACTATTTTGGAAAATCTTGGCTTCTTTGTGCCTGTTTTCATAGCTGCAAAACTGAACTGTAGGAAAATGTATCTTGATTTCCCTAAAAATGTCCATTCTTGCAATGGAAAGGTCTGAATCCTGTTTGCAGCTTGCTCAGAGACAGAACCAAGCTTGCTAGTAAGGACAGGATGGGTGTCCTCTCACATGTGTACATGCTATCCATTCTGTTCTGCCTCCAGCAGCTAAAAAGGCAGGCTCTGCTGGATCTTCTCAGATCAATTGTTTTATTAATTATTAAAAATCTCTGATTTGACTGTTTGGGCTTTCTAATTTGGCAGTGAGAAAGACAGAGTTCTGCCAAGAGATCTTATATCTCCCATTTTATGCCAAAATGGGAATAAGAATACGTACCCAATTTTTGTAAAGCACTTTAAAATCGACAGCTGGAAAATGCCATGTAAGTGCCAAGCACTGTTATATTTGATTTCATACAACACATGGGAAACATGGTCCTTGTATCAATGGTATCAGGACCTACGAAAACACAATTTAAGCACAGTATCTCAACTGACCATATGAGGGCCCAATCTCAGAATATTTTCTCCTTTTTAGTATACAATGTTTAATGGATTAACTTTCAGGCTTGAAGGACTGAGTGCACTTTACAGAGAGTTTTGAAAGAAGACAGGATGGTGATTTGGCACACAAGAGGGAAATTATGGTGACAGGCTTTTAGGTTGAAGTTATTAATTAGTACCCCTTTTTACTTTTAAACTCATTTATTACCACCACAAGGAATAGTCCAAATCCACTCAAAAATGTATTTGGGGATGACTGTTCTATCCTGGGTGGAGTTGTGGAATAAAGGCTATAGTGATAGACTGTCTGACTAGGCTTTCACCCCTCCCCTGCCCTTGTTTATCTGCTTATACTTCCTGGCCAAATAGCATTTAAAGACTTTGCTAGCATGGGTCCCACCTCTGTAAAAACAGTGCCTAGTAGCTTTTCTAAAGAACCACATTTAAACATGTTTTCCTGTAAGAAATATGGCACTTTTGCACATTAGCGCTATAAGATAGTTTTTCTATGCACTACCCAGTTTATAACTCCATTTGTAAAATGGCTTCTTGTTAAGCTGGGTCCTAGTGGCCAGGTCATGGGAAAATTGGAACCTTTAATAGCAAAAAATAATGTTCAAGAACGGTTCTTGAGAGAGATGCTGACAGTTTTCAAATGCACAAGGTCCATGTCATCACCTATGAAGACCTTGGGGCCAGCCTCCTCAGCTGGAGTAAATTGGCAGAGCTCCACTGAAGTCAATATCTCAATGAAGTTATGCCAATTTATAGCCACTAAGGATGATCTTAAGCCATGCAGACTGGACTGGTGGCAACCTAGGGATAATAAAACCATCAATTTATGAAAGATGTTCCCCTTTTACTTTTAACTTTTCCTTCCTTTCTTCTGCCTCACCAACACAGTGTGACCCATCTGCTTGCTACATTTTGTTATTGTATTGTATTAAATTACGAGTTCTCTGGGGCAAGCACAGTCATCGTCTTATTCATCTGAACAGCATTTAGTACAATAGGGTCCTGAACCTTGATTGGCATATCTGCACTACCTTAATATAAAATAATATGTCCAAGAAACAGTAATAAAAATACAGAACGCCTAGTTAATTGCTCCATGGGTAAAGCCTTCAGTCAGTTTTGCCAAAAATGGCAGAGTCATCTGAGCAGACCTTTGGTTGGGCTATCTATATAATAAAATCCCAGATTATCACTAGAATGTTGGCTTAGTCAGTGTGAAGCAATGGGAAAAGGTACAAGCATGAGCCTGAGAGCTTTTTGTATAGAATATCACTATGTTCAATCACCACTGGGATTTGCCCTCTGTTACCATCCAATTTTTAAGTTCTCAGACATTTTGACTTTACTAATTATATCCAGGTGGTGTACAGCTAACGTAAGGCATTTATCAATGCCGTGCCAAGAGTTCTAGACCACTTATATCAGAGAAGGCGACAAATTATCACTTTTATTCTACAGCAATTTCACTGGCTATATGAGGAGACGGTGGATTATTTGGCCCAGTTGCCACACCTCTGCAAGAGATTGGGCTTTTAGATACTAGCAATTTGTTAAATGACAACTGTGTGATTGGCACTTTGAGACAAAAGCTAAAGTCAATTTGCTTAAAGCCCAAGATACATAGATAACATAAGACCTAGTGGAAGGCTCAGTGGAATGTGTTAGCTTAATGTGCTGGTTTTTTTAATAGACTATTTAAAAATAACTGGAAGAATTAAATAGTGTCAACTGCACGCTGATTAAAATCTCTGCATAAATTTTATTGCCACAAACTAATACACTAAGAAAAATCTGGAATACAATGGAAACCTACGGAGTCTTCTGCAATTTTTAGAGAATGACAGGCACTCTTCAGAACTGACCATTTTAATATTTACCCTGCGTACAAGTGTGCCATAGCCTTCGGCTGACAGCCCCGTCTCAGAACCATTATCTACTCAGTTTCCAATGAGTTTAATATGATTATTGATAAAGACCTGTTTGCACACTAAACAAAGTAGTCACTGTTTACTGAAATGAAAAATGCTAGACAACGAGGTATTTGATATATTCCTTGAGTAGTCCAAGATTTTACTGTTTCTGTAATACCCCATATGTTAGAAAATAACCAGAAGAAATGTGTAGGAGGTCAAAAAATAATTCCATGTCTTCTCCCCCACTTACTCTCAAGGGACAAAGCTTTAAAATAAATAAGTAGAGATGAAAATGTTCAAGTTTTACTTATTACTACTGGCAACTGAATATGAAAATGCAGCATCAAAACCTGTATTTAGTGGCAATTGATTTGTTTAATAATTGTCACATTTCCAATCACTGCTCAACTTCAATCACTGTAAGCACTGCATTATGCTTTCTACCAGTTTCTTATAACATGATGCTCAATGTGCCAAACACAGCCCTGGTACAACTTTGTTGAAGTCAATACAATTGTGTCCTCTTACAGAAGGGCTGAATTAACACTAAAGGTTTTAAAAATGAATGATTACCTTTTCTCATATACTTAAAAAATTCAACTACAGTCCCAAACAATTTTTAGAAACACGTAAGCAGCTTGAAAATGAAAACACAAAAAAAATCTGATTTGCTTTGTGGACTACACATGTCCTTTGTTTAGGTGGTCCTATAAAGGAGCAGTAAAATCAAGTTTAAAGACTTCTTTCTCTCAGTCATAAAGACTTATAGGAATTCTAACAACATTTTATTCAACCTTTCAGGTTTTTTTAAACTGTATTTGCAAAGTTTTCTAACTGCTGGTCTACCTGTTAAAATATACATCAACTAAGAATAGTATAGAAATCTTTGCAGATTTTAACATGCATCAGAGCAAAAAAAATTGCTCTATAACAAAAGCATTTCTTCCACACAGAGATATTTTTAAAATGTTATGCCTCTGATAATTATGCAAATTTCACACCATATTTTATTTTCATGGAAAACAGGCTGAACAGATAAATGGAAAACCTAGAACTTTCAAATCTGAAGGTAAATTTGACTTGAGTTCAACAGCTATATGCTACATTTGATAAAACAAAAGTGAAATATATATAATGCTGCTCATACCTATCTATTACCTAGCAGCTTTGGTACTCTATGTAAACAGTTGTAAAGCACTTTACAAGGGAGGTCAGTATCATTAGCCCTATTTTACAGATTCGGATAACTGAGGCACAGAGAATGGAAGTAACTTACCCAAGGTCTTACCCAGCAGGCTAGTGACAGAGCTAGGAATAGAATCCAGGTCTCTTGAATCTCAGTCCAGTGCTCTGTCTACTACAATGCACTGCTTCTCCACTTAATAGAAAGAAACTCTAACCAAAAGAATTTTCTTAGCTCTGAATATCAGCTACTTAATATTACACCAAGTACCAGTGTCGTGTTTACATAAGAAAGATGCCCCGTTTTCTCTAGGGAAAATTTTTGGGGAGAAGAGAAAAATATTCCTATCCAGAAGAGAAATACAATTCTATATCAAAAGTAAGCTGAATCTTTGCTATTTTATTCCATTTAAAAGTTGTACTGTATATGAATTATTTTGCTATATGTATGTTAATTAGTATTGTCTACTGGAAATAGGAAAAAATATTTAAAAAATTCTAATCGTACAACCTATTTAAATAAATCAAGTTCTAATTTTAGTATGTTGGTGTAGACACATTTTCAAGGACGTCAAATACAACAGATTTATACATTCTTTCTTCCTCCTATTTCTCTTCATTTCAAAATTTGCTCCAGATCAAATAAAATATATCACAGGAAAACAAAGTGTAAGATTCAGGGATACAATGTAATTCCAATGTTCAGAAAGAACAGTTACAATTAACATTTTTAAATGCCAGGAAGATTTCTCTGTTTTGCACTTGGACTTGCTCAAATAAAAGTATTTCCTCTAGTTACACCACAGTCAAATTGTGGTAACTTGGAGCATAGAAATTTCACAGAAGTATGACAAAATTGGGTAAACGATAACCAGGCTTTGTAAAGCTAGAATTTGTTTTAGGTTATTTTTTATACTTCATAAAACAGATTCTATGGTAATGAATATGACTATCAGTAACTCTGTACAAAACGAACGAGCATAAGTAGTTGATTGGATAAGGATCTTTGAGAGGAAATATTCTGCACAGAAATAATCCTTGTACTATATGCATATGGAAATCACAAAACCAGCACTCTTTTTTGTGATCTGCCTTTTCAGCTACAAGTGATTTCTATACAGATGAACTCTGTATATCAGTATATTCTGATACGTGAACATTTACTTCCCCCTTCCACATTCCCTATATTACCAAGATTTAGCTTTCCCATGTACAAGCTTCATGTAGAAGAAAAGCACATGAGTTTCCAAGTTTTGGAAAATGAAGGCAACATTACACAAAAATTACTCATTTATATGATTTGATACTCTGTGTGAACAGTTATAAGTAACTAAAATGATGCAACAAAATAAATTAAGATGAAAAATACCAAAAACTGGAAAACTATGAACAAGTGATTTTTCACATTTTGTCCACTTAGAGTAAGTCAGGTGGTCAGATTAAATTAGAGAAAGAGCTAAAAGATGGCTTGTATGTTTTGGAAGCCAAAGATAAGCAAGAAGGGAAGGATCATTCAAATGCCAAATCCATTTTTGATATAAAAAATGAAACTTATTAAATGCTTAAAGCAAGCAGAAAATAAGGCACTGATTTTATAATAAAAATATGGAGCTTTTTAGCCAGAGAGAATTTATTTCCCCCAACAGAGTTTTTAAAGGATGCCAGTAGTTAAATGAAAAAAAGTTCTCTAAGACAAGATGCATTTATACCTCTCTCTTTGGAGAGACTGGTTCAACAATTTTACAGTCAAATAGAATTAATTCTACTCTCAAAAATCCATTGACCTTAAGCTTTTAACAAACATTTTCAACGGCGGAGATTACTGTCAATATTTACAAATCCTTAAAATTATATTTCATTGGAACAGCTTTTATTTGCTATATTAATATTTCTCTGCAAATGTATGCTTATCCATATCACAGAAGAAGAAGCAGCTGCTACTCACAGGAAATCTCTGGGGTCCTACAGCAGGTCTTGGCTGGGTTGGGACTGGCAACAAGGGCACTGAAACAAGAAACACCTTTTAATACAAATTATTTTACCTAACAGTTGTTGACTTTATCTCCAAAAGTAGTCACGAAGCAGATCTTAATCACTGCTGGTTATGTTTACCTTTAAGAACTAAGCATGTGCTCCACAGTCCCTAAAATTAGCCTAGAGGAGAAAAGTTTTGTTTCCAACATTCAACAGGCAATTAGTATTCTCATAGCATAATTTAGATAATGCAATCCTGAATTTTCCAGAATTAAACAGCCTGTTGACAGAGAAAAAAAACTACAAATGGCCAAACTGAAGGAAGTGCACTCTTTTAGGCCTGTAAAAGTGGATCTAAAGGACATAACCATACAGCATTTAAACAATGCTTCAAATGCAAATGAAGAAATTCAACATGTACATCCTAAATTATTCTCTCTCAGAACCTTTTAGATTGTCATTGTGACTCCCGACAGACTCCATGCTTCAGTGCATCTTGAGAGTATCCTAACACTATACATGCTATGGCATCACAGCAGACCAAGAGCTGGAATGACTACAGAGAACCTAAAATGGGAGGGAGAGGGTAAGAAATTCAGAATTTATGCACTGTCGTCTCCTATTAACATTACTGAATAGGACATTCCACCCACACAAGGTTCCTTCCTTAAACACCTTGCAGGTTGAGAAGGGTCACACTCAATTTGTGATATTCACAGAATCAGTGTAATGTCTCAAATGAAAAATAAACTTTCTATAAAAGACTGCAGCAGGCAAAGGATCCCCTGCCTCAAAAACAGAAAGCTGTTAAACTGAATTTCAAAACTTCAGCAGTGGATCAGCACTCCTCTATACTGATGAACTTCTTGGGGTTATTAATAAAAGCACAATACACACAATTACCAAAGCTCTTCCCTTTATGGTGCACAGGAGAACACTGTAGTATTTCAACTGATGTGGTAATTGGAGCTGGCTGGGAAAATTTCCAGAAAATTTTTTTTTCCATTGGAAAATGCAGATTTATCTCAACAAACTGTTTCTGGAACAGGGTTGGTTTGAACAAATTTGCTGCTTCAAAAAAGTTTTGGAAACAGTTCTGAAATTATTGGAACATTCTATTTGCATATTTTCTCCATAAAAAATTCCATTTTTTCACTTCTATATATATCTATAGCTATAGGATGAAGTTAAAATGAAGCATTTTGAAAATATCAAAACAAAAAACAGTTTGACTGACCCAAAACAATTTTTTCCTTTCACACTACAAGTCTATGAAATGAAAAATTTCATCCTAATTTGGGATGACCTTTTCAAAATTTTCCCAGGATGGAAAAATCATTTCCCATACTTCTCTAATGGTCGGTTATCAAATACTGACCCTAGATGGAGGCCATTGTATTATGGTCTCGTCTTAGTTCTTACTGAACATCTGTCAGTATCATACAATCATCAACGAATTTGGAAAGATGGAGAGTTTGACAGAACCATGACTAAAATAGCTTAAGTGTTACAGGACCTGTATGCAATTAAAAGCTGTATAGGAAGGAACATACACAAAAAATAGGCCGGCATTCTGTTCAACTGTCATTATCTGTTTTGGCATAGTGCCTCTGGCAGTGCCCATTCCCCCCCCTCCCCTTTTTTTTAAGCACACAAATGAATTTAATACTCATGAAAGATCATAGTTCAAATCCTTTCAATCCTTGAGCTCTTTGCTACAGCAGCAAAGATGGCTCAAACCAGCACTCTTTTTGGATCAAATTAATCTACAAATTTATAATGAAAAAAAAGTGGAAGAACCAGTGGTATAACATTTTAAAGCAGCACAGTGTTGGACAGGATTTTAAATAAGAATGGAAGTAAATATCATCTGATGGTAAATGACCAGGAAATATTTAAAGAGATGGCAGAAACCATCCCTGTCTCATGTTTTAAGGAATTTTTTAATAGTATTTTTTTTCTGACAACCAGAAAATTGCTTTAATTTAAAGTTAGTTTTAAAGGATAAAATTGAGTCACTGCACAGCAATTTAGAAAGTTACTAAGAGACAGTGTGGTAGCTCACTTCTGAACTTTGGTGGCCTTAAAATCCTTGGTGGGATAGTTATTTGTGATGCCAATATTAAGGGGAAAAAACCTGAATCCCCAAACTCAAAAAAAGTTGAATTGATTTGCGATTACTGCTCAGATTGGGACCATGCTGTCCTATCATATTTGTTAATTATTCTTAGTGGAGTGTATTGACCTATCCAGTGCTCACAATTCTGGGGTGGAAGAGGCAGTACATTGCAGGAGGATAGGAAGGAAAGAAAAGTTTAAGATACAGCAATGTGAAGGACCAAGTATTCAGATGCTGCATGTGACTGATAGCTGTATGTCCACCTCATGTCTGCTGAAGATGCGAATGGCAGCTTTGCAGATTTTCATGTATGAGTTTCTCTTTCATTCTTCCTGAGGCTGAAGAAAGCATGGAGTATGGTTGTACTCCTCAGGCACAATCTTGATTTGAACATCCATCTCAGAAAGCAGGGGGAAAAAACCTCATTTTCAGAAAAAAGCAGCTCAGACAAGAAAATTTTATAGCCAAGATACAAGAGGTATGAATCGGTTTTTGGGAATACTTTGGCTTAGAGACCAGGAATGGTAACGGCAAGTTCTTCTCTGATATAAAAAGAAGAGTTTATCTTGGGAATGAAAACAGAAGTTACCTACAGATAGGGCTCTTCAGTGGGAAAAGTTTCAAACTCACTCTTCAGGCCAAAGTGATGGCCATTAGGGAGATTACTTCCACAGTCCTGATGGAACACTTCAAATGGCAGCTTCTTGACAATTTATACTATGGAGACTTTTTCAGAAGAGGTTTAAAACTATTATTAATCATGTTTAAGGCTAAGATTTTGTCATGGACATTTTTAGTAAAAGTCAGGGACAGGTCATGGGCAACAAAAAAAAATCACGGAAGCCGTGACCTGTCCCTTTTACTAAAAACATCCCTGACAAAATAGGGAGGGAGGAGGGTCCAGCACCCTCCCCTACCCACTGCAGCTGGGAGCTGCAGGGACCCCATTTCCCAGTGGCTGGGAAGGGTCCCCCTGCTGCCCTGCCCTGGGGCTGGAGCTGAGGGAGTCCCCTGCTGCCTGCGGTGGCAGAGGAGCTGCGAGGTTGGGGGGTGGAACGGGACTGCCAGCACTGAGCAGCTCCGGGGTCCCTCTGCCGCCACCAGCTGGGAGCTGCGGGGGGCCCCGGATGATCTCAGCAGCTGATCCACTGCAGGGAGGACCCCTGCCACTGGCAGCAGCGAGGCAACTCAGGGGTTGTCACCAACAGTGGCAGCTGGACAGTTGCCGGGAGGGGGGGGGGGCTACCCACGGAGGCTGGACTGCTGCAGAGTCCCTCGCTGCCGGCAGTGGCTGGTCAGCTGTGGCATTCGCATTGTAACAAAAAGATTGCTGGAAATAGTGGATTCCGTGACCTCCGTGACATAATCTTAGCTTTAATCATGTTTATTACAGTAGTGGCAAAGGGCCAAGCAAGAATAAAGCACCACTGTACTATGCACTGTACAAACACCGTCTTAGCCCTGAACAGTTTACAATCTAGACAGACACAGGGTGGGGGAATGAGTATAAATTAGGATTGGAAGGATTAGATTTTTATTAGCAAATGTAAATTTACCGCACACACACAGATGAAAAAATATTTCCGTCAATAACTGAAATTTACAGATGAGTAAAAAAAAATGCTCCATGAGAACTTATTAGAATTCAATTTAAGGATATTTACTTTGTATATTTTGACATGTGATGTTGCAAATTTCTGTTTTAATGGTTATAAAGCTTTAACTTTTTCAATTTCAGTCTCTACTGTCATAAATAATAGTGACTGTACCTCCTTCAATTTCATACAGGTGTGAAAATGTAAATAGATAAAAATTTTAAAAATTGCTTAAAAATAAACTGTCAAAATTATATAAAAAATTCAATTCTGTCAAGCCTAGGTATAATACACCCAGTGAGCAATGTGTTGGCAACAAACATGTTTGTTCTACAAGTCTTATTTTGTTGATGGGCTTAGTTCAGAGGGAATAAGTTAAATGGAAAGATTAGGAAAAGGAAAGGTGACACTGAAGGGAAGAGGTGTAAGGAGGACAGGGCAGGGGAGAAGAGGGTAAGAGGCAGGTGTGGAGTACACCTGAAGAAAAGAGATAATAAAGGAGGGGACAGAGAAGGGTAAGAGCAAACAGCCAATCAGTATAGAGCAGAGGAAGTCCAGTCAAAACCACAGAAAGTTCTCTGATTGAACAAAGGTCCCTGCTTTGGCTGCTTCTGCTCCTACCAGCTGGAGTCTCTGGCTGGCTCCTATTCTTCATGGTGATATTATTGTGACGCAAGTATGGCATAATTATGACGTATTTTGTGCAAGATAAGGCATGTGATATATCATTTAAAAGGTTATGATTTACTGAATCGGATTATCCTACTTGTATGCATGTATCAGTTTTGTAACTGAAGTTAGGAATATTGTTTATGTATCTATTACAAATGTGTTTAAACCTGGGAAATGCCAACTAGGCGAAAGACTGTCAGTCTAGATGGCTGGCTGCGAAGGAACCATTCAAGTTAGTGGACCATAAGGGAGAACAACAGGGGCTTGGCTACACTGGCGCTTTACAGTGCTGCAACTTTCTCACTCAGGGATGTAAAAAAACACCCCTCCGAGCGCAGCAAGTTACAGCGCTGCAAAGCGCCAGCATAAAAACTGCCCCAGAGCTGGAAGCACGGCTTCCAGCGTGGCAAGCTAATCCCCACGGGGACGTGGAGTACGTGCAGCACTGGGAGAGCTCTCTCCCAGCGCTGGCGCTGCGACTGCACTCACACTTCAAAGCGCTGCCACGGGAGCGCTCCTGCGGCAGCACAGTGCAGCTCTAAGTGTAGCCATACCCTAGGTCTTGGAAGAAGCTAATCTCCCACCCAGGAGCCTTCCTGAGGATGCTACAAACATCCTTTGAGTCATGGCTGCTATGACACTACAGGGGCATGTGACCAGATCACGTGGTACAGGACTCCATCTTGCAATACCAGTGTTTTTCCACTGAAAAGGCATAGGACCCAAGCTTGGAGACAAAGGATTCCTGCCATATGCAAAAGCTACGGTAGGGAAGTGACTGTCATTGTGACTCACTGACTCCCCCCCCCAAAGGAATCTCTTGAACACCTGAAGGAACAAGCATTGAATTGGGGGGAAGTGCTAGACTTAGGCTAGAGGGATTTCTAGCCTATGAAAGGAACAACTGGGGTTTGTAAGCTGCAAGCAAGGGCAGCTGGCCCCTTAAGAATCTCTGCAGCTGGCATAAATCATAATTCAGGATGATAATTTGCTACCTATATCCAATCTTTTTAGTACACCTCTATCCGGATATAACGCTGTCCTTGGGGGCCAAAAAATCTACCGCATTATAGGTGAAACCGCATTATATTGAACTTGTTTTGCTCCCCCAGAGCACACAGCCTCGCACCCCCTACCTCCCCGGAGTGCTGCTTTACAGCATTATATCCGAATTTGTGTTTTATCGGGTCACGTTATATCAGGGTAGAAGTGTATATTAAGATTAGATTGCATTTTTGTTTATTTGCTGGGTAATCTGCTTGCTATCTCTTATATGCACTTTATCTATTGTAGTTAATAAATTTGTTTTGTTTTATCACAAACCAGCGTATGGGAGTCGTATCTTGGGGCAAAAAACTGTTGTATATTCCCTCTGCACAGTGAGGGAGGGGGCAAATTTCATGAGCTTATGCTGTACAGCTCTCTGTGCAGTGCAAGAGGGTATAATTTTGGGTTTACACTAGGGGTGGGGAGGAGTTCTCTTGAGCAGCTGGTCAGTTCCTTAGCTATAGCTCCACATGCAGAGCAGATCACAGCAGCCTGTAAATACTGCAGCTGGGTGGGTCCCTACCTGTGTGTATGCTGGTGAAAGAGAAAGCTTGGAGAGCTTGGCCACTTTTCACAGCAGTGGTGTGAGAGGGAGCCCAGGCTGATGGGTCAGGGGGACTCAGTGGTACCCCAGAGGGAACCCATCAGAGTAGGTACCGCCTGGGCCTAGTGCCTTCCGAGAAGGGGATCTTCCCTCACAGTTCCAGGTCCAGAGGACCCTGGGGGTGAAAGGTGGCCCTGGCTTAGTCCCATTTTACTCCCTCCCTCTAAGTGCAGCTCTCTCTGCTTTGGCTGCTTCTGGTCCTACCAGCCGGTATCTCTGGATGGCTTCTATCTGCCAATTTCCCCCCACGGTTTCACTCATGAAATAGATTTAGAGAAACAGAAAATAGGAGTGTAAGAAAGTAAGTTTCCCTTATTTCTGTTTAGAACAAATGTCCTTAGTAAAGAGACCTAATCATACTTGGGCTCAGCTCTGCTATAAAATGATTTAGCAGAAATTCCAGACAGTCCTGCAACAAAATTTTAGTGACTTGATATCACCAAATTTTACAGAATCTGCTAGTCTGAGTCCCCTAAGCTTCAAGTCTTGGTATTTCAGCTTCCAGGAAGCAAGTTTTAGACAGAATGGATTCAAATGAACTTAGTGAAACATCTACCTAAATTTCTATAATACTCCCCATCACTGCCATACATAAGCACCTTTTGCATGTCTGGGAATGCCAGAATGAATTAAGGAGGGCAGGGTACCATCTTGATGCACCAAGAAAACAAAGGTATACTGAACTAACAGGGAGCTGAACTATTCAGTAGCAATCTGGCTTGTTCCCTCTCATCCTTGCTGGTCACTCTGACAATAAATTAAGTTGTGAGGTAGTCATACAGTCAAAGACCATTCACCACATGCTGAAGTTGTCAACTGACCCATCTTTAGCTACTGTAGTACCATAGAGAGATATCAGAAACTGAGCACAAGGAATATTTTGTTTTGTTGATAGCCAATACAAACCCCTATTTTGGGAAAATAGGTCTAAATTTCCTTTAATATTTGGGTCTCTGTCTCCCACTTACTTGAGCTAAAGGAATTGTGACTCAGTCAGTCCGCTTGAACAACTAACTGTGCTGGATATGTGTTACTAAAACTGTATTTTTCTTCACTGAGGAGAATCATTCTTTGTCCCCTCCCCTCCCCCCTTTCAAGATTTACACTACTGATGTCCTCTTGTCATCTTCCATAAGTATACACTTCGTAGGTATTCAAGTGACAGTAAATCTACTGCTACAATCTGAGGCCTGGTCTCCACTATGATTTTAGGTAGAATTTAGCAGCGTTAGATCGATTTAACCCGTCCACTCGATGAAGCCCTTTTTTTTCCTCCCCGACTTAAAGGGCTCTTTAAATCAATTTCTTTAGTCCACCTCCAATGAGGATTAGCACTGAAATTGGCCTTGCTGGGTCGAATTTGGGGTAGTGTGGACGCAATTTGACAGTATTGGCCTCCGGGAGCTATCTCAGAGTGCTCCATTGTGACCGCTCTGGACAGCGCTCTCAACTCAGATGCACTGGCCAGGTAGACATGAAAAGGCCCGTGAACTTCTGAATCTCATTTCCTGTTTGGCCAGCGTGGCAAGGTGCAAGTGAGTGCAGATCTCATCAGATCTCATTAGCAGAGGTGACCATGATGGAGTCCCAGGATCGCAAAAGAGCTCCAGCATGGACTGAATGGGAGGTACGGGATCTGCTCGCCATATGGGGAGATGAATCCATGCTAGCTAAACTCCGTTCCAGTAAACCAAATGACAAAACATTAGAAAGTCTCACAGGGCATGAAGAACAGAGGCCATAACAGGGCCACACAGCAGTGCCGCGTGAAAATTAAGGAGCTAAGGCAAGCCAGAGAGGCAAACGGCCGCTCCGGATCAGAGCCCCAAATATGCTGCTTCTATGATGACCTGCATGCCATGCTATGGGGTGTAGCCACCACTACCCCAACCCTGTACTTTGACTCCGTCAATAGAGAATCACGCAACAGGGAAGCGCGTTTTGGGGACGAGGAAGATGATGATGAAGAGATTGAAGATAGCTTACAGCAAGGAAGCGGAGAAACCGTTTTCCCCAACAGCCAGGGTATGTTTTTTAACCTGGACCTGGAGCCAGTAACCCCCGAACCCACTTAAGGCATGCTCCCGGACCCTGAAGGCAAAGAAGGGACCTCTGGTGAGTGTACCTTTGTAAATATTACACATGGTTTAAAAGCAAGCGTGTTTAATGATTAATTGCTCTGGCATTCGTGGCCAGTACAGCTACTGGAACAGTCTGTTATCGTGTATGGGGATGGAGTGGAAATCCTCCAGGGACATCTCCATAAAGTTCTCCTGGATGCACTCCCAAAGCCTTTGCAAAAGGTTTCTAGGGAGAGCGGCCTTGTTCTGTCAGCCATGGCAGGACACTTTACCAAGCCAGGCCAGTAGCACGTAGTCAGGAATCATTGCTTAACAAAGCATGGTAGCATATGGTCCTAGAGTTTGCTGGCATTCAAACAACATCCCTTCTTTATCTCGTTGTGTTATCCTCAGGAGAGTGATATCATTCATGGTCACCTGGTTGAAATAGGGTGTTTTTATTAAGGGGACATTCAGAGGTGTCCTTTCCTACTCGGCTGTTTGGCTGTGGCTGAACAGAAATGCTCTCTGCTGTTGGCCACGTGGTGGGGGGAGGGGTGAAGCGTGAGTGATTTCTCACTCCAAATCAGCAGGCCCTCAATACAAGAGGCAAAATGCGACCTTGTAACAAAAGCACATGTGCTGTGTAATGTGAACAGCAAGGTTTAAGGTGAAAGAAAGAGTGTACCCATTTTTCTCTGAAATGTGTCTTTTTAACCACTCTCCCTTTTCCTCCATCAGCTACAAATGTTTCTCCTTCGCAGAAGCTAGTGAAGATTAGAAGGTGAAAAAAACATACTGGGATGAAATGTTCTCTGAGCTCCTGCTGTCCTCCCACACTGACAGAGCACAGCAGAATGCATGGAGGCAGACAATGTCAGAGTGCAGGAAAGCACAATATGAACGCGAGGAGAGGTGGCGGGCTGAAGAGAGTAAGTGGCGTCAGCTTGCTGACAGAAGGCAAGAGTTGATGCTCAGGCTGCTGGAAGATCAAACTCATATGCTCCAGCATATGGTTGAGCTGCAGGAAAGGCAGCAGGAGCACAGACCGCCGCTACAGCCCCCATATAACCAACAGCCCTCTTCTCCAAGTTCCATTGCCTCCTCACCCAGATGTCCAAGAAAGCGGTTGGGGAGGGGGTGGCCCTTCGGCCCCCCAGCCACTCCACCCTAGAAGATTGCCCAAGCAACAGAAGGCTGACCTTCAATAAGTTTTTAAGTTTTTAAATTTTAAAGTGCAGTGTGGCCTTGTCCTTCCCTCCTCCCCAACCTCACCCGGTGCTTCCTTCCTCCTCCACCCATCCCAGGATACCTTAGCAGTTATCCCCCTATTTGTGCAATGAATTAATAAAGAATGATGGACAGCTGGATTTGAGTTAAAGCTATCTCAACAGACTAAGATTTCCAACCAAACAGGCTAGAATCTATTATTTTGGTCTACATAGAGGACCGTATTTAGCACTAACACAAGTGTTAAATTGTCTTATTGATGGTCAGTTCAGAAAAAAAGGAAGATTTGCTGGAGTTTCAGATGATGAAGAAGAGATCATGAACTGTGTCAACACAAATCATCATGAGACCTAGAAGGCAAAGACTTTGTCATGTTGAAATCCTAATATATAAAGGTTACAAGACTCATTATTCAGGTGCCTATTTCCTGGGAATAGAGCTAGACCCTTCACTGGCTAAAAAAATGAGCTCCCACACAAGAGATCTTGAGCAGAGATGAATTTTTAAAAAGAGATTACAAATCCATTTTGAACTTTGAATACGTATGGCATACAAGTTGTTGAAAAGAGATATTTTGATCAACAAATCAAAACAACAAAAGCCATATTTAAGATAAAAAGGTACCACTGGCATGATCAAGATTTTAGAAAATACTATGGGTGCAGTGGAAAGGTCCAATGTGAGCAACATACTGACAGTATCTGTAACCACTGATATAAAGAAGAAAGCCATAAAAGGGTCAATGGAGAACGTGCTGATATGCTTTTTGACGTCAGACAGAGCAAAAGTCCCCAAATGCTATTTGCTGGAATTAGAAAAGGGAGGCTGTCCATCTGGATGCAAGACTTTCATTGACTAGTTGAAGAGGTGTGGGACAGGCTAAATGTGATTCTTTGCTTTCCATAAAACAAATATCTTCAACAGTTGCTTTGGAAAACTTAAGAAGGGTGAACAAAAGCGATTCATCCAAGAGTAAGGAGCTTCTGGACTATTGCAGGTATTCTAACATACTGACAGAATAGGTGAGAAATACTGCTTTTATTAGATATGGAAAACTAAAATAATCTCCGGGGAACCGCATTCTGAAACCCATCTGTGAGAAGATCTGGTACAGGATTAACATACTTGAGATCTCTCCCAATTGGCAAAGCCTAGTCCTGCCAACTTTCCTTTATTTGACAGAATGATAAGCAGAAAGTTAGCTTCAGGCCAGGACCTCTGCTCATTTGAGGACAAAATATCTATCAGATCAGAAGGTAAAAAAAAAAATTTGCTTTTTCTAGTGCTGACTACAGTCACAAAGAGACTTCAAATTATATAAGTATTTCTTCTCTTTAGTCTCAGGCCTTGTCTACACTACTGGGTTAGGAAGACCTAAATTATGCTACTCCAGCTAAGTGAAAAACGTAGCTGGCGTCGACTTAGCTTGGGCTGACTTACTGCGGTGTTTATACCGCGCTGCGTCAACGGAGATGCTCTCCCGTCAACTTACCTTACTCCTCTCATTCCGGTGGAGTACCGAGTCGACCAGAGAGCGCTCTGCTGTCAATTTAGCAGGTCTTCACTAGACCCGCAAAATCAACCCCCGTGGCATTGATCACAGCCATGTCGATCCCCAGTAAGTGTAGACATGGCTTCAGATTCAACACAGTCAAAGAAGTTGCAACTTTAACAGCCTCGTTGCAAGCTCTCAGAAAAGTTGCCCAGCAATGGGTGCTTGAATTAAATAAGTTATGGAAAAAGCGTTTAATTCTCAGGCTTTGAATCAACTAATCCATTAAAAGCAGCGGAGCTGAGAAAAGAACAAGCAGAGCATATCATGTCAAATTCATCATAAATAAAATGGATGCAGCTTGTACCTTTCACACAATAGCAGCAGTTTGACGGGTGTCACAGTACATTCACACACAAATAGTTGGGTGGATGTTCTGAAAGTGCCTTGCTGAAGCTAGTATGTTACTCGTGAAATTTTAAACTGCAATGCTTAGCTAGTTCTTAAAAACTGATGTCCACTATTTAAATACATCTTCTTTACAGTTGGCAATTCAATTCCTCCTTATTACGGAATAATGCAAGTTTTACCTTAAGTGTCATTTTAAAAGAAGAGCTAGAAGTGGAAGAGGCTTTGTTTTTTCAACAAACTACTAACTTTGGCAAAATATTTCCGCTAGGATTAAGCAAGGAGAATTTTAGCCTGAAATAAGTTTGTGTACGTTATGACAAAATGAACACAGAAAACCAACCCTGTAGATAGCATTGACAGTGCAGGGAGCAGGGAGACACTAACACAAAACTTACAATATTCAGAACACTCACCTTGCACAGGCGTCACTACTGTCCCTTTGAAATGTGGGTTTATATGTATGTTCTTCGGTTGTTGGGGTGTCACTGGGGGTGGAGTCATCATTATTCCAGGTGTTTCTATCTGGGGTGGCATATGTAGTCCTGGAGGAGGAGATGAATGGTGTTGATGCTGCATAGGAAGCAGTGTTTGTAGTTGTTGTTGCTGGAACAGACTCCTAATAGGCTGCTGCTGGTGAGGAGGAATTAACCTCTGTGAATGACCCTGCAAATAACCAAAAAGAACAAAATCCATTCAGTTAAAATCCAAGTACACGGATGGAAAAAAGAAAAATCAGTAACAAAACACACAACTGGGATTCTCTGAGAATGTTCAAGGCCTAATTTTCAAAGAAAGACACCTCCAATTCCTATAATTAAACCAGCTGAAACTACTGGAACTACCAGCATGGGAAGAAATAATTTGAAAGCAAAAAAATGTCAGCATGAAGGGAAAATAGGCAGGAAATAAGTAGTAAAGGAAGGGGTAAGAGACTGTTCATTCTTACATGTGGGGCCTGAGCCTAGCACATGGAATTTTACCAATATCCAAAAAAATTTAAGACAGATGAGAATAAAATGTCACTGTCAAGTACTGGGTGTAGCTGTCAGAAAATGAATAGAAGTAGGGAAAAAAAACAAACATATGGTGCAGAATGGCTTTCGTTACTAGTGAGGATCAACTGCAGTGTAGTACCAAACAATTAGCTCTGTTTGTATGTGTCATTAGGAAGCACAGTTTAGATACCATAATAAATCCATTAGCATCTGATCATTGTACAAGGGTAGGACTGCGCTAAGAAAACTGGCATCTTTTTGTTGTACTTTGTTCCAGTGTAAGTACTTGGATTCACTAAAGGATGTAGCTGCATGAACAAGTCACATTTAACTAAACATAACCTGCAGACTTGAACAAGTAGCTTCAAAGTATTGGGTGGGAGGGGTAGGGAGGGTAGGACAGGGCTTCTCCATATGAAAAATCACAGATGTATATGAACAAATGCGTCTTGATACCTTGATGATGAGAGCACAGAAAGGCTTATAATAAAATCATTAGATTTTAATTTAAAATACATTAAATGAATTGAAGACTGCAGCAATATAGTAGGTGAAAAAACAAAGGTGATTTATGCCCCACCCATTCTGTTCTACAAGCATGAAATATTGGCATGCACGTTTTGAACCATCAAGTATTACAGCAGTATCTACTAACAGTCTGTTATGGTTTAATTAATACTTCCAGCGTAAAACCTTGCTCCCTCACTTTAATGCATCACCTCTATCATACCATCATACCCATACACAGACTGTAATCTAGGAACAGGGATCCCAGATAACAGTACTCCACAAAAACAAACAAAAAATTAATTATATTTCTTGACCACTCAAGTATTCTCTTTTGGATAAGACATTAAATTAAGATTTAATCATTTGTGGCCATTGTTGTTCCCATGGCATTTTTCATACAACAGAGGCATTGACCTGAATAACCTGGCCAAATTCCAATGTGGGTAACTAATCTGTCTACCTAAATTCTCTGGTAATTTCAATTACAGATGTTATACTTCACCTGCAACTTTAGAAAACCATTGTGTAGTATTTCTGAAGTAGAAAACTGCTGTGTGCTAACCCACAAGTGAGTGAAGACTCCTCTCTGAGAGCCTGTCTACACTAGTGAGCCTACAGTGGCACAGCTGTACTAATGCAGCTGCGTGGCTGTAAGATCACTCATACAGCCGTTATATGCCAACAGGAGAGAGCTTTCCCACTGACATAATAAAATCACCTCCACGAGCAGCAGTAGCTATGCTGACAGAAGAAACTCTCCCGCCAACACAGCACTGTCCATACTGGCGCTTCTGTCAGTCTAACTTATGTTGCTACATGGTGCTTTTTCCACACTCCTAGACAACGTAAGTTATACTGACAAAAAATGGTAGTAAAGACAAGCTCTAGGTTTTTATTTTCCCCTCAGCATAATGTACAATATTAGAAATATAAAAATACTCAGTTTTAAGAAATAACGTAACATCACTATTTTAACGGAGTCTTGAAAGTCACCAGAATGAATTCAACAGAAAAGGAAATATCTGGTCACATTTTTTCCATGCCAGGATAAGTAGCAATCTCAAATGCAAAGATGGCTTCCCTATACAACTGGAGTTACCCTGCTCCTCTCTGTTGATGCAAAAAACAAAGAGCCTGATTATCTGTTTGCGTCATTTGAAAAATGCCTGAAATTTGGATACTTTGAAATACCAAGGTCTCAAACTCTGAAGTGGAAATGTGACCCTTTTCATACTTCCAAAATCACAACTATATTTGGGAGAATAATGGATTATTTTTGGGTTTGCTGGCAAGTCCAAACAATTGGGGAAGAAAAGATGAGTTTTGGGTCAATTTTTTTTTTTATTAAATATTTTCTGCAAATTGAGACATTGGAAAAAATGTTTTGCGTTGAACAAAATGTTTCATTTTGATCTGGAGTATTTAACATTTTTTATTTTTTTTAAATTAAAGGAAACTTCAAAACAAAAAGTCATTTTGAATGAAAAAATTCAAAACAGTTCAATTGCAAAAATTGTCTAAATTCAATTGTTTGGGATTTTTTTAAAAAAATTTCACTGATCAAAACAATGCAGGGAATCTACGAATTTGGGGAATATTTCAGTGTTGCCAAATCTGTATTTTTCACATACAAATGTTTTGGTCAAAAATGTGTGTCAAGTTCTAATCATAAGACTGTGAGAAGCCCATCTTCCCTTAAGGTCCACTGGGGCAACAGTAAATTAAGATTTGGGGTTTTTAAATTTTTATGAATGATTAAGAATAGTAAAATTTTTCTAAAATTCACCCGTTTTGAAAGACAAGGAGCAACATAAAGATCTACAAATCAGAGTAATAACTGCCATAATTATTTTCTTAAAAGTACCAATTCATAAAGAAAATACTGTGCATTAGTTACCGCTGTTGGTGGCTGCGTTGGCAGCAGCGCAGGCCTGTGATCCTTCATTCTTCCCCTTTCATTGTTGTCTCTTCTTTGTTCTCCCATTCCATGACACATTATGGAACCTCCTCTCCTCCCTCCTCTCCTTGAGCCATAGCGTCCCTGTTTAAGCTGTCTTTCCCTTTCTTCAAATTCAAACAACGCTGCTTTGGCTTCTGCTGAGAGTTCTGTTATATGAGAAAAAGGCATATGTTAGGTATTTGCGGTAAGGATTAGAAAGGACACCATTATAACTAGAGAAAAGTGTCACTACAACCAAGATAAAATTTGCAGGCTCTTTGATCACCTTAAGGTGGCAATGGCATGCTAACATTTCATTAAAGCAAAACCAATGTTTTTCTTTTTGTGTATTTGTATCTGCTGCAAAGGTAAACATGTAGTGTCAGGTTAATGAAACTAACATGAAGGAAAATGTTACTTTACTATTGAAGTCTGCCTCACATTTGTTGCTTGTTGTTTAAGAAGTTTGTTATGTGAAAGGAGCTAGACTGCCAGCACGGGTAACTTCATTCTCTGTTTATCCACAAAAAAGGCGTACAGAAAAGGAAGCAGCAGGAAACACTATAGTAAAGGTTATGCTGAGTCTTCCATTATAACCATAGTTTTCTAATGCTTCACCTTCTGTTCTGTACGTTTGTCTTATGCCAAAGACCTTTTTTGAATATTTGAACAAATTCAGCTAATGCCATTTTTGAGAAATATGAAAGGACTAAATGATACACACGCTCTTATGCAATTTATTTGTGGCTCAAAAAAAAAGGGATGAACTTAACAGGGGACAAACAAAGACTAATCACATTAGGGTGACCAGATGTCCTGATTTTATAGGGACAGTCACAATTTTTGGGTCTTTTTCTTATATAGGCTCCTATTACCCTGCACCCTCTGTCCCGATTTTTCACATTTGCTGTCTGGTCACCCCAAAACACATACTATAGATTTTGGGCCCATCTACAACTGAGAAGCTGGTTACAACAGTTGCCCCCAGTTCATTTATAACATGGCTAAATGTTGCAGAGTAGATGGTACCTGGAACTAAAGTTAAAACCCAAGGCAAACCAGGTCAGGGAATAACTATTAGTCGGGAACTAGATTAGAGTAGAAGTGTGGACTAACATACAAAGTCTGTACTAAATATTAGGACACAGAGTGAAGGTTTTACCAGCAGCATGACCAGGCAATACTTTATATGCTGTACATTTTAATGGGGTCCACTTAGTGACAAGCAATATAACAAGCTAAACGCTTAACTAGAAAATCACTAATAAATAATACGGTGCTGCTTTTGAAACTGACTTTTCCCTTTATCTTGTTAACTGTGCAAACTTAACACTATTAGAATATGTATTTGCTGTATGATTAAATGAACTTACAAATCCTTTTTTTAATAAAGAAATAATCCATATTTAATGTTACAATTTAAAGGGACAGCATCAAGAGTCACATTTCTGTATGAAATATTTTTCTCAACTGGTATTACAAATAATACCTAAAATTGAAAGTTTTGAGAGAAAAATGTGTCGTTTGCATGTCAAACGACGCTGGGTATAAATCAGTTTCTCTGCTCCTACTGAGTGATTTTTCCATGTTGTATAGGTCTTTCACACAACTCTGGGGGGAACATCTAAAAGTAAGAATGCGATAAAGCGACAAAAATGGCAGGGGATGTAATAGCTAAAGCTACTTAAATCACTGTTTTAAACTTACTTATAAGTGATCTCATCAAGCTTTCAAGTTCACAGCTGATTGAGGCATGCGTATGTATGTGTGGGAGGAGCAGAAACGGGAACCTGCTGCTATTCTTATTTGTCTGGAGATACTTTGTGTGCATTTGGATTGTGAAGGCTGTATATTTGCAACAGAAAAAGGTAACTAGTGGCCTAATATTTCAGGAGGCCCTTAAAAAAGGGTTTAGAACTTGAAGAGCATTACAAAATGTGGCAAAAACTGCAGACACCCTAACATTCATTATACATTTGCACAGAGTTGTTGCCAGTTGCTGATAAGAAGACGGAGCCAGGAGATGGTTGCTGGAAGCAGTTGACAAGGTTTGGAAAGCTGAAAGCAGCCCTTTACCAGATGGAATAGATTATGGAAGGAAGGACAAACTGCACTGGACATGTTATTGCCAGGTAGTTTCCAAATGAGTTAATAAAGGTCTGATGTAGGTAAAATCACACCCCTGGTCTCTCATCTTTCTTCCTGTGTGACCAGGATAATGCCCATACTATGTTTCAAGGTTCAAATTTCAGTTGTGTTGGTCTCCAAAAATGTGATTAAGTTGAGGGAAAGGAGAGGTGTCTAAACTATAGAGGAAGCTATTCTGTCCACTCAATGAACTAAAAAACCGTAACAGCTGACAAATGTATTTTAGGTCATATAAGCACAGACGACTTGCTCAATTTTTCAGTCAACAAATATAGTTCCATAAAATTATGGATGTAAAATAACAGTTACATAATGGCTATTGTTCTGCAATAAACTACAGCAGACTCTGCTACACGTGTACTATGAAGACGGTGATTATTTGGATATGATTTTGTTTACTTCATTACAGTTTAGAAACATTTAACAAATTTTTGATTGTGGGACTGAGGAAGTACGTTATGAGGTCAGGAGAGATATTCAGTGTTTTAATTCTCTCTCTTTCCTAAAAGAACAAATAAATCAACTTGAGGGTCCAACTTTATGCCCCAGCCCTGCAAATGTGCATCTGCGCAGTAACCCCTTGCAGTCAGTAAAGGCCTGTTTTCACATACAGTGCTGCAGCTTGCCACTGTAGCGCTTTAGTGAAGATACTACTACACAGATGGGAGAGATTCTGCTGTCAGCATAGTTGACCCATCTCCCCAAGAGGCGGTAGCTATGTCAGCAGGAGAAGCTCTCTTATTAACACAGTGCTATCTACACGGGGTTAAGGTCAGTAGAATTATGTTGCTCAGAGGTATGTACTATTCAGACCCTGGAGCGACATAGTTATACTGATAGAAGTCTGTAGTGTTAGCCTGGCCTAAGACACCACACATGGAGGAGTACACTATTTGTACATTTATGTGATGGTTCAGAGCCTTAAACACTTAAAAGTTAGATAATGCAAAAGTTAAGGTTCTCACAGTATCCTTCATTCATCCTCTGTACATACACAGAATATTTTGGAACAATGCCGATAAACATACTGTAAATTACCATGGGAATAATTCTATTTAATATACACATGCACAACATGAACAGTTTTCAACAGGAGTGCCATGGGTGTATCAGAGGGAGAAACTGGGTGCTATGTATGCGTTGGCGATGGGACAAGGTTAAACTATGTGACATTTTGCATATTTCCTGATTTGAGCACTCAGACTTGTAACCTTATTACATTACATGTTTCTGTATGAGTGTGTGTGAAAGAGCAACAAATTTAATGAAACACTGAGATTTCTGACCAAAAACTCAGTATATTCAAACTTAGATGTTATACCAAGCATAAACAGACTACATTGTGCATACTATTGCTGGCATCAGTACAGCATCACTAATAGTTCCAACTGCTTTGTGTATGGCTTTCCACAAGCGTGGAAGCCACACTGTTTGTTTTTTTAAATCAGGCCTAGAGGGAAGAGTTCCTGGGAAGAGCAGGAGAGCAGAGCAGAGCTGCTTTGAAGTATGCTGTTGGTTTTTGATTGTACCAGGCCAAATAAGATAATTATCTCCCATTCTTTCCTTAAAGATAAATAAGTCTGTTATATACATCCATCCATAATGTAAGCTCTATACAGCCAGTCAATAATTCTGTATGGTAATAATGAGTACATATAAAGCTTTATTTAAAAGGATGAATTCAGTATTCTTAGAAATGTATTTTATATCCTTTCCTTAACATGTCTACTTAAAATCTTTTCAAAACCACCTATTACATTTTCTTTGTTAAAAAAAAGCAAACAAACAAAAAAAAACCAAACAAAAAGAAAAAAAAAACCATTTAGGAAAAGTTGCAACACCGTTCATGAGAGAATAATTTTTACATTTTATATATTTATTTTCCAAGCACATACATTCTAATATTGACTACACAGTTCTCTCTCTCATACACATACACAGTTAATGCAGTGAATCAGCAATTATTTTTCTAGTGGCTCTAAGTGTCAAGATTAATTTCACTACCCCTGGTAATAAAATGGTTTTAAATGACATCTTTAATCAGCAAGTAAGAATGCTTCCCTCCAATAGAGACAAGCTGTCACAAAAGGTCACCAAAATGTGACAGGATGGAAATTACGTTTGTAACTTCAACTGAAATGTTAATTTCTCTTTAAGTGTTTTCTCAACTATGTCCAGATTTTAAAATAAAGAGATGCAGCTATGCAACAAAGTTTCATTTTTAAATCAGTAATATCTATTAACAGTAATACCAAGAGCAGGGCTGATATTTATATGCAAATGACAAATTTTGCATTGCTTTTAGTTCAACGGCTAAAGAGTATCAGTTACTGTATGTCCTTTCATTAACAAACACAAAAATTAAACCAATCACATTTACAGAAACTGTTCTAACAAAAGCAACTGGCCAAAAAAAAAAAACAAAAATAGAACTAACCACTGCCATCTATTTTAGTTCATATTTGGATAGTCATTTTACCTTGCTTTGCTTGTATCTGAGCAACATATCAAGTAACCCAAAAACTTGATAAAAACTGTAATATAAAAGCACTGTTTCCCTTTAAGCTTTTTCCTTAAGCATTCACAATTGTTACAAAACCACCTGGATACACTTAAATCTGTTTACAGCTGCCATTTACCTTAATACTAGGCAACTATAAACCAATTCTGTGCAAGGGTTTACATCAGTTAAACAAATTTCATTAAAAAAAATCACTTTAGTTAAGCCAGTGACACACTGTGTGCAGATAAGGCATACACATCTGAGGGTACTTAGTGCATTTGGTATCACACCTCATCTCTAGAACCTTTATGCATTATTATTGGAGTGCCCTGGTGTGATGCTCCTTTGGAGAGCTCCTGCCATCCTAGTCAGGATGCATTCAGCATTCTACAACAACATGGATTGGAAGTCTTTTCCTAATTGAAGATTTTTGCCTGAAATACCAAACAAGCATGGCTAATGAGTTAATTCATTGCCCAGATTCAATAAGAGTCTTCCCCTGACTTGAAACCACCGAAATCTCAGGGTCCACGGAGGTTTGACATGGATCACATGCCATGAATTTTGTTGTGCCAATCAGGCCAACATCTGTAGCACGGTCCCTGCTGACAGGATTTGTCAAGGTGAATAAATTTCTGGAAAAAAAACTCCTTCCTTCCTTCCTTCAACAGCGTGAACTCAATGACTTTTTGCCAAGAAGAATCAAATTTCTTGCAGCATTATTCCTCTTAGGCTACGTCTAGACTACCCGCTGTATCGGCGGGTTAAAATCGATTGCTCGGGGATCGATATATCGCGTCTCATCTAGACACGATATATCGATCCTCGAGCGTGCTTATATCGATTCCGGAACTCCACCAACCCCAACAGAGTTGCGGAATCGACAGGGGGAGCCGCAGACATTGATCCCGCGCCGTGAGGATGGGTGAGTAATCCGATCTTAGATATTCGACTTCAGCTACGTTATTCACGTAGCTGAAGTTGCGTATCTAAGATCGATTTCCCCCCGTAGTGTAGCTCAGCCCTTACTGTTGAACTGTAGAGGAATCTCAAGAAGGACAATTTGGAGGAGTCTCTCTGAAGCAAGATCTGTTGCCTTGCTGGATCTTAGGTAACTAGTGTTTATTGAAGGTAAAAAGGTTCTTAATCTCCCTCCATAAAAAAGGCTCTCTGAAGAAAGCACTGGCAGTCTAGCTATTTGTTATGGGACCCTTCAGAAAACCTGGAGGTTTAGGATACATTGGCTTTCTTTGGAAGGAAAGCAGAAGCAGCCTAATTATTGAATTCAGACCTAGCTATCTAGACTAATCTCCAGGCTAAGGCCGCCGTTCCCTTGCCACCTTCTTTGCCTGAAGAGGGACCAGAGAAAGCAAAGTGGATTGTGCCCTTTGCTCTTGTGACTATAGCCTCTGCAGTCTTCCAAAAATATTCCACCCATCCTACAGAAAGTCTTTATGAAGATCTGATGAGTGCCGCCATACATATCTGCAAGCATCAGTGTCAGCACCACCTGCTCTCAATGCCTTATAGACCAATGGTATCTGATAAGCTACCTCCATTCCCTCTCAAGTTAGCTGCTTCATACCTTGACTCTCTTCAGGAAGCCATTCAAACCTTTTTCCACAGTTTGAATTGATACTTAGTTTCTGCAGAACTATGAGCACTGCGCAATGGCAAACACTTCTTCAAAAGGTGTTCCAGTATCTGTATCATTATCATGGGCAGCCATATTTTGAATCTGGGCAGTCTTGATTCTAGATCATTATGTCTTAGCATTTAACTCCAGTAATACCAAGCACTTCTGATATCAGATGCTGGTATTGATTGTGGCATCAATATATACTAAAGTGCTGCCACTATCTGAAATTCAACATGAGCAGCAGCTTCAGTGATCCCCAAAGGAACAAGGGATTTTTTTATATTACAGTTTCAAATATTTCAGCATCCAGAGAATAAAAAGATTTGGTGAAATGAACCCCTCTCCAAGACACCTCATTGTGACCTTATTTGGACAGATGGACTAAAACTGGGCAAATAAGGGGAAGCCGAAAATCAATTTATCACTTTTTCACTGAAATTGCACATAACATCACAACGGTTTATTAGCTAATTGATGAAAAAGTCTTAGTAGGATTAAGCACATAATGGCTTTCCCACTTCAATGCTGAAACACGTGCCAAATATACATTCAGTGCAGCTGGATATATGCTGTGTGCCAACGTACTACAGCAAGTTGCTTTCAACTAGTGTGATGTTTACTAGAACTGTGAGCCTTACACCATGCATGAAAATCTGTGGGGGTCATTTAAAAGGTGGAAATATTATAACATTAGTGCAATTTTCCCAGTGTATAGGCAACTGCTGTTTAAAGGCACAGGTGCTGGAACTACGGGTGCTGCAGCACTCCCTGATTTGAAGGGGTTTGCATTATATACAGGATTTTGTTTGGTTCAATGGCTCACAGCATTCCCACTATAAAAATTGTTCCAGTACCCCTGTTTAAAGGACAGCCAGATTTAAGGAATCTGAAATGCTTCAATGAATATACATTGCATTGGCTTTTGAAAAAAGCATATACCTTTTCTGATATTCTGAAGGAAGTGGAGAACTAAAGCTACTGGGAAAACAAGTAGCGAACAGCTTGCATATAGACAAGCAGAGTCCATGGCAGACTACATTCTTTAACCTTAAGAATAACAGTTAGTAGGGTTTTAAGTAATCCAATCTTTTCCTTTCTTTTATTATAGTCAGTTATTATAGTCCATTGCCACAGAATCTTACCCAACGTTTCTGGAATGTTTCTCCTCTCTCTCGTTATGTCTGAGAGCCTAATGATGGTTCCTTCTTTTCGTTCAGTTTTGAAACGTAGTCGTCCAGATTCTTCATTCTCCTCCTCCTCTTCATCAGATTCTTCTTTTGTTTCCTCCTGAAGTTCCAGAGTTTCAATAGCTGCCTGCATCACAAGAGAAAAAGAGGAGTACAAACTAACGTTGGCCGAGACAGATTTTCAACGTGCTAAAAATATTACCATTTTTGAAAGAATCTTTGTCAAGATAGGAAACACACACACACAATATGTTTTGTATAAGGGCTCCACTGCCTGTACCTTTCTGGCATTATAAAGAATTCTTGGGCACGGTTTGGGAACAGCAGGTGATTCACCATATCTTATAGCTTGCTTTGGTTACAATATACAGTAGCTACATATCTGAGGTATAACTGATTTCTGTAAAACATTTCTAGCCAAACTCCTGGAACATATCTTGTATTGTTATTACAATGCTTAAGAGGGCATTTTGAATATTCTACCAGAACCAAATCTGATTAGTCCACAGCTATTAAAAAATAAATCCGCATCAAATATCCTGTAATGACATGTAGAAAAATGACTATTCCATAGTTTCAGGGTTTGGATACCATCAGTATCCAAAAAACATTGGATTATTCAAAAAACATTAAAAGAATAAATTAATTAGTCTTAGTGTTTATGACTCAGAGCAACTGTCAATAACATGAAAGAATAAAGGCCAGATAACTTCAAAATTTCTAAATTAGATTCCTTTGATTAGGCACAGTTTTACTTGTCTTGAGAAAATATTCTAGTGGAAACAAAGTTTAAATTGAGCAGTTTCTCATCTCATCAAAAGAATGTACTGTTATGCAGTACCCAATTTTAATATACTAAATCTGCATAATAGAATGTTATGCCCTTGTTCTCAAGTCACATTTGAGATCTTCTTGGGGGAGCAAATCTTTATTATTCACAGAAAACCATGTCCCAAGTGTTAGTGTCTCTTTACAGCCTGACTAACCTCCATCTAGTCCCTCCTCCCCCACCTCCAAAAAGTTTTCCTGTCCTGGGATGGTGGACAGAAAGCTAAGAATGTTACATTCAGCTTAAATTCGATTTATAGTTTGGAATTTAAAATATTATAATATAGCATTATTTGCCATGAAAGATTGGGTTTGGGGTTTTTTACATACTAGCAGGCTGATTCCTGATTTACTGGGTCTCTCATACACAGTTTTTAGTTCTTTTTAGAGCCTACACATGAACTATGAGTTTTTTTTTCCTGTTTGGTGAACACAGAAAGAACATACTAAAGCATGCCATGATTTTGTCTTCTAAATTAGGGCACTTAAGGTAGTAATTATTAGAAACTCATAGGAGGCAATTAGCTCCACAGGTGACACACATCAAGCCTATTGTCCTCACCGCAACTGAATGCAGCAACTGTCTAGGCAACAGGAAGATCAGGATGGAGCTCCTTTAAGGGCCTCTACTACATCTGGATTATAAGGAAAGAGAAAGCGGGGGACAGACTTCTCTGAGTGGAGCCAGGGAGGGACCAGGAAGTGGCCTCTAGGAGGAGGAGAGTATATTTTCATGCCATGTATTCCAGACAAAACTCTTTCCCCTCAATCCCCAATCATCAGTACCCTACTCCTACCCATGAGGTCAGAGTAGGACCACGTTTTATGATCTACTTTAGACTTTCTCTATTCTCCTTTTTTCTTGTAGGACTGGGAAGGAATTTTTTCCTTGCCACTAGACTAGCTGAGGTAGGGTGGGTTTTTTGCCTTCCCCATACAGGTTGGGGACACGGTGAGATAGATATGGAGATCAGGTCAAGATATCACAACTATGTAGGTAGCAAGTCTGGTACGTGTCCAGTGCAAGTACTCATTAGCCCACCTTAATTGATTTGTCTCATTAGAGTTGGTATGGCAATCCCTATCTTTTCATTCATTTCAGGGGTTCCATTTATAATGTTGGCTGTAGGGTTGTTAACTTATTACTGTGTTTGATTATTTTACATGTAATCGGATAATTTTTTTTACAGAAACAGATTACTCGAACTACTCATCAATTCCACATTTGAAAAGTAATCTGGGTTTTTTGGATTTGGATTTGTGACCCCTGCCAAACCACTCCTAGGTTCTGGCCTAAGTATTCTAGAGCAGAGAAAGCCCAGCTTAGATCAGCAATCTACGCTCTGCAATAGGCAGATATCTTTGATTATTGCAGCCTTGACTTCAAATTTGCAACTACTTACAAACAATTCAGGGAGCTCTCCAGGAAATGGTTGGTGAAGAATTGCAATTTCACCATTGCCAGTACAAATATCCTCCAGTTTTCGACGGATGAATACAAGGAGTCTAATATTCAAAGAAATTCATGTATACACCAAAAAACCTTTTCTCAACCTCATTGTCAAATTCAATATGAAGAATTCTTCCAGTTTAGCTAATATGGATTCATCCACACATAGTGAAGAAATCTTTCAGCTCTTCCAGAAAAGGAATAAAAGCCTTTGTGTGTTCAAGTAACCCATATTTCTTACCCAATTTTTTGTTTGATCACACCACCGCACTTATTTCCACTGCTAATTAGTCATATTTAGCACTAGTGGCAGAGCGCTGACATCTTTGAGAAACTGGCTTAATGATGCCCAACCTGAGGTTTGTTTTTGTGTGTTTTTCCAAAGGAGTCACAGACTATCATTCTTTTTTAAAGTTATATGCCTTTTGTACCAAGAAAATAAACTCATATAAATTTGAAGAAGATTTTAGACATATAATAAATACTAATCAACATGACTGGAATAATGAATAAAAAGGTGACTAATGAGTTCTAATTTGGGAAGGAAGGTCACGTTATTCTGAATAATATGGTAAAAGTAGTCAATATTATTACTTCTACAGAAACACGGTAAAATGTAAGAGATTACACTCAAAGTAACTGTCAATCCTATTTGGCAGCTTGATGTCATGACATCCAGATATTGGACTGTGCATACTTTAAGACAGTGGTATACAGACGAAGGCTTGTGAGTCGCAAATGTCTTTAATATTTCTCCTCTGGCTGCTTGCAGCATGGGTTATTAAAACATTGATTTAATTATCAGCCAATCTAAGTTATGAAAGACAGAAAAATTAAATATTTCCGATCATACTGTTTAAATACAAAAATATAGTACTATAATAAACAAAACAATGAATTCACAGTACTGTGTTTTTTTTGGGTAACGCTGAAGGCTAATTTGGCTCCCGAACCACTGAGGACTGAATATGACTGCTTTAATAGGAAACAAACATTCTCTGAAGCAACACTTGTAGCTTGTCTCAATGGAACTCTAAGCAGAAACTGTTTTTACTAGACTGTAAGAGAAGTTTAAAATTACAAGCCAAATTATACTAGCATATCACTCTGGATAAAGTAGAACTTCAGAGTTACAAACACCTTGGAAATGGAGGTTGTTCAGAACTCTGAAACATTCGTAATTCTGAACAAAACGTTATGGTTCTTTCAAAAGTTTGCAACTGAACATTGACTTAATACAGCTTTGAAACTTTACTATGCAGAAGAAAAATGCTGCTTGCTTTCTTTTTTTTTCTTTAGTAGTTTACTTTTAACACAGTACTGTACTCTATTTGCTTTTTTGTACGTCTGTGTCTCTGCTGCTGGCTGACTGCATACTTCCAGTTCCAAATGAGGTGCATGGTTAACTGGTCAGTTTGTAACAAAGGTTCTACTGTACTCTCTCTCTCTCTCTCTTGTGTCAGCTAGCTATTGGCTTCAAACCCTCTCACAACACACACACACACACACACACACACAATCTTCTCTGTAGCTGTCCTCCATGCTTCCTCACTTCCCTTCTCTCTCATCTTATCTGGCCTACTCTGCTTCCTTCTACTGCTCCTCTCCCTTCCTTGCTCTCCATTTAGGTAATTCTTAACAAAACCCCACAGAATTTTTTTTTTTTTTAAAAGGAAATTGCATGAGATTTGCAAGTAAGCACTGTGTTCCCTCTGTATGTTACCACCTTTCCTCTACCCTGAGTCAATCTTATCTATTTAGATTGTAAGCTCTTCGGTGCAGACACTTATTACTCTGTATTTAGACAATGCCTAACAAAATGGTTCTTGGCTGGCCCCTGGGCATTACAATACAAATAAACTATAACAATATTTACTCCGTGTAAGCAAAGGGCAAAACATTTGTCCAGGGAAAGTCTAGGTTTGGGGCAAGGTATTCGCTAACCCATTAAAAATGTGAATGTTCTTTGTAATAAAGAAGAGTTGCATCTATAAAACCTTCACCACAGAGCAGCCTCTCCCACGGTGGCATCTATCCAGTGAAAATTAATGAAGTTCACTATTCATGGATGACTTGTAAAAGCCAGAGTCCTGTTTTGTACATTTGATGTCATATATCCAATGATTCCTCATTTGCTTAGAGAAGCAAACATGACCCCCCCACAAGTAAATATAAACAGGATATCCCTAGTCATGTTTAAAATACATTTCCAAAATATGACATCTTATTCCCAATTTAAGTTCCTCCTCTCATTTTAAATTAAGGAAGAATGCTAGGACAAAAAAGAAATCCCACTTTAGCAAAAGGAAATATATTTCCCTGTAATTAAAATTCAGTAAATGCAGAACTTTTAGAGAGAGAGACACAGAAAAAACAAAACAAAACAAAACAAACTCCCCCTATGAGCACTGGAACTGTATTAGCTTTTTTAAGTCTGAAAAGTAACTGACAAGGGACATAATATTCTGAGTGTACACTAGCATCTTATGATGAGTGACTCCTCCAAAAGTTCTAACTTTTGAATTCTAGGCAGTTGTTGAATCTCATATCTGTGGCTAGAAACCCAGGAGTGGGAATCTCTAGGGATTACTTCCAGAAACATACAGTTGCAGTTTGTTTTTAGTAGCTATCATCTCCATTTTATCTTTTACAACAAGTATATAATTGCATGTGCAGTAAAATTACTGTTTAAAACAAAATGAATGTTCATACGGTATTTACATACAGAGTTTATGGATAATATGTATTTCAAGATGAAAGTTACTATATTCTGATTTTATTCTTACAAGAGAGCATTAGATTTCATTCAAATTGATTTTGTGATAAGGAACTTCATGTAAACTAATTCTATATCTTACCGGCAGGACTATTTTATATTGATCTTGGGGCAGAGACCATCTTTTTTTTCTGTGTTTGTACAGCACCTAGCACTGTGGGGTCCTAGTCTGAGAGTAGTGCCCTTAGGCAAACTATAATAAAAACATATTACAATATAGTGATAATCTAAGTGTCTCCAAAAGATGATCAACTCCAAATCAAAAAGCAAAGAAACCTCTAATTTTGTAGGGACTGGCCACAAGCACAATGAGAGTGACATTTTGTAGAGCACCACAGCTAGGCTACCCGTCAGGATTCAAAAGTATTTCTGTCCCAAATCACAAACTAATTACCATGGACAGAATTATATGCATCCCCAAATGGGGGTGTGAAAGGATTATGCAGAGAAAAAATAAATAACTGTAATCCAAAACTTATTCTCCATCAACATGATGGCGATGTCTCCATCAACATGAAGCATTCAGTTGCTTCAGTGAATGAGAACTTGAAGCTGAGGGTTCAGGTATGAGACTAACAGAGGTCAAAGCACAATACATCTATTATTCAATCACACATATTAAACCACTAAAAATGTGGAAGGCTTAGTACCAATACTCCATGCCATGCTGGAGAGCCAAATTTAACTTCTGCTTTGTCACTAGGATACAGTCATTCTGCTAAACAGCAGAACCTCCAGATGCTATAGGAGCCACACTGATCAGCACAAGCAAGTTCTACCCAGCAGATTACAATCAGGAAGTAGGGAAATGATTGTGGGAGAGGAAAGGCAGGGGAAATGTAGCAGGAATGAATAATCCAGCTTTGTTCAGGAATGGGGAGGATCTCCATTCCCAGGGAGAGGAAGGCTAGTAGTGGGCAGGACAATCAAAACAATGTTTTCTTTACCTAAGAGGTGGATCTCACTTACCAACACTTTCGATTGCACTGCATTTTCAAGCTGATAATGAAGATCAAATACTCTTGACATTTTTGTCAATAGCAAGAACATAAACAGCTAAGATCACACCCATATAACACCACACACCATGAATTTATTGATTCTCCTTTGAATAAAGGAACAAAGCTCATTAGTAAATTGCTTTTACTGAAAAGCTGCAGGCAGGCAGTCCTCAAATGATAAATCTGAGGCAGTCTGAAGTTTCTCTTTCAAAATATAGGCTACAGAACAAGTAGAGTCAGCTTTAAGGTAGGTCAAAATTTGGGCGTACATAGGCTGACATCATCTGCTTTAAATCAATGACTAAAAAGAATCTCCAAAGATTTGAGATGATGGAAAAAGTAGATAATAAAGTATATACAGGGTGCATATATGCAAGCTCACTAATTATGTCTTTTCTAGTTATACAATTTGTCTCATTTTCCCAGTGGGTTCAAGCTGGTTAAATTTTTCTGCTGTTCCTGGAAAGGAGTCTAGGACATATTATGCCTAACAGCAAACCAACTCCTCTAAGGTCTCAAACTGTACACTCATGATGACTGATCTGATTCTGCTTAGCCTCTGATTCTTCTTTAGCTGTCCAGAAGAATCTCTGAAAGAATTACTACTGAGATTCCTTCTGAAGTAATCTCATTTTCCCTCTATTAATTTATAACTTTGCAACAAAATGTTGAAGTAGGCTCATATTGCACATAAAATGGAATCTGTTAGCGTCAAAGTATTTACCCACAACTACACCCTGGTGGTCCCAAAGAGAAAGGTTGCTTCATCAGGGTGAAGAGGACAGTTTCTGTTCTGACCTCCAGAATATTTAACAATACGAAGGAAAGCTGCAGAATTCAAGAGTTCAATGTGCTGAAAGGTGTCAATTCAAACTGTAGAATGACTGAAAATTATGCGAGTTTGGAGACTGGCATTTTCGCAGTCCCACTAAGGTCAAATTACCAGGACATTTTAGCTTTCTGTTCCACAACATTTTTTTGTAATACTTGTCAGGATGTTAATTACATACAATGATCTGTTTTAAGTAATAACATGACAGACTGTGATTTCATCAGTTAATACACAGACCTTGGCTCTGGATAGTCAAAGTACAGCAGAGTACCAGAAGGCGGGTGTTTATAGGCCAACAAATGCACAAAATGAAATATTACTAAAGGGATCTATAAAACATTACTAAGACTTTAAAATGTTTATTAAATATTAATCTACCAAAGAAGATTATTCCAGTGTAGTTTATTTGATACAACTAGAGACTGAAAAGTTCTAAAATTGAGTGAGTATACAAACAAAAATGCCACTTTTTGAACCTCTTGGGGTTGAACTAGCTGATGGATTTGTACTCAGAGGCACAACTGCAGCTGTGCCGTTGTAGCACTTCAATATAGCGTAGGTATTCCACCTTCCCAAGAGGCAGTAGCTAGGTCGACCAAAGAATTCTTCCGAATTAGCGCTGTCTACACCAAATCAGGTCAGCTTAACTACGTCCCTCAGGGGTGCGGATTTTCCACAGTCGGGAGCAACATAGCTGGGTCAACGAAGCATTTTAGCATACACGAAACCCAACATTCAGACATTCCACTTCAACGAGTATTCCAATAGATCCTATAAATTAAACTTTGAGATAAAAGTAATACCGCAGCAGATTCCTGGGGAGGCGGTAGACAACAAATCTCCTTACTGCCCCCACCAGGAATCTGTTGCAAGTTAATGCTGAAGAGTCAGTACAACCCCTTCCTACTGTAGCCAGTGAGCAAATACCTGTGGGTTTTTGGCATCAAGCCTCTGTCTAATTCTGTAAGAAGGGAACAAGGGACCTCACCTTTTCTCTTAATTCTTTCATCAGGAGAGAATTGCAAGGAGAAGCTTGTGGAATTTTCAGACCCATGCACAAGATGCTCCCACATAAGACACCAGATGGGTCTTTGTCTTTTTGACTTTCAGTGACTCTTAGGCTTTTAAATGCTTACATTTCCTTTGAATATAGGACTTAGGCACTTTAGAAAATTTTACCATCTTGACCCCAGTATATTCATTTGGGCATGGAGGTGTCACATTACGGTTACAGTTACTAGGGATATACAGTAGAACCTCAGCATTACAAACGTCTTGGGAATGGAGGTTGTTCGTAACTCTGAAAGGTTACAATTGAACATTGACTTAATACTGCTTTGAAACTTTACTATGCAGAAGAAAAATGCTGCTTTTAACCATCTTATTTTAAATGAAACAAGCACAGAAAGTTTCCTTACCTTGTCAAATCATTTTTTTTTCAACTCCCCCCCTACACTTTTTTTTTTTAATAGTTTACATCTAATAATATTGGCTTTTTTTGGTCTCTGCTGCCTGATTGCAAACTTCCAGTTCCAAATGAGGTGTGGGGTTGACTACTCAGTTCATAACTCTGATGTTCGTAACTCTGAGATTCTACTGTATGTATAACATCCGAGATACCATGCAGAATCATCATCATTCTCCAACCTAAAAACTCCAGTTGGGTAAACATTAAAGGAAATATGCCCTTCACACTTATCTGTTGCCTTTGGGTTTTCAGAAAAAAAAATTAAATCCAATACTAACATTAGAAAAAAGTGACCACAGATGCTAGCAAAACTAGCAAAGGACAGTAAAACATTTCTGCAACATACCATACATCCTAAAAACAAAGTGAGGATATTAAGAATTGTTGGCATTTAGCCAGCTTGCAGCAAATTGGTATTAATTCTTAGCCAGCAATTTGAACAATTCTAAATTATTACAAATTCTGCAATAAGCAATTGTTTCAAGATTTCTGTAAGGTGCACGATATACCTCCTCTGATTCATTTGTAGGTGTTTGGGAATCAACGACCTCCTCCAATTCCTCTTCAGCTACATATTCTTCCTGTTCTTCCATCCCTTGTTGTTCATTATATGACTGTATATAATCTTCATCCTAAAACAATTAGAAAAGGAAGTTACAAGGATGGGCCATGTGTAACAGTTCAGAACTATGCATGTATAGATTACAGCAACTGAAAACAGGTTTCATCAAAATCCAAGCTATTACTGTGATTTTCTACTACACGTGGTAGTTTATCTAGCAGGGTTTTTAGGACAGTTGTAGTGGCTTTAATACCGCTGACAATATTGTATTAATAACATTATACAGCAACACAGATAACTAATATGGTGTGATCCAGGTGATGCCACAACAAATATCCCATTAATTTCCGTGGGATGAGGATCAGGCCCTTCGATTTTAAATTCTTTGGAGGTAAATCTGGAATATTTGCTTGTCTGAAGTGCCATCTGCCCCATGGCACTATATTGACAATAACCTTCTTTATTTTAAAAAGGGGAAAACAGAATATTCCATTATTCTTTAAAATGTTATTCTACTAATTGTATACAGCTATTATTCATCTGTCTAGAAGGCCCAAACAAGGATCAAGCACCTATTATGCTAGAAGCTGTACAAACATGAATAAAAAGAAGAGCAAAAACTTTTCAGAATATGTCAGCTGATATTTTAGGCAGATTTTTTCTTACTAAATGCATGAAGTATAAACAGTGGTTATGGAATATATTTACTTGCAATTAAAATCTGTACATGCTCTTCTGTATGCTGCTTAAAAGATATCAAATTATGCATGTGACATTTTCTGAACTAACCTCCAATCTCTTTATTCAGATTTAGACAGTTCTCAGTTACAAAAAGGATGAATGAGCAGGACATCAATCACTTTGGAATATTAGCACCTTAAAGATGTCTTTAGCAGGTCAATAATCTTTTCACCTTGGAAGGACTTTATCAGATCTTGTCTAAAGCCTGGATAAAAGCTTTTGCATTAAGTACTTTTAACAATTGGCAGTGTATCTCCACCACACAAAGCTGTTTTCTTCCTTAAGGATACAACCCTCAAGGTCATGGTTCTCAACTGCCTTCCAGAATGACAAAGGAGCATTACCTACCGCCAAACAAGCTGTCAGCGCAAACTTTGTCACGGCCTAGATAAAGAAACTGGCAGACAGTGATAATAGGTCTAATTCCCCCCCTTCCCTAGGGAAGTAAACAGATTTCAAATCAATGCACGTGAAAGCAATGTGATCTTTGGAGATACAATAGAAAGAAACTCACTGGAAATTCATCTAGAGGTTCATTGATTTCAAGGTCTAGCACTTCATCATTGTAAATTTCTTCCTCTCCCTGTTCTTCCCCATATTCTATTTGGTCTTCTGTCAGCTCAGCATCATTGCCTTCATACTGTCCTTCCCCTGTGTACTCTTGAGAATATACTTCAGGTTCACCCGATTTGTCATAAGCCATTTCATCCTCCCCTTGGTCGTATTCCGACTCATGTTCTATCGAATGATCATTAGCGTTCTCAGAGTAGTCATATGACGTAACCATGCCAGATGTAGCATTAAGACTAACTGTGACACCTTGAGAACTGCAATGGAAGGGGAAAAAAGATTCAGACCAAAGTTGAAAATATACCAATTAACTACATTTGTGAGGATTTAGTACAATGGAGCAGACAAATACATATACTCTAAGTTAGTGAACAAAAATGTAGCTCACACATCAACTTGACTGCATGCCATAAACTCAATGCATACCGTACCACAGCTTATCACCAGCTGCAGATTATTTGACCAGGGGAATCAAACCAACCAGATGGTCTAACAGGTTAGGCTGGCAAAAGTCCTGCATGGTAACTAAGCAGACTGGATTCAATTTTAATTCCCAGACTAACAAAAATACACAAAATGACTTCAACTGCATCTGCTTTCTAATACCTCCAAGTAAGCTACTAAACCATTTTTATGACTATATTAGTATAGACAAGAAACAAGCAATTTGAATTAGATTGTTGTTTTTATTGTGGTAGATTTAAGTTCCCATTCGGAGGGGAAAAAATACAATTTATACAGTCAAGAACTGTCTTTTAAAGGTGACCTGTGGAGGTTTAAAAAAAAATTTTATGTTAGTAACAGAATTTGTGTGAACCTAAAAACAGTATTTAAGAAATTGTTTTTAGGTGGCTGTGATATCAACTGTTGCAAATTAAACATAAAAACTTAAATTCTAGCCTTAGTTCATAAGAAAGATCTGAATTTTCAAACAATCTCCAACTTGAGATTTGGTGAGAAGGTAGGAAAACAAGTTGATTCATAAATACAATGTTTTAAATTGGATTACTGATTTGCTGAACATTTTGACTGAAAAATGTTTTTGGAGGGGTGTTTTACTTTTAAAAACTTTTTCCTTTACCGTGTTACAATTCTACAAGTTAACTTAAAAGGGACCTATTTTTGCAAAATTTGGGACAGCAAGATCTAAACAGATTTGTATGCTGTTTGTACACCAAGTTGGCCCCAGACTGGAAAGGCTTTGAGTAGAAGTTGGAGGGAAAAGCAGCAAAAGCGTTCACCCCATGGGTAACAGTAATACAGCTGCCAGAGATGGAAAAGTAATAGTTCATATAAAAGGGCTTATGCATAGTTAAAATGCTGTAGTGGCACGCTTCAGTGAAGACACTATATTATGGGTGGCAACCTTTCAGAAGTGGTGTGCGGAGTCTTTATTTATTCATTCTAATTTAAGATTTCGCATGTCAGTAATACATTTTAATGTTTTTAGATCTCTTTCTATAAGTCTATAATATATAACTAAACTACTGTTGTATGTAAAGTAAATAAGGTTTTTAAAATGTTTAAGAAGCTTCATTTGAAATTAAATTAGAATGCAGAGCCTGCCGGACCAGTGGCCAGGACCTGGGCAGTGTGAGTGCCACTGAAAATCAGCTCGTGTGCCGCCTTCAGCATGCATGCCATAGGTTGCCTACCCCTACACTACATACACAGACGGGAAGGGTTCTCCTGTCGGCACAGGTATTCTACCTCCAGGAGAGGCAGTAAAATTCTCCCATCGATGTAACACTGCCAACACAAGTGGTTGGATCTAATTTTTCCTCACCCCACGCTCTCCGACCCTAATTTCCTAGTGTAGAACAGGTCTCAGTTTCCTACCCCTTGGGCAGCACTACTGCCTATTCTGGATGCTCTCTTCTTTCCTTTCACCACCTGTGAAGTCACATAGCTATCTCGTGCTGCACAACACAAGAAGGGAAAGGTAGCAGGGGAGAGAAATAAAGGACACACAACTGGTTATCTCCGACTTAATGGAAAATCCAGTTTCTCTTTTGATGGTTCTTTAGCTCAATTCTGCTGAGAGAACAGCATCATGTGCCCAGATTGCTAGTCTGAGGATGGAGGGAGTTTGACCCTACCCCCATAACTGCAGTAGAGAAAGCTACCTCCTTTTCCTCCCTCCCTTGCCTAATGTGGACTGCAGGTGGGAAAAAAGTCTTAGGACAGACACCACTTTGTCTCCTAGAGTGAGCTTTCCAAGCTGTCAGATATATTGTATTGGATCATATGACCCCTTTAGCCTGTACCCTCAAACAGCTTATAGTGATTAGGGACACCATCACCACTATAGAACATTCATGTGGCAGGGAGTGACTGTTCATCTCTGAAGCCTTGTACAAGTCTTTGTGCAAGTTTCAGTACTGCATGGTGCAAGAAGGGATGCAACAACACAGTCCTCAATTCAAATTTCATGCATTTGGAGCCACCCTCCACAGACTCAGAGGATGTTAAGGGGGCATTCCTGGGGTTCTGCAGGAGGCTTGGCTTACGATGGTGATGGGGGGTGTGTGGACAAACAGGACTTGTGCTAATATCAGTGATTTAAAAACAAAAGCCCGTTAACTGAAAGTTAAGATTGCATAGCTGAAATGTCTTATAGCTCAAACTAAATGACTAAATGATGGGCTGAAAAAATAATAAGCAATTTCAGGTCAAGCGATAATTTTAGGGATAGTTTTACAAATCACTGCAATTATAAGATTATGGCTGAGAAAGCAATTAATACAGTAGAAGCATGTTTGGTTTACACAAAAAATGTCATGGATATATCCAGATACAAGGGAAAGCATTTCAAAGCAAATAATGCAGATACCACCTTACTCTGGAACATGGAAATTTTTGCAAGGATTGATTTTGATGAACAGGTTTTACTATATAGCATTACTAGTGCAATGATGACCTGAATATCTTGCATTCCTGATGCCTAATACTCCACTAAAAGTCAGTAAGAATACCTATTGTTTGCAGTGTAGTTGTAGCTGTGCTGCTCCCAGGATATTAGAGAGACAAGGTGGGTGAGATAATATCTTTTATTAGACCAACTTCTGTTGGTGAAAGACAAGCTTCTGACGATATGTCTACATTGCTTACGTAATAGCACAGCCGTGGCATTGCTGTGACGTGGGCAGTGTAGTCATGCTTTATCATCAGGGGAAAGCTCTCCCTGCGATAAAAAATAACCACCCCGAATGAGGGGCGGTAGCTTTATCGCCGGGAGCATGGCTCCCAGTAATAAAGTGCTGTCTATGGGCTTGTCTACACTACAGAGTTGCAGCGCTGGTGAGGGGGTTACAGCGCTGCAACTTAGGATGTGTACACACTTGCACAGCACGGCCAGCGCTGCAACTCCCTGTTTGCAGCGCTGGCCGTACACCCGGTCGAGCTTCGGGTGTAGAGGATCCAGCGCTGGATCACCAGCACTGGTCAGCAAGTGTAGACACTCACCAGCGTTTTTGTTGACCTCCGTGGCATAATCAGGTATCCCAGCATACCTTAGAAGCCTCTCTGGTAATCAAGCAAACTCCACTGCCCTGGGCTCACCTGACCCCTCCTTTAAATGCCCCGGGAATTTTAAAAATCCCCTTCCTGTTTGCTCAGCCAGGTGTGGAGTGCAATTAATCCATCAATCACTCAGCGACCATGCCTCCACGCACCAAACGAGCCCCAGCATGGACCAATGCAGAGCTGTAGGACCTCATTAGTGTTTGGGGAGAGGAGGCTGTGCAAGCACAGCTGCGCTCCAGAAGGAGAAATTATGATACGTATGGGCAGATATCGCAGTCCTTGATGAGAGGGGGCCATGAATGGGACGCGTTGCAGTTGCAGGGTAAAAATTAAAGAGCTGAGGAGTGCTTACTGCAAAGCCCGTGAGGGAAATCGCCGCTCAGGAGCTGCCCCCACAACCTGCCGGTTTTACAAGGAGCTGGATGCCATACGTGGGTGTGACCCCACTGCAAATCCTAGGAGCACGATGGAGAGTTCAGAGCAGGGAGAAGTGGGGGAGGTTGCAGAGGACGGAGACAGTGAGGCTACTGGCGTGGAGGGAGACACCCCAGAGTCCCAGTACACATGCAGCCAGGAGCTCTTCTCAAGCCCGGAGGAGGCTAGCCAGTCGCAGCAGCTGGAAGTTGATGTTGAGGAGGAAGCTGAGGATCGTGCTCGGGGTAAGGATCGTGCTCGTGCTTTTGGGAGAGGAGGATTTTGGTTATGGCTGCCTGCATGCATGCCTAAATGTGGAATAGCCCATTGATTTGCTCTATCACGTCTCTGTAATCTGCCTCGGTAATCTCTTGAAATGTTGCTGCAAGAGCGTTTGCAATTTGCTTTCTCAAATTGATCGGGAGAGCCACTGTGGTCCCTGTCCCGGTCAGGCTAAACTCGTCCGATCCACTGTGCAGCGAGGGGTGGGGAGACCATGGCTGCACACAGGCAAGCTGCACAGGGGCCAGGGCGGTATCCACATTCCTGTAGAAGACCCTCCCTCTCTTCCCAGGTAACACGCAGCAATGATATGGCTGGCAGTAGGAAACCCTGTTGAGAGTTTAGGGATAATTGAGTGCAGGGCGCCAGGTTCGCGTTTCCCCAGCCCATGGCGCTCTGTTTTTAACACCCCCCCCCAGCACGTAGGCAGCCACGCGGTGCGCTCCTGTGTTCCTCATCCCACCCCTCCAAGCAGGCATCCAGCACCGCGGTGTGCTCCGGTGTTCCCCACCTGCCCCTCCAAGCAGGCATCCAGCACCGCAGTGTGCTCCTCTGTTCCCCACCCCCCCCTCCAAGCAGGCATCCAGCACCGCGGTGTGCTCCGGTGTTCCCCACTCCCCCCTCCAAGCAGGCATCCAGCACCGCGGTGTGCTCCGGTGTTCCGCCCCCCCCTCCAAGCAGGCATCCAGCACCGCGTTGCTTCCCCCCCCACCACCACCAGCAGGACAGCGTGAACGCGGACCAAATAACACCCCCCCCCCCCCCAAAGCAGCTAGCTCACCACCTTCCTGTTCACTACTGTCCCTTCTTTAGGACACCAGCTACCTCCTGTACCCATTGCTGATAAACCCCAGTGACCCACTGGTCAATTCCCACTCCCAAGGGGAAATCAGGGCAAAACCACTCACCCCATTGCTCGCCATGACTTAGCTTGCCTGCCCTGTCTGTGTTATGTGAGGTATGTGAGAAGGATGCTACCAAAAGTCTAAAAAGTCCTTCAACGTGTGATAATAAACAATGTAGCCTCTGTGTATTACATGGTTCTCTCTCTCTTTTTTCTAGTGACCTTGACTACTGCAGCCGTATCATCGGCCTCACGTAGGTTGCAGAACTTGAGACGGAATCCTAGGAAATCAAAAGAGGAATTGATCAAATCTGTTATGAGCCACTACAACAGAGAAAGTAGGAAGACACAGGAATGGAGAGAGAAGACCTATGAATGGAGAAACAGCGTACATGAATGGAGAAAGAGTGTACATGAATGGAGGCAAACAGAAAGCAGGAGAAAGGAATTGTCTGCCAAAAAAGCCACAAAGCAGATGATAAGCCTCCTGGCTCGCCAAACTGAGTCTTTCGAGTCTATTGTAGCCATGCAGACAAATATGTACCTTGGTAACCCACAGCCCTCCCAAAGCCCTCTTCCTTGTTCGCCAGTATTTCCACAAAACAACTTTCTCCAGCAGCCAGTTCCTTATTATCCCCAGCTGCCCCCAACACCTGTAAGATCACCTACCAGCCCTGATAACTATAATTCTTAGCCTGTTCACTCCACCCCCATTATTCTGCAGCATAGTAATCCTGAAGTGCAGCAGACATTGAATATTGATCAAAATAGGACATATTAAAACCTGTGAATGTACAGTCCACCACCCCAACCCCCTTGCCTGTTATGTACTGTATGTTGAATAAAGCTTTTTTTTTCTATTTATTTCACTACGTTATATTGTTGCTGGAAGTGGTAATTATACACCAAGGTAAAGCAAAGCACATCAAATGCATCAAACATTACTGATGGCTCTCAGCATCAAATTGCTCCCTTAAAGCATCCCTAATCCTTGAAGCCCTTTCCTGGGCCTCCCTATTAGCCCTGCTCTCTGGCTGAGCAAACTCATCCTCCAGGCGTCGAACCTCGGAGGTCTCATAGACTCTAGGACTGGAAGGGACCTCGAGAGGTCATCGAGTCCAGTCCCCTGCCCTCATGGCAGGACCAAATACTGTCTAGACCATCCCTAATAGACATTTATCTAACCTACTCTTAAATATCTCCAGAGATGGAGATTCCACAACTTCCCTAGGCAATCTATTCCAGTGTTTAACTATCCTGACAGTTAGGAACTTTTTCCTAATGTCCAACCTAAATCTCCCTTGCTGCAGTTTAAGTGAGGTCCATTCCTCACTGAATCTTTCACCCTTCCCTTCACAAATATTACGGAGGTAACAGCACGCGGATATAACCGCAGAGATGCTGCTTTCCACCAAATCTAGCTTCCCATAAAGACAGCGCCAGCATGCTTTCAAACGGCCAAAAGCACACTCCACAGTCATTCTGCACCGGCTCAGCCTGTAGTTGAACCGGTCCTTGCTCCTGTCAAGCTTCTCTGTATATGGTTTCATGAGCCAGGGCATTAAGGGGTAAGCGGGGTCTCCAAGGATCACAGTGGGCATTTCGACGTCCCCTACTGTGATCTTGCAGTCTGGGAAAAAAAGTCCCGGCCCTCAGCGTCCTGAACAGGGAACTGTTCCTAAAGATGCGTGCATCGTGCACCTTTCCAGGCCATCCTGAGTAAATGTCAGTGAAACACCCACGGTGATCCACAAGCGCTTGCAGAACCACAGAAAAATACCCCTTGCGATTAATGTACTCTGATGCCAGGTGGGGTGGTTACAGAATAGGAATATGCGTCCCATCTATTGCCCCTCCACAGTTAGGGAACCCCATTTCTGCAAAGCCATCCACAATGTCCTGCATGTTCCCAAGAGTCACGGTTCTTCTTAGCAGGGTGCAATTAATGGCTGTGCAAACTTACATCAGCACCATTCCAACGGTAGACTTTCCCACTCCAAACTGGTTCGCCACCGATCTGAAGCAGTCTGGAGTTGCCAGCTTCCAGATTGCAATAGCCACCCACTTCTCCACTGGCAGGGCAGCTCTCAATCTCGTGTCCCTGCGCCGCAGGGTAGGGGCGAGCTCAGCACACAGTGCCATGAAAGTGGCTTTTCTCATCCGAAAGTTCTGCAGCCACTGCTCGTCATCCCAGGATTGAAGGACGATTTGATCCCACCACTGAGTGCTGGTTTCCTGAGCCCAAACGCACCGGTCCACAGAGCTGAGCACGTCTGTTACTGCCACAAGCAATTTACTGTCTTCACAGTGAGGCGATTCAATATCATCGTCTGACTCCTCACTGTCACTCTCACTCTCATTTTGCAGCTGAAGGAATAGCTCCACTGCCATGCGCGATGTGCTGGCAACATTCATCAATAAGGTCATCAGCTGCTCAGGATCCATTTATAACAAAAATCGCAGAAAAAGCGCTGTAGAATCACAATGCCGTCAAACTGCTCGGAATGTGTAGCAAAGCACCACGGGGCGTTGGAACAGGAAGCAGAAAGACAATCACACTTCCTTCCCCTTCCCACAAGCCACAGCGCCGAAATGGGACGAGGTGCTCCATGGGATAGCTGCCCACAATGCACCACTCCCAACAGCGCTGCAAGTGCTGTTAAATGTGGCCACTCTGCAGCGCTGGCCCTACACAGCTGTACTAACACAGCTGTAACTACCAGCGCTGCAAAACCGTAAGTGTAGACATACCCTATGCTGGCGCTCTTCAGTGCTCAAACTTTTGTCGCTCGGGGGGTGTTTTCTCACAGCCCTGAATGACTAAAGTTTTAGCACTGAAAGCAGCAGTGTAGAGTCAGCCTGAGTTTGCAGAGTTCTTCTTCCAGTCCAAGAACGGTACTCAGAGTGTCAATCGCTAAATAAAAGGTGGAACAGATTGTTAAACATATGGAGTTAACACATGTTGCAAGAGACCGTTCAAGGTGAAGCGGACAGTTAACACCTTTGCAGTCATGGGACAAAGGAGGGGTAGTGGGTGACAGGAAACCCGCACAACACCATCAAACAATGAGCCTGGGAGCTTAAATTCATAACTTTTTCTAGACTAAAAATCATGGACTCCTATTTGTCTTAGGAATGCAAAGGTATTAACTGTCCACTTCGCTTTGAATTGTCTCTTGCAGCATGTGCTAACTCTTCATGCCTAACAATCTGTTTCATCTGGTATTTAGCTGTGACACTCCGGAGTCTGGTCTACACTATAGGGTTAGGTCGATGTAAACTGCCTTGTGTCAACCTAGCTGTGGAAGCATCTTCACTGAAATTTGGCTCCTGGCAATGTAAGCGTCTCTCTATGCCCATTTAATAACATCACCTCCCTGAGGGGTGTAGAACACATACCTAAAACTTGGTTCATCTTCATTGTCACTCTGTAGAAGATCATCATTCAGTTCTTCATCTGACAAGTCTGACTGATTCTAGATTATAATAAAACAAGAACAAATGTTCATGACTTTTTTAAAAACACAGTATCTCTTTGAAACAAAAACAAAGTAAAAAGGTTCTCTAAATACTACAATAAAAGAATATTGACAATAAGCAACATGTTGACAATGAATAAGTCGGTTCAAATTTGATTGCTTTTTGAAAGAATTCTATAATTAGCTGATGAAAAGAATGAGGTAGAAGACACCGTATCTAAATTTCAGTGAAGCATTTGATATAGTCTCATGAAAACTTGCAAAATTCATTCCAATTGGTTTAGATTTCAACATTGCCACAGGGACTGAAAACGGGCTGACGGACCAACTAAAGGTAACGATCATCCAGCAATGTAATGAGATGGGGGAGATGTTTAGTGGAGCATCAGAAGGGATGGTATTAAAGTGCCTTCTTATTAACAACTTAATTAAATAATCTAGGAGCATGACACAGGACGGAAGTGAACATCATGTTACTGCCATTTCTTGAGGATACTAACTTGGGAGAGAAAAATAACTGGAAAGGGTCTAGAGAAGTTAGAAATATGCGGAAATAGGAAGGAGTTCAAAGAAGAGGAAAAAATTACTCAGGCATATGTAATTTTTGCTGCCCTTCTCTGAATTGCTTCCAGTTTGTCAGCCGTGCTATCAAATGTTTTATTTATCTGTAACAATGAGTTACTAACTAAAAGAACTAACTACACATAGTTTGGCTAAGTGACAGTATTCCCAACCTCCCAAAGTAGTTGTCATGGTATAAACCCCCACTCTGAACCTTAGCGTCCAAAAGATGGGGTACCAGCATGAATTCCTCTAAGCTCAATTACCAGCTTAGTACTTGTAGCGCTGCCACCAACCAGGAATTCCAATGCCTGGAACACTCTGGTCCCCCCAAAACCTTGCCCGGGGACCCCCAAGACCCAGACCCTCTGGATCTTAACACAAGGAAAGTAAACCCTTTCCCTCACCGTTGCCTTTCCCAGGCTTCCCCTCCCTGGGTTACCCTGGAAGATCACTGTGATTCAAACTCCCTGAATCTTAAAACAGAGAGGGTAATTCATCTTCCCCCCTCCTTCTCTCTCTCTCCCTCCCAGATTTTCCCTGAGAGAGAAAGGTTAATTTCTCTCTGTGTTAGGATTACTTTCTCTCCCCCTTCCCTCCTTTCTCCCCACCAATTCCCTGGTGGATCCAGACCCAGTCCCCTGGGGTCTCACCAGAATAAAAAAACAATCAGGTTCTTAAACAAGAAAAGCTTTTAATTAAAGAAAGAAAAAACAGTAAAAATTATCTTTGTAAATTTAAGATTGAATATGTTACAGGGTCTTTCAGCTATAGACACTGGGAATACCCTCCCAGCCTAAGTATACAAGTACAAATTAAAATCCTTTCAGCCAAATACACATTTGAACTCCTCCCAGCCAAATACACATTTGCAAATAAAGAAAACAAACATAAGCCTAACTCACTTTATCTACCTAGTACTCACTATTCTGGACATATAAGAGACTGTATCAGCAAGATTGGAGAGAAACCTGGTTGCATGTCTGGTCACTCTCAGAATCCAGAGAGAACCACCACCAAAATCTGAGGGCTTGTCTACATCAGAAAGTTGCAGCGCTGGTGAGGGAGTTACAGCGCTGCAACTTTGAAGGTGTACACATCTGCAGGGCACCACCAGCGCTGCAACTCCCTGTTTGCAGCGCTGGCCGTACTCCCGTTTTGTCTCGGGTGTAGAGGATCCAGCGCTGGTGATCCAGCGCTGGTAATCCAATGTAGACAGTTACCAGCGCTTTTCTTGACCTCCGTGGAAGGAGGAAGCCTCTGGTAATCAAGCTGGTTTCCTTTCCCGGTTTGCTCTCTCGGTCCCGGAGCCACCCAGCAAACCGCAGGGAAGGAGACCTGCTTGCTCGGGGTTCCGGGACCGAGAGAGCAAACCGGGAACGCCGCGGTTTGCTCTCTCGGTCCCGGAGCCACCCAGCAAACCGCAGGGAAGGAGACCTGCTTGCTCGGGGTTCCGGGACCGAGAGAGCAAACCGGGAACGCCGCGGTTTGCTCTCTCGGTCCCGGAGCCACCCAGCAAACCGCAGGGAAGGAGACCTGCTTGCTCGGGGTTCCGGGACCGAGAGAGCAAACCGGGAAAGGAAACCAGCTTCGCCGCGGTTTGCTCTCTCGGTCCCGGAACCCCGAGCAAGCAGGTCTCCTTCCCTGCGGTTTGCTGGGTGGCTCCGGGAACGCGAGAGCAAACCGCGGCGTTCCCGGTTTGCTCTCTCGGTCCCAGAACCCCGAGCAAGCAGGTCTCCTTCCCTGCGGTTTGCTGGCTGGCTCCGGGACCGAGAGAGCAAACCGCGGCGTTCCCGGTTTGCTCTCTCGGTCCCGGAACCCCGAGCAAGCAGGTCTCCTTCCCTGCGGTTTGCTGGGTGGCTCCAGGACCGAGAGAGCAAACCGCGGCGTTCCCGGTTTGCTCTCTCGGTCCCGGAACCCCGAGCAAGCAGGTCTCCTTCCCTGCGGTTTGCTGGGTGGCTCCGGGACCGAGAGAGCAAACCGCGGCGTTCCCGGTTTGCTCTCTCGGTCCCGGAACCCCGAGCAAGCAGGTCTCCTTCCCTGCGGTTTGCTGGCTGGCTCCGGGACCGAGAGAGCAAACCGCGGCGTTCCCGGTTTGCTCTCTCGGTCCCGGAACCCCGAGCAAGCAGGTCTCCTTCCCTGCGGTTTGCTGGGTGGCTCCGGGACCGAGAGAGCAAACCGCGGCGTTCCCGGTTTGCTCTCTCGGTCCCGGAACCCCGAGCAAGCAGGTCTCCTTCCCTGCGGTTTGCTGGGTGGCTCCGGGACCGAGAGAGCAAACCGCGGCGAAGCTGGTTTCCTTTCCCGGTTTGCTCTCTCGTCCCGGAACCCCCCTTGAAGCCGCCCAACAGCGCTGCAGTGTGGCCACATCTAACACCACTTGCAGCGCTGGTTGCTGTAAGTGTGGCCACTCTGCAGCGCTGGCCCTATACAGCTGTACTAATACAGCTGTAACAACCAGCGCTGCAAAATTTTAGATGTAGACATGGCCTAACAGTACACACAAAAACTTCCCTCCCTCAAGATTTGAAAGTATCCTGTCCCCTGATTGGTCCTCTGGTCAGGTGACAGCCAGGCTCACTCAACTTGTTAACCCTTTACAGTCAAAAGAGATATAAAGTACTTTTATTCTATTAACTCCTACTATCTGTTTATGACAGTAGTAAAAGCATTAAAAGTTATACGAAGGTGGGTTTAGCTATAAGTAATGGGATGAGATTAAGAAGAAACCAATTTAGGCTTAGTATCAGTGAAATAACTTCCCAAAAGATTTATTACTGGACTGTTGAACAGTATCTCACAGAAAGTGGTGGGAGTCCTGCCACTTAAAAAATTTAAAATAAGACTGCACAAAGCACAAAAATAGGTACTCCTGGGGGCATTCTATGCCAAAAAATTAAAAATTCTGCACACGATATTTTAAAACTCGGCAAATAATATTTGTCAAAATAACACTTCATAATCATGCCATTTTCAATTATTTTGGTAATTTGGTAACAATACAGACACACACAAAATTTCCCCCAGGAGTAGAGAGTTAAAGAAACCCCTATGACAACCCAGTTCCTGTTTCTCTGCCACCTTCCCCTCCCAGAGTCCAGCTGCAGGACCCCCGCCCCAGCACAGACACACACACACCCTAAATCCTCGGATCCAGAGGGAGAAAAAGCCTGATGCTCAGTCCCAGGATCGCAGAGTTTCGTGCGTGCTGCCTTCTCCTTTCCTCAGGGCATGCTGGGAACTGCAGCTGCCAGGAACTCTCCTGCTCCTGCTCCCTCCTCCTCCCTCTGACAGTGTCTTCTATATACGCGCTGGGATCTGCCAGGTGCAGCAGCCCCTACTGGCGGTTAACAGCACTGCAGCCCACTTCTATGGGGGAAAGGAAATTCTGCATGCACGTTAATTTCTGCAAAATTCTGCATTGCACAGTGATGCAGAATTCCCCCAGGACTAAGTAGGTAACTTTGAAAAGAAATCCTGCATTGCCTGTATGATGGATTAGAATTTATTCATATTTGGATTAATTTATTTGTCTAACTCCAATCATTCTGAGAGATGTTTTTTCAATAATTTATTATGGTAAGGATTTCCTATGTAGGTGTTATTCCTACCATCCTAAAAAAATTTAAAATAATGGAATTAAACTAACATTTATGGTGCAAACCACTAAAAATGCACACAAAGAAAGCCAATTTGCCAGTGGTACTTGGTCTGTTTAACAGGAAGTTATATCATAAAATCTATCCTCCAGCTGAGAGTAAAATGTTCAGAAAACAAATTTCTCTTTTTAATTTAGTTTACTTAGTATTTAACAGAGTAGCTTCGTCTTTTATTTTCTCTTCCTATTTTCTGAGGAGAAGCCCCACTTGCTCCAGCAGACAGATTAAGCCTGCTGAAGGAAGTGCCAAAACCAGATTTTACATCACAGGAAGTTTTGTTTTGGGAATGGGTCTTTCTCTTCAGGAGTCAGGAGTCTGTGATGCAGGAGGGAGGATCTCTAGACGTTCAGTACTCCTCGCAGCCTTTCTTTTTGGAATCTGACCTTTCAGCACCATCTGTCCCCCAATAACTGGCATTACGGATTTTCCTACTGTGGGAAGGACAAAGCCATTGCCTAGTAGTTGCCCCATGCACAGAAAGAAGTGGAAGTGGCTATGAGCCTTGGCTGCTGCCTGCCTTCCCCCTACCCCATGCATCCCTGATAGAGAAGAGCTGCAGTTCACTGGTTGAAGAAGCTGCACTGGTATCTCAGATTGGAAGGAATCAATAAGGACAGGACTGTTGGAATGGGTCTCAGAGCTTGTCAATACTTACAGCTAAATCAGCACTATTGCAATGGCAGAGCGCTTTCCCATCAATTTCTGTACTCCACCTCTCAGAGGCAGAAGGTAAGCTGGCGGGACAGTGTCTCCCGTCGATACAGCGCAGTGTGGGAGTTATATCCAATTCAGTTATGTAGCTTACATAACTGAAGTCGACATAACTTAGGTCGACTTACAGCTTTAGTGTAGGCCAGCCCTCGGGAAGGAAAGACAGGAATGTTGGGTAGCATCAGGGAAGTGTTTTTTGCACTGCTTAAGTTACAGAATAAGCCAAGAGAAACTAGTGTTGAGAACTACCTCTCTGGACTGGTGAGTAGAAGTGGGTGGAGAACAGTAATTCCATTTCACAAAGGATTGGTTCTGTTCTGATGTAGAACAAAACTAAAACATTTAGAAATTCTCTGCAAAAGGGAATGAGAAGCCCTGGGGCAATCTGCAAGGCAGGGTGCCCTAGTCACAGACACTGAAAGCACTGGGGTTAAGAGGAACTTAGTCGAAACTGAACCATCTCTGCGAAACATTTCAAATTTTCCCCCACTGAAAGCTGCTGTTGGAATTTCTTCAAACACCTTTACTGTTTAGATGATCTAGATGATATTAATATATGTATACATTTAAAAGGCCTGCTATTGTTTGTGCTGTCTTTCACAGTGGAATGCAAGAATTATTTTGGGGTTCTTTTAGATTTCAGTATTTAAGTTGATTTTACCCAGATAAATAGAATATCCTGGATCATTTACAAATGGTCATATAACATGACAGCATGAGTTGTGAGTGAAATATAGGTTCACATTTAAAATTGTAATGAATTATTGGGCATACATGAAACATGCTTATTTCTTACCTTTTTACCAGTAAGCAAATCCTCTCCAAGCAAATCATCTTCAAGTTCACTGGAAAATATAAGTGAATATTAAGAGTACTCATGTCACACACATGAAGTAAAGTATATTTTTTCTGGAATCATTATTCAATACAGTAATTTCAACATTGGTCAGAGGAAAATTGTTACTGAATCCACAATGCTTTTTCTTTGATAAAATATATAGCACATTAATATGACGACTCAGGAAAGAGGTTTACATTATGCAAGGGATAGGCACTGAACTTCTCTCTTAAGGAAAGGTGGATGTTTTCAGGATGTTGGAGTCTTTTATAAGCCATCTTTCCCAAGACAGCCAAATCACAGTACTCAAATCCAATTCCCTACATGTGGATATCTTCATGCCTTTCATCTCTTAATTCTACTTGATTAAGCCACTAAGGAGGCACAAAGAAGCTAACATTCCTGGTAGTCCATCAGACCCAGTATGAACAGCTGAAGAGTGAGAAGAACTTACCCTCCAAATGTAAGAGAAATCCTGCGGGAAAAAGACTCCTCCCCTTTCAAGAGATTTGTTCAAAGCTGGGAGAGTGTTTGAATGCTTTTCAGGGATAGCTCAGTGGTTTGAGCATTGGCCTGCTAAACCCAGGGTTGCAAGTTCCACCCTTGAGGGGGCCATTTAGGGATTTGTGGCAAAAATCTGTCTGGGGATTGGTCCTGCTTTAAGCAGGGGGTTGGACTAGATGACCTCCTGAGGTCCCTTCCAACCCTGATATTCTATGATCTCTAAAAGTCTACACTAAAATGCAGCTCCCACTGATATAAGTCGCCCACTACACTGACTTTACTCCACCTTCGTGAGAAGAGTAGTGCTTAGGTCGAGGTAGTTAGGATGACACAGTGTCCATGTAGACATTGCGTTGCTTACGTTGTCTGACAGCTGTCAGCACCCTGGGCAGCGGGACTCCGACTGTCAGCAACCCACAATGTCCCATGCTGACAGTTAAATCAGTGGACACACTCCTGGTGAGAGCGAGCACTGCCGACAGAAAGTGGCTGTAAGTTGAGGTAACTTAAGCTGACTTAATTTTGTAGTGTAGACTTGCCCATAACCTCTCTTCCATAACTAAGTTCTGGGTTGCCCACAAACAACCACTTTTGCAGGTGAGAAACTTTAGGGCCTTTGCTAGATCTGCCCAGATCTTTCCGGTGGCATAAAGAACAAGGCGGAGAGACATTAACATGTAGATCCCAAAACACAACAATAGAAGGGAACTGAAGTTCCCATTCTGTAAGTGTCAATATTAGGATCTCCAACCCTGATTCTGAAGGTTTGCATAAAGTATTCAGAATATGCCTTAGCGTTAAGGAATAAGAATCTACTCTTAGATGTACAGCAAGCAGAGCTTGAAGAGACAACTGTATTTACTGATTTCCTTTGTGGGAAAAGGTAACAGCCCATAAATTACAGTAAAGTAAGTGTGGGATATATAAACAGAGAGGTAACTAAGGATGGTCAACAACCAAACTAGAACATTCACTTTAATATTTAATCAAGCCCATAGTGAAATGGTTAAGCACTTGCCATTTTTCCAATTTATTTGCCAGTGAGTCTAGCTGCAGATCCAAATTACACGTGCTAGATCTGAAAATTGGTTGGGAATATGGAATAGGTATTTCAACACAGATGAAGCCCAATGAAAATTCCAGGATTAACACTGGTACCTCTTAGAAAAGGATAAGATATGTTTTGGTGAGTTAGTTTTACTGCCTGACAATGTTCAAAAAATAGTCTTAAATGTCAAAAGATGAGGAAGAGGAGATTTCAGTTCAGCAATAAATAGGAAGGGATTATCAGCACACAACATTCAATTATGCTTGCTTTTCTCAAACTTCATCCCATGTATATTACCAAACTGATTGCTAAAGGTTCAGTAGCAATATCAAACAAGAGTGGGTATAGGAGATACCTGTCTCGTGCACCCCCAGTAAAGTGACCAGACATTAGGTCCCTTTATGCACAGAGGCAGAGACCTCTGTAAAGTAAATGGATCCAGTAGAATTTAAATCCAAACCCCATCATAGAAGCAAGTGTTTCAAAAAGGCACTGTTAAAATTCTAATGGGAAATAATTTTCCAGAACTGTGTCTTATTTTCCATTCTGGATTACTCTCTATATCTCTTCCAAAGTATCAGAGGTTCTCTAGCTCCTGTTTACCATGCTCCAATATCCAAGGAAGGGTAAGGTAATCTAAGAATTCAAAAGGGCTTCACAGTGGGGGGGATGGGGTTAGGCAAGTAGCGACCCAAAATGGTGGAAGTCATGGGGGGTAGACTATGGGAGATGATCAAAACTATCAGAGGTTACACACAGCGGGATTAGGGTTACCAACTTTCTAACTGCACAAAACCGAACACTCCCACCCTGAGGCCCTGCTCCTGCCCCGCCCCTTCTGAGGCCCCACCCCCTCACTCGCTCTATCTCCCCTCCCTCTGTCACTTGCTCACTCTCCCCCACCCTCACTCACTTTCACCAGGCTGGGGCAGGGGGTTGGGGTGCAGGAGTGAGGTGAGGGCTCCAGCTGGGGGTACGATCTCTGGAGTGGGGGCGGGGGGGAAGAGGACTGATAGCACAAGGCCCACCACCACTGAGGGAGGGGTGGGGTGGGGGGCAGGAATGCACAGCCCTGGCCTGAGCTTCAGCCTCCGACAGCTGAAGCCAAAGAAGTCAAGGGAGGAATCTGTAACTGCTGTGACCTCCATGACCAAATCGTATCCTTAATCTTGAAATAATAAGCACCTGGTAGTAACTACAATAAAAAAAAAAAGTCCAATTTGTATGAACAAAGCAGATCACAGCTGTACTGTTCAATTAATGCTGGCAAGTTACTGCTTCATATCATTCAAATATAAAGTGAAATAAAATAAATTCATGAAGCACAATGAAGAGGCTATCTACAGTTAAAGAAATGGATTACCTCTCCTCAAAACCTGAACCTTCATATGCCTTAACTCCTCACCAAAAAAATTAGTGTCTCCCCATTTCTTTAAAAACAAAACAAAAAAGCTTCATTATAAGTGGAGTTTTACCATAAAAAGAGGCTCATGGCAAAGAGTGCCCTCATTTTCATCACAAAAATAGCAGCACAATGCTTCTTAAAACCCTGCAGTTACAGTGGCAGTTGTGGGGTGGGATAGGAAGAAGTATTGGCCAACCTCTAGAATGTCACCTAGTCACTCTCAGTGGAAGACAACTGTAGTGAAAATAAATCAGATCTTCTCACTATCTACTAAAAGCAAAAGGCAGCAAAATGGGGAACCTTTGATTCCTACTCGCCTTTTCTCTCACAAGGCTGAGAGAGCTCCCTCCTTCCTCTGCTGAGCAATAGCAGAAGGGGAGATAATTACTCTGGAAGGCAAGTAAAAGTTAGTAGGTGATAACTGTTGCACTTCCAGGGCATTAGCTCAAAGGAAACTGCTTAGTCTGGTCTACACTATAAAGTTAGGTCAACGTAAGCTGCCTTGCATCAACCTAGTTGTGCAGGTGTTTACACTTAAATGTCTACCACCAATTACACTGACATAGCAACAGCACCTTCCATTAATGGAGCAGCTGCAAACAGTGGAGTGCTGCTTCTGGGCCTGAGAAATGAATGCTGACCAGTGGGATTGCATCATAATGCAGGTGTGGGGTAACAAACTGCAGAACTTGTGCATGAGCAAGGCAACATTCTTGGATTTGTGTGCCAAGTCTTGCCCCAGACCTCCAGCACAGGGACACAAAAATGAGAACTGTTTTGTCAGTGGAGAAGTGAGTGGCGATCACACTGTGGAAACCTGTAATGACAGATTGGCCGTTAATTGTCTCCTCTGTGCAGAATTGCATGTGACTCTTAGCAGTGTGCAGGACATAATGGATGGATTTGCAGAAGTGGGGTTTCTGAACTGCTGTGGAGTGGTAGACAGTACATACATCCCTATTTTGGTACCAGACCACCTTGTGTGATAGACCCAAGCCAGTTGGGAACAGCAGAGTAGTAGAAGGGAGATATACTGGCCACTGGATAAGCAGTTTTCTGTTCCGTAAGTGACAAGAGCAGGGACTGCTCCAGGCTAATGAGAACACCTGACTCCAATTAACCTGCTAAGAGTCAGGTAAGCACTTGACTCTAATTAAGGCCCCTCTGATGCTATAAAAGGACTCACTCCAGTCACGCCAGAGGGAGCCAGAGGAGAGGAAGTGCATGTGAGGAACTGGGAGCAAGAGGTGTGTAAGAAGCTGAGAGTGAGTAGGCATACTGCCGGAGGACTGAGAAGTACATGCGTTATCAGACTTCAGGAGGAAGGTCTGGTGATGAGAACAAAGAAGGTGTTGGGAGGAGGCCACGGGAAAGTAGTCCAGGGAGTTGTAGCTGTTGTGCAACTGTACCAGGAGGCACTCTAGACAGTAGCAGTCCACAGGGCCTTGGGCTGGGCGAGTAGAGGGCGGGCCTGGGTTCCTCCCAAACCTCCCAACTCCTGATCAAACGCAGGAGGAATTGACCTGGACTGTGGCTTCTACCAGAGGGCAAGGTCTCTGGGCTGTTTCCTGACCCACAGGGTGAATCTGTGAAGCGAACAAATCCACCAATAAGTGCAGGAGCCACCAAGGCAGAAGAGGAACTTTGTCACACTTGCCACAGAGTACATCAACAGAAAGGGCTATTTTACTATGGTTACACAAGTGCTGGTGGATCATCTGCAATACTTTAGCAAGATCAATGTTGCCTGGTCAGGGAAGGTGCATAATGCTTGTATCTTTAAGAACCAAGGACAGTTTATAAAAATTACCAGCAGGGACCTTATTTCCTGAACAGCCGATTACCGTTGGCGATGTTGAACGGTCAGTAGTATTTTGGGGGGACCCAGCCTACCCCTTACTCCCCTGGCTCAAGAAGCTGTACACCTACCACCTCAATAGCACCAAAGACAGATTCAGCTACTGTTTCGGCAGGTGGAGAATGACAGCTGAATGTGCTTTTGGTAGGCTGAGGGGTGCTGGCGCTGTTTACTCACAAGACTGGACCTCAGACAGAAAATTATCCCAATTGTTACAGATGGCTGCTGTGTCCTGCATAATATCTGTGAAACAAAGGGGACGAGTTGCCACTGGGGTGGAATGCAGAGGTGGAGTGTCTGTCTGAGTTTGAACAAGGGCCATCAGAAGAGCTCAGTGTGGAGCTCTATGGCTCAGGGAGGCTTTGAAAGAGCACTTCAACAGAGAGCCACAATAATGGGTTATGGTGTACTGTGCTCTATCTGTCCCTGCAGTTTGGGGGCCTGTTACAAATTACATGGTGCTTGCTGCACATCTAACAATATAACACTGACGATGCGCCTATTAATTTTATGGTGCTTGCTGTTTATGATTTAGGCTGTTTGCCACTGATCCCACGAGTTGTCACAGTGTACAATACTGGCTGTGTGGGCGCTTTCACTACTTTCAGGCATTCCTGAACGTATGCTGGGAACTAATAATGAATTATTTTCCTAACAATTCAGTTTTATTTACTTATGAAAACACCTCCAAAAAATTCTTTTCAAGTTAAAAGCAAATGTATGAATCACAGAACTTAAAGAACAGAAAGGAACATTTATTTCAATTTTAGCTACACATGCATCAAGCGTGGCACTCACAGGTCACTGTATGTGTATTGTCCTTAATGTCTGCCAGCGTGGAGCGGTAGGGATAGGGGGATGCCCTGGTGCCATGTGAAATGTTGGCAGAGGGGGGCGTACGGAGAGGTGCTATATTGGAGTTCTCCATGGACTGCACAGGAAGATGAGCCTGGGATTGTTGAAACTGTAGGTCTGCAAGAGTCTGCAGCATCTGTGTTTTCTCCTGGAGAAATCCCATTACTCCTTGGTGCATCTCCCTCTCCTTTTCCTGCGGGCACTCTTGAGCTTTTATTCTGTCCACTCTTTCCCTCTCCATACAATCTGCAATATTCATCTTCCAGACCCTTTGTTCTCTGTCTGATTCAGCACTGACTTGCAGAACATATCATCCCAAGTCCTCTTATTTTTCCTCCTTATCTGGCTAAGGTGTTCTTTGGCTGCGGAGGGGGAATCCCCCAACAGCAGCAGCCACAGATGAAGTACCTCTGTGTGGTTTATCATTACAGTCACAAATGGAAAGTAAAAGATAAGATTTGGAACTACCTTCCCTTGCTCCCCTAAATTTTTAAACAAGACATGCTTATTGACAGTTCTGCTTCAGAGTACTTGTACTCGGCAGCTGTGGTGAGTATGGCCTGTCAGGGATATGCGAAACGAGGAGGAAGTTGCTCAGTTGCATGAAATTGAGTACAGGGCAATGGCACTGAATAGCGGCAGCATTTCCCATAGGTGGTGGTGATTTTAGCTGCTATCTCACTCGTGAGGGTAACAAAAGCACAGAGAGCACAGCTGCTGCAGGCATCCTGAAGCCACCCAGGCTCGTATGCTGCTAGTCTGTTTACTGCTTTGATGCCTTCTGAAGACATTGCTGATTGACGTGGGAAAGTGTACTACCGCAGAGGAAGAAATAAGGCAGCCCCTTAGAAATCTTTGGGAGAGGATTGCTGTGTACCTCCATGAAAGTTTCATCGAGATCTCTCAGAACGATTCAAAGGACATCCTCCTGAGAGATAAACAAACTGTTCCTCATGCCCCCCCACCTCTGGCCTAACTCCACAGGGACACAAAAAGCAGATAAAAGCTCTAGCTCTTCGTTGTACCACTACCTCTTCTCATACAACTAGATTAATGAAAAGTCGATAGCTCTGTCCTAAGTTGGGAAACAAATTAACAAATTTAAACAAGGTTCCTACTTCTGCATCAGGCTTGCCTATGCTCAACTGGACTGCAGTGGTCTCAAACAGGTCCTGGATCGTGGCATAGCTAGACCTTCCAGTTGCATGTCACCCTCCTCTTCCTCCTCACTTTCTCCCTATCCATGTTAGGCGCCTGTGACTTGGACTCTTCAGAGCTATCCACAGTGGCATGTGGGGTGATGGTGGGATCTCCCCCTCAAGTATTGCATGCAACTCTTTGTAAAAGTGGCAGGTCATGACTCAGCGTTGAATCAACTGTTGGCCTCCTTGTCCTCCTCATGTGCCTGCTACAGTTTCTTCACTTCCATACGGGACTGCTGCTGATCTCAGTCACCACCCTTCTCCTGCACCTCTTGTACAATCTTCTCATAGATGTCCATGTTTCTACTGCTAGTCCATAGCTGTGCTTTCACAGCCTCTTCTCCCAACAGACCCAGGAGATCCAATATCTCCTGTGCAGCCCAGCCTGGAACATGGAGCCAGCTGGGCAGCTCCACACAACAGTGGAAAGTTGGTAGGTGTGCTTGCCAAGATAGACAATTGCAAAAAGGCATTTCAAAATTTGCAGGGTTTTAAGGGATGGGGTGTGTGGCTTCTGGCCACCACAACCTGTGGGCAGTGGAGTTAACAATTGTGACCAGAGTGGTCAGTGTTGGGCATTGTGGGACAGCTGCTGAAGGACTGTGAGGGTTGACATAGGTAATTCAGTGTCTTCACTTGTGCTACGTCGACCCCAATACATTGACCATGGCTCAGCACTGCTTAGTGTTACTATGTCAGGGTAATGGAGAAATTACATTAGCGGTAGACATTTAAGTGTAGACACATGCACAGCTAGGTTGATGCAAGGTGGTCTCCTGAACCTCAGCCGGAGATTATTTTCAAATAAAGAGAAAAGGGAGCAGAGGCCCCAAATTATCTCTCCCTTCATCGCTACATCAACCACACCTGAAGGTCAAGGAAATTAACACTGAACTGGGGAGGGGGGAGTGGCAGGAGGGGAGGACTACTAGAGCATGTGGTGAGAGAAACTTTGGCTTTTAGTTGCATTTTACCTTTTATTTCATTGTAACCAATTCTGACTTTTTATGCCTTATTACCTGTAATTACTTAATCTTTTTTTTTTGTAGTTGTTAAACTAATTTTATTGTTTTATCTAAACGTGTGTGTGTTTGGACTGAAGTGTTTGGGAAACTCCTTTTGAGATAAGGTTTGTGCACATCTATTAATGAAACGATGGACTTTATATGAGCTTGTACTGTCCAGGAGGGTACTGGGCAATACAAGATGCACATTTCTGGGAGAAAGTCTGGGACGGGGTATTTGCTGGTGTTGCCCAAAGTATAATTCATGGGTGGTTGGCTGTAACACTCATACAGTATAGCTGGAGAGATTTACATGCAGGAGGTTGTGTTGGGGCAGATCAGGAGTTTTTGCTCTCACAGTGAAGTAGTGTAAAAGGCACACCAAGTGGGAGAACTGAGGGAACACAGTTGTTCAACAGTCCAGACCAGAGGTGAGCAAACTACGACCCACATCCGGCCCACGGGACCTTTCTCACCGGCCCCTGAGCTGGCCCCTGGCCCCTCTCCTGCTGTTCCTTCTCCCCCACACCCTCGGCTCACTGCGCCACCGGCGCAATGCTTTGGGCAGCAAGCTCCTGGGGCAGTGAAGCTGCAGAGCCTGGCCTGAACAGGTGTTCTGTGCTGCACAGTGCGTGGCTGGCTCCAGTCAGGCGGCATGGCTGCCTGTCATGGTGCAGCTGTGCCACTAGCCACCAGTGCTCCAGGCAGTGTGGTAAGGGGACAGGGGGTTGGACAGAGGGCAGGGGGTTCCAATGGCAGTCAGCAAGAAGGGGTGGTTGAATGGGGCAGAGGTCCTAGGGGGGATGGGCAGTCAGGAAGGAGAGGAGGGGTTGGATGCGGTGACGGGAGGCAGTCAGGGGCAGGAGTTCCAGGGCCAGTCAGGGAGCGGGGGTGGGTGTGTGGGTGGATGGGGCAGCTGGGGGCAGTCAGGGGTGGGGGTTCCAAGGTGGTCAGAGGACAAGGAGAAGAGGTGGTTGGATGAGGCGTGGGGGGCAGTAAGGGTGGGGGGTCTGGGGGTGGTCAGGGGACAGGGAGTTGGAAGAGTGCATGGGGCAACGGTTTGGGGGTGGCCGTGAGGGAATGGGGGGTTTGGATGGAGCAGGAGTCCTGGGGGGTCGTCAGGGGCAAGAAGCAGGGGGATCGGATGGGGGCGGGGACAGGGCCATGCCTGCCTGTTTGGGGAGACACTGCCTCCCTTAACCAGCCCTCCACACAATTTCTGAAACCCGATGTGGCCCTCAGACCAAAAAGTTTGACCACCCCGGTCCAGACTGTACCCTGGGGAATGTCACAGCAGGTTCACGGAATTTTCAACACAGGCACAAAAATTATGAGATAGAGAAGACTCTAAGGGGTGTAGAAAGTTGTATGATGGGAACTTGACCCTACAGTCCCAGTCACCCCTGCGTGACTTGTTTCTGCCCCACCATGCACTGCCAAAAGGTCCCAAAAGACATTACGCTGGACAGTAGAGTTTTGTACACTGCGATGCCTACCCATAGTGCACTGCACTGTGCATCAAAAGAAGCAGTTCTGGTGACTACGCACAGCGCTGATGCAAGGAGCCAAGAATGCATGCACACAAGCGATATACTAACTTTAGCAGCTTTATGCCCACGTAACTTGCAGCAGCAAAAGTTTGTAGCCTAGACATGTCCTTAGTGTGGATAAAAATTGTACTGTAACAGAGTGAAAGATCAGACAAAAGCATTAAATCAATTAGGGACTTTGATTAGACTCTACATCGGTTTTAGTATACTAAATGTCTGAACAAATCACCATGCTACTAGCATGGAAGAGAAAGTGTAAACCTTTTTGGCAAGTAGCTTGACAAGTGTAGTTGGATTGTAGGACTCAATACAAAAGAACATACCCTTAGCTGGGAAGCAAAGCTAGGTCTACACTGGCAAGTTTCTGCACCACAAGTTATAGCACTTTTAATAAAACACTGGAATTAAACCGCTCTTGCGTGTCCACACTGTGCTCCTTGTGATGCTGGAGCGCATCCACATTAGCAGCTTTTGCAATGGCAAAGACAACAGTGCATTGTGGTAGTTATCCCACTGTACAACTGGCTGCAGAGTGCTTTGGGAAGGGTTTGCAATGCCTCATGGGGCAGGCACAGCATCATATGATGCAGGTTTCCCAATCCCATTGTTCCATAGGCATCCTACTATATTGCCAGCTGCTTTTCAACTGAAGGGGGGGAGGTGTGGAGGAGAGTGAGACAGGGTGCGATTGTGTGTGGAGAGTGGGGAGAAAGACAGTGTGTTTTAGGGCCACAGAGTATGTCAGCATGCTGTCTTGTAAGTTCAGACAGCGGCAGGAAGCAACCAGTCCTGAAGCAGGGGGAGGGGGAAACCCCTGCCTCCCTCCCTGGGCTCTCTGCAAAGCACTCTCTCAAACACACAGAGACACATCTCTGTGTTCAACAGCACAAGCATTCCACATTAATGGTTTGCTTTGTGTCCCAGATGGCTGTCAGAAACGGTGCTTTGAAAGGGGAGTGATGTATGTCTTCAGGGCAGCCAAGTTCAATACAATGAGCAGAGTGGTAACTTGAGGCATTGTGGGACGGCTCGGAGACCAATTACAGCACAGAACGCAATCAAGTGTCTACACTGGCAATAAAGCACTGGAGCCTCTGCACAAACAGCCTTACGATTCTCGAGGTGATTTTTTTGCAGCACTGCAACTGAGGAGTTTCTGTGCACAACGTGGCTTGACAGTGTGTACACACGCCCACAGTTTGAGCACAAAAAGGCTGCTTTACTGCACAGAAACTTGCCAGTATAGACAAGCCCTAAATTTAGTTACACTTTCAAATCTTTTCAATAGCTTTATATTTTTCAACAGAAAATCTGAAAGAAATCCACCCATCCTTCCCTCTCCCCCGGCCAAAAAAAAGAATGACTCAGATTAAAGACAATTTTTTTTAAAGGTAGCCAAAGATCACAAGTTTTAACAGAAGTTATCAGTTGTTTATGGCATATGCCTCCAAAGACTGGCTAAAATAACTTTAAATATTCCATGATTGAGAAGGTAAGTGTAGTCAGAAAGGTGACTGCAAAAACAGTTACGTATATCCAACATTTTAAAAAAATCTATTCTATGCTGTATTGTAGCTGTTCATGCCTTCAGACTCTACGCTTGTCAAGGCAGGTATATACGTTTGCCAACATTTAGCATCCACTGACAGACACATAGCTGCCAACAGCTTCATTAGTATCTGAATTTGCATTGTTTTAAGAATTAGAATACAAAATGGCACTCCAAGAAACTAAAGCAATGTAATACAATGTCTGACCATGAAAAAAAAGTTAACTACCTGTCCCAGTCATCGTCTCCAGTTCTTCTTCTCCAAGACCTTTCTGCACCAGGCTTATCAAACTGATCAAAGTCATCATCTGTAAAGAAGAAGACTACATTAGATAGTTCTTACTGGAATATATATAGGAAGCGCAGAAGTTTTCTAATCCTGATGCAATGATTTGTTCTCTTTAGGAATTACAGTCCTACGCCTTTTTGGTTTTACAATTTTTCTCTAGTATTTGTTTAATTCAAAAAGTTAAGGTGTAGTTTGGCCTTAGTAAGGAAGTAGTAGTAGTAAGATGTAGAGGTCTTATTGCTAATAAAGTTGAGACTGCAATATGGGGAAATCAAACGTAGGAAAGGATGTCAGCACATTGATTGAAAAGTTTACAATCAAAGGGTCAGCCCCCAAACAGAAAGTATGCTACGTCTGCAGTGAAACCAAATTTCAGATGGTAAAAAGTATTTAAACACTACCTAAAAGAGCCAAGTTGTGCTGACTGGTTATCAGGAAATATTTTGCTTTTTAAATGAATTTGTTTGTAAGTGGTGAGAATTTGGCAACCTCGAAAACTGAAGTTCTAAATTTATCCACAAAACAGGTGCAGCATGCAGCGTTCAGACAATCTTCCCATATTGCCCAGCTAATATGTCTGACCTGTAACTTACAGGGACCATCTCTTGTGAGGAGAGAATAATCCATTCCTCACCCCCAACTGGAATATAGTTATAGTATAAAAAAGGCTATCACTAGAACTTTGGATTAACATGTTTTTTGTTTTAACAGCTTCTATAAGACAGGTGTCATTTTTACATAATCACTTTCCTGACTAGAATAAGTACAATTATTTGCCTCTTAACAACAAAGGGGTACCAAATTAGGGCCAATCTCAGAATAATTTTTTGATGGTTTGGTTTGAAATAAGCCTTTAAAAACCTACACCTTTTCAGTTTCCACTTAGGATTTTGTGTGTGTTCGAGTCCATTCAACCGGGCATCCTTCTGTGACAATTCCTCCACCCAATGGCCAACCCTAGTTATCTTCCTTTTATCTAATTTAAATGCAGGTTTCATTGATGACACTCATGGAAAACGCAAGGTGAGCACAAAAAAATAATGAAAATTCAGCTAAGTCAGTCATCACTAATACAATAGTTTTCAAACTAAAATGGTAGTCACTATACATTCCCATGCCATTAAAATTGTCTGCAGTAGCTTGTGACCCAATGAAAGCAAGTCATGCATGATGAGGTATAAAAGGCAAAAGGCATTGTTCTAGATTTCTTTTGGCAAAGAAACAATACACCATTTTTTAAGGTCCTAACCAAGGGAACTCAACTACTTAGCATATTAGTGCAGCACTCCACATCCAAGCAGTATCTACATTTTAATATTTTTTTCCTCCACAACATCCAAGACCCAGCTTTTTCTCTGCCCACACAGATAAAATGTTTGTCCAGGACTTCACACCACCTTGCTCCTTGACCACTAAAACCTCCTCCTTTCCAGCCTTACCAAATACCATCTTGATCCCCATATAGTCAAATGCTGCTGCAGAAACCATTTCCCTGAATTATAGCTCTGATTATGTCACCACTTTCTCTATTTTCCCCTGCTCATCATACACTTACAGGCATGGTCTACTCTACGTAGTTTTTATACCAATATAACTGTGTCAGTTGGGTGTGGTTTTTTACCAACAGTTCTACAGGTTGCTGAGCTACAGCGCTCAGCATGGGCACGTTATACTAGTAAAAAGTTACCTTATACCAGTACAGCTTATTCTGTACAAAAAGATGAATAGGTTATACTGGTATAACCGTGCCCACTAAGGGGGAGTTATACTACTTTAACTATATCGATATAGTTAAAGCAATAGAACCAACATGTGTGTGTAGATAAGCCCTATGGCTCTTTGGGTCTTCACCTCATCCTACTTATTTCTTATAATGGCATGTATGCTGCCATCAACATTTACTTCAGCCTGGTCTACACTAGAAAGGGGGAAACTACACTGACAAATCCTCTCCTACCATAGATGCAGCTCTAATAAGCAAAAAAAGGGCTTTTGCCAGTACAGTTTATACTGAACAAAATAAATTATACCAGTTTAAAAGTGCTTTTGTGGTGTAACAATCTACACCAGAGCTTTTCCCGGCACAGAAGTGTGTCTCAAAGAAAAAAAATCACAGTCCTTATCAACATTACTATTCCAGCAAGAGTTTTCTACTGTAGACCTTGCCCTCAACTCTACCAACACTACCAGCCTTTATTATCCATTAGCCTCTCTATCACTCTTCAGTGTCCTCTAAAGATCTTTGCACTTTCTCCCATGCCATCACTTATCCATGACAGGAACTCCTTGTAAAGATCCATAAAGCTACATTATCCTCTTTCAAATCTTTCATTAAAGTTTCCTCTGCCATGATTCTTACCAAAGACTCAACAATGGCTAGACACTGCTTATTACAAGAATCATGATTTTCACACTTTTATCTTGTGCCTCCCATGTCTGTCTGTTGTAATCTCCTGTCGTTTCATGTATTTAGATTGTAAGGTCTTTGGAGAAAAGGGACCTTACTTTCATTTCTGTACTATGCCTAGCATAATACAAATAAATCTACAGACCAAAAGTGAGAGTTACAAATTACCATGGTACTATCAAAATTTGATTTAACACTTTGAAAAGTATTGTTAGATGAGCCCATAAGAGGGTTACAAGTATCTGTGTAGTCAAGAACAGAGTAATGACAGAAATAAATTTAGGAACCCCAAGTGGAAAGCATTCATTTCTAACACTTATGGTTTGCAAGATATTAAATATCAAAGTGTTTTTTTATTCATTGTATGACTAGTGTTATTTGGAGAACAGCAAGTCACAATCATGTAAATTTTTCATTTCTGAAACTACAAAAATTTTAGTCCCTCGCACCCCTCCTTTTTAGGCCTTTATATCAGGAATTCACAATACAACCAAAAGTAAATGAACAAACTTTACATGTGGATGTGGATGATGCTCCCAGAGAAATTCTTATGAAGCAGTTCATGTTAATGTCAAGCATGGTTACCTGCCCATAAAATATAACATGTAAGAGGGAAAGAAAGCTCCCCAGCAACAGCAGTAGCACAAAAGACAAACTGTAAAACTGACGGTGGGGGGTGGGCGTGAGGTAATATCTTTTACTGGACCAACTTCTGTTGGTGAGACACAAGCTGTCGAGCCACACAGAATTCTTCTTCACATCTGAGAAAAGTAGTCCCAGCGTCACAGCAAAATGCAAGATGAAACGGATTGTTTAGCATAAGTAATCAGTACATATTGTGAGGTACCATTCAAGGTAGTGTAAGACTGACAGCCAAACGTTTTCCACAACTCTCAGACAGCAGCAGGAAGAATTCACACACACAAAATAAACCCCAACCTGACAGGAAACCACAAGACTTGCTGCAAAAGTGGCCTCTACCAGCCCACATGCATGCCTGAGGCTCTCCTACAGTAGATAGTGAGACAACAAGATGACTCTCTCCGTCTTCCCACCTCGCCACCGTGGATAACATCAGGCACTTGATGCAAGGCTGAAAGATACTCACTAAGGGCACCAGCACTCTACATTAACTTTCTCAGGTGGCAAGGGAAGAAAACAAGAAAATTTGTGTGCTAAAACATACCAGGATTTCCCAACTGAAGGGAAGACTTAAAGGACATCAGTGGAAAAAAGTGGTCCATTGTTTGGCTCCGTATCGCTACAATAATATAACAAAAGAAACCCTCCTATCAAAGAAAGAAGTCAGTGCAAAACTGCACACACACTGGCTGAAAGTCAGCCATTTTGTTACATAAGTTTGATCTCCCTCTGGAATTGGCCAACAATCCCTTAACATGCATTAAGGTTTCTTAACATACTATGCTCATTTCGCTGGCAATATTTTTCCTTGCATTATATTTTTCTAGTACATGGGAGCACTGTTGCATGCGTTTGATAGTCACATTTCCATAATTTGGTAGATTGATTAGTTTTTGATTCTGAGTGTTGTATAGCAGGTAATGTTTACAGGTATTATCCTGCTTACAAGGAACAGCAAATCGTAAGGATTTTCTGAGGACAAGTTTTTACAGAGCAAGGAGATCTCATTTTTCTTTCCATATCTACTAGTTCCTCCTTCAAAAACTTTCACTAAAATACATAAAACCTTGTTTACTAGGCTAAAATAAAAAATTGCCCATTAAAGACTCCATTAGGGTGATAGATGAATCAGCTGGAAGATTGCATAGTAGTGTTCTTTTAACGCTTCCTATAGCAATACCAACGCAGGCTAAGAAAAAGCTTGTCCTATATACTTGTTGTTACGATGCAGTGTTCAAGCATTTCACTCGGATGAGATGGCTAAAACCTCTCCTCCAAGCAAAACATTAGACCATACTGTCAAAGTTAGACTCAGGACTCACAGTATGTCAGACCACTCTGTTTTATTAGCACAGCGCTCTGCTAACAACCCCAGATAATGTGAGCACCATGCAAGACACAAATTATCTTATTTACACAGATAAAAGGATGCCAACTAAACAAAGGAGCAAAGAGAGCAAAACTGTAAAATTTACCTGGCGCACAGCATGTCTACTTCCTTACTAACTCTTATCAATCTAAGGATAATACTTCACCAATTGCCCTTAAGTGGAACAATTATTGCTTCCTTAATGTCTGCATTCCTGACACCTGGATTGCAGCATTTCAGCTCTTTTGCTTAAAGGTACAGACAGCATTTCTTTAATCCTTTCTATTTTTACAATATAATTCATTCTACTTTCACAATCCCTCCTTTTGGTCAAGCTACGCCATGACCAACTTTTTCTGGGTTTCACATATTAATCATTCTTTATCTCTTTGTTCACCAGCGATATTTAAAATTATCATATTAGCACTCTGTTTTGGGGCAGTCACCTAGGTGGCATGCCTTACACAATTTCGGATACAACAGGACACTAACTGAAAACATACAAAAAAAAATTATTAGGATTCCAAACAGGATAGTCAGGGCTCCCTGAAACAACCAGTTTTCTATGCCAGATAAATTGAAAAGGTTACCTAGCCACTTCCATAAAGAACTTGGCCCTTTATAGGGAAGATATGCGATTTGTTCTAAGTGGCTAGAGAGATCTATTACCTCATTGGTATTGTCAGGTATAAACACACAACATTGTTTTCCAATGAGAGCACAGGTCCCTCCTTTGGCCGCCAGCATTATGTCCAATGCCTGACGGTTTTGGAGGGCCACCTGTCGAATTGCTCCTGTTTCTTTGGCCAGGGCTTCTTTTTGTTTTGTGCACCTCACCTCTGCTGTTGCTTCAGAGGGTCACTGTTAATTTTTTATTCTTTCGCTACAGCTCTTATCTGCTATTGTTACAAAAAAACAACCAACCAGACTCCAGAATTTCTTCCTTTGCTCCCGATTTTGACTGCCCTATTGCAGCCATGATTTGGTCTTCATTTAAAAACATCTTAAATTTTGTAAAGGATCAAGTTACCCCTTAAGGGTTAAATGCTAAATCCCAAAGCCAAACAACACTAATTACCTGTGTCTTGCAAAAAGGTCTGTCGGTTTTGCAACTTTGAATTAAAGAGTCAAATGAATTTTTAGTGGCATTAAAAACAAAAACAAAACCAATTTATCTTACATCTACAAAATAGGAGGTTTACAAACCAGATGTGCTGGTTTAGATTCTTAGAACTTTACATATTTTCACAGACAAATAGATACATACACATTTTCTTTTCCTTAACATTCCTTTACATTGCTTTGTTTTTACATAGCTGTATATATATTCGGATTATTTATAGGCATTCTTTTGGAAAAGGGCCCATTTTTCCTTCAGAATGGCTGCAAAGAAACCAAGAATTCTCTCTCTTTAACATGGTCCTTTTTAATATTTTCACAAAGTTTAACTACTTAATTCTCTCCAGCCTCTGTAGAGTTAACTTTTCACTCTTTCCTTAAATCACTTATCTCCCAAAATGACACCTTTATCACCTCAGATTTCACCATTTTAAGTATTGTTCCAGGGGTTCGTGCCTGCACTTACTGCTTTTTTTACTCCTGACACTATGCCCTTAGGGCTTCCAACCTGTTTTTCAATTTCTTTATCTGTTGCCTGCTTGTCTGGGCCCGATCCTGCTTTTTTTTTTCTTCAATGAACCGTTTGAGTGTGATACTGTGGTCATTTCACAATTTTGAAAGAAATGTTTAAGGGTCCAGGAAGGGTGGGGGCTAGTTAAGGAGCCAACCCTCCTTGCTGAATTGGTAGTGGAACACGAAATAATCAGTTTTTGAGGCAGACAACAAAGAGGAACAGAACAAGGGGCTTTTTGTCCTTTTTACAATGAGATGGGAGTATGAAGGGTGTTGGGATCGATCCGGGGTTTGAAGAACGAGGTAAAGGGAAGTGCTCGGTCAGGTGATGGGAGAGGAGGCTTTTAATAAAGCTTTTAACTTATTATTTGAATATTTGAGAGAGGTGAGTTTTGATTTTGTCCACCTACGATATGCCTCTTCCCCCCACTGCATGAAACAATTAACCTCTTTTCTTTAGCCAATTTAGTTTTAGGTTGGCCGAGTTTGTCTTTTAAGCCATCCACTCGGTCTTTGTCCCAAGATCCTAACAGTGGCCACTGAGTTTTGGGATCCCCCTGAGTTAGCATAGACCATTTTCACACAAATTTACAGGAGTCCAGACCCATCCTAAAACACATAAAATGAGCCTGCGTTCATTTAGGGAACTGTCCCGACTTAGATGTCTGGTTACCCATAGAGGAGGACTTCACACACCAATTGCACAAGAAGGAAATTCGGGTTCATCACAGCGATGCCTGGTGCAACACACAAAAGGAGCCCACAGGCTACTGCCTCAGTTGCCCTTGCTTTCACACTAAGGATTTTACCCGAAGTGCGGTGCGGCTGCGACTGTGCAGATTCCACTCACTCAGACCACGGGGACAGGAACCCCTTGGTCGGCCGATCCCCGGATGGAGACGACACCCAGACTCAAACACTCCACAGGGAGGACGGATAGACACAGAGACAGGACAGTCCTCAGTCCGGACAAAACACAGAAATAATTACCTGACCAGATTCCTGATGTCAGATCCCGGGATCCCTACCAGAACAGAGTGGGAACCAACAGGTTCAATGGCGTACACCTCACTGTGGTCGTGTGCCTTTCCGTTCTGGTGGAGGACCGCTCAGGCCAAATGTCCAGGTGCCGGCTGCCACGGTCATCCTACAAAAACAGTCAGGAATCACACGGCCCAGTGAAGACGGTTGCCATCTCGGTGGGACCCCCAAATTGTGAAAGTTAGATTCAGGACTCACAGTTTGTCAGACCACTCTGTTTTATTAGCACAGCGCCCTGTTAATAACATCCAGATAATGTGAGCACCATGCAAGACACAAACTATCTTATTTACACAGATAAAAGGGCACAAACTAAACAAAGAGAGCAATACTGTAAAATTTACCTGGCGCACAGCATGCATATCCTACTTCCTTACTAACTCTTATCAATCTAAGGATAATACTTCACCAATGGCCCTTAAATGGAGCAATTACTGCTTCCTTAATGTCTGCATTCCTGACACCTGGATTGCAGCATTTCAGCTCTTTTGCTTAAAGGTATACACAGCATTTCTTTAATCCTTTCTATTTTTACAATACAATTCATTCTATTTTCACAATACCATTCTCCCTCACTCGTACACACAATCACCAGACAGAAATAGCCAGAAAGCCTCCACCAGTATGGAAGTTGTATGTTTTCAGTGTGGGATAAAAAACATTTTTTATTTCAACTGGACTTTTTAAATGAAATACATTGTTTTAAATAAACCTAATTAAAAATAAATTTGAAATCATGACAACCTACATTAAGGTCTAAATTTACTACAATTAACATCATTTAAATTAATTTCAAAAATAGTAAGCATACATGTTTGCTGCCAAGTTTAAAGAAAGTCAAACCACTGAACTGGTGGAAGTCACTAAGCACATGGAACCAATACCAGCTGAAGGGCTAAACCACTTTTTGACAGCAGTAGTTCTTCTGCAGATGCAGAAACAATGTTTCCATTTCAGTTGAATCAACTAGTTGAATCAACTAGTTCAGTTCAACTAGAGTTAAGAAACCAAATGGGAGGTGAAAAAGCAGGAAGCCTTATTTTTCTTTTCCAACCTACAAATAAAAATTAAGTGTGAAAGGATGAGTTTTACTAGTTCTAAAATCTTGAAGAAAATGATGACCTCAAAACAAGCAGTACAATTCACTAACTAAAGATAAGACTGATAATACTTTGTTGACTATATCAGTTAGTTTTTAAGCGCAACATGTTTTCATAAATTTTAATAAATCTTTTTTCTTATATATCCAGCACATTTCAGGTAGTTTTATTTAAAAAATAAACAAACAATCTTAAGATGCTGCTTGTATTTTTAATTAAATTTCCATCCACATAGACCTTGAAAACCATAAGTAAAAAAAATCACCTAGTAAATAAGAATCATTTTCTAACATAATAAAAATGTAAAAATTAAGCATCTGAATAAAATGTAAGTTAAGCTATAAAACTGCTTAAATAAATGTGTGTAGCTATAGCAGATCTTGCTGGTTAGCAAAAAGCAGCGCCAAATTTAATGCAGAGGCTATATACAATTGCAACCATCATGTTTTAATACTTACCAATCAATTAGAACCAACCTTTCTTTAGGAAAATAACTAAAAAGTACAAATGCTAAACTAAATTTATAACCATGCTTTACCGTAAAGCATTTTCATTTAAATCAATCCACCCTATATGTTTCGTTTCATTTCAATGCTTCTCATTACTGCTGGTCAAAGCACAAGAATATGATACCATGTAACGTCCCACTATTTTATTAAATTAAAAAAACTTTGTAAATTTCCCCTTTGTCCAAAAGACATATGTAAAAGTCAGGAGTAAAATTATATCCTACGATATAATCCAATGTTCGGTAGGCAAGAAGTATTTTATTAATTGCTTCTATGTTTAGTTAACTGCTTCCTCAACAGGTATTTTAACAAACTAACAAAGCTGGCACTGTTTCTGGCAGGAAGTTTTTGTTAACATAGAGGGAATGCTGAAAAACTCAATTACTGTACCATCTTTCCAGGCTAATTCAATGTGACTTTGCATCAGCTATTTCGACAACTGCTAGAGTCTAACCAGTACTGCTACTTTTTCAAAATCTGGAACCTCTGTTTTCAGATGGTGTAAAAGTTTGGTATTTAGTGTGTTTGAGAAACATGGGCTGTTAAAACTGTTAAAGCTGAGATGGGAGAAGAAACAGCTAATCAGAATTACATGAATATATTTTCTTTAAGTTCCATTCTCTTTTACCTGACAGGGCTTAGAAATTTGTGTGAATTAGTAGTTTTTCCAAACACTGGTCCTAGATCAATGATCAGCAAGAGAACAGTGCATAATCCCTGAAAATGTACCATTATTAATTAATATTCTTCGCTAATTGTTTGCCATAAACATCTTCTGTAGCAAATCATTAAGTCGACTGATAACAGCTATCCAAGACTTTAAAAAACAAAACAAAAAATGGAAAAGAATTTCAATAAGTATCACATGAAGAACTGTACATAATTTGACATAGCTTATTTTATCAAATTACAATTATATACAATTATGGTCTGTATTTACTGAAAAGGCAAAAAGATCTGAAGTACACTCATTGAGGGCCAAATTGTGCAATCCTTATGCTTGTGTGAGCACCTACTCATTGAGATACTCCCAATGAAGTCATTGGCACTTTATGAATACTGTAATCGGAATGATAAGACTTTCAAGGACAGCTTTTCAAAGGTATGAAAAGAGTTGGTTTTAGCCATGAAAATGAAAACTATCTTCCACTAGTTCCTAAAAGTAGTAATGCCTTATTGGCACTGGTCCATGACTGGATACAACAAGTCCTGACCTCAGATCTGTGTAATTTTCAAAACTCTAACTTTTGTAGGCCCTTGTCAAAAGTAAGTTTCAATATAGCCAAAATGGAACACACAGTACTGGTAAACTATCAGACAGCATGACAAAGTAGCATGCATCATAGGTAAACAAAAATATCCGGGACTCAGCCCATCTGACTGCACAAAAATGGAATCTCTCTCTAGGTTCTGCCTTTTATTGTCAAGAGAAATTAAGTTACAGTGAAGTGAGTCAAACAATTTCAACTGGACCTGTGAAGCGTTCAGAATTTGTAGTACAGCTCTGAATTGTGCAATGGCCAACCACGGGCAAAGATGAGAGGAAGAATGCTAGAGTACTAGTGGCAAAAATTATGTTCTCTCTCTCATAGGTCCAACCCTTCTCTATTCAAAGTGCTCCAACTCTCATCAAAACCCTAACTGTCTACTATAACCTCTTCCTCTAGAGCATCCTTGAGACATCACTTCCCTTCCAGTCAGCATAAAATGCACCTGGCTAAAGTTATCTGTCTCACCAGCTCTGACCATTTCATACTCCCTCTTTGCACCCCTTCGCTGGCTCCCTGCTTCTTCATTACATCAAGTTTCAACTTTTATCTTTACTTTCAAAGCCACAGCAACCAACATTGTCCTTTACTGGTTACCCAGCTAATAACACCAACCTGTTCATTTCTCCCACAACCATCTCCATGTCTCATTACTGTATCACCCCGTACACAGGAAGTGGCCACCCTATTCTAGACCACCCAGCCATTACTCTCCTCTCCTCATTCCTTAAACTCAATTCTGCGATGGGAACAAGAATTGAATCTACAACATTAATGCATTTTTTTTTAAAACTGACTAAGATGCACACATACCTAAATTGAGTAACAATATGACCTCATTGTTGTGTTCCTTGTTTTTCCTCACCACATCCCTGACCTACTGTTTACTACTGTGACTTGTTTAAAATTACATTGCAAACTCTTCAGAAAGGGATTACGTCTTTCTATTTGTACATCAAAGCATCTAGCACAGTTTCAGATCTTGGAATATTGAACAATATATTTAACCGCCACCCTAACCAGGGGTTCACATCTACTAGCTACATTGAGATAGTCTTTATGCGTACTTTGTCTACACTACAATATTACATTGAGAGAACTATTTCAACGTGCAACACTTTTTTTTTTCATAGCCTATATTGTAAGCTCACTGAGACAAGGGCCACATCTTCCCAACCTCTGTTCATTACTGAACGCAATGCTGACGCTGAACAAACATTTTTTGAACCACACTTAGCACAATGGGGTCCTGGTCCATGTTTGGCTCCTAGGCACTTCAGTAGGACAAATAATAATATAATTGTAGCTTGAAACAACATTTTGATCAACTCCAGCTCCCTGATCTTGCCTGTCATGCACACGTTTTCACACAAAAGAATGCACATGCAGCTTGCAATAGTTTTTAAATACACCTAAAAATGACATATTTTTCCTTCCCACAAAAAATCAAGTGTTTTTACAATGTGAATTTTAAAAACCTCAGCAACAGAACTCAAGTTTTCAGAGTTCATTTTCACATAACAAATGCACTAGTTTCTTTTATCTAGTCACCTCAAGGTTTTGAAAAAAAACATACAAAACAATATTTGACAACACTAAAACTTGATGCCCTCAAAGGTATTTACAATCAGTATACTTGTACCCATGTTGCTCGCATTCTGATCCTAACACAAAATCCTCCACACTTTTTCCAACTTTTAACAATTAAATATTGACAATAATTTTCTTTTAAGGGTTTATCTTCACTAGGGACTGTAATTATGTTTATATTCTTTTTAACAATTGAGCTACGGTTAACATGACATTACTTGACTTCTGTGTAGACACGGATACCCATGTTCAGCACTATGACAGTTTCTTTGAGTAAATCTTGTTCCCAACTGAGTTTGCTCATAATTAGTGCAAATGATAATCATAACTTGCCATTGTTTCTACCAAAGGGGCAGCATCCTATCAGCTAACCCAACTGTAAAAAAACTGTTTAAAAGTATTTAAATACAAGTATATTTCCTAATGAAACTGATTCCCAAGAGCTAGAGGGTAGGGAGAAGTTGAATACATTTTTACATTAAACTTTTCTGAAGAACTGATTAGATGTGACCCACCATATCTTTTCCATCTTTAACTCTTAAAGATTGCATTTTGTAGATATGTAAAATATTGTTTGAGACATTTAGAATAGGACAAGAGAAAGCAATATGCTATTTTAATTTTATACTCATACAACTCAAGAAAGAATGGCCCAGTGGTTAAGAATTCTGGCATTGAAATCTTGGCTTTGTCACACATTTTCTATGAGCAAGTTAATCAATCTGCCTGTGCTTCAATTCTCCATTTGTATAATAGGGATAACTACCTCACAAGATGTTTTTTAGGATAAGTTATTAATACTGGCAAAGTAGTCAGATACTCTGATTATAAATGTCACTGGAACAAAAGGCTTTGAATAAAGATACGAGATGAAAATAGACCTATTAGGTCCCGTCCAGTTCAAAGCTTGGGAAATCTGCCGTGTTAGTGCTGAGAAAGAAGCCTTTCCTGGCAAGAGAGAGCCAAAAACACAAACTATAGAAATTTTCATTTTGTAAAAGCGTACAGCCCTTACGAATGGAAAAAGATCTTTCTAAAAGTGAATCAGTGAGACCTTCAGGTTTCCCACACCAGCCCCCTGGCTGCTGCCCACAATTTCCCCAGGTATCACAAGAGCAACTGACGGGCCTGATCAGTTATTCGAAGCCTGTCGAGCAACCGCGAAACTGACCAGAACCGACTCAATTTCGCTCCGCAGCGCTTCTGCTCGGGGAAGCTGTGATCCCTAGCACAGGAAGCCAGACAGGAGACACCCCTCAGGAGACCCCCATCGACGCCACCTGCAGGCCCCCTTCAGCGCCGTAAGCCCCCCGCCCCCTGCTAGGTCCCATGGCCAGAGCTCTCGTCGGCTCCCCCGCAGTCCCCTTAGGCCCGCGCCATAACTCCTAGCGCCACCGCTGCCCACGCCCCCTCCCCAGACAGTCGCACCGCAGGTCTCAGCTACCTGCTCCTCCCAAGGCAGCAGCCATGGCGCCTCCTCCTGCGCGGGCGGCGGCCGCTCCTGGCGGTGTCTCCCGCAGCTGCAATGAGGCTCAGAGTGGGGGGAAAGCCTCGGGCGCAGGCCCCGCTCGGCGCCAGGCTGCAGGGGGCGAGGATACTCCGCCCTCCCGCCGCCTGCTCCGCACCACCAGCCGTAAGAGAACAACAAACTAGCACAACATGGCGGCCGCCACTGACGGCTGGGGGTCGCGGCCGCAGCGCATGATGGGATAGTGGAGGGCCAACCCTTCCCTCCAAGATCGGAAGGCAAGGAAAGGCCGCTGGTTGGCTGGCTGAGGAAGGCCTCACCGAGGCTGTCACGATAAGCGCATGCGCCACACTTGCCTCTACCGGAAATACAAAAAAGACTGAGACGCAATGCGCATGCGCCAAAAGTGATGGACCCGGTCTTGGTGACGTAAGCCTCAGTCTACTGGAGAGGCGTGTATCTACAACCGGGGATGGTGGAAACAGCGCTGCGGGCTAAGGCGCGCATGCGCATAAGGCTGCTGGCGCTGGGCTGGAGGAGAGCTGCCTTGGGGCGTGCACACTGGCTTCGCTGGAGTGACGCGGCGCAGCGCTGCTGAGAGCGGAGGCAAACCCAGTGCCTGGGGGGTGCAGGGCCTAGGACAAGCGCACTTGCGCTGCCTGACGTAGAGAGCAGGGAGTGCTGCACCCATCTGCCAGGGCAGCCCATGGGCCCCTGGTGGCGGGGCTGGGGTCATGTGCTGAAATCCAATCAGAGAATAATAGCAATGTAGGGCTGCAGGAGACCTCAGGAGACCAGCTCCCGCCCCCTGTGCTGAGGCGAGACTAACTTGAGAGCAGTGGTTTGCAAATCGAGGGTCGCGACCCAGTGCTGGGCCGTGGACTGTAAGGCACTGGGTCGTGGCAGCCCTGTCAGCAGTGCTGACAGGCCATTAGAAGTCCCCTCGGTGGTGCTGGCCGGCTAAGACAGGCTAGTCCCTACCTGCTCCCACACTGCACTGTGCCCCGGAAGCGGCCAGCAGCAGGTCTGGCTCCTAGGCAGGGCAGCCACAGTCTGTGGGGCTCCACACGCTGCCCCCACCCTGAGCACTGGTGCCACACTCCCATTGGTTGGTTCCTGGCCAATGGGAGCTGGGTGCCTGCTGGTGGGAGCCATGTGGAGTCGTTTTCGAGTCTCTGCCTAGGAGCCAGACATGCTACTGGCAGCCTCCAGGGTGCAGTGCGGTCCATGGTGCTAGGACAGGTGGGAAGCCTGCCTCTGCATCTCAGTTGCGCTGCTGACTGGAAGCCGCCAGAGGTAAGCCTGTGCCCCAAGCCCCAGCCCTGAGCCCCCTCTAAACCCAGAGCCCCATCCTGCACACCTAACCCCTCATCTCCAGCCACACCCCAGAATCAGAAACAGCTCCAGGCACCAGAACACCAAGCACGTGCCTGGGGCAGCAAGCCACGGGTGCTCTGCCGGTTGCCGTGAGGGCGGCAGGCAGGTTGCCTTCAGCGGCTTGCCTGCAGAAGGTCCGCTGGTCCCGCGGCTTCGGTGGACCTCCTGCAGGTGCGCCACCGAATCCACGGGACTGGGGACCTCCTGCAGGCAAGCCGCCGAAGGCAGTCTGCCTGCTGTGCTTGGGGCGGCAAAATACCTAGAGCCACCCCTGCCCAGAATCTGCACCCCTAGCCCAGAGCCCTGACCCCCTCCTGCACTCCAACCCTCTGCCCCAGCCCAGAGTCCCTTCCCACACCCTGAACCCCTCATTCCTGGCCCCATGCCAGAGCCCTCACACTCACACCCTAATCCTCTGCCCCAGCCCTGAGCCCCTCCCACACCCCAAACCACTCATCCCTAGCTCCGTTGGGGTGTGGGCATCAACAATTTTCTTCAACTCGGTTGCCAGAAAAAAGTTTGAAAACCACTGCTTTAGATCATCCCTGTCAGATGTTTTTCCAGCCTCGTCTTAAAAGTCTTCAGTGGTCGAAAATACAGAAGCTCCCTTGGAAGCATGTGCAGTGCTTAACTATCCTTATAATTAGAAGTTTTTTCCTAATAGCTAACCTGGTTAAATGTCCCTTGCTGCAGATTACTTCTTGTCCTACCGTCAGTGGACATGGAAAACAATTGATCACCATCCTCATTATAACAGCCCTTGCCATGTAAAAACTATTATTAGGTCCCCTTCAATCTTGTTTTCTCTAGACTAAATTTGCTCGGGTTTTTTGGCTTCCTCATAAGTCAGGTTTTCTAAACCTTTTATCATTTTTGTTGCTCTCCTTTGAACTTGCTCCAGTTTGTGCACATCTTTCTGAAAGTGCGTAACCCGGCATTGGACACAGTACTCCAAGCTGAGGCCTGACCAGTGCCAAGTAGAGGTCACATCTCAGTGCAGGCAAACAGATTTTGTGTCTGAGCTGATAATTTTATAATGCTTTCACAAATCTTTTCGAGCAGCTGTGCTAGTGTTTAGAAATGGAAAAGACCAACTAGATCATGCATCCCCCCCTGCCTAGGGCTCAGATTGGGTGAAAAAAGGTGGCAATACTCCTATAAGCTCCACCTGCAAGATAAATCCCACCCATTGAGTCACCAAAATAAGATGCTATTTACACAGTCAATTGTGCAGATGACCTTGAATTTAGCTCCTTCACTGTGGGACTTGAATATGCCCATGGGCCCAGCCAGAATTCTTGGGCTCAGCTCCTTGATTATAGAGGGGAAAAAGATGTATTTCCAAATGCCACCCACTGGTGACACCAAAGAGGGATCACTTGTGTTGACCACCACAGGGCATCTGAATAAGCTGCCACTGAGATGAATGGACAGTTCACACCTCTGAGGGCTACTGTGCCAGTCTCATCTCTGCATCAGTTACACTGAGGGCAGGTCTACACTAAAAACCTGTAGCACTTTAGTGAAGATACTAAATGCCAATGAGAAAGCTTCTCCCATCAGTATAGTTAGCTACTGCCTCTCGCAGAAGTGGAATATGTCAACAAGAGAAGCTCTCCCATCAACATAGACTATGTTGTCTACACTGGGGATTAGGTCAGTATAACTGTCATTCAGGATGAATCAGAAGTGTGGATTTTTCACACCCCTGAGCAATGTAGTTATATCAATGTAAATTTGTAAATTCAGCCGCCTCCTTGTGGTTTTCGTCTCAATCATAATGATTAGAGACTTACTTTTTGTCTCTTTCCTGGGACCCACCCAGACTTACAGCCAAAAATGAACTGCATTTTAACATACAGTCCTTCTGCAGGAACTGCCTGCTGGTACTTTAACACAACCCTTCAGATACAATCCTGACCCCACTGAAATCAATGCTAAAACTTCTGTTGACTTCAATGGGGCCAGGACTTCCCCCAGTACATCTTGGTGTCAGCCTTCCTTTTGTGTAGATGCTTTGCAACACAAAAGAAAACTCATTGAGGTTTCCCTTCAAACAGGAGAGTGAATTAAACCTGCCTACGCTCCTTAAGGAAAGGTTTGATGATTGCATCAATGACCCCCAATGAAAAGCCATTACAAGATGCAAGTTTGCCCATGCTTCTAATAATTTTACAGATTTTCTCTGAACCTCTTCTATTTCTCAGATGGAAAATTGTGTTAATTGAAAACAGCATTCAAAGTGACACAGCATTAATGTATAAATTGACATTTATAGTATTTTCTTTATTGTTTTCTTTTTCTACGAGTGTGATTGGTTTTAATGACCAGCACTGTATATTAAACGTTTTCATTGGGTTATACTATATCAGACATATAGAGGGTTAAACAAACATGTTATATTAAACTGATATCACACTTGGGGCTAAGTTTTTCATCCTGCTTTGGGCACTTGATACTATTCTGATGGTACAAAGAGGGCATTTCTTGAAGGTTTCCAAATTCCAGATGCACTAGTGCATGCATCCCACAAGTGGGACAATGCTTAGGCAACAAAAGCAAAAGACAAAAGTCAATCTGTGTGCACTGATGACTGGCATATTGGTTGTTGCTGACCTTGAGCCGAGTTAAAAGATATACACACATATAAGACAGTCATTATTTTTAATGACATTTCCCAGAGTGATAAGTGCAGAAAAGGGAACAGAAAGAAGATTAAAGGAAACAGGCAGAGGATTTAACATAAATATGAAAAGCAAAACAAAACAATTCTGCAATGAAATCTGAAATAACCATGTTGTGCAGTAGCTGAACTGTATGTCTGCTTGTTTTATCACTGTAGTCTTCATCCTGTTTACCACCCTGTTATTGTTGGTTGTTAACCCACTTGTTGCATCTCATTTTCCTGTTAAGCTCTTCAGGGCAACAACTTTCTAATGTGACCCAGATCCACTAACTCATACACCTGAGCGGAGCCCTGCTTGCACATGGAGCCCCACTGAATTCAGTGGAGTTTTGCACTGGCATAGAAAAATCTGCCCCCACATATAAGCTCATGGCTCAGCACCTGGTACGAAGGGGCTGCAGTCACGATGGGGCCTGTAAACACTACTGCAGTGCAAATAATAAATAGCAATAATTAATTCTGCTTTAATTTATGCTGTGTATTTCTTAAATTTCAATAAAATAAATACTAGTCCAAATGCTTCCCTAGTGGAACTCTGTTGGCTTCACTAGAATTACATCAGGGATTAATTTGGTCCATTGTGGTTTTCTGGCATAAATTACCAACTGTTGATGTTCTGCCCTTTAAAATTTGGAAGGCATATACAGAAAAGCTTGCCAAATATGCAGGAGCTGGGGGCACAGGGGTCCTACAGGGACCAGAGAATGCATATATAGGAGTGTAATTTACCAGGAAGATCTAGCATTGAAATCCAAAGGCTAGACCTTTGGCCGTAAGTTAGCCCCCTTTGCATCACACTAGCAGCACAAAGTATATTTAAAACTATCCTAAATTGAGAGCTGGGGCTTCCCAGGCTTTATGCTACCCACTCCCCTGTTCTGTGCAGGGGTTATGTGAGGGCGGGCTTGAAGTGTGGAGTGGAAATGATGATGGCCCAATCGTGCTGAGCTCCAGAGAATTCAGGCCTGCAGAATGTTCCCTAGGGGGACCATTCTAGCTGACACAAGTTGGAGCAGCCTTGTGGCTGCTCTCATTACACCAACGGGCAATTTTGGTCCTTGGGCAGATGGAAAGGTGGCTTACAACTTCGCACTGTTGAGAATGTAGCTCCAGCATCTAACTGCTGTGTGATAACCTGTCTATCATGGGCCCTGATCTCCTTCCATTGACATTAGTTGTGGTCAGGGATTGTCTTAATCTGCTTTTAATGTACCATTCTAACCCCATTGTCAGCACTAATCACATACATTTTAAAGCTCCCATTGCCTTCTGTGGGACTGAGATCCAACACTCAGTGCTTATACTACACTGATCACCCTGGTAACAAGCACTAGGTATGTTGATGTCCTACTCCTAGCAGACAGAGGTCTGTGTTACAGAACCACTCCAACAGGTGGTCTCAGGGACTCTCTAACAGTCTACATTTCCCCAGCGCGGGGTGAGAGCTGCAGGCATTACAGGGCCTCTACTTTGTATTTCGCTTCACCCACTGCTAGAACAGAATCTAGATTTATTAGCCTAAAGAGCATGCAGCAGGATCTGTCTGTTTGGTCAGGCTTCTGCCTACTGGGATTGGGAGGACATGAGTTCAGAATTAGTATGGGGTAGGGTTTGAGCCTGATCTTGTATCCTGCTGGAATTTAGTGACTGAACGGAGGTAAGGAGCTGTAGGACTAGAACCTGGGATGTTTAATATTCCCACATTGCCACTGGAAGGCCAGGAAGAGCTACTGCCAGGGAACACTGTGGAGACTGGGTGCCGCAGGCAGTACCACCCAGAAGGTCCAGAGTGACAACATGTGGCACTGGTAAGCTAAGTGCCAGCTCTCGCCAAGGCCATAGGCATTAGCCAAGAACTGACAAACACAGCAGGAAACCAAACCAGCTCACGTGTCTGTTAGTTTTGTTCAAGATAGATATTAGTCTGATAAGAATGTATTTAGTGTTTAGGCTCTATGGAATGCTTGTAAATTGCTACATGCATTAATCTCGCTTGTAATGTCAGTATTCCAGGCTATAAGGAAATATGTAAGTTTTGCTCTACAACTTTGAAAATGTTTGCTCTGAACTTGTGAACCCAGGCATGGCCATTAAGAAATGTCACAATACAAACGATTGGTAAATGGCCCTGTAGTGGGGTCGTCACCTGCTCCCAGCCTGAAAGGATTAAAAGTCAGCCCTTGGAGAGGGCTGGGTCTGGACCCTTAGGTGGGGCTGACTGGGAGGCAGCCACAGCAGTGGCCATGCCCCAAACAGACTCAGCTGGCCCCATAGAAGCCAGGAGCAGACACACAGTCTTCCCTAGCTCTAGAGGGAGACATGCCTGGCTGCTGGAGAGCTAGAGAAGGTACCTGGAGTGGAGCAGGGCTGGGGGAAGGTCAGAAGAGCTGGGAGCTCCAGTGTGGAAACCCTCCAGACTGCGGCCTAGTATAAGGCCAAACAGGTACTGGGGTTGCAGAGGACAGCCCAAGGCTAGGCAGAGGCAGCAGGTCCAAAGTCCTCCTTGCCTGTGATGAGTGGCAATTAGACTGCAGGGGGATAGATGGGGGCTAGCTGTAGCCATATACTGAGGCGACGTGGGGATAGTGGGTGGGGGCTCCCTGGGGAGGGGAGACCCAGAGACTGAGGGGTGTACTGCCAGGGGGCAGCACCCCAGCGTGCAAGGGGCACCAGGTTCGGGAGAGACACGAGGGCCAGAAGCAGCGAGTGGCAAGACTTCAACCTGCAGAGGGCGCTTCGACGGCTGGAGAGCTAATTCCCAGAAGATACCAGCAGGAGGCGCCATAGGGTGAGTCTCATGGACTGGGAGGCCAAAAGTAAAAGATAAAGCAGGGTCACAGGAAAATTGATCTTCTCGTTGCTGTTTGAACTGTCACAGGGCCAGAGGCATTAAATAAAGGCAGAGCTCACCACGGGAGCCCCCTGGGTCCACCCTGAAAGACATTTTGAAATGACAGTTTATCACATCTCTGTTATCTTTAGGAATCATAGTTATTTGTGTGTATATGTTTGCTTGCTTTAACCTGTAAATAATTCTTTTATTTCTTTTTCTAGCTAATGAAACTTTAGATAGATAGTTTATTACAGGACTGGTTACAGCGATTGTCTTTGTAAGATCTAGAGTACCAGTTGATTTGGGGTAAGTGACTGATCTCTTGAGACTGGAAGCAACCTGAATGTTTTGTGATTTTTGATGTGACTGATCATTTATCACTAAGTCCAGCTTGTCAGGGTGGCAAGCTAGACTGGAGAGTCTGAGGGGACTGACTGTCTGTGACTCTATGGTATGTGGTATAGTGACCCAGAGTTGACATTTGTTACTGCTTGGTGAAATCTAATTATAGAACATGCCACCAGTTTGGGGTGTCTGCTCTGTTTTTGACAGTCTGCCTGAAGTGGGCACTCACAGTTGCGTGCTGCTCCAGACAGTGTGACACAGAACCCAGCAGCCCTTTGATTGGTCAAGTGCACTATTTAACCCTGGGCAATCCTCATAGACTTCACTGATTCTAGCCTGGTACGACCTCTGATCTCTGGTCTCCAATCTCGGCCTGAGTGTGAACCTGATGCTTGTTTTGAACCTGACTCTAGCCATTCCTATGACCACTGCTCATGGACTACTTTTTTATGGCTGTCCTTGATGTATGGACACCAGCCAGCTGTGACCACTAGGCCAGACCACCAATGCCCTGTCCCGATTTTGTTCAGGTATACAGTAGTCTTGACTGTTATAGACCAGCTCACCAAAATGGCACACTTCATCCCCTGTGACTGCCTGCCCTCTGCTGAAACAATGGCTCGACTCCTAGTGGTGCACATGATCCGTCTTCATGGGCTTCTGAACGATATCAACTCAAACTGGGACCCACAGTTTGCCTCATGCTTTTGGCATGAAATGTTCTGGTTAATGGACCTTCAGCCTTTTACATCTTCTGCATCACACCCCCAGCCAGATCAGCAGTCAGCCGGGGTGAACCAAGTATTAGCGCAATACATAAGGTGCTTTGTCAACTACCATCAAGATAACTGGTTCTCCCTCCATCCTTATACCGAGTTCTCATACAACACTACCAACCACGCCTCCATGGGGCAGATCCCCTTTTTTTTTTTTTTTGCAAATTATGGGTTCCATCCTCGCTTCCACCTGGCCTTTCCATCTGTTACCAGATTTGCCCATTACTTTGGGGTATGCTTTATTTGGGTTACTTTTCTGGGGAAGGGGATTCTGTAATTCTATCAATGTACTGCTTGTGTCACTTGTGTGTTCATATGGAGCTCTACTTCTCCCTTCTGCAAGTCCCCTCCCAATGGAGCTATCCTGCAGGACCTCGGTTCCCTAGGGCTGGGTTTCTCCAGCCCCAGAACCGGATGAGCACACACCCACCCACACATACATTAACAGAGCAAGTCTGAGCAGGCCGGGTCAATCAGCACTGTCAAGCTGACCCCTTATATGTCTCTGGACTCACTGGGCTGGATGAAGCTGCACTTTCAAGCTGACTCTCCTTATATGCCCCTGGGCTCCATGGACTGGGTCAAGCAGCACTTTTAAGCTGTTACCCTTATGTGTCCCAGATTCCGCACGTCTCTGTTCCCACTTTCACAACACAATTGTACTGGCAGTAAACTGCTTGATGAGCAAACCCCACAGTATTTTGGGCGCTGCAGGGATCTTTAGCTTAGGTAAAAGAAGCGTTGCTGTAGAGTGAAGGGGGAAAGCTAAAAACACAAAAGAGTAAAGTTCAGCCAGAGAGAGAGAAGCAAGCAGCTTAACCATGCAAGTTATTTATTGAATACAGGTGATAACTACACAAGGAGGCTAAACCAACATAACATACATTATTAAAGGTTAATACCCAAGGTAGAACGGAAAACAGAGAGAGAGAGAAGTGGGAGTGTCTCACCCACTCCATGAGACTTGAACTGGTCGAGGTTCCCAGGTGATGCTGGTAGCTCAGGATCCTGAGGGCTGGAGACAGGCAGTGTCCCTAACACGATCAGCCAGGAGAAGATGGAGTTCCAGTGGAACTGATGCCTAGTTTGGATCTAAGCATCAGAACCCTGACTAGAGGATGAGTAGGGATTTTTGTAGAGAAAATACAATTGTTCAAGGAAGAACACTAGATTTGTTTATAGGTAAGCTGACGACTCAAAGGTTTTCTTTACACTAGACAACAGGAGCTGATCACTCTTGGCTATGGGTGGTGTTTTCTTCCAGGGAGCTCACAATCCAACTAGGCTGCTTCACTATTTGGATATCAATTAAGGGTTCATTACTAGAATTGGTCTGATAATTGCTGAGCTGGTTGTGTGCAGACATCAGTTCATTAGCATCTGGAGCAGAGATTCCCATGATGTAGTGCTTCCCTGCTTTTTCTGGTCCCAGAATTCAGTGTGGTTCTCTGTTCTCCATTCTGTATGTAAATTGAGATGTCTTCCTGTTCCATCTTTCATGCAGATGAGGCTAGAGGAGTTGTCTCTGCTCTCCATTCTGTATGCTAATGGAGATGTCTTAATCTTGTCACCCTTGTCAGGAGGGGTCTAGGTGTGTCTCCCAACACCCTTCACTACTCTCTGCAATTTTTTTTCCCTCTGATGAGTTTTGGTTTAAGCAGAGGCTGGGGGTGGGAGGGGTGTCTTTCATGAGTCAGGCTGGATACTGCACCCTGGTTCCCCAAGAACACAGGTGTCTGGTATCACATCAGCTTTCCCGAATCCAGCAGCCGCCGGCTGGATCCAATGAATTAATCAAATCCAGGAGGAGCTCAAGGACCACCTCAAAGATGCGAAAAGGGACTACAAGCATTATACAGACCATCAACACCAGGAAAGCCCAGCTCTCACTGTGGGTCAGAAGGTCTGGCTTGCAGCAAAATATCTCCATACAAACAGGACATCCCCTAGCCTTAGACTGTTCCAGATTTGTCAGCAAATCAATCCCATCACGTTCAAATCACAGGTCCCTCAATCACTTAAAATACACCCTATTTTCTATGTATCCCTCCTGAAGCCTTACATAGAGGACCTCTCTCCTGACCGGTCCCAACAGCCACCCCCACCAGTCCAGGTCCAAAGGCATGAGAAAGGCTGGCCTCAACTCTAAACTGCAGAGGGGAAGACTGTACTACCTAGCTGATTGGAAGGGCTAAGGTCCTGAAGAGCACTTCTAGGAACCTGGTGTCCACGTCCATGCCCCTGACCTGGTCAAAAGTTTTCATCAAGACCACCTGGACTAACCAGGCTCAACAGTGGGGCACCCCTGAAGAAGGGTAATGTAAGGATCTGTGGGACTAGAACCTAGGTCTGTAGATCCAGGCAACACTGTAGAAATTGAGTGCTGCAGGAAGTACCGCCCAAAGGGTCCAGCATGACAGTAGCCTGTGTAGTTAGTCATTGGTTGCATGTGTGTTCTTTTTGTGTGCTGCACTGAGAGCCTATACAGCAGGCTCCTATTGAACTGCCCAATAAGACCACAAGACATGGTTTAGTAGCAAAGGCACCCACCAAGGTTTACTGTCGCCAAAGCATGGTAGTGTCCCCGTAGAAACTGTCGGATGCTATTAAGAGATGTATGCCCGTGACAATGGACTGAGCTCAGTGAATGGCAGGACTTTCCATTCCACCTTTGGCTGGCCAAAGACACTCCCTCTGAGCCTCCCCTTTATACATTGCTACAAACAAGTTATATATTGCCCCTCTAACATAGCTAGTTACAACCCTTTACCTTATACAGGTTGGTTCGATCAATACATCTCTATTCATCACCCTGTCATCCTAACCTTATCTTTACGAGGGGGTCAGTGTGTCCTTGTACCATCTTGGAGGAGTGCGTTTACACCATAACCCTGTCGCGGGGTGTCATAAACAGATAAGAAAAGTTAATAGCACAGAAGTACTTTATATCTCTTTGACTGTAAAGGGTTAACAAGTTCAGTAAGCCTGGCTGTCACCTGACCAGAGTACCAATCAGAGGACAGGATACTTTCAAATCTTGAGGGAGGGAAGTTTTTGTGCTGTGCTGTTAGTTTTGGTTGTTGTTCACTCTGGGGGCTCAGAGGGACCAGACATGCAACAGGTTTCTCTCCAATCTCCCTGATACAGGTTCTTATAAGTTCAGAATAGTGAGTACTAGACAGATAAAGCAAGTTAGGCTTATGGTTGTTTTCTTTATTTGCAAATGTGTATTTGGCTGAAAGGAGTTCAAATTGGTATTTTGCTGAAAAGATTTTAATTTGTATTTGTATACTTAGGCTGGGAGGGTGTTCCCAGTGTCTACAGCTGAAAGACCCTGTACCTATTCCATTTTTTTTTTAATTTACAAAGATAATTTTTACTGTTTTTTCTTTCTTTAATTAAAAACTTTTCTTGTTTAAGAACCTGATTGTTTTTTATTCTGGTGAGACCCCAGGGGACTGGGTCTGGATTCACCAGGGAATTGGTGGGGAGAAAGGAGGGAAGGGGGGGAGAGAAGCTAATTTCTCTCTGTGTCAGGATTACTTTCTCTCTCAGGAAGAGTCTGGGAGGGAGAAAGAGAAGGAGGGAGGAAGGTGAATTGTCCTCTCTGTTTTGTGATTCAAGGAGTTTGAATCACACAGTGATCTTCCAGGGTAACCCAGGGAGGAGAAGCCTGGGAGAGGCAACGGTGGGGGAAAGGGTTTACTTTCCTTGTGTTGAGATCCAGAGGGTCTGGGTCTTGGGGGTCCCCGGGCAAGGTTTTGGGGGGACCAGAGTGTACCAGGCACTGGAATTCCTGGTTGGTGGCAGCGCTACAGGTTCTAAGCTGGTAATTGAGCTTAGAGGAATTCATGCTGGTACCCCATCTTTTGGACGCTCAGGATCAGAGTGGGGAATTGTACCATGACAGGGGTGTTCTCTTCTGCCTGGGCGGCCTGGGTTAGCGGAGGTTTAGTTTCCCCTGGCCTATTATACCTGCCACCCATGCCCTTCTGTAATGTGTTTGCATGAGTGTCCTGTGCCTAGCACTTCTTAGGAATGTGTGTGTTCTTGCAATACCAAGCCTGTTCTTGCTAGTTTCTGTGAACTTGCAAGAGGCACATTTTATAGCAGGGCCTGTCTTCTATTCTCAGCCTGATTTTTGCTAACTTTGCTTTATATTAGCAGGGCCTGACTACTACTTTAGTTCAGGCCTCAGGCTCATACCGGGCCTCATGTCTCAGGGTTTTTCTTTCTACTATAGCCTGTGGCCCTCTGATTGGTCAAGTACATTATTTAACCCTGGAGGGTGCACCAGGAAGTTGTCTTGGAAACCACATTGCTTTCTGGCCTGTTGCAACTCCTGATCACATCTTGTCTTCTGATGACTCTGACTCTTACCTTCTGATTCCAACCTTATACTACTTCTGGTTTCTGACCCAGTCCTGACTCTAACCCTGACTCTTGCTTATTGACCCTGACTCTAGTGATTCTTCCGACCCCTGCTCATGGACTACTGTCTTATGGCTGTCATCAACATTTGGACACCAGCACATCTGTGATCACCAGGCCAGAATGTCTAGGCCCTGGTCCTTTACAATGGATGTTATTTGATGTTTTGCACATGCATTTGATACTGTGAAAAGATCTTGCCAGTGCTTTATTTTAATAATGGGTTTATTTGTAAAGAACTGCAAGTATTAAACAGTTTTCTAAAAATACACTTGGAGTGTAGCAAACAAGATAACTTTGGGTTGGCTCTGACGTTCATGAAAGGCTGATTTTAAAAAAGAAATCTTGATACTAGGGCAGTGGTTTTCAGCCTTTTTTTGTTTGCTGACCCCTACAAAATTTCAAATGGAGATGCAGACCCCTCTGGAATACTTAGACATAGTCTGTGGATCGCCAGGCATCTGCGGACCACAGGTTGAAAATCACTGTACTATGGTATTCGTTGCTGTGTACTGATATATATTATTGGGTTAATTCTCCTCTCACACTGGTCTATGTAGACGTCAATGCTACACTGATGTGAACTATAGTCCTATTATTTACTATCAGGACTCACCCCTGGGTGTTTGTTCTCATTCACTGTGTTTGTTTCATTGATTTCACAATGTTTTTAAAATGATTTAGGGATATATTCACTTTTACATTGTGCTACTGAGCTGCCTCTGCATTTTGGCTGGGCCAGATCCTATAAATGTTCAATATGCAGAACCTCCATTGACATCCATCCACACATGAAGGGCTGGCAGGATCAGGCCCTTAATATGTCAAATCAATTTCTTCCTGGGTTCTTTCATTTATCTGGTCAATCCAGCAGATCAGGGCCGGCTTTAGGCCTATACCACCAATTCCCCCGAATCGGGCCCCTACGCCTCAGAGGGCCCTGCGCCCAGTGAGAATCCCTTCCCTGGCTAGAGGCACCTTTTTAATTTTTACTCACTTGGCGGCGTATGGGTCTTCAGCGGCACTTCAGCAGCGGGTCCTTCACTCTCTCCGGGTCTTCAACGGCACTTCAGCGGCAGACCCTTCACTTACTCTGGGTCTTGGGCGACACTTCGGCAGTTGGTCCTTCAGTGCCACTGAAGACCTGGAGCGAGTGAAAGACCCACCGCCGAAGTGCCGCCAAAGACTCAGAGCAGCGCCCGGTGAATACAAGCCCCATGTGATTTTTTACATGTGTTTTTTTTTTAAGTCATCCCTACCAGGGCCCAGTCGAAACTGTTTGAATTGGGCCCCGCACTTCCTAAAGCCAGCCCTGCAGCAGATTTATCACAGGCTTTGTTTTTAATCAGTTCCTTCCTGCCCAGGAACAGGTTACGAAACATGACCCATTACAGCAGCCACAATACAGAGAACCAATAGAGATGCTCTGTCCAATACAGACACAATTTGAAGTGCTCTCTTGTATAACAAATTATTGACTTCATTGTTCATAGTATTACGATTTAATTAAGCGATAAGGCCCATCATGATAGTGGTCCTTTATCTGTCAGATAAGGATTTGCCAAGCTTAGCCCAAGAGGTCTTTATCTGAGAGATAAGACAAAGATGCGTTGGTGCCTTCTTGCTGTTTTAAACCTTTAATTAAAAAGACCTTTATATTTTTAAGTTCTAGGTTGTTGCCTTTTCTTTCAACACTTGATGGTTTAGTGTTCAGTAAAGATTGTGATGGGTTTTTATAGGAAGATTATAATGAGAAGGAACGTTGTCATTGTCCTTCATTAGGTAAAAGTGACAGGGCCTGTAGATTTTATTTCCAATGTATCAAGACGTCCATTCAGATGGAGATTGAGGGCCTGGTCTGAAGTTTGAGTTCAGAAAGATTCTTCCTATTGTCTTCAAGGGGCTAGGCAAGGGGTGAGCGAACTTTTTGGCCTGAGGGCCACATCTGAGTATAAAAATTGTACAGTGGGCCATGAATGCTCATGAAATTGGGGGTTGCGGTGTGGGAGGGGGTGAGGGCTCCAAGCTGAGGGTGCAGGCTCTGGGGTAGGGCCAGAAATGAGGAGTTCAGGGTGTGGGAGGGGGCTTCAGGATGGGGTGGGGGGGAGTTGAGGGCTCTGGCAGGGGTTGTGGGCTCTGTGGTGGGGCTGGGGATGAGGGGTTTGGGGTACAGGAGGGGGTGCTCTGGGCTGGGACTGAGGGGTTCAGATGGCGGGAGGGGGCTCTGGGCTGGGCTGGGGGGTGCTTGGGCACAGGCCCCGGACAGCGCTTACCCTAAGCAGCTCCTGGAAGCAGTGGCATGTCCCCTCTCCACCTCCTATGCAGAGGCACGACCAGGTGGCTCTACGTGCTGCCCTGTCCGCAGGCACCACTCCCACAGCTCCCAGAAGCAGCAGCATACCCCCCTAATGGCTCCTATGCGGAGGCGTGTACCAGCCATGTGGCTCTGCGCACTGCCCCATGGGAACTGCGGCCAATGGGGAGCTGCTTGGGGCGGGGGCAGCGTGCAGAGAGCCCCCCGCTGCTTTTGGGAGCCACGTGGCAAGCCCTCGACCTGCTTCCAAGCTGGAGTGCTGGAGTAGGACAAGCCCCTGATCACGGTCCCTGTCAGGGGAATTAAAAGGCCTGGTGGGCTGGATGCAGCCCATGGGCCATAGTTTGCCCATCCCTGGGCTAGGCCCTTAAGTGAGCCAAATTCATTGCTGATCTTGGGGTGTAGTGGTTATTCCTGGAATGAATTTGTCCCACTGTGTCAGGAAGCTCAGAAGAAGTAGTGTTAGATGGTTCTAACAGACCCTTTTACTTCGAAGGCAACTGTTTAAAATTATTGGGTATGATCCCCAGTTTGTGTGAGCTGAATTTCACTGAAATCAATAAAGCTAAGACAATTTATACTAGCTGAGGATCTGGCCCATTCATTTTAGTATTACACAACAGTTGCGTAGTATCCTGAATTTACCCTTCACTTCACAAATGCAAAGACATCCCTGCCCTGACAAGCTTACAGTCTAAATAAGAAAAACACAAGATCACACTTCAGATGGAAGTTGAAGACATTATTAATGCTGAGGGAGGAGTGAGGTTTTAAGGAGGAATCTGAAGGAGAGGACATTTGGTAAATGAGGATCCAGAGTTCCAGACAGCGTTGCAGGCAGTATAGGGGGCAGCCTGAGAAATGGCACAAAGCCATAAGCAAAGAAAAGAGACTAAGGGCTAGTTTGTGGTTGAAGTCATGGAGTGGGGAAGGGTCACACTGCAGTGGAAGCCGCTGGAGGAATTGTTCCTGACAACTTCTCACCATGAGGTGTGCACTTCCAGGTAACACTAGCGGTAAATTGCCTGGTAAGCTTGCACATGCTGTTTGGTGTCTGATCAGTAACAAAAGGATTTCATTTCCAGTGTTGACAATCTGACACCTTTTATGGGCAATTGATTTGTTTTTTTAAAAATGTGCTCGCAGAAGCCATAAGTGGCTGGAAAGGTGTGAATTAAAATGTATACACAGCTAAAGACAATTACTCACATATTTGCTTAGACCTGGAGCTGCAGCAGCTGAACTTGGATTATTCTCTCTTGGTCCAGCAACTGCATTGTGAGCAATTTTTATTGTTAGTTAGTTTGTTTGTTTTTTGCAACTTTGAAAAATGATTGTGTGACTTTGAGTTTGTTGCCTCAGAGGAAGTTCTAATCACAAACTTGCCTTTTCTTGTGACATCCCATTCTGTAACTCCTGCTGATGAGGAGACAATGGGGCAGATCTCTGCTGGTGAAAACTGTCACAGTTCCACTAAAGTCAATCAAGCTACGTAGATTTTCCCTGATGATCTGACCGAACAAGTTTCTGGAATTCCAATTTTTATTCCAGGAAAAAAATATTGTCTGACTGCTTCTGTAGGCATTCTGCTGATCTGTTCATTCTTAACAACTTGTAAACAAGTTCAGAACCCTTTAATTAGATTAGTTTCAACACAGAGTTACTTGGTACATGAATTTGATATAAAAAGAGGGCTTTCTTTAGTCAAACCACTCTGTGACAGGACCTTCCCAAATCAAAAATGTTCACTCTCACACTACACAGTTGCTCAATTCAAGAAAGTAGTGGTGGAAGCTCCAACTGTGTGTCCACTGTCATTCTGTATTATAATTCAATGGCAAACTAATGATATGCAAGCTTGATCCTTCTGTAATACTTTTCCTTGGAAGTACGGCTCTGTCTTTTCTGCTGTCAACCTTCATTTAGAGTGCAGAGAATGCTGCATGACTTGAAAGCAGCAGTAGGCAATTCCCAGTCTAAGCTTCAGACATTTACATATTTATGCTTGCATCCGTGGAGTAAATATACTATGAATAAATCCTATTATGTCTGAGACTGTACTTACAGTATAATAGAAATATACAGTATGGTTATGCAATCTCAGGTATGCCTTCAGCATCAATATGGACATAAATTCACTAATGTATGTACTGTTAACATGGTATTCAGTTTCCAGGCCCGGTTAGAATACTTTGTATAATATGAGACAATAATGAGGAATAAGTCGTTTAGTCTTAAAGCAAAAATTCAAGGAAGACAGCTGCTGCAAGTGTAATAATTTTGCAGGAAATAACAATCCTATTATGTTCTATTACACTATGGTTAAATTTTGTTATTGCAATTTTAAAAGTTTTGTTCATCCAAATGTGCAATGTATTACAGCCGTTCATCGAAGGCAACAGATTTTCAAAGAACACTGTCAGGTATCATTAATATAGTATCATAAATATGCATATTTTATTGCCAAATTTTAGTGCAGTGTTCTGGGAAGAAGCATGATTTACAAAACTGAATATTAATGCAAAGGGTGATTATGTAGGGATATTAAAGAAGGTACTAACAGTGATTCCCCCAAGTGACAGTGACCCCCCCCAGTTTCACCAAGTACAAAAATCTTTTAGTTCTTCTGTTAAAACTTGTAAGCTAATGTCTGCAGAAACCATTGATTGTATCTGTCCTGTGAAAGATACTCCATTACTATGTAAAACTTACAAACAAGTTAATTGACTTTGTTCTTGAAGTAAACACTATGCTAGCCTTAACTGTAATTGATACAATGTAAACAAACAGACCCCCCTCCATCCTCTGTGATTACAGGGCTGGGAGTCTGATATGAATTAACACACACCCCGAAAGTGGTGGAGACAGTAAATTAAAATATAGTTAAGATATGGAATGTATGTTGATGAATGCTTGATATACATGAATGGTTAGGGAGGTGCCAGCCTAGAAAGGGAGTATCCATTGGGTGAAGAATGTGTCAAGTGGCCCACCGAACAACCCCCGGAGGGTAAACTGGGATCCACCCCAACACCTGGAAGGATGAGAGAAACAAACTTTGAACAGTGTGGAGCCACCAGGAATGTGCCATCTGCTGATTGAGTCAGCAACAGCAGGATGAAACGGCTCCCATAGACTAACATAGGAATTAATTCCTATAAGAATGAACTCCAAAGACTGAGGACTTTGAATATCTGGTTCTGCTGCCAACCTCCAGGAGCATCAGGTGCATCTGACACAGACTCGGCTCCATCCTCATGACCAAGATACCTGGCCAGTAACTTGGCATGAGCAACTTCTAGGCTGGTAACTCTAACACCTACACAGAATCTGAATGAATGATTGTGTGAATGAATATATGTGTGTGTGTGTGTGTGTATAAGGAATAAGCAGTGATAGGAATAAGTAGTTAAACAACGCTGTTTACTTTTATCTTTTGCTTTATTATTATATTTACAATAAATGTGGCATCTTTGCCTTATCCCTCTTAATAAGATCCTGCTGGTTTTTATTCTATTGGTATAACGTTTTAGGAATTTAATAAACGCAAAATAATGAAAACTGCCTATTGCTTGGATGTAAACATCTCCCTGCAATCAGAGCACAGGAGCATTATTAACAGAGTGCAAGAGAAGGGAGAGTGGTTAGAAGAGAGGCAGTGTGTTCACTGGGCACTGGCTTGGAAGACAGGAGATGCGGGTTGTAGTCCTGGTTCTGCCCCTGACCTGTTCTGAGATCTTAGGTAAGACACTTTCTGGTGCCTCTGTTTCTCTTCCCATCTTTGTCTATCTAGACTGTAAACTCTTCAGAGCAGGGACCGTCTTGTACTCTGCCTCTGGCCAGTGTCTAGTGCAGTGAGGTCCAGATCTCTGTTGGGACCTCTAGGTGCCATCATACTATAAATAATGATAGAAGCAGAAGTGGAACTGACTAGTCTGTCATTCCACTAACTGGATAAGCAGCATTAGGGATTATAACATTAATTTTTTTTGTTTAATTCTTTCCATTTTAACAAGCTCTGGGGCCTGCTCCTGCAAATACATATTGCCAGACAGCATATTACTAAACATAGTCCCATGGAAGCCAATGGGACTATTCACAATAGTACGCTCTGTGCCTGTTGGTATTTGTAGGACTATGACGGGGTGGACTAGGCCCAGAGGCCCCTTGCTGGAGGCCTCAGTGTCCTGCAACACCTGTCCCAGGAAAGGAGCAGTAGAGGAGTCCATCAAGCAGTCTAGAGTGGCTGCAGGGGAAGCAGCCAGTCAGGGCCCAGGAGGGCTGTATAAAAGTTGCGGCAGAGCTAGAGATAGTTAATTCCTTCCTGTAGCTAGAGGAGTGTAAATGGTGCTCCTGGCTGGCTAAAGGGAACTGTAGCACCATGGACAGCTCAGTGGTGGCAGGGACTAGGGCAGTGAGGAAGAGCTTTGGCTGGCTGCTGGGCCTAAGCTTAGATGGTCCCTAAGGTAAGGGTGAAGCTTTGGCAAAGGCTGGGGCTGCAGGGAAGTGGCCCAGGGAACTGAAAGCAGTGTAGTTAAAGGGACATAGGGGCATGTGGCTGCTATTCTTAGGGGCCCTGGGCTGGTTTCTGTTGGCCTCCCAGCATGCTCAGTGTTCTAGTTTTCCCCACATCTCTGGTGCAGTTTTACAGAGGTCAGAGTGAGAGCTGGTTTTAGTGGCTCAGGGCTTGTCTGCACTAGAAAGTTTTGCTCCTTTAACCATACCAGTATAGTTAAAATGTGTTTGTGAGGGAAGAGCTAGTGTGGCAGTTATACCAATATATAGGTGTTCATGCCAGTATAGCTCATTCTGGCTTGGGAAGTAGAATAAACTCTTTTCACCCAAAGATCTCAAAGCACTTTACAAGGGCAGGTGTTATTCTTCATCTACAGAGAGTGAAATTGAGTCACATGGGAGATGGAAGGCCAGTTTGTCAGAAGTAGCTTCTAATTTTACATGCCTCAATTTTTGAGTACCTTCAATGAGTGCTTAACACCCACAATGTCATTGTAAATGAGGCCCTAGCCTTCTAATGTGGGCATGAAATAAACCATTTGTGGGGGTCTAATCTCTTTACAATACTATGGCCCCATGACCATAGTTTCTGAGCACCTCCCACTCTTTACTATATTTATCCTCACAACGTCCCAGGAGTGCTATTATCCCCATTTTGCAGATGGGAGACTGAGGCACAGAGGTCCCATAGGATGGCTGTTGGAAACTGAACACAGATGTCTCAAATCTCAGACTAGCATCCTAACCACTTGCCCATCTTTCCTTGTGCTATTTGCCAGGGCCACAATTAAACAGCAAGTCTGTGACACAGCCTGTACTAGAACACGGGTCTACTTTTCCTGTAGTCACTGGAACTTGGTATTGTAGATAACTGTATGCAGACCAGCACCCCCTCTGCATAAATTATGCAGCTACACATTGAAAGAGCACAATAAATTACACTTAGCCCTGGAGAAAACACACTTTGGGCCTGATGCTGCTCACTCTGTAGTCATTGTGGATTTTGCAATTGATTTCAATAGATGTAGTTCTTTAAATTACAAAGAAAAGTAGGACATGTTCACTTCAAGAGCCAAGTATCAGAGTAAAAAGAATTGCTATAAATCTTAAGCAACTTTAATTTTAGAAATAGGAGAATTGGTATTCATGGGAAACTTCCATGTAAACTACAATAATTTGAAAGTCTCCTATTGAGGATAGAAAGCACCATAGCAAACCAATATGTCTTAATTAGTACTCTTGCCTGCTCAATATGATTGCAGAAATGTTTATCACTTAATGAGAAACTATTCTGGAGTCTTGGCTGGAAACAAATGGATTTATTTTTAGAATTCCATGTGATTTATTCTTTCAGAATCAAATTATTTCAGTGTTTTGAAGACAAATAAAAACTGTCAATGAATATGTATATGTTTCCTGAAGCAGAATATGCCTGTGAATATTTTAGAATAGTTTTGTAGACCACAAATTACATGTTTTCTTTGAAGATCTCACTGATATGAAATACAATAATTATCCTTGGGTCACACACCAGTTTATTTGGTTAGACAAAGGAACAAAGCATAGACAAAATTTACCCAGACAAGCATACTTTTCAGCCTCAAAGAGTAAAGCATCTTGAAAGTCCTACTAAATAGCTTTGAGACAGCTAAAACATTCATTGACATAATGAAACTAGCTTGAATTATTTTTTTTTGCACCTGTGGGAGAAAAAGTGAGCTTTCTCTTGTAAGTGAGGGAAAATTAGCCTGTTTCTTAAGAGAAAATGGAGGGTTATAAATGTCATATCTCAGCATGAGAGCAGAAATGAGTGGGAAAAATGACTAAGATGCAAAAATTAAAAAGAGCAGGAGCATTGCTGCTGTTGTGCACTGTGCTTGGTAATGGTCCCTACAATTAGGCTAAATGTAAAAATAAAAGCAATTGTCACTTTAAACAGTGATACATCTGCAACTTCAAATATGCCTAATAAGGCTGTAGTCGCATCAAGAAATTTTGGCATCTCATTGTCCATGAAAACACACCCTTCATAGTGCTGACTTTATGGTTTTCCATACACAGACAGTAACCATGCTTCCAGCTGGTGGATCTGCAAGGCTGGACCCTTGCACCTGTGTGGAGACCCACTGACTTCAGTGGGACTCTACACAGGTGTGGGGGCCTGCCCTCATGGATCTGATTGCAGGATCAAGGCCCTAGTGACATGGGATGACTTGACTTCAATTCAGTGGGATACTCATAGTTAGAAAGCTTTTAATGTCAAGCACTGGAATCGGCTACCACATTCTGCTCTATTCCATGCTGTTAAGACCTCAGCGGCAGTATTGTGCCCAATTCTGGAGGGCCACATTTCAGGAAAGATGTGGACAACTTGGAGAAAGTCCAGGGAAGAGTAACAAAAATGATTAAATGTCTAGAAAATGTGACCTATGAGAAAATATTTAAAAAATTGGACTTTTTTTGGTGTGAAGAAGAGAAGACTGAGAGGGGACATAACAGTTTTCAAGTACATAAAAGGTTGTTACAAGGAAGAGGCTGAAAAATTGTTCTCTTTAACCTCTGAGAAGAGGACAAGAAGCAATGGATTTAAATTGCAGCAAGGGAGGTTTAAGCTGGACATTAGGAAAAACTTCCTGTCTTCATTTTAAATTCTTTTTGCTTTGATTTACAGTTTGTTGGTCTTCAGTTAATAAGCCATGAAGAGGGTTAATAGTTATAAACCCAAGTGTAGTAAGGGTAACACGCCCACATGTTTGTTAAATCTCCTTGAATACAAGATGAAATAATTGCCAGTTTTCACCTGACAATACACAATAGTGGCACAGAAACAAATTTCAGACATGTGAGCCCCACCATGGGAATTGTCTTCAGAAGATGATTATGAGGTGAGGGTGGCAGCAGGAACTTAGCAAATACTCTAAGAGAGGTTCCCACTGCTATGTGTCAGTCCTGAAAAACATTGCAAAATAAACATATCCACATATAAACATGATCATGGACTTAATATGAATCCAAGGAACAATGTTAACAGTCATCAGCCAAATTGCATGGCCAGCACTTGCCCAGAAAGTCACTCTTCTGTAAGCCAAAAGAAGAAAAATCAGACCACACTAACCCTACATTTTGTGTACTGTATGGGGATGAGGAAAGATGCCACATCCAATGAAACAGCCACAAGAATTTGGGAAAAGTCAGAATGGAACATACTGGTAATTTAAATACTCAACTTATAACTTAGGCCAACTACACTTAAAAGTTTTATACTGACAAAATCCTCATAGTATAGATGCAGCTTATACCAGCAAAAAAGTGAGCTAAATAAACTAGAGTAGCAAAAGTACTTTTATGCTAATTTAACTGCATTTACACCAAGGCTTTTCTCAGCATAGCAATGTTGGGGAAAAAAAGTCAAATCAGACATCTAACCAACAATATTTGCTGGTAAAAGTTTTTAATGTAGACTTGGCCATAGGCATTATAAAGCCTGTGGCCAACAGTATCAGAAGCAGAAATACCTTAATTTAGCTCTCTTAGAACCTAGAACAAACAATTTGAACTATTCAGATCTTTTCAGAAGAATCTTCAGTCATCAGTATAGTCTCCCTAATCATCTCTGCTTCAGGAAACAACTGGCACCCTGAAAAAGAAAACAAAATGTAGACCTGGCTTTATACCTGATCCTAAGCACCACTGGAAAAAACAGGCCATAGCCCCATCCCATATCTCTGAGTTGTCGTTTAGTCTCCATAAATGTATATGACTACCTCTTCTTTAGTCAATTTGGAGTAAAAAATTAGCTTTGACTCCTATGCATGGCTCTCAGATACCATTGTGATCGGTGTTGTAGAAACACTTAGGCCTAGTAGATTAGATAGACAAAAGCTCTCCAGTTTCCCTTGCAACTCTCAAAATCATTTTGGGCATCCACTGTACAGGGAAGAGGAAGTGATTTAAACTGTATTGCTGATTTGTGCCTCACTTTTCTTGACAGGGAGCAATTGCACTGTATCAGAATCTAAAGGAGAGCGTTGGTGCCATGCGTGTTGCTGAGTGAGATTGGCTGGAAAACAAGAATTCTGTTTTGTGAGAAATTTCAAGAGTTCAGAATTGGTTTTCTTTCTGTATTGGAATGAAACCAAGACTTTTTTCTGATTTTTGTGAAAAATGAAACTCCACCCTAGAATAACCAGTAGCTACATGGTTAGAACCCCCACCTGGAATATCAGTGCCCTAGATTTAAATCCTTGCTTTGCTTGATTCAAGAGGGACTTGCACATCTATCCTCTATATCCTAGATGTGTGCCCTAACCACTGGGCTATAGAGCCAATCTTTCCTTTAGGAGCTGTTCTGCTTTGTATAACTAATTAAAATTAATTGGGCCATAGATGGAAGCAGAGATTGAGTCTACAGCCTCTGATGAGGTCAGTCACCTTGGTTGTGGGAGACTCAGCTTCAAATTACATCTTGCCTCATTTGGAGGAGGGATTTGAAGCTGGTTCTCCAGCCTTACAGGCCAGATGAGTACTCTAAACAGTTGGTTGTGCTGGGGTCTCACTTGCTCACTTTGATCAGAGGTTCCATTCTGGACTTGAGAAACTTTCCCAATCTTCCTCAGCTGACACATTTTCATGAAAAAAAATGGTTTTAATTAATTGGTGTTTTCCAAGAAAAACATCTCATTGAAAAATTCCTGACCAGCTCTAGAAACCAAACCACCCATTTAAATCACTAGCAGATTTTAGGTCTGGTCCTGCTGCTGTTGAAATCAGTGGGTGTTTTACCATTGAGCTGAATAGGAGCAGGAGTGAGTGTTGAATGACATGTGCTTTCAAAAATGTATTAGCTGGCAACAAAACCTGCCTTCAAATTCTGTCCCCAAGCTAAAATACTCCTCTTTGTTTGGATACTAATCCAGTGTACAATTCACAAATAAGTCTGTTTTGATGATCTTCAAATTTGCAAACTAAAAAACGATGTGGGGTGTGTGTGGATGCACACAAGTGTGTGTGTTTGACTGTTTAGGAATATAGTGAATTCCTCACTGGTGGAAATCTTTACATCAAGATTGAGTGTCTTTCTAAAAGATCTCTCTGAACTCACACAGAAATAATGGGTTTGAGACACAAGAATCACGTGGGGGAAAATCTATGGTGTGTGTGATGAAATGGGAGTTTTTTGGTAATATTTTTATGACCCCTACCTGTGCCTCAGTTTCCCCTATATGCTGCATTGTTACCCAATATGGGGGAAAAGAGATTAAGTTTTCTACCAGGGCAGATTAAGATACCTAGGTGAGTGGCACCTCCCTGTCTGGCAGGAACTAGTTGAAACCAACCCAAATCAACAAGGGGGCAGAGAAACAGTGTAAGCTCCAATGATTGATTAATTTCTCCACCTCTCAGGAGGTAAACTGAGCAAAGACTCCAGCTCGATGGAAGATGGAAAGGTCTGAGGTTAAGTGTTGGCTTCTGGAGGAAGCTGGGTGCTTGCTCACTTGGAAACTGAATAAAGAGGTCAGACAGACACTGCCTAAAAATGGAGCTCACAACAGCTTGGCTGGACTCTGGGTTGACCAGAGTGGATTATGCTTTAACCTTCATTTCTCTATGCTAACCTAAGGACTTGCTATGTTGTGATCCAGTTGACTAATAAATTCTACCCTTTTGAAAATACTACTTGCCTATCACTGTAAATGCTTGGGGAGGTGCATTAATCCCTGAAGAGCATATTACTTTCTACCAGGAGTTCATCTTAGCTGGACTTGCTGAGTAGAGCTCATGGTGTGAAGCCGGAGTGCTGAAACCCAAAGGTTCAGTCTCAGGAAGTGGTGAGACTGCCTGGCCTATCCTGAAGGAAGAATGAGACCATTTGGAGGCTGGCACATTGAAGGGGTTCCTCCAGAGACTATTCCAAAGCTGAGGGCACAGAACTGATCCTGTGGATCCATGAGACTGTGTTATCCAGAAGGTCAGACTAGATGATCATAAGGGTCCTTTTTGGCTTTAAAAATCTGTGAATCCTTGAAGAGTAGAGTTGGGGCAAAGCCAAAGTAAGATGTGTACTATCCTGGGACCCAAGATATATTATTATAAGAGAACTTAGAGCCAATGAATGCTCTGAGGTGTAGCACCAAGTATTTCAGAAAAAACATCACATTTTGGTAGAAACATGTTTCATGAATGTGTAAGCATGCAGAGACCATCTGCAAACACAGGGAACAGATGCTTCCTCTCTGACTGTACATTTCCATACACCACAACTTTCCTACAGATTCTGTTGTAGGGTGGAGCTTCTCTAATGAATGGTCATGTCTTCTGGAGGAGCATGACACATTACATGAGACCAGGATATGAAGCAGTCAAGTTCAACGTGGAGACGTAGCTGGGTCTCAAGATCATATTTTAAAGCAGCATGAAGGACACTGGAAGTCAGACCATGGGTAGGTGGTCAGGAATGAAGTGAGGAAAGGTCATGAACAGGACACCATTCAATCACAAGTATTCTAAATGCAACCTCTGTCCCCTTTAGGGATGTTCTGTCCTCCCCCCAACACCATATAATAAGAGCTTCAACCCAACCCCCATTTGTATTATAGCTGTTGTCATAATCTGGGCCCTTTTCCAAAAAAGACGCCCAGAGGAAAGCAGTACGTACTGACTTTAGTGGACTTTGCTACCCGATGGCCAAAAGCAGTAGCTCTAGGCAACACCAGGGCTAACACTGTGTGCCTGGCCCTAACAGACATCTTTGCCAGGGTAGGTTGGCCCTCCGACATCCTTACAGATTCAGGGTCTAATTTCCTGGCAGGGACCATGGAAAAACTGTGGGAAACTCATGGGGTGAATCACTTGGTTGCCACCCCGTACCACCATCAAACCAATGGCCTGGTGGAAAGGTTCAATGGAACTTTGGGGGCCATGATACGAAAATTCATCAACGAATTCTCCAATAATTGGGACCTCTACTCGCTGAAATGGGACCTCAATTATGGGGAGTGGCTGGAGAGGGGCCTTGACCTGGTCTTGAGGCTTTCCCACTCTTTGGCATACCTCACAAGACCGGACATACTTGGCAACATCCTTGCCCATCCCCTCCCAGTGGAAGGACTTCCCCAACCGGTCCTTGGTTCTGTTCACCCCAGCATGGCCACTGGGATGATCATGGGCTAAGCTTAAGAGCTTCCCCCGGTACTTAGTTGGAACCACCAACTGTTTTTGCGGCTGCCATTCTTCCCGGTGTCCACCAGAAAGAATTTCCTTGTATAAAAGTCCTTGGTCTATAACAAACCGGGATCGATTAGAAGAGCTGAGAGGCGGTGGGGTGCTCCGTGCCGCCGCCCACGCTTTCTGAAGGCTGTCATCTGCTTCCTGCTCAGCCTGGAACTGTTCCCTTGAGGCTGGGGTCACCAGTTCTTCCTCAGACTGTGGACTTGGGCTTGGTCCCTCTGGAAGCGATGTAGGTGATGGGGTTGTTTGCGTTGCTGGTGAACTGCTCTCCGCTGGTGCACCTGAGGGTATTTCAGGCTCTGGCTGAGCCTTTTGGGTATGGCTGTCTTTTGCTTCTGCCAGTTCTGGCTCGCTGGTGCCCTCTGGCGTTGGGTTTGAAGATGTGGTTGCACTTGCTGGTTGCTGTTCCAGTTCTGGGCCTGGGACTGGAGATGCTGTGGCTGTTTCAGTGGTTGGCATGGAATCTGGATCCACTACCTCTGTCTGGGTCTCTGGTAACACAGACGGGGCGTCTGTGGACGGCTCAGGAACAGGAATGGGTCTGGAAGCTTGCCTGGTTTGGCTACGTGTAACCATTCCCACTCTCTTGGCCCGCCTCACCTGGTTGGCCAAGTCTTCCCCCAGTAGCATGGGGATAGGATAATTGTCATAGACTGCAAAAGTCCACATTCCTGACCAGCCTTTGTACTGGACAGGCAGTTGAGCTGTAGGCAAGTCTACAGCTTGTGACATGAAGGGGTAAATTGTAACTTTGGCCTTTGGGTTGATGAATTTGGGGTCAACGAAGGATTGGTGGATAGCTGACACTTGTGCCCCCGTGTCTCTCCACGCAGTAACCTTCTTTCCGCCCACTCTCAAATTTTCCCTTCGCTCCAAGGGTATTTGAGAGGCATCCAGGCCTGGGGATCTTTGGTGTGATGGTGGTGTAATGAATTGCACTCGCATGGTGTTCTTGGGACAGTTGGCCTTGATATGTCCCGGTTCATTACACTTAAAGCATCTTCCATCTGATGGGTCACTGGGCCGAGGTGAGTTACTGGAGACTGGTGAGGTTGAAGGGTAGGGTATCTGTGGCTTTACTTGGGTGGTATGTGGGGTCTTTGGCTGTCCTCGGTTGTAGGGTTTATGGTCTGTGTGCCCCCTGTGGTAATCGTTCCCCTTGACAGTAGCTTTCTTGCTTTCTGCCAGTTCCATCCATTTGGCTCCAATCTCCCCCGCCTCAGCGATATCTTTGGGATTTCTATCTTGTATGTACCGTGTGATGTCTTCAGGAACACCATCCAAGAACTGCTCCATTTGTATGAGGAGGTTCAGTTCTTCCAAGGTTTGAATGTTGTTTCCTGTTAGCCAGGCCTCATAGTTTTTTGCAATGTAGTAGGCGTGTTTGGGAAATGACACCTCTGGTTTCCACTTTTGGGTTCTGAAGCGCCGACGGGCATGATCTGGGGTTATCCCCATCCTGTATCTGGCCTTGGTTTGAAAAAGTTTATAGTCATTCATTTGCAGCTTAGGCATTTCAGCTGCCACCTCTGCTAAAGGTCCACTGAGGTGTGGCCTTAATTCTACCATGTACTGGTCTTCGGGGATGCTGTACCCAAGACAGGCTCTTTCAAAATTTTCCAAGAAGGCCTCGGTGTCATCACCTGCCTTGTAGGTGGGAAATTTCCTGTGCTGTGGAGCAATAATTGGCGCCGGGTTGTTAGGGTTGGCTGGGACATGCAGCCCAGCTTTTGCCAAGTCCAGTTCATGCTTTCTCTGTTTTTCCTTCTCTTCATCTTCTTTTTGTTGTTTTTCCATTTCTCGGCGGTGGGCCAACTCTTCCTCTGCTTGTTTCCTTCAGTAGGCCACCTCTTCTTCTTCTAGTTTTCTTTTATGTGCTGCCTCTAAGGCTGCCTGTTCTCTTTGGTAGGCGGCCTCTCTGATCTGTTCTTCTCTTTCTTTCATTTCCATTTGTCGCCTGTGTTCAGCGTCTTTGAATTGCTCTTCGGCCTCAATTTTTGCCTTAGAAGTCATGATTCCTGTTTTCTTGTGTTGGGGTGCCCTCCGGTGTTTCTCTTCTGAACTGCAGGCTCTCTGTTGCCTCCTGAAGTCTGCCTAGCAACAGTGCCTTTAGCTAATCTTCAATGTTAAGTAAACCTGAAAAACCACTTTATTTGCATTCATATAGTGCTGGTATGACTCTCAATGGGAGTGCTATTGTGTGACAAAAGACCCGTGATAGTCCTTAACGACTTCTTGCTAAACATGCAAGCCACAAACTGCCAGAGAGAGCAGAAAAAAAAAATTCTCTCTGGTTCCCTTTTAAAACCAACTGTTTCTCTCTGCTAAAAAGCCCTTAGCAGAGAAAAGAAAAATATAATATTCCTACTGGCTTTTGGATTCTGTCTATATCCCACCGCTGCCACCATATCATAACCTTAGTCCCAGATCTGGACCTTAGCGTCCAAAATATGGGGGTTAGCATGAAAACCTCCAAGCTTAGTCACCAGTTTGGACCTGGTACCTGCTGCCACCACCCAAAAAATTAGAGTGTTTTGGGGCACTCTGGTCCCACTGAAAAACCTTCCCTGGGGACCCCAAGACCCAAATCCCTTGAGTCTCACAACAAAGGGAAATAATCCTTTTTCCCTTCCCCCCTCCAGGTGCTCCTGGAGAGATACACAGACACAAGCTCTGTGAAACTACACAGAGACTCCCCCCGCTCTGTTCCCAATCCTGGAAACAAAAAGTACTTTCCTATTCCCCCCAGAGGGAATGCAAAATCAGGCTAGCAATCCAACACACAGATCTCCCCGATTTCTTCCTCCCACCAATTCCCTGGTGAGTATAGACTCAATTTCCCTGAAGTAAAGAAAACTTTAACAGGTCTTAAAAGAAAGCTTTATATAAAAAGAAAGAAAAATACATACAAATGTGCTCTCTGTATTAAGATGATACAACACAGGGTCAATTGCTTAAAAGAATATTGAATAAACAGCCTTATTCAAAAAGAATACAAATCAAAGCACTCCAGCACTTATATTCATGCAAATACCAAAGAAAAGAAACCATATAACTTACTATCTGATCTCTTTGTCCTTACACTTAGAAACAGAAGACTAGAAAGTAGAACTACTTCTCCAAAGCTCAGAGAAAGCAGGCAGGCAGACAAAAGACTCAGACACACAATTCCCTCCACCCAAAGTTTAAAAAATCCGGTTTCCTGATTGGTTCTCTGGTCAGGTGTTTCAGGTGAAAGAGACATTAACCCTTAGCTATCTGTTTATGACAGCTGTGCCTGAAGGTCCCAACTAAGATCTGGCCCTTTGTGCCACACACTGTACAAACACATAGTGAGAGGCAGTCCCTACTTACCCTGAGGAGCTTACACTCTAATACAGAAATGATGGGAGGCAGGACCACACTTAGCAGTGGGCGACATGGGCAATTGACCAGGGCAACGTGGTAAGGGGGGCACCATCCCAGTGCTGCAAGCTGGCAGGCCAGGACTTCCAGAGGGGGGTTGAGTACAGGCAAGCCCAGGGCTGGAGTCCTTGTCCAGCCAGGCAGGGGTTGGGTGATGCCACTTGGAGCTGCCAGTCTGGTGGGGAAGCTCAGGCAGTAGGGCTCGCTCCTGAAGAACCAGCAAGCCAGTCCCTGAGCCACCCCTTCCTGCAGGCCCGGTGATAAGGGGGTGTATGGCCAGGGGAGCCTGTAGGCTCAGAAACTCCTCCCTGTGCAGCCTGGTCTGGGCAGCTGGAGAACAGCAGCTGCTGGCTGGGCATTCAGCTCTGACAGCAGTGCTGTTGCCAGCAGCAGCACAGAAGTAAGAGTGGCAATACCATATCATGCCACCCTTACTTCTGTGCTGCTGCTGGCGGTGGTGCTGCCTTCAGAGCTGGGCACTCTGCCAGCAGCTGCTGCTCTCCAGCTGCTATGGTCAAGAGGCAAAGAAGGGGCTAGGCCTGGGGTGCAAGGCCACGGAAGGGAGATCAGGGCAATGGGTGGGGTGGAAGAGGCAGTGAAGCCCTGAGGTGATGGGGGAAGAGGGAAGCCCAGGGAAGCTGCGGGGTTGAGGGATGATATGCGGATGGATGGAGAGACAGCAGGGGTCAGAGGTGTCAAAATACAGGTTTGCCCAGGGTGCAATTTTCCCTGAGGCCAGCGCTGATGGGAGAGTAGTAAAAGACTGAAGGGGTTTGCCTAAAGTCACACAGCAGGTAAATAGCAGCAAGAATAGTAGCCAGGTAACCTGAGTCCTTGTCAGTACTCTAACCACACAGCCCCTCCAGGTCTTTAGTTCAATCTTCCTATTCTGGTGAGATTTCAGCTGCCACCCCATATATATTTCAATTACTCTTATACCCTAATTCCCAACCATTGTGTTTGGTAACAGCAGCATTACGGTATTGCCACCGAGACCCAGACGCGCAGAGATTCTGAAGTCACCAGATGAAGTTTAAAAGGAAGGCAGATCCTTCCTGCATGTTTGATTTGTTAAAGGTCACCCCACCCCCAACCTTTCCTCCAACACCATTTAATCAGATCTGCCAAGTAGAAACCATTTGAGTCACCTCAATGTAAGGTAGGTTTAAAAGTAACATCCATCTCGGTATTGGGATGAAGGACCCTTCAGTGCATGCGACTGTATTTAGCACCGGTAAAAAACAATGTGCAGGCAATGGCTTGAGCCAGCACTGGTGCAGTGCCAGGTGCCCGCAGAATGCTGCCAACAAACTTCAGCCCTGAGTGCCTCCAGCCCTGGATCTCTCTGCAGCAGGGACTCCTGGATGTGTAATGGTTTTGTGATGTAACCAAACAGGGACGAGTGAAACGCCGTTTCCACTCGTTACTTCTGCCTGGTCTACACTAGGGTGCAGGGTCGATGTACGATACGCAACTTCAGCTACGTGAATAGCGTAGCTGAAGTCGAAGTATTTTATTTTGATGTACCTCCCGTCCTCATGCCGCGGGATCTACGGCCGCGGCTCCCCCTGTCGACTCCACTACCGCCGCTCGCTCTGGTGGAGTTCCGGAGTCGACAGGAGCGTGTTCGGGGATCGATATATCACGTCTAGATGAGACGCGATATATCGATCCCGATGAACCGATCGCTACCCGCCGATCTGGCGGGTAGTGTAGACATATCCTTCAATCCGGATTGTCAGGCGAAAAGGGCACTGGGGGAGGGGAGGGGAAGAGAAGGCATGCAATGAGCTGCTCTCAGCATCCAGATGCTGCATTAAGATAAGCCTCGCTGGGTTCTCCAGAAACCTGAGAAGTAGTAAATGTCCCAGGAGGGCGTCTCCTGTGGTTATTCCCCATGGTGCCTTGGGATCCAGCCTCTAGCTTCTGGCCCCTTGCTGGAGCTTTCTCAAGGGCAAGGCAAGAAGATCTACCTGCCTGTTGCTGCTGTCTGGCTCTTCTGTTTCTCCACCTGCAGCTCCCTCATTGGTTAAAGTCCCTGACAATCAACTGACTGGCTGCTTCACCTGTTGACTGTAACAGTGCTGGGAGAGCCCATCCAAACAGGGTGTGACACTTGCAGCCCGGCTGTTTCTCCTTGGCACTGCAGCCAGACTGACTAGAGCAGGAGGAAGACGGATCCAGCACTAAGGAGACCCTCCCTCTATTTGTCACCATCAGTTTGACTCAGTCCAACCTGAAAGCCTACCCAGCCACACAACACAATTTTGGTTACCTGCTCAGTCTGAGACGTTACACATTAGGTAAGGTTTAAAATCCCAGCTGATGAAGCTAGCAGGTGTTGAATTCTTTCTATGGAAAAAAATTGACAGGAGATGGGCATGTCACTGGCCTTCTCTTAATCTGGAGGAGAGCAATAACTGAAAGCTGTTTGCACTGGAGATGTGTTGAAATCTCTTCTTTGGTTGATGGTTTTTGTCTGTTTGGGTTTTGTAATCACAGCCATCCTTCTGGGTTAATATTGAGTCACTGTTCCACCATGATGTTAGAAGGAACTGTTATGCTGGATGTCTTGTTGTTTGGTAAGGTACAAAACTGATGTTCTGGCCACAGGTGGCCATTAAAGATCACTTGGTGTTTCCATAACATTCACCATTGACAAACACAAGGTCATATACATCGGAAAACATAATCTGAACTACTCATATATATTGCTGGATTCTAAATCACCTGCAACCATTGCCACTCAGGAAAAAGACCTAGGCATCCCTGTGGACAGCTTAATCAAAATCTCTGCTTAATGTGCTGTGTGTAGAGATATGTTTGTGAAAGATTACAATTACAATTCAAAAAAAGATTACAATTTAGAGAGGCTCCCTCATATGGGACAGTATTATGAATATGAGAAGTTGGAAACATTTCCTGGAAGCAGCGGGGTGGCGGGGGTATGTGTGTGTAGAACAAAGGGTATAGCAGTTTATCTCGGATGCTTTCTAGGTTGTGTTGTTTTTAATAAAGACTTATTCCTTCCTCATTCACTGGTTTGTTGTTTAATAAACCCCATTTCATTACATGGTGTCACAGGTGCCGTACAAGAAAAAGGCTACAGTAATTGTGAGTAATTTGAAACTGAAAACAGAGGAAAGGGAAGCAAGTGAAATCATTAATCTGATTGCCTGTTTCTGGGGAGGAAGCACTGGATATTTATAACCACTTTAAGTTTGAAGAAGGTGAAAACATGAAGTTAAGTAAAATACTGACCAAATCAGAGGAACATTGCATGCCAAATAGAAATGAGACCTGTGAGAGACACCACAGGGCACTATGTCACAGAATTAAGGGGACTCAGTAGGACTTGTGATTGTGGTTAGTTAATAGTCTCTGGTCAGAGATATTGTCTTTAATGGAAACGATTCTGTGTTACAAGACAGACTGCTCCATGAAGGAGATTTAACTTTGGAAAAAGCTATCAAAGCACAAGTCAAAGAGCTGAGTTCACCAGAAGGGGTTATCCACATACTAAGTACAAAAGACTATAGCCAGAAAAGATCAAATCAAAAAATGGAACTGCTTGCTATGAAAGCAACTGCTGATGGGAAGACTGGGTACGGATGGTTATGTGAAAGTGTAGATTGCAGCATTGCCGCCAACAGTGGTTTGCATTGGGTAACATAAAGATAGAAAAAAAATCATTTTGCAAGATGCTGCAGGTCCCAAATGCAGAAAAGTCAAGTGCATTCAGCTGATGACAACCTGGTTAAGAAGTTTTAGGTAAATGAGCTGGAATCAAGCAAAACTGATGAGAGGGCCTGGATACTGCCAATGAAAGTGAACAAAACAATTGTTCTCTTCAAACTAGATATAGAGTTCAGGTCAATATTCTCTCTGAACAAGATTACGAAAGACTGAAACTAAGACCAAAACTGGGACCAACAAAAATAAAAGTAACTGGTTATCGTGGAACAAATATACCATTGAAGGGAGGTGCATTGCTAGCATCAAATATAAAAACACCATGTGCAGACTCCAGTTTGTTATAGCACCAAAGCAGGTGACACCAGTTTTAGGCCTGGCCACCCATGAAAAACCTAGTCTGGTAAAACGGGTCCTTTCATTCCCAGATCATGCTGAACCTGGCTATGAGGCATTTCTTTGGGAATATAATGACCTGTCTCAAGGGTTGGGTTGCTGGCAGGGTGACCATACAATCCAGATAAACAAGCAGGTCTGTCGGATAGTAGATGTTGAAACAGACCACAAACATTTGGTAGCATTGTCTGGCCAATCACTGAATGGCTGTATCTTAAGGATTCAAAGAATAATGATAAAACTCAAAAAATATTATTTGGTTGTGACCTACATGCCCAGTAAATTCACATTTAGTGTGGGTGCACATTCCAGAGTGGTGAGTCGTATTATGAAACCAGAGAAGACCTCAGAGATAGAGATGCAAGCCTTTGTAGCTTTGATTGTAAAGCCAATTCCTGTGGCGAACAAAAAACTGCAACAAATAAGAGGGGACAGAGAAAGACAAATAACTGGGGATCTTTAAAAAGTTGTCATGAAGAAATAAGCAGTAGCTATCCAAGTATAAGAGACTATTGTAACTTGCTGTGATAGATGGGGTGATTTTCAGGGGCAGAAAAGTTGTAATTCCAAGCAGCCTTCAGAAAGAAATGCTAAGGAAGATCAACAATGGTCATTTAGGAATTGAGAAGTGCAAACAACAAGCATGAGAGGTGATGTATTGGCCATGGATCAATCACAACATTAATAATGCTGTAGGAAACTACTTTTCATGCTTGAAATACAAGCCGTGTCAACAGGCAGAACTGCTGAGACCTCATCCCGTTCCACTAAGGCCTTATGAGGCGATAAGTACTGAGTTATTTACCTGGAAATCAAAGGATTATTTAATAGACACAGATGAGTATTCTCTCTATTTAGAAATTTGTACATTGCACAGTGCTAATAGTGAGTCAGTGACAGCCATCATGAAGGGAATATTTTCCAGACATGGAAATCCAAATGAAGTCTTCAGTGATCTACCAATGTGGTATATGCCATCATGTTCCAGCAATATACCTCTGCCATGTACAGTGGTCAAACCGGACAGTCTCTATGCAAAAGAATAAATGGACTCAAATCAGACATCAAGAATTGTAACATTTAAAAACCAGTAGGAGAACACTTCAGTCTCCCTGGACACTCAATAACAGACTTAAAAGTGGCAATTCTTCAACAAAAAACCTTCAAAAATTGACTTCAATGAGAAACTGCAGAACTGGAATTAATTTGCAAACTGGACACCATCAAATTAGGCCTGAATGAAGACTGGGAGTGGATGGGTCACTACAAAAAATAGTTTTCCCTCTGCTGATACTCATACCTTCTTGTCAACTGTTGGGAATGGGTGAGGTCCACTTTAATTGCCCTGGCCTCATTAGCACTGACCCCCCCCCACACTTGGTAAAGCAACTCAAATCTTTTCATGTGTGGTAATATATATATACTGCTTACTGTATTTTTCACTTCATGCATCTGATGAAGTGGATTTTAGCTCACAAAAGCTTATGCTCAAATAAATTTGTTAGTTTCTAAGGTGCCACAAGGACTCCTCGTTGTTTTTTCTTTAATGATAGTGAGCCACAATTTTCTAGCACAGATTTTAGGCAATTAAAATTGGGATTTTTGTTATAAAACATCAGATCCAAACTACCCCCCTGAATAGACTTGTGGACAGGTCTATACAGACAGTAAAGAACCTTATGAAAAAGACTTTTGATAGTGGGAGTGATTTCCATAAATTTTTATTAGTTTACTGTAGTTCACCTCTGGAGAATGGTGTAGGGTGACCAGATGTCCTGATTTTATAGGGACAATCCCGATTTTTGTGTCTTTGTCTTATATAGGCTCCTATTACCCCCCACCCCATCCCGATTTTTCACATTTGCTGTCTGGTCACCCTAGAATGGTGTTACAGCTCAGCTGTTAATGGGAAGAAGGATCAGATCTATTTTATCAATCATTGATAACTTGCCAAAAATCTTATGACAATGAAACCATATGGAAGATGAAAGAAAATCAGAAGTGGAAGCAGAAATTATTTTGACAAAAAGGCCCGTGACCTCCCTTCTCTTAATCAGGTGATAGAGTGTGCCTGAGGAATCACACACCTCTAATGCTTGGGAACAAAGGGGTGCCATTAAAGAACAGCTACATTCAAAGTCTTATGTAGTCCAGACAGGACAAGGGAAAACATTTCAGTGTAACTGAAGGAATCTAAGAATAATTCCAGAAAGTTCCAAAACATTGACACAGTAGATGTGAACTCTGGCATTTACTGACAAATGAATCATTTATCATCAACAGACAAAGGAGAAACTGGCAAGTAACACAGACTCCAATGAAAAACTGATACAGTACTGTGAAAATCAAAGAGGGAGATCAAATGTCCTGAAAGACTCAGGCTATGTCTACACTGACACTTTTGTCAGTATAGCTTATGTCTCTCAGGGGTGGAGGGGGGCGGGGGAACCGACCCCTCTGAGTGATATAAGTTACTCAAAGAGAACCGCCAGTGTGGACAGCACTATGTCAGTGGGAAATGCTCTCCCACAGACATAGCTACCACCACTCATTGAAGGTGGTTTAATTATGTCAATGGGAGAGTTCTTTCCCGTCGGCATGGAGCAGCTACACAAGCAATCTTTCAGTGGCACAGCTGCATCAGCACAGCTGTGCTGCTGTAAGCTCACTAGTGTAGACATGGCCTCAGATGTGCTAAACTGCCTGGAGAAGTGAGTGGTAAAGGCTCACTCCAGAGTGGTGCGGTGGTAACTTCTCACATCTAGGTAGTCTCACATCTAGGTGATTGGGTAGATGGATGGTTTATGGAACTGTGCTAGTTGGGTTGTTTTTAGATACTTGTTTATAAAAGAGCTGACTTTTTTCAAGGAGAGAAAAAGTAGAGCTAGATTTGCTAAAGATCATAATTTAGAGAGCTTCTCTCCTAAAGTATTTGAGTATAGGAATTTTGAGACATGCCCTGGAAGCAGGAGGCTGAAAACAAAGCGTAGTATTCACCCACGAAAGCTCATGCCCCAAAACGTCTGTTAGTCTATAAGGTGCCACAGGATTCTTTGCTGCTTGTGTACAGCAGTTTACCATGGACATTCTCTAGGGTTTTTTTTTTAAATAAAAGTTTGTTCCTTTCTCATTCACGGGTTTGTTGTTTAATGAACCCCAGATCATTACACAGCGGTGGTCAGAAAAGCAGCCAAGATGCCTGGCTGTAAAGTGGGTCAGAAATAGAGCCAGTGAATGGGACAGAAATAAAGGCTGTCAAAAGAGAAAAGCGCATGTCTCAAAAGAATTAGAAATAAATGAAAACAATTTAATTTTGTTAAAAAAGGTGCACAATTTTTTTTCTTTTTAAATTAAAGAGAATAGTTTTGATGGGTAAAACCCCACTTTATTCACATTTTTTACTCCTCCCCTTTTTGCTGATAGAATCTGAAATATTTTAGTTTTGAATATTATCATTTAATGTGAAAATGTTTATCAAAAGTGAAAATATTTTGCACTTTTCTCTGAACCATCTGGTACTGGCCACTATCAGAGCAGGGATTTTGTACTAGATGGACTATGAGTCTGATCCCATCTAGAAATTCCATCGTTCCTATGTTTTTTGCAAAAGTAAAATGGTTAGTTCTGGTGTCCTGATCAGATCCCAACTCAGGTAATAACATTCTTTCTAAAGAACTTTCATATGACACCTTCATTCATTTTTTTTATCCTGCACCACTGCTATATTCTTGAAACAGCTTTAGTGTTCCATCCCATAGGTGGTTACCATGGTTGCACTCCACTGGCTGGAGGAATGAGCCGGATATATCCCTTACTTACCTCACAAGGTTGCTATGCAGCTTAGGACTGGTCAACACTTGAAATGCCACAACGGCACAGCAGCAGCTGTGCCACTTAGCACTTCAGTGTAGGCACTACCTATGCCAATGAGAGAAGTCCTTCCATCGACATAGGCAATCCGCCTGCCCAAGAGGGGGTAGCCAGCGCAGTCTATACCGGGGGTTAAGTTGGCTTAACTCCATTGCTCAGGGGTGTGAATTTTTCACACCCCTGAGCAACGTAGCTATGCCGATGTAAGTTCTCAGTGTAGACCAGCCCTCAGATAGCGATTGTTCATAAAGTACTGTTATCTTCTGAGGAAATGTGCTAAGGTGCAAAAATATCATTGAGCTGATCAATGTGGAAAAATATTATTCAGCTTGTGATGGGTGCTCCAAGTGCTGAGCTGGGCCACCCTATTGGCCCAATTCAGGGTTGGAACATCCCATCACCCGATCATCAGGATTTCTTGCTAGTTCAGGGAATTGCAGCAAGGTAGGCTCCAATCCCTTGGCAGGGCCGCTTAAACAAACAGTCCGTAACCCCTCAGCCTCTGGGCTGGGACTGACAACCACAGCTGGAGTTCTGGCCACCTGGACAGGGCAGAACTACTATCAGCCTATGGCCCCTGGGCGGGGCAAAACAAACAAGCAGTCCATGGCCCATAAGCCTCTGGGCTGGGACATAAAGCAGCCACGCCTGGGGTCCTGTGGTAGGGGAACCCAGCCCATCCTCTCCATGAGGTTCCAGCCAGGGCCCTATGAGGCCAGATAACTGCCCATTAGGGGTTCAGGCATCGGCTTCTACCATCTTTCCTGAGTCACTTCCTGCCACATGTTGCATGCTGGACACCTCCTCAGCTGGCAGCGGCTTAGTTTCTCTGTCAGTCTCCGCAGTCAGCAAGTTGTCTGCCTCCTGGAGAATCACCAGCACCTCTACAGGAATCTACAGTCTACATCCTTCCTCCTCTGCAGCCAGCCCCAACTGAACTGGGCTGCCCCCTTTTATCTGTCTCTTCCACCTGGAGCATATGCAGCAGGGGACAGGCAGTGTGACCAATATATATTATCACTTTCCCCTGCTCATGGTGAGAGAATTCTGCAATCTTATCCACGTTTTTATCTTTTGAAGGCTTTTCATTGGCATTGAACAAGGCATTGTACTGATGAGGTAAGTTTTGCATGGTCTTTGAGGTATGAGGATGAACTGCTTATAGACTCATAGACTTTAAGGTCAGAAGGGACCATTATGATCATCTAGTCTAACCTACTGCACAATGCAGGCCACAGAATCTCACCCACTCACTCCTGTAACAAACCCCTAACCTATGTCTTGAGTTACTGAAGTCCTCAAATTGTGGTTTAAAGACCTCAAGGTACAAAGAATCCTCCAGCAAGTCACCCATGCCCCATGCTGCAGAGGAAGGTGAAAAACCTCCAGAGCCTCTGCCAATCTGTCCTGGAGGAAAATTCCTTCCCAGTCCCAAATATGGCGATCAGTTAAACCCTGAGCATGTGGGCAAGACTCACCAGCCAGCACCCAGGAAAGAATTCTCTGTAGTAACTCAGATCCCACTCCATCTAACATCCCATCACAGACCATTGGGCATATTTACCTGCTAATAATCAATAATCAAAGATCAATTAATTGCCAAAATTAGGCTTCTTTGAACTGGTGAAGAATTGTATTTAATTCTACATCAAGTTTGTGTAAGCCTTAGGTACATCCCACCATATCACGTATGTTAATGTCTTTTGAATAATGCACCTGCAAACTGTATTGTGTAATGAGTATTAAATATTTGCATGCTGCCATAGATTTACATGTATATGGAAAAAACAAGCAATATCACATCATGGGTTTTCATCCGTTCCCTCGTATACATCTCTTGATTTCATTACACATTTGCATTGGTTCTGCCTGAAAGATTTAAAGTAAACTAAACTACTTGCTTGTGGCCTGTGTAGTCGGGCAGGGGGCCCACTTCAGCAGGGCGTGGGGCAGAAGCAACCAGGGAGACTGTGGAAACCTGCAGCTCATTATGGCGGGGCTTGTTAGGAGCCCGACAGGAGGCAGCGGCTGGGGCAGCCCAGATATAAGGAGCTGCCCAGCAGAGCAGAGGGGAGCCTCTTCCTGACAAGCAAGGGAGGAGGACTGGCTCCCAGGGATGGCACCTGACATAGAGCAGTGCTGGGTAGGTTCAGGGTAGTAGAGGGTGAGCTCTGGCCTGTTACTTGCTAGGCTACAGGCCCCTGTTAGAAAGGGCCAAAAAGGTGTGCAAGGGCCAAGGGGAAGTGGCCCAGGGACAATAGGCAGATAAGGGGAGAGGAGGAGGACAAAAAGGCTGCCACTAGAGGGTCCCTGGATTGGGACCCAGAGTAGCAGTCAGGCCTGGGTCCCCCCCTTGCACTGCACCTGGCTGCGGAGGAGCATGGCCAATACAGACTGCAACTTGCTCCTGAAGTGAGGGGCTAGACTTTGGGTTGTAGCTGGCCCCTGCGGTGAGTGCAAGCCCAAGGACTGCTGTGACCCCTGTTAGGGGGGTGAGAAAGAAGTAGTGGGCACTGCCGGAGCAGTGCCCTGAAGCGGACACTGCCGAGCGGGGGAGCAATGTGGGTCCGAAACAGTGAAGTAGAGCCCACAATGGGCAAGACACCACCTGCAGAGGGTGCTCTGGAGCTGGTCTGAGCTAATTCCTAGAGCAACCAGCAGGAGATACCGCAGTGGTGAGTGCTGTGCCATTACACCCTGGAATTGTCATGAGGTTTTTCTTCTTATTTCTGCACTGGTCAGTTGTAAATTCAATATCACACATTTTATTTTTCAGATCAAGGAAATATCAGGGAAAGATCTGTACTTTTGGAGTCTAAGAAGTGTTCAAGCCATAGGTAGCTTGTTTGTTTGTTTTTTAAATCTCCATTTACACTGTGGTTTGTTGCTGACTTTTAGGTCTGGAAAATTGCCTGTTTGGTTTCCGAGGCAGCAGCCTAAGTTGTTTTGAAACTTGGCTGTGAATAGAATGCAAAGGGAATCTCGCACCCCCCCCCCATCAAGTTTATGCATCACTGACCATGCTAGGCATGTTATTCCGTACTGTATACTGGGGATGGATAAACTCGTTCGGATAAAGTAAGAACTGATGATACTAGTATCTTCATGCAATTTTAATCAAGCCTTTTTGACTTTAGCGTGGAACAAAAACCGCTGATGCTACAAATACTTATGCATATGAGCAACTCCACTGAGTTGTTTGCAGGATTAGGGCCTTAGTGATCAAGAGGCCTCATAGCTTTGTATCTCTATTATACATTTTCATTATAGTATCCAGCTTACGGCTTTGGTTGCATGCGATGCTTTCTAAACCTTAGTCATACACTGTAAGGAGTGTAAGACATTTGTTAGCAGCAGTGTTTAACTGTGGAAGAGCCTCTGCATGTGGTCTGATTCACACCCACTGTCCTGTGGTGAATTCAAGGAAGATGCTGCTTCCTGAGGGCTGCTGTACAGAAGTCACCTTATTGCTGCTTGTTAGCCTGGTTAAAAAAAGAGCAGGCTGCAAATTTACAGCCAAAACTTTGTTCTCCCTTGAAAAATTTTGTTTTTGTTAATCCAAATGTGTATGAGAAATGTATTTTTTTTTCCAAACTTTCCTTATTTTCAATCCAAGTAAGGAAAAGTTGTATGTGTGGTTTTTTTGTTTTTGTTTTCAGTCATTACTTGCCCCTTCTCTTCTTCTCCCTCCCCAGCCTCCTTTTTCAAAATGGAAAAATAAGGGGAAAGGCAAGAAAGTGAGGGAAATGGAAAAAGGGGAGGGGCGGGGTTAGTGTCAAAGGGACCGGAGCTGCCTTCCATGGCAGGCCACATCGCAAGTGGACTCGCCTCAGTTTACCTCCTTCAGAGTTCCCAGAAACAGTTCAAACAGTCTTTCCTAGTACTATGGTCCTTGGCGGGGTTAATTTACTACAACACTCCCATGCACATAAACTGTAAGAGAGCAAGTCCAAATGTCAAGTCCTGTAATTGTAATGCCAACAGACCCCCATCATAGGCAGACGGGATCAAACCTGGGACTTCTGGAGCTAAATGCATGACCATCTACTGCATGAGCTAAAAGCCACATGTGCCTTAGCTAAGGCTGTGGCAAACTCATTAATCTCTAAGTGGCCTCGATGCCACTAGACGGGACAAGACACCACACCCAGGAGATGTGTGGGTTACACAACCATAGCCCCAACAGTCAAGAGGACCCCGGTATCTCTCACCATGTCCCATTTTTCCAGCTTTCAGCCCTCTCTTGCCCTTTGACTTCATTTCTCTGGCTTTGAGAGCCAGCAGGCATCACCTTCTGCCGCTTTCAACATTTGGCCCTCACCAGCTTTGGTTCTCTGGTTACACACATGACCTGAAGAAGAGCTCTGTGTAAGCTCAAAAGCTTGTCTTTCATCAACAGAAGTTGGCTCACTAAAAGAGATTACCTCACCCACCTTCTTTCTCTAATATCCTGGTGTCATAAACAAATAGCTAAGGGTTAACGCCTCTTTCACCTGGAAAGAAGTAATCTGAACCACCTGACCAGAGGACCAATCAGGAAACAAGACTTTTTCAAATCTGGGTGGAGGGAACTTTGTGTGTGAGTCCTTTGTTCTTGCTTCTTCTGCCGGTATGCTCTCTCAGCTATGAGAAGGATTTTTTTCTATTTCCTGCTTTCTAATCTTCTGTTTCCCAGTTGTAAGTACCAAAGATCAGATAGGAATTTATATGTTCTTTTGTATTTACATGAATATAGTTGCTGGAGGGCTTTGAATTGTATTCTTTTTGAATAAGGCTGTTTATTCATATTTCTTTTAAGCAATTGACCCTGTATGTGTCACCTTAATACAGAGAGACCATTTTTATGTACTTTTTCTTTCTTTTTATATAAAGCTTTCTTGTTAAGACCTGTTGGAGTTTTTCTTTAGCGGGGGGACTCCAGGAAATTGAGTCTTTGCTTACCAGGGAATTGGTGGGAGGAAGAAGTCAGGGGGAAATCTGTGTGTGTTAGATTTACTAGCCTGACTTTGCATTCCCTCTGGGTGAAGAGGGAAGTGCTTGTGTTTCCAGGACTGGAAATAGAGAGGGTGGACTCCCTCTGTTTAGATTCACGGAGTTTGCTTCTGTGTATCTCTCCAGGAACACCTGGAGGGGGGAAGGGAAAAGGTTTATTTCTCTTTGTTGTGAGACTCAAGGGATTTGAGTCTTGGGGTCCCCAGGGAAGGGTTTTTGCGGGGACCAGAGTGCCCCAAAACACTCTAATTTTTTGGGTGGTGGCAGCTTTACCAGGTCCAAGCTGGTAACTAAGCTTGGAGGTTTTCATGCTAACCCCCATATTTTGGACGCTAAAGTCCAAATCTGGGACTAGGTTTTGACACCTGGGGCTGACACAGCTACAACAGCGCTGCATCTAACATATGTAAGCTTTTATCTGTACAGTGGGCTAGATTCTCAGCAGTGGCTACAAATGGCACATCTACTGTGCCTATAAAAGCAGCTGTGAGAAAGGGAGAATTCAGCCTAGAAAAGGTCAAACAAAAATACAGCGGCCTCTCTCTCCCAGGGATTCTGTTAAGGCGAGGCAGCCTTAAAATCAAGCCAGGTAGCCTTGCTGTAGGCTGCCTAGCAGGTGTGCTCAATCAAACCATCTGTAACAAACCTGTGGGCTTATTACTGGGCACTGTTAGCCCCAGCTCATCATCCAGCCAGCAGAGAACTCTGACCTTCAGGGTACAGGAAAGGGTAGTACATGAAGTCAAAGATGATTAGGCTCTAGAGATACCCAGAGACTGCATTAGTGGTTTAGTGCAGGAGCCACCGGCTGAAGACAGCAGGCTGGGGATGGTGGACAGAGAAACATCCTGTGCTGGCCGGGGGCCAGCAGTAGCTGAAGCAGGAGAATATAGGTCTGAGGTTTGTTGGCCAGAGGACAGTCCAAAGGTATTACAATAATGTGGTTATCTGTAGACCCCTGTACTAAGGGTCTGTAGACCTTAGAGGCTGGGTATAGCTAGTGGGTATATCTCCAGTACATCATAAACCCGGATTTAGGGGACTCGCACCTGCAAACCTGTTCTTTCCAAGCTTATGCTTGAGCATCCACACCACATTGCTATGCGAGCTTCATACCCATGCCAATCCATCCACAATGCACTACACAGATATGAGTCTGAGTTGGCTGGTTCTGGGGGCACATCCCAGGGCTCTTAGCACACTTGCTAATTGTAGCTACTTTAGGTCTTGGTTCACGGTGTATTGTGGGAACACTTGTCTGTCCAGCCCACAGCACTTGACTGGAAGTGCTCTTAGCCCACCAATACATCCGGCCAAGCCATTTTGGGGTTTGCATGCTCCCTGCAACTAGAGTCAGTGACATGGATTCAGCACCAGTGGAAAAACTCCTGCTCATGCTTTCCCTCCTCTTTTAGGAATCAGGCAATGCCTCTGTGAGATGCATGTTGTGGTGGCAGTTTTTGTCCTATTGAAGATACCTCTTGGATGGGATACAGACACGGCAGCCGTGACCCAGCTGATGCTGCTCATGCCTGTTTCCATAACTACAGATTCCCCGTTGTGTAGATGGCTGCTTCTGGAGCAGGGCCACGAGCACAGACTGGTGGGATCACATCATCATATGGACCTAGGATGACCAACCGTGGGTCCAAAACTTCTGCACGAAGAAGCACAGAGTTGATCACACAGTTCCAGGAATTTCTCCAACCCTCCAACATCAGGGCACATGCACAAGAGAGGCCATGCTGGTCCAGATACAAATTACTATGGCCTTCTGGAAGCTGGCGACCCCAGACTGCTACAGGTCCTTGGGTAACCAGTTTGGTGCTGGCAAGTCAACTGCAGGGGTTCTGGTAGTGGACTTTGTGCAGCAATGAGGACTATGATTTACCCAAAGGTGGCAGGAGAAAACAACGTTCCTGATTTAACTGCCAGATTTGAGAGATTGGGCTTTCCCACCTGCGCTGCAGCTAGCGCTTATGTGCCTATAGGTTGTCCTCCACAAGGAGTACGAGTACATAAACTGAAAAGGGTCCTACTCCATCATTATGTAGGCCCTAGTTCACCACAGAGGCAGGTTCATGGACACAAATATGGGATCTACTGGCCAGGTGCATGATGCCAGAGTTTTCCTGAGATCAGTCCTCTACCTTCATGGTCTAACTGGGATATTATTCCCACCAACTGGCATTGTTATGAATGAAATCACTGTCCCCACTGTTATTTTAGGGGGCCCCACATACTCCCTTTTCGGCATGGCCTATGAAACCATGATCTGATTTCAGAGGGCTTGGCAAAAGAAGGTTCAACTACATGCTCAGTAGCTGTAGGGTGGTGGTGGGATGTGCATTTGGCAGATTAAAATCCCGTTGGCACTGCTTTGACAACTGTCTGGATGCCAAAGTTGTCAATGGTCCCCACAAGTGGGACAGCCACCACCCTGGGACAGTCCCCCCAACCCTAGCACTAGGCCAAGCAACACACTAGGCCACTCTCAGAGCTGGGCTGAGCCGCCAGGCTGAGTCAAGTTGTGTCTCCACCCCCCCGGAGCACTGCACTGTTCTTGCCCAAGCACCAGGCTGAGCTGCCCTCGCTCAGCACTGGGCTGAGTCGAGTTACTCTCTGCACCCTGCCAGAGTGTTGGGCTGAGCCGAGCTGCTCCCTCCTGCTCGAGTGCTGAGCAGTGGCACCAGTGCCCAGCTAAGCCACCTCACTTCCCCATCAGATGCCCCCACCTGCTGCTTGCTAGCAGCATCTGTCCTCACTCCCCCGCCCCCAGGGAGAAGCGATGTGGCGAGCAGCGGGGACCTGGAGGCGGGGGAGGTGGAGTGCGGGTAGGCAGGCAGCAGTAGCATCAGGCAGTGGGCGGGGAGGCCTCAGGGAAGGGGCGTGGCCACCGTAGTCCAGATGTCCCTCAGGGGCGGCTGCCAGGGAAGGCAAAGACCTATTATACCTGCTACCCATGCTTCCGTCACTTTTTTAAAACTAAAATTGAAGTATTGCCCTATGTAAGGCCTCCCACTCCTGTGTCCCCTGGTATGCCCTAAGCTGCTTTAGCTATAGAGTTTTATATGTTTTAGAGACATAACAATGTACAAATATAATTAAATATCTGTATTTTAAAATGTTACTTCTGTTTACATACCTCTGTATATTTAAATTTTGGCAGAAATAGCGATGATTTCTGTAACTTGGGACTTCTTTTTATAAACTGTAATGTTATACTGAAAAGTGTGGGACTTTTTTTTTTTCTTTTCACTTGGTCAGTTAGGCTTCAATCCAGCAATGTGGAAGGACCCCTGTACTCCTATCCACCCCCACTATCCTACTGAAGTGTCAGTTTGCAGGCATCTCATTGCATGCCTTGCTCAATATTTGTACCATGTTTAAAGATATAGGGATCTGATTTTGTGAGGGGCTGATCACCTTCAGAATTGGGCCTAATAAAAAGCTGCCTATAGAAGTGCTGAGGATGATTATTGCTTGTTTCCTTAGGTAGAGACTATGGGAATGGTTCTGCTTCATTTGGCGTTGCTCCTGCTACTAACCTTATCCAGTAACAATGTGGAGGGAGAGTGAGATCAAGAGGTGTTTTGTGGAGGTTAGTGGTTGGTTGGTTTGGGTTGGGATTTTTTGCATTCTTGTACTCTGACATTTCACAGATAAAAACTCTGCCAAAGTTTTCAAACGTAGGTGCCATACGTAGGCACTTTAAATACAGGACCACTATAAAAGCAGTGTGATTTCCAGAGGTGCTGAGTTCTAGAGATGGTCAGGAAATGGAGCCAGGATGGGGGGAATTTTGCTAACATTCCTTTTTTTTTTAGAAATGTTTGTTTCTGGTTTTTGTGCATTTTCTGACCAACTTTCCTGAGCACTCATCACTCTCAAAATCTTGTCTCTGCCATACGGAGGGAGGTCCAGCAATTTTGCTGCCTCCTGCTGGTAGCTGCTGAGTCTCTTCTTCCAGGAGGATACCAAGACCCTTTTAAAGGGCCAGTCCACCTGGGAAATTTCATGAAGGGCTACAGTCCCCATGGTGCTCCAGGGCAGGAAGAGGATGGCCATTTTCTTGTACATTAAAAAATGTTCTATGGTGGCTAAACCTCCCTGTCTAAGATATGGTGAAAGGAAGGGAGACCATTCAGACCAAACTGCACTTTTCTATACAACATCCTTACTAAGGAACCCCACCCCGGGATGTGATGGATGCACCCAGCCGCACTGGGGAGATGTTAGCTGGGTGTTTATGGTGTGAGAATCAGCCATGCAAAAGTAATATTATTGACACTTAGAGCTAATAACCCTTTAAAGTGACTGGGGGATTTTAGTACCTCTCTTAGTGCTATATTTATCTCTCTGCAGACTCCGTTTTCTTTGCAGTCAGGATTAGAATCTTCATTTTTAACAAAGTGCTAGCTTAGATCCCAGGGCTGGTGCAAGGAAGTTTCGCGCCCTAGGTGAAACTTCCACCTTGCCCCCCCCAGCTAACCCCGCCCCCCCACGGCAGCTAACTCAGCCCCCCACCCTGGGAGGCCCCCCCAGCAGTTACCCCCCCACCACGACAGCTAACCCCTCTCTCCCCCTTTCCCCCCATGGCAACTAACCTTGCCTGGGGAGACTTCCCCCCCTGTCCCCCCATGGCAACTAACCCTGCCTGGGGAGACTTCCCTCGTTCCCCCACACCTCCCCTGGTAGCTAACCCTCCCTGGGGAAACTTCCCCCTTCCCCCCCTCCACCACGGCAGCTAACCCTGCCTGGGGAGACTTCCCCCACGGAAGCTAACCCTGCCTGGGTAGCCCACCGCAGCTCACCTCGGCTCCACCTCCTCCACTGAGCACGCCGGCACTGCTCTAATTCTCCTCCCCACCCAGGCTTGCGGTGCTGATTGGAGGAGACTTAGAGCTGGGCTGTGTGCTCAGCCGAGGAGGCAGAGAGTGGAGGTGAGCTGGGGCAGGGAGAGGTTCGTCTGTGCGCCCCTCCCCCCCCGTTATTGCAGGCAACCCTCTCCGCGTGCCCCCCCCCCCAGATCACCTCCATCTCCTAGCCTGAGGGGGCTTTTAGGCGCCCCCAACCACTAGGCACCCTAGGCGGCCGCCTAGTTTACCTAAATGGTTGCACCGGCCCTGTTAGATCCTGTTGAAGGCAGCAGAATCTCTACAGGGAGACTCTGAATTGTTAGAATTTCATATTTTTCTGTACCTGTATAGAACCCTGGTCCTGGCACGCAAGTCACCAAACAGCTATCATCTGGCAGCAATGCTTCAGTCACTGCCAGCCTAGAAGAGATTCAAACCAGTAGCCTAGATAAGAGAGGCTCCACAGCCTCTTGTCACTTCCTTCAGCCATCCGATCCCCTCCCTAGCCCTTTAAATCATACAACCTTTCCTTGCAAACATGCCGATGTCCCTGCATTCTGCAGCAGCTCTACCTGTCTATTACAGATCTAAATTGGCGCTTCTGAAAACAGTGTCTCAGGAGCAGCTCCTCCTGAAATTGCAGTTTGGTGCTGTGCAGGAAGAAAGAGCTGACATGCTTGAGATGTAGCATGGAGGCATTTAAAAAGCCACTTCACTAGGCAGAGAGAGCCTGGCTTTGTTCATGAGTATTGCCTGTATACAGGGCTACCCATAGCGCACCTTTCATCCAAAGCTCTCTTATCTCGTTGGTGATTCCACCTGGCTCCAAATAACAAGGCTTTGGCATATATTGACAGTAGTGCACACAAGGGGAAAAACTCTCCATCTGTGGACTCATAGCAGAGAGACAAGTGGCTGAATTTCTTAACAGATGGCTTAACAAACTACAAGAAACATGTGTCCCCCTGAGACAAATAACCTGACATCAGATCGTTTCAACAACATATTGAAATAAATCCTCCCTCATGAATGCTGGGGCTTCAGATGCAGCCATATCTCAGTCCCAGGATCCCTTGACAAAGCCTTGGGTGATGCAAGCACAACAGTTTTGAGAGATACCACCCTGCATTCTCTGCAAGCAGCAGAAAGAACCAGGGTGCCAGGCTGAGCAGTGACTGAAACGGCCTACAGATGAACAGTGATTCAAGAAATTGGGACCTGAGGCATTAGTACCTGTCAGCCAATATTAGATCTAGTTAAGCCCAATAACCTCTTTGTTCCAAGAACTGTTTGTTTTTAACTTTGTGATAGTTGTATCATTTTAACTGGGTGGGAATATATTTGGGCTGCCTATTACAGGCAGAACTGGCACTGTCACCTATAATTAATGTTTCCCGACCCTTCCCACTAATCCTGTTTTTCAGTTCCTTATAACTTTGCCAAACTTTCACTGTTTGGGCTGAAATTTTCCATGTCAGATGCCTGCCTCAGGCTGAAAGTTTGGGGAAAATTTCAGCAAAAATGGTTCCATTGTTTCTAGAAATGAGATTGGGGGGAAAAAAGGGTTTTGCCTATGTTAAATTTTTTTACAGCCTTTTCATTGAGAAGATTTAATGCCCCCATGCTTTACAGTGGGAACTTGTGTGACGAACTGGGAAAGTTCTTAATGTTTTCTCTGAATATTGTGTTGGTGCCTCAGTGTACCCTAGGCAGTTCTTAAGTATCTGGCAGAACAAAGGGCCAGTGCACCTAAATGCCTGACACTCTGTCTCTTAGCAACTGATGGCCTGGGTCCCTCCCCTGCAAAGGTGCCAGCTGAAGATGTTGGAGACAAAGGGATCAGGTGACCTCCTGGCCCGGGAAAGGGGCTGAGGAGAGAGGAGGGGCTGGGAGGGGTTGTTAGTCTGGAGCTGGCTGGGGTCAAGGGTGGAGGGCAGACCTGGGGGTCTGGCTCACTGCCCCCCAGAATGGACCCAGCCGAGGGGTCTGGTTCGCTGTATCTACAAGCTCTGTTTTAGACCCTGTTCCTATCATCGAATAAACCTCTGTTTTACTGGCTGGCTGAGAGTCACGTCTGACTGCAAAGTGGGGGTGCAGAACCCGGTGGCTTCCCCAGGACCCCGCTGGGGTGGACTCGCTGTGGGAAGCGCACGGAGGGGCAGAGGATGCTGAATGCTCCAAGGAGAGACCCAGGAGGTGAAGCCGTGTGAGCTTCTTGCCCTGAACAAGTCTGCTCCAAGGGAGAGGAGGCTCCCCAAAGTCCTGACTGGCTTGGTGGGGAGCAGTTCCAGAGCATCGCCTGGGGACTCCGTGACAACTTGACATTTAGCTCTGAGCCTCTGAGGTTTACCCTGGTTTCAGGGATATGCCTTTTGCTGCTCCTGTTTTGTTGTTTTTTTAAGAAGGTCAAATTGTACATCTTTGAAAAACTGCTGTTCACATGCGCTCAGTTAAGACTTGTTACTTTGGCAACTAAATTCTCCAGCAATTGCACTGAGCATGCCCCAACTGAGGGCTGCAGGGGCTGAGCAGGACTTTCCCTACAGTTGCTGACCTGACTGCTATGAATCACTGTAATGCTGGGCACTGGAACGAGAGCAGGGAGACTCTCAGCTATGCTCTCAGTGATCCCACCGCTGGCACTCAGATATTGAGGCAGAGGAAGCTGTCTGAAATGCAGCTGGGATAAGAGACAGATCAGGAATGGAAGCAGTGGTGCTGGAACAAGGGGATCCCATGGGCCAAAGCCCTTACTTTTTTGCCAGGGCAGACCCCACCTCCTTCCCCTCCTCTTCCCCACTGAGGCCTCACCGCCCGGCCAGGCCAGCGGCTGGTGGAGCCCAACCAGGGAGCCCAGGCAGTTGTGGGAGCTGCATGGACCCCAAAAGCAGTCCTCTGCTCATGTCCCCACTCCCCAGACTCCCCGCCCAGCCCAGGGTAGGTGGAAGTGGTGGGTCAGTGACTCTGTGCCAGCTCCCCACAGCTGCCCGTGTGGCTTTGTCCCTGACTTGGCTCAGGGCAGGAGGTGGGGGGGTTTGGAGCCACAGCCCAGCCATGGTAAGAGCTGCTCAGGCAGCTGTGAGGAGCTGGGAACCCTCCAACTGCCCTAGGGTGAAGGGCTTGGAAGGCGGGTACATGGACCAGGGACTGCTCTTCTCAGGCTACCCCATCCCACCACGGGCAATGGAAGGTCCACTGCAGCTCCCCGCAACAGCCTGGCCCTGTGCGGGTCTTGTCTTATGGCCAGACTGTATCTCCAAGGTCCCACCCACTGGCCAGAGCCAGGTTGGGGACAGAACCACAAGGACAGCTGTGGGGAGCAGGGCCCTCCACCTGCCCTGGGCGGGGAGTCCAGGCAGTGGGGACATAGGCAGGAGGCTGCTTTCAGATCACTTTTGGGAAGTTTCGAACACCCTTGAGTGGAAGTGAGGTGAGGGGTTGGTATTATCCCCATTTTACACATGGGGAACTGATGCATGGAAAGATTAAGGTCAGAAGTATCCACTAATTTTGAGTGGCCAATGTAGGTGTCTAGGAGCTCATTATTCAGAATACTTAGCATTATATAGCTCTTTATGTGTTCCAAGCACAGCTCCCATTGACCTCATTTGCAGTTTGGAGAGATCAGTACTTCTGCTAATCAGACCCCAGGGTCTCATGTTGAACATGCAGAAAATGAGGAGCACACAGTGGCCACCCATGAACAGATAGGTTTAAGTGACTTGCCTAGCATCATGCAAGAACTCTCTGGCAGAAGCAGGGATAGAATCCAGTTCTCCAGGGCAGCATTCAGCTGCTTAAACCATGAGACCATTCTTCCTTTTCCTATAATCGCCTGCCTCATTCACTCAACACCTTCCAACTTCTGCAACAAAGAGCTATGGGTTCTACAGAAAACAGCCTCCTTCATGGGTCTCTTCATTCTGGCATTTCCTAACTTCTGAGCGTTAAACTTTGCAACCTCAAAGTTGTTTTTTTTTAATGTCGTTTGTCTGATTACTTATTTATGAGAGCAAGGTAGGTGAGGTAATTTCTTTTATAGATAATATTGGAAATATCTTTTATTTTTATTTACTTTTTTATGACATACAAAGCTGTGCTGGGTGTTTTACAGCCCAGTACAGAAAGACGTGATCCCCATCTCAAGCAGCCATCCAGTATGAAATATATAATTCCTGAGTCATAGATGCTGGAACTAGGGGTGTTGCCACACACCCTGGTTTGAAGTGGTTTCCATCAGATCCAGGGTTTACAGTTTGGTTCAATGGCTCTCAGCACCCCTGCTATACAGATTGTTCCAGCACCCCTGTCCTGAGAAGTTTATGTAGTAATTTTCTTCTCAAAACATCTAATAGTGGCCTAGAAACCAATCTAGATTTAAAAGAAATTCACCTCCACCTTGATATAATGCAACCCGATATAACACGAATTCGGATATAACGGGGTAAAACAGTGCTCTGGGGAGGCGGGGCTGCGCACTCCAGCGGATCAAAGCAAGTTCAGTATAACGCGGTTTCACCTATAACACAGTAAGATTTTTTTGGTTCCTGAGGACAATGTTATATCGAGGTAGAGGTGTACCTTCAAACAAGACTGATGTGCAGCCCCCTCTGAGGTAGAATATGGCAGTTCTTAAACACTGGCATGCTGCAGAATTGTCCAGGACAGAAAGTGAAGGAGAGAACATCTTACCACTCTCTTTAATCATATACAAAAAACTCAGTACAGTTACTTAACCAACAATATAGCCTTTTTGAAACAAACAAATAAACAAACTTGTAATTAAATAAAGATTCTATCTCTTAAGAACGTACTGCAAGCTTACTTTCTGATGTTACAGTTAAATAAGGAAATACGCATCTGATTAACTGGAATCCTTTCATGCTTATTGCTTGAGTCAGAGGTCTTATAAAAAAGTATTTGAGATTTTAAACTGGGATCGGAGGACAGCCTGTACCTGGTCTCTAAGTAGTCTGATTGTGTTGCAATATTCTGCTCTGTGGCTGATAAATTTATTTATTTGTTGGGATCAAACAAATGGTTATCAGATTTGAAACTTAAAATAAATGTCTTTTTCTGGCTACTTGTACTATATTATTTGTACTGTTACAAATTCTCAGCCACTGTTCCTGAACTTCCACACTTCCGGCCACATAACTTATGATTGAACTAGAATGTATATTTTAGAAAGATATCCCGTCTTGATTTAAAGATTCCAAATGATAGAGGGGGGAAAAAAAACATATTTTCCTTAGAATAAACAAGATCATCCCCCTTCACTTCCCTCTCATCCCTTCTCTGGTTTTTCATTCCCAGAAGACTGCATACTGTCCTCTTTTCATCCTTCATCTTCCTTTCTGAATTTGAGGTGGTTTCTATTTTCTAAGCTGGTTTTCAGTTCGGTCAAATTGGAACAGTCCTACCATATTCTGAAACGAAGAATATTGTCTGCTGAAGACTTACGGTATGTTCTCATTATAGAACCTGTTCAGTAGAGTATTAGTAGGTAATCTTCCAGATATAAAAATCCCCTAAACTCACCATTTGTTAAAGAATAATTAATAAAGTATCTAAGATGCTTCAGCCAGAATAAGTCTAAAGTTTGATGTCTAGAGGAGTTAGTTTGCCACATGTGACCCTGTTTGCTAGACATTATGGTAATTGCATAGTCAGTAAATGATATTGGCCTTTGTCCCAGAGGTTATGTCTACACTAGGGTTTTGGCAAAAGTTCCCATCATTGCTACCATGAGTGTAGTTCTACTGATGGTAACAATAGAGGGAGCTCTAGTATAGACTGGCTACTTGGCTTTTTAGCACTGGTGTCTAACCCTGCTTGGAGCAAATCTAAAGGACAAGGTATTAAATACCCTGCTGACTGCAGGAGCCTTATCTACACTAATGCTTCCACTGGTGGGAAATTTTCGGTAAAAATTCCTAGTGTAGACAAACCCTAACGTAGACACCTTTTGCTTTAGTATGTGGGAAAGGGAGGACTTGTCTCAGAATGTGCCTAACTCTTCGGCAGGCTCTTGGTCCCTGCTGGGAGCTGAGACCTATGGCAGTGCAGTCTTAGTGAGATGACAGTCTGAGAAAGGAGAGGAAAGCAGAGACACCAGAGATGGCTGGATCTCAACATAGAACCCAGATTCACCCTCCTTCAGGCTCCCTGGACTGTCTTCTTCAGCTCTGGCAGCATGGCTGATAAAGTTGGTATCCTACCATTAGTTTCACTTCCCTTTCACCTGCTGTGCATACACACTCCCCACTTTCACCTTGCATTAAAAAAACAAAAACATTCAGAGGGGAAATTGTTACTGCTCAGAATTAATGACCTGGGAAATTAGGATAAGTGCCACATTGAGTTATTGTTCCCTGACACTCTCCTTTCCCTCTAACTAGCCATTCATTCTAGCCTTGTGGAACCAAGCTTGTAAAATTCCATAGTTTTTAACAGTGATTAAACCTGTAGGATTCTATTGAAATGACTCAAAACTCTGTAGTAATAGAGAATGAGATCCTTTTTGAACCCTCCCATAGGAGTCCACAAGAGGATAGAAGCCATATTTACAGCCCACAAGTGAGACATTAAAATGTGTATTGCATAAGAGCCCTAGATCTTTAAATAATTTTGACATTTGTAGTGTGATGGTATTTACAAGGGACCTACCAAAATAAAGTCTGCTTTTGTATGAGGAAATCAGTCTTGTTTTGCTTCTTGATCCTGACAGCTACTACACTTGCACACACAGATTCTCTTTTTCTTTTGTAAGAACTTTCCTTTTCCAGGGACTTAAGGAAAGATCTTGCTCCCACTGAAATCAATGACAAAACTCCCATTGATTTAAATGGGAGTAGGAGCAGGCCCTCCAAGCTTAGCTGCATTTTTGTTATGAAATCGCTATATGTGCTTTGTGAGCCAGGTGGTTAAATAATCAGAAAGCTTTTCTAGCTGATGCTACAACATAGCTGTGATAGAGGAGAATTCCACTCTACCCCCAAGGAATGGTCTGGTTCCAAACCCCATACAACGATGGTGATCTTAGTAGAAGATACAGTAACATTTCACTGAGCTGCTTATTTTATTGGTAAGTTTTAGATACTGTAGAGTTAACAGATTTTTATCTTGTCTGAAATATGCTTAGTCGAGGGCATACTTCAGTATGGCTCCATTGTTAGCAGACTTTCAGAAGCTTGTGTCAAATATCAGTATAATGGACTTACACAGGTTATTGATTTAATGACAACTATTGCTGCTAGGAATTGATCTAATGTTTTCATTAGACTTAAAAAAATGTTTTAACAACAAGTTCATTCAGAACTGGATAATTGCAAAGCCCTACACTGCTAAGGATCGCATTCCACATAGAAGTATAGTTTAAATGATCTTTTTGGAAGATAAGCAGACTAATAATAAAGGCATGGTTGAGGGGAATTGGGGATAGTCTAAATCTCTGAACAAAAATAAATAAAGTGTTATTACAAATTGTATTATCAATGAAGCTGGCTGAAATTTTTTGAAGTTTTGACCGAAATATTTTCATGGACTTTTTTTTTTATTACCATCTCTAATCCTCATAATGTGGCCAGTAGCCACTTTTCTTATCCCTTTTTGACTTTTTGTTTGTTATTTTATTTCTCCCACTACTGATCGTCAGCAGGGTTGGACCTGTGACCTTCAATACAAAAAGCATAAGCCCTCTTTTGCTTTAGCTAAAGGAAAAACTCTATTAGTTTTTAGCAGTAATAGGCTCTTTTCCTTTATGTGTGCCTGGCAGTCAAGGGCATTTTGGGGAGAGTTTTGAGAGCAACTTTGCTCTCGCATGCATTTGTGGTGCTCACCAAAAGCACATGCTTTTCTAGAATGGCATGCTACCATTGACTGAAGTTAGATCTGCTTATACTTCCGGATTAACTAGCTTCAGTGTTTTTCAACCTTTTTCCATTTGTAGACACCTAAAAAATTTTGAATGGAGGTGTGGACCCCTTTGGAAATCTTAGATATAGTCTGTCATCTGTGGACCCCTGGTGGTCGACAGACTAGATGGTCCACAGTGGTGCTGGAACTAGGGGTTTTGGGAGTGCTGCCACACTCTCTGGCTTGAAGTAGTAATGACAAATGCCCAATACATGGTTTCCATCATCAACACCCCAAGTATAAAAATGGTTCCAGGACCCCTGTAATGACAACTTTTTGTAGACCCCTTAGACGTAGTCTGAGAATCCCTAGGAGTCCACGTACCACAGGTTGAAAACCACTGAACTAGCTCAATGCTAGAACAGCCCATAAACAAGTGCGGAGAAGGAAGTTCCCATGTGCAGCTATTATGAAGGTTCATTACCCAGCCTCCCTTCTATCTTTCAATGATGGTGTTTTTCTTCTGAGATGAAGCTTATGCTGTGTCTAGTCCAACTGGTTTACCCTTTTCCAATTCAATTGTATGGGCTCCATTTTTGTTTACTTCATACATTATTGCCATGTTGTGAAGGTCACTGTGCCTGATATGTTGTGTGAGTATGTGCATCTTCCCTTCTGCTGTGGATTTCTTGACTTTCCTTCCAAAGGATCACAGCTTTCAAGTTCCTTGAGAGCATGTAGTCCTGAGTCTGGTTTTCAGAACTTCTGGGCACCAGCTGCTCTAGTTGACTTCATTTGGAGTCTGGGGTGCTCAGATTTGTGAGTTTCAGGCCCAAGATGTCTCACGTTAGATACTCAGAGTACCTAAAAGTAGAGGCTACAATGGATTCCCACCCTGAGTGCCACCTGGAACTGGGGTACCACTGAGCCCTGGTGACCCAGCCTGGGCTCCCTTTTACACTGTACTGTTGTGACATGCTGCAAAGTCCTCTCTAGCCTGCACTGTCATCAGCATATATACAGGTAGGGACACACCCAACTGCAGTTACATGCAGGCACGATCTTTAATCATCCCCTGCATGGGAAGGCTTCAGTTAGGGCACCTCCCAGTTCTTAAGGCACACACCTCCTCTGGAGTATAAACCCAAAATTATACCATCTTGGGCTGCATAGGGAATTATACAGCGCAAGCTCATAAAATTTGCCCCTTCTTTTAATGTGGAGAGGAACATGCAACAGCTTTCTCCCCCTGAGTTATGATTCCCACACATTGGTTTTAGATGAAGCAAGAACAAATGCATCCGATGAAGTGGGTATCCACCCACGAAAGCTCATGCTCCAAAACTTCTGTTAGTCTATAAAGTGCCACAGGACTCTTTGCTGCTTTTACAGATCCAGACTGACACAGCTACCCCTCTGTTACAAGAACAAATGTATTAACTACAAAAGATAGATTTAAGTGATTATAAGGCCGTGGTGGGCACTCTGTAGGCTGCATGTGGCCCATCAGGGTAATCTGCTGGTAGGCTGCAAGACAGTTTGTTTACATTGACCATCCACAGGCACTGCTATCCGCAGTTCCCAATGGCCGTGTTCTGAACCACATAACATTTTTTTTTAAGGTAGATACATTGGATTTCCCCAATAGTGACATGTCTATATTGCCACAGTGTCTTTTAGGCAGGAATTTTGCACTCTGATGTACAAAAGGAATAGCCAAGATTAAAGGTGTATTTTAAGGGAACAAGTGACAGCGTTTGACCAAGTACAGCCAAAGTGTACACTACAAATCTGCAGTATAATATAAAAATGTAAACATGGGTAAAAAGAAACCAGGAAACTGAAATGCTCAATGCTTTAATTTGCAGAGCAAATACATTTTTGACTGACTTTCTATCATATACAGAATAATACAGTTCTTAGGTATAGATGGTAAATTCTCCCAAAAGACCAATGGGGAAAAGCATGTGTATGTGTGTATGTATGCATGCATGCATACAATATATATGCATAAATAATCAGTTGTATTGGAAGATGTCACCTGAGAGCAAATCTCTTCTCAAGCTAAAGTAATATTTTTTTAATGCTGCCTGTAGTTTAATAAATAGAGCATGCATGTTGGCTATGGAGCAACATGAGCGAGATAAAAATAAACCCAAATGGCACTTGATGCCAATGGGAAAAGGACCTTTTAAACATCTCATATAAAACATGTCATCTGCATACAGAAATTTGTGTGTGAGATAATGTACATCCTATTAGATATTATTAAGGAAAAAACCACAGCAGAACACTTTGCAGTGGTATCTATTGCATATCATTGAAGAATCAAATGTGGAAACATCCAACTCTGTGTCATTATCCCTCTAATAGCCAGAAGGAGAACTGGAATCCAGTGAATGAGATGGAGAACCCCAAAAGGAAAGCCCTGGGTTAATTAAAATCTAGGGCAAAGGACCTATGGATAGCACCATTTACACCTTATTTTGAAGGGTTACATGAGATTCAAGTATTGAATAGGCCTTGTGCTGGCCCTTTGCACAGGAATGAATTTCACCTGCAATGCATAGTATAGTTCTAGGAAAAGACATCAACACCAAAAGGACTAAATAATACTAATAATCTTGACAAGCCTTTAATTTTCTGAAAAGACCTGGTACCATAACTGTAACAGACAGCTAGTACATAGTTGGATTCTTAACTCTATTTCCATTGAAGTCAATGTGAGTTTTCCACTGAGTTCAGTGGGAGCAGGAGCGGTTACAAAGTTATCGATTTCAGACACATTTCTCATTTTATTCTCTAAGAATGTTAAATAGCTTAATGTTAATACCTGATATATTAATACATAAGGGATGTGGGATTCTAATTATGAAAATATTAAAAAATCAGTATCATGTATAATATAGCATTTCCTGGGTGTAAAAATAAATAAATAAATAAATAAAGTTTTCTAAAAATGCTATTCCTGTCTTCAATAATTGATTTCCCTTTTGTCATCTATTGGATGTGAATACATAAATTAATGGAAATATCCTTATGGTTTTGCAATCTCCAAGACTGAGGATACTTAATAACAAATATAACTTTGGAGAAAGGCATTTACTGTCTAGTAAATCTGACTGTGGTCTCGCTTACACGGCTTTTAAATCAGCAGAGTTATTCCTGATTTTCCATGGTACGAGATCAAACTCAGAGGTGTGCAAAACTCTGGGTTAGGTCCTGAGCTTGTGTAAACTAGAAGCTCCCTGGAAGTCAATAGAGCTATTCGGATTTGCATGAGTTGAGGCACTGGTTCTGTAGTGCTGCAACCTCCTATTCTTCTTCCTATGTCTTGTGCTATAATTTTCTTTCTTTTTAACTAAAGAAAATGAGGTCAGTTTGGGAGAAAGAGAAGCTGACTGAAAGAAGGTATTGTATGCTGTATGAACCCCTTGAGGCACATGTTTTGACTGCCTCATCGGAGCATGTTACTTAGCTCACAGTTGTGCATGTGAGGGCAGGAGACCCGAGAGTAAGCAATTTCCCAGTTTCTCTCTCAAATTGGGTTTAGTAGTACTTACAGGGACACCCTGTTCTTTTTGCCTGCAGAAATCATTTTGCATTCCTTCAGCAACTTTAGCTTCTGCTTGATTTCTCTATCTACCTAGAGCTTGGAGTTGGATAGATTAGTAGTAGATAGGTTTGAAGTTATCCTCTTGTGCTTGAATGTCTGCTTGTTTCAGATAAAACGTTCTGACATCTCAAACTTCTATCTTGAGCATATATTAGACACAGTCGCTTCATATAATATATATATGTGTGTGTGTATGTGCCGTGTTCACAGTGTGATAGTTCAGTGGAAGGTTTCCATTAAAAAAACACATATTGTGCCTGGTTTGGAGGAGGAGGAAGATTTATAACTCAGCTTCACAAATTCACTCTGAGCTGGAAATTGGCTCAGCTTGGGGGAATTCTCAAGTGCTGTATATCTATATTTAGAGACAGAGAGAGGAAGGAGGGTCCCATGATTAAGGCAGTGGACTGGGACTTGGGAGATAGAAGTTCAATACCTGACTCTGCCACCCATTCACAGTGTGACTTTAGGCAAATCTCTTAATCTGTTTGTGCTTCAGTTTCCCACTTGTAAAATAGGGATGATAATATTCCTGCCTTCCCATCCTCCATTCTAGCCTCGCTAGAATGGAAGATGTTTGGGGGACATGAATTACTATTGTTTGGACAATGCTTAGCACAATGGGATCTAGGTACTACTGCTATACACAGGGCCGGCTCCAGTGTTTTTGCCACCCCAAGTGTCGGACAAAAAAACCAAACAGCTATCAGCTTTTTATTCTTCGGCAGCAAATCGGCGGCAGGTCCTTCCCTCTGAGAGGGACTGAGGGACTTGCCACTGAAGATCCAGACCTGCCACCCTTTCTCGTTGGCCGCCCCAAGCACCTGCTTGCTGGGCTGGTGCCTGGAGCCGGCCCTAGTTATACAAATTATATATTTAAAAGATCAGATTAAAATATGATTATACTCTAACTCAGCTCTCTGACTGGTTCACAGCTACACCTCTACCCCGATATAACGCCACCCGATATAACACGATTTCGGATATAACATGGTAAAGCAGTGCTCTGGGGGGATGGGGCTGCGTGCTTCGGCAGATCAAATCAAGTTCGATATAACGTGGTTTCACCTATAACGCAGTAAGATTTTTTGGCTCCCAAGGACAGCGTTATATCGAGGTAAAGGTGTACTTAAAATAAGATCTTTAATAACCCTGGCTATAGACTAAAAGCTTCTTCATGTTTCCTTCCTACAAACTGATAGAACTGTTATTGCGTTCTGCCTATGGGATGTCTATTGATCAGCCTGTCCTGATGAGATAAAGTTCAAATACCAATGGCTGAAGACCTAGACAACAGCCCTAAATAAAGTAAGAAGCATCCACCCTAAAAAGAAAAGGACAACAGAACAACAGAAGGAAGATCAAAGCCAGGTTCAAGGCTGAAAGTCACGCCTGCAATTGATGGGTGATCAATCTAAACCCAGAGGCAGCGTGACACAGCAAGACCTATAGACTTTGAATCCAAACTAAAATCCTATAAAAAAAGAAAGGTGAGATGAGAGACTCTGGGTAACATTCTGCTGCCAACATGGAAGAACATCAGTGCCTGCCCAACAGAGATCCAGCTTGTCCTTGTGCCTGGCTTTCCTGGCCAGTTAGCCGCCACAAGCTACAAACCCAAGCTACAAAATCAAGCTATGAACTTAAGCTATCTTCAGGACTGGTAACTATGCAGAACATCTGATGGATGTGTGTGTGTGTGTGTGTGTGTGTGTGTGTGTGTGTGTGTGTGTGTGTGTGTATATAGGTATTAGGTATAATGTGTGTGTATAAGAATTAAGATATTAGTTATTAGTCATAAATTGTTATCATAATAAATGTGGCATCTTTGTCTTGTCCCCTTTAAAAAGATCCTGCTGGTTTTTTTTGCTGGTCTAATATAATTGGTATAACATCAGTATGGCCACTCTTATGAGTGCTAGATGGTCAACAGAGTACTGGGAGCCCCTGCCTCCCCTGCCATGATACTGCAGGTTTCTGTTCCTGGACCAGATTCTCTAGTCAGTTATTTGGATACTGTTCCCTTTGACTTTAGCATGAGTCAGACCATGTAACAGAGACTGTGGCTAAGCAGCACTGTGAGAAGTACTGTCACCCCAGCAGAGGTGAGGGCATGGCTTTCGTCTGGTCCCTTTGCACCTGATAGTGCCTGAAGGTACTGGGGAGAGCACACTCCACGGTTTAGACGTGTACTCAGTGCCACCTCTGACTGCACTTCTCCAAATCCACAGAACCTTCTGCCCTTTGCAGGCATAATGCCTTCAGCCAGTATGGCTTGGGATTGTCAACTCCACACCCCACACTCAAGCCCCACTGGCTGTACAGGCCATAAATGATTCCTTCCATTTACTCTGTAGTTTTTTTTTCTTCTTACAAGTAGACTCCTCCTCCCCACCCCCAATCCTGTTTGCAGGCAGGCCTGTCGGCTCCTGATGTGGGACAGATAGGCTAAAGGCAGAGTTCCAAAACATTCTGTGCATGGGAGCTTTCATTCTGCTGCTTCCTCCAGCAGAGGGATCCAAAGACAACATGGGGAATTCTGGCTACTTTGAGGCTGCCCCTCTCCTTCTCTGGTACCATGGCAGTTGTGATAAGCTTAGCTCAGGCACTTCAGCTAACAGCCTCACAGTAAGCAGGAGCAGCCTGGAAGCAGAGGTCCTCTACTCTGAAACTCACTTCCCCTTCTCTTCCTAGATTTGGTAACTTTCAGTGCATGCTGCCAGGTTATTCTGTTTCCAGGCTTAAGGTTTGCTTAGAATTCAGGAGTGGAGGGAAAGAAAGGAATTTATTTTGGTTTGTGAAGACGCTGCTTCTTGGTCATCTTGATCAATGCAGATGTGTATGTACTCCCAATGAGCCCGATCCTTAGGTGATGAGCCTATCATTGACTTGGATGTAACCCATTGATTGTGGGCTCTCAGTGGGCACTCTTAAACATAATACAAAAATAAAAGTTCATAGATTCATAGATTCCAAGACCAGAAGGGACAACTATGATCATCTAGTCTGTCCTCCTGTGTAACACAGGCCATAGATCTTCCCCAAAATTCCTAGAGCAGATCTTTCAGAAAAACATACTATCTTGATTTTAAAATGTCTAGAGCTGGAAAATCCACCACAGTCCTTGTTAAGTTACTCCAATAATTAACTACTCTCAGTGTTAATAATTTACACCTTTTTTTCTAGCTTCAACTTCCAGCCATTGGATTGTGTTAGACCTTTCTCTGCTGGACTGAAGAGCCCATTATTAAATATTTGGAGGTACTTTGTAGATTGTATTCAACCTTAACCTTCTCTTAGGCTTTGTCTACACTAGCACATTTGTTGGCAAAACTTTTGTCGGTCAGGGAAAAAATAACTCTGACCAACTTACGTTTCACTGACAAAAGCATGGGTATGGACAGCACTATGTCAGCAAGAGATACTCTTCTGCCAACATAGCTACCGCTGCTCATTGGGGGTGGTTTAATTATGCCGGTGGAAGAGCTCTCTCCCATCAGCATAAAGCGGATACACAGGAGACCTTACGGCAGAGCGGCTGCAGCGGTACAGCTGTGCCACTGTAAGGTCTGTAATGTAGATAAAGCCTAGTTAAGATGAATAGATTTGAGCTCCGGGAGTATAAGTACATCTCTACCCTGATATAACGTGACCCTATATAACACGAATTCAGATATAACACAGTAAAGCAGCGTTCTGGAGGAGAGGGAGGGGGCAGGGATGCGCACTCCAGCGGATCAAAGCAAGTTCGATATAACGAGGTTTCATCTATAACATGGTAAGATTTTGGCTCCCAAGGACAGCGTTATATCGGGGTAGAGGTGTATAAGGCATGTTTTCTAATCCTTTAATCATTCTCAGGGCTCTTCTCTGAACCCTCTCCAATTATCAACATCCTCTTTGAATTGTGGGCACCAGAGCTGGACACAGTATTCCAGCATCAGTCACACCAGTGCCAATTATAGAGGTAAAACAACTCCCTACTCCTGCTCAGGCTTCTCCTGTTTATACATCCAAGGATTTCATTAGCCCTTTTGACCATAACATGCCACTGGGAGCTCATGGTCAGATGATTATTCACCATGACCCCCAAACCTTTTTCAATGTCACTGCTTCTGATGATCGAGTCCCCCATCTTGTAAGTATGGCTTACAGTCTTTGTTCCAAGATGTACACATTTACATTTGACTACACCGAAATGCATATTGTTTGCATGCACCCAGCTTACCAAGCAATCCAGATTGCTCTGAATCAGTAACCGATCCTCTTCATTAGTCAACACTCCCCCAATTTTTGTGTCACCTGCAGACTTTATCAGGGATTAATTTTATGTTTTTTTCCAAGTCAGTCATAAAAATGTCAAATATCATAGGGCCAAGAACCAATCCCTGCGGGATCTGGCTAAAAACACACCCATTTGCTTTTGATTCCCTGTTTACAATTACATTTTCAAACATCTAAATTAGCCAGCTTTTGATCATTTAATGTGCTCCATATTACAAATATCTGACCCAGAGAGTATTTTTGTTACAGTTTGGAGGAGAACTCAGCATGAACTGAGGAGATGCTTTGAAAGAGGAGTGTTCAGCAGGCAATAAGAACCACCAGTTGGAGAGCCTATGTGGAGTCAGAGGGTGTAAACATTTGGGGCTAAGGGAGGCTGCAGGAAGTGGGAACAGGAAGATTCTAATACCTAACTGTGAGCCTGTTTCTCTTCTCACTGGCACTGGATAAATCAGGAGTAACTGTTGCTCAGTAATGGTGTTACAAGTCTGTAAAACGGATAGACGCAAGGGGAAGAATCAGGCTCTGTGCTTATACAAGGAACTGAGGAAATTCTTAAGTATCTGGAAAATTGAAACTTCATGGACTGTGTCGTATTCAGACTTGAGTTCAGGAAATCAAGAGTTGAGTCTTCCCTGAAACTCACAATGGAGTTGTAACTGTATATGCATCAGCCAGGGGAGTTTGTTTTATATATGCACAAGAGACTGATGAATTCCAAGATAAAATGTCTTGATCTGGAACTCAGTTACGTAACTTTTTTAAAATGTTTTTTCAACCCGTTGCCAACAATTAAAGTTGAAGATCAAGATGTGTAATTTCTTATGGACATTTGCTTTTATTTCTGGTGTGCCTTCCTGGAAAATCATAAACCTGTGGAGATATAGCTGACAACAAGTTACAGAACTACATATTTAGTTTTAGCAGTAAGTCAGTCAGACATCTTGGCAATTACTTTCCGTTCAAGATGACAACTTAGAGACGTGTTTATTATGTCTCCAGGAATCCCTGTTATTTTAAGATCCTTTCCAGACTGCAACCAGTGCTAACTCGCCAGTATTTGGGGATTCTTGTCTCTGCTTTGGTTTCCTATCTGGCCTGGAGTACTCAATTATTGACTTGCTGGCCTCCTTTCAACCTTTCCAATTCATTTCCTGCTTCCATGCAATTTCTGGGGGGGAGGGGAAGGCTGTGAGGCGGTCTGAATGTGGGGTCTCAAATCTTCATCGGTCCTGATGGGTCTATGCTGGGTTAACTAATTTGTGAATTGTATTAATCCGCACACAGTTTTTTTGTGGAACATAGTTATCTTGGCAGTGTGATGAATCCTTAAATACAGGGCTGATCTCTATGCTCAGCCTCAGTTTGACTCTTGAAAATAGCTTGAAGTCCAGTCTTGCAATGTTCAGAGCTCCCCTTGAGAGGTGATGAGTGCCTTCAATTCCACCGGAAGAGGCACCGAGTACCCTGCAGAACGGGGCCCCTTCCTCTCTTATGCGGAAGTGATGGATTCTGCTCCCTTGGATTCCCTGGGATTTTCCTGGCCTCTGTCCTGCTACCAGTCCTCCTTCCTAATTCCTTCTGACTTTTCTGTAGAGGCCTTGTTTCCAGTTGCCCCCACAGTAGCTGCTTCTTGAGCCCCACTTTAAAAGGGGAGGTTTGACAGTGAGGGAAGGCAGGTTAACAGAGCTACTCCCCTTGCAAGTTTGGGAAGGAGAGAATTTGGAGAGCCAGCTCTAGGTCTGCAGAGTCCTCAGGGAGGGGTTCCCATTGTTCATGGATGGGACTATGGGGTCTTAAGGCATTTGTAGTTCTATATTCCTTTGTGCTTCTTTTAATAGGTAATACAATCATTGGCTCCATTCCATTGATAAAAGTCCATGGTGGGCTGGGTAAGAATGTAGCATTTTTTGAGAAACTGAGCCATATTCTGCTCTAATTCACACCAGTGTAAATCCAGAGTAACTTTATTGACTTCACTGGCGTTACTGTGGGTTTACACCAGTACATCTGAGAGCAAGATCTGACCCACTTGATCTACAGTGTAAGGAGCACCATTCAGCCCACAGGAGTTGTAACTCCTGCCTAACTTGATTAGCTAGCAAAATAGTTACTCTTCTGTTAGTACACCCAGTGCCAAATAAGCCAGAGGCTTCCCTCAGGCAGTGAACATATGAGCTTAGTTGGAACAGATTTTGTTCTCTTTTGACACTTGATTGGGAAATCAGTTACTTCTGTGAGGGAGAAAAGGTGCTTGTATTGGAACAGATGGTATTCCCCTTCTGAAAGATGCAGAGTCTGACTAGCTAGGAAACTCGGACAAGGACAGGGCTCATGGAAGCCATTCTTTCATCACCACCCAGTGGGATGATCCAGTTCAGTCTATTTGGGACTGAATGCAACAACTACCAAAAAAAAAAAATTAAAAAAATTACGGGGGTGAGGGAAGATGTGGTGTAGGGGGGAAATCTGGGGCAGCCCTCCTCACAAGCATGACAGGCAAACATGACTGTATCTAGGGTGACCAGATGTCCTGTTTTGAAAGGGACAGTCCTGGTTTTTGGGACTTTTTCTTATATAGGTGCCTATTACCCCCCCCCCCGTCCTGTTTTTTCATAATTGCTATCTGGTCATCCTAACTGTATCACCTGTGTTTTGTGAACTGTGCTGGCTACCAGTCGGTTTCAGAAAAGAATTCAAAGGCCTGGCCTTAACCTGCAAAGGCCCTAATGGATTGGGAGGGACTGTCTCAGAGACTACCTTATTGTCCACTATCCTTAGGCCAACTGTGCTTCACTAGAATGGTACAGCCGGGGAGACCCAGGGCTATTCTGTCAGGCACTGAGGCAGAAGATTCTCAGTGGCAGGACCCTGGCTGTGGAAGTTGCTACCAGAGAAGATCAGACTGAATCCAAACCCAGCGCCCCTATTCTGAATCCAGATCTGAGCAAATTTTGAGGCTTGTGCCAATCTCTCTGTAACTGTAATTGGGAAAGATTTGAAGAGTAAACTGTAGAACGATATCTGGTCAAATAGACTCCTAATACTGTCATCTGGTTTGGTTTATTTATGTTAGTGTTTTTCTCTCATCAGTGTTTCTCATTCTCCCACCACCCTCCAAAAATGGGCAGAGGTCATACTGATAGTGATGGTGATAAAACCTGGCCATTTGGTATAGGGGAAGTTGGCTTAGACTTACCAAAAGTTTTCCCCATCATTTCTTGGCCTCCTATACACATACAGAACACTTGCACTTGCACCTCCCCAGCCAGCCAGCACTCTGTGCAGTGCATGACAACTATGCAACCCTCAGCTGCTACATCCTCCCCTTCTCTGGGGTTATACTGTGCTGTCCTGAAACACTGAGTGGGTCTCATCATTCATTCCTCCCTGCGTCCTGTGCCAGCAGCAGTCTGCTGGCAGCAAGCACCTAGGCGCTGTGTCACCTGCTGCGCACAGACATACTGCTTCATGTTGATGTTCTCCAGTCCTGGTACTCCAATTATAAGGTTAGGCCCAGTCTTTTCCCCATTGAAATCAGTAAGAGATTTGACACTGAATTCCATTTTAGCAAGACAGGCCTGTGATCTTTGCCTCTCAGTGGATGGCCATCTCGGCTTGATTCACTCCCAGGTTTACAGAGCAAGTTCTCTACCTACAGTCTAAGTAGACTGTAAAGTCTTTGGAGGAAGAGATGCCTTTTTGTTCTCTGTTTGTACAGCACCTAGCACAACGGGACCCTGGTCCGTGACTGGGGCTCCTAGGTGCTGCAATAATAAAAATAATCAATAATAATACTAATAAAGCATTGGCTACCTCTTTCATGTAAAAATATATTAAAGGAACGAGGATGCTTTAAAATCACATTTGATAAGTGTACACCTTTCTTCATTTGTGTTACTTACCATAAGTTACTTATTGAAACTGACCGATTAAAAAAAATAATTTATTTCTCGGTTTTGATGCTTTTTGTTTACTTTCTGCATTTCTGTCAGCTTGGACAGTGAAAATCAATGAAGTCATTTTCACTCTCATGTCCTCAGTAATGCAATGTTTGGGTTGCAAACACTGTAGGTGAACACTAATTGCTTAAAAACAGCTGTTTCCATTGGGATATTTTTAAAATGGCTTTTTATAAAGTTTGTTTTTACAAAGGCCAAATTTTGAACAAACATATGGTGTTTCTCCTGAAATCAAGTTGTGTGCGCAATGTCGTGGGAAATCAACAGATGGTGCTATTACAAATAGTGTTATAATTTTTGGCTATTTGATTATATAGCAGTTAGGGCTTGAATAAAATGCTTACTGCCAGCTGTGGTGCAGTTCATGCTGAAATAACTCCTTACCTGAGGAGGTTGTGAAGTCTAGGACTATAACAGTGTTTAAAAGAGAACTGGATAAATTCATGGTGGTGAAGTCCATAAATGGCTATTAGCCAGGATGGGTAAGGAATGGTGTCCCTAGCCTCTGTTTGTCAGAGAATGGAGATGGATGGCAGGAGAGAGATCACCTGATCATTGCCTGTTAGGTTCACTCCCTCTGGGGCACCTGGCATTGGCCACTGTCGGTGAACAGATACTGGGCTAGATGGACCTTTGGTCTGACCCGGTACGGCCGTTCTTTTGTTCTTATGCACATACCACCAATAAAGTCTGTTCTGCCTTTGTTTCTTTCTAAGAATCTTTGTAAGTGACTATCTCCTGCCTGTAGGTTGTACCCAGGCAAGCAAACAAAATATTTCATGGTGCCAAAATGTTACAGTGTGTGTTTATACTTTTGAATACAGTTTATGAACAGTTCTGCTAATATTTCATCTATTTTTCCGGTGCTTTTCTTCTTTAATTTGTTATTACTAGTGAATAAACAGAATGAGAAAAGATGTATGTGGTGCACTTAAGCATATGATGAGGTGTGGGTGAGGAGTTGACCCAAGTCTGAGGGACAAGTTGTCCCATTTTCTGTGGTGCGCTGAACTGTTAGCTCTGTTGCTAAACTGAAGGGATTGTTGGAGAGACTTCCTCCTTTTGGGGATTGACTCCCTTCTCCCATCACTACTAACTCACCCCTGCCAGAGATGACAGCCCTGTGTCTCATAAAAAGATCACCTTTCTGTACACTCACTCACCATTTCCACTGACACAAGCTGACCACGGTGCTGTAGTAGCTTGAGGGGTACTTCTTGGAAACAAAACAGAAGCATTTTTAGCAAAGTGCAGTTTAATATGAGTTTGTTTGCCAGATGGTGCTGCCTTCCCTCCTTGGCTATGGCTGTGCGAAAGTATTTTGTTTAAATGATAAACAAATGAATGGATCCCCGTAGCACCACCTCTCTCCAAACGCACGCAACCGCTATCCCTGGGACACAAGGCTTATTTCAGGCTAGGTAAGGAGTGTGTGTGCGCGAGCACGCACGCACTTGCACCTCATTAATATACTGTCAGCATTTAGCTGCCCCCTGCAAATGAACCCCCCCCTCAGATAGGCTGATAGGGTTTCTCTTGTGACAATGAGTTTTCTTTCTTCCTATTTAGCTTGCAAGGCACTGGGCGATGAGCTACTGGATGACATTAGGAAGGTGAATCCGAAGAGGACTATTGACGTGGGGTCATTCCGAATAAGCCCTGACGGGACACAAGAGAGGGGTAAGGTAACAGGAAAATGATCTGACAGTACATAATTGCTGATATGTGCAATTACCAACCACTTATCCAAACAGCAGTTGGTCTTAATCTTCAAACCTTTTTCTTGCTAAGGGTATCAGACACTAAATTGCTTCTGTTTCCTTTGGGACCCAAAGTAATCTTTAGGCTTCAAATTGAGGTATTTTCTTTTTTTCAATACCTACAATTTTGGCTTTTTAAAGTTTCGAGCAGTATTATTCCACTGTTAATCTTGACAGAAATAAGTCAGTGCTACACATACTATATATATATATATATATAGTCTAGAGACTTACATCTATCTAATCAGCTTTTGTACTCTGCATCTGAAGTGTATCTATTACCTTCCTTCGAGCCTGTTTGAAGATACTAAATGAATTCAACTCCTGTTGACTGCAGTGGAAGTCGAGGATTCTGAATGCTTTGCAAGACCAGACCCTTGAAATCCACACCCTTAAGCAGCGTTGTTAAGCCAACCTAGGTCTCTGTGTAGACAGTGATAGGGCGATGGAAGAAAACCTCTGTCACCCTAGCTATCCCTAATCAACCTCAGGGAGGTGAATTAACTGCACAGATGGGAGTACACCTCCACCAGCATAGGTACTGCCTACGCTGAAGCCCTACAGCAGTATAACTGCAGTGGTGTAGCTGTGCCACTGTAGCATTTTAAGTGTAGACAAGACCTTAGACTGTAAAGTTTTAGGGTTAGGACCATGTCTTCCTGCAGTGGGGAGCGTACTGGGTGGCACTGGATAAATAATAGAAAATAGCATAAACAAAAAGCCCTTGGGAATATTCAGCCAGCTGAAACATTGAATGAATATCCTAGGATGAGTTTTCAGAAGAGTTGTTTTCCCACAGAATGGCCCTGTTGTAAAGATGAAGGCTTGCTGCTCATTTATGTCAGTGCCCACTCCCAATGATGCTTCTCAGCCCTGGCCTTACAATATGTAGGCTCCCAAGCTGCCAGCGTGAGGGATCAGGGAATTAATTGTGTTCCCTCCAGTTCTGCTGCTGGAGGAGAAGACTGAGCTGGCCTATGACTTATCAAGTCAGCTCAGGATTGAATGGGTATGAAGCTTTCTGGACAGGGCCCCAGAGATCATGTACATTGCTGAAGATGAGAGCTGATTCTGATCACAATGCAATACCAATAACTTTATTTATAGTACAGTCGTGTTTAGAAGCCTCAACTCTAACTCAGAGCCAGACTGTGGTAGGTACTATATAAACACACAGTGAGAGAGATTTCCTTCCCACAAAGCTTACAAGCTAAATAGACAAGACATACTCACAATAGGAATAGAAATAGAGGTGTCGAGTTTTGTCCATAATCACAAGCAGAATTAAGCCTAGAATGCGGACTTTCTGGGTACCAGGGCACCACCTTATCCACTGGACTGTGCTGCATCTTGTATGTTAGGTCAGATTTACATTGGTGTACCCAGTATCAGAATTGCCCACTAATACTAGCCATGATGTGTCTTTAGAGTAACTTCCTGTGTCTTCTCACTTTGAGCGAGAAGGATCTGCTTATATGACACTTCAAAGAATAAGAGATGGCATTAGTTGCATATCTTTTTATATAACATAAAATAGATGACTGTTCTAGGAACACAAATCTTTGGATGAGCTAAGCAGATCTGACTGCAGCTAACATTGCCGTGTTTAGTCATTAGTAACAATCTTAAAGTGGGTGAGTGATTTTTCCCCCTCCCTTAATATTAAAAGTCCACATATCTTTAATAAAATCCATGTTCTCAATCCCTGCTCTCTAATGTAACAGAAAGGTTCATTAACCAACCTTTCATCGTTTGTTTAAACGTTATTTTGTGACATTGATTTCTTCAGAAGTAAACATTCGCTTATTTTGCCTGTCAACTAGTCTCAAAACTGACTGTTTAAATTGCTGTTGTTTGCTCTTCATAAACAATGTTTCCCCTAACCCCAGCCTGTAGACAGCTTGCCATTGTTTCAATACAAACCTTCTGGAGGCAAACAGATGAGTGTAGCCTGTAGCATCATAAATTTTGGATACTGGAGGAGGAAATGCTTTCCAAGGACAGATACATTAGATGGTTTGGTAGCAGAATTAGTTTTTGATACAGGCTGAGATCTTGAAAGAGGGCATAAGGGAGTTAGAAGCTCAAATTCAATTGACTTTTCATGAGAGTTGGGTGCCCCCCCTTTTAGCCCCGTTTGAGGACCCCAGCCATAAGCTTTACAGAGGTATATCCATTTTAGTGTTCAGAGTAGCAGCCGAGTTAGTAATCCATTTTAACGTAATTAGTGTAATGCATATGACAATTAGTCAATGGCAAACGGATCCATAATATTTATACTTGAGTATGAATTGACCCTAGATAACATTTTCAAAAGTGTCTAAGTCCCATTTTCAAAAGAGGGACTGAGGACCCAAAGGGCTTTATCTAAACAGGTTAGTGCGCGGCCAGCCAGAGTGTGAATCTACAATGCACTAGCCCACCCTGTGGACCCTTCCTCCATGCACTGTAAGTTCCGTGAATGTTTTGACATACTCCCATTTAAAACAGCAGCATGTCAGAGCACACTATGGAATTTACAGTGCTCAGTAGCAGGTCTGGGTCACCAGTTAGGCATGGCCTGCGCTAAAAAGTTTGGCTGACCCAGCTACATCCCTGAGCAACATAGTTAAGTGGAACTGACCCCCTGTGTAGACATTCTAGGTCAATGGAAGAATTCTTGCATCAGTCTAGCCACTGCCTCTTGGGGAGGTGGATTACCTACACCAATGGGAGAAGCTGTCCCATCAGCATAGGTAGTGCCTACGGTGAAGTGCTAGAGCAACTCAGCTCAGCACTACAGCTGTGTGTAGGTAATCCACCTCCCCAAGAGGCAGTGCCTGTGCCACTGTAGTGTTTCAAGTGTAGACAAGCCCTTAATGTGTGGCAAGCTAGTGCACTGTAGGTTCACTCCCTGGCTTGTCACACACTAATTTGCCATGTAGACAAATTGTAGGTTTCATTGAAAGTCAGTAGGGCTAAGGAGCCCAAATGATTGTCATGTCTGACTACAGCTGATCAAAAAAGGACATTTTCACAAACATATTCTCCCATTTTTATCTAAAAAATTTAATAGTTAGAGAAAAACATTGACATTTTGAATTTAGAAAAGTTTGAACCAGCTCGATGCAGACCTGGATTTTAAAAATAAAATACAGACTATTTCTGATAGGTCTTTCTTCAAACATGACAGAGTAGAAGTTAGGGCTTGGCTACACTGGAGAGTTGCAGCGCTGGTGGTGGCTTTACAGCGCTGCAACTTACTCACCGTCCACACTTGCAAGGCACATACAGCGCTGTATCTCCCTGGCTACAGCGCTGCATGTACTCCATCTCTGCCTGGGGAATAACGATTGCAGCGCTGGTGATGCAGCACTGCTCCGCCAGTGTGGCCACCAAAAGTGCTGTTATTGGCCTCCAGAGGTATTCAGAAGTATCCCAGAATGACTGCTCAGCCACTCTGCTCATCAGTTCAAACTCTACTGCCCTGGCCTCAGGAGACCCGCCCTTTAAATGCGCTGGGAATTTTTAAAATCCCCTTCCTGTTTGCTCAGCCAGGTGTGGAGTGCAATCAGTGAATCTTTCCAGGTGACCATGCCTCCACGTGCCAAACGAGTCCCAGCCTGGAGCAATGGCGAGCTGCTGGACCTCATCAGTGTTTGGGGAGAGGAAGCTGTGCAGTCCCAGCTGCGCTCCAGCAGTAGGAATTACAATACCTATAGGCAGATATCAAGGGCCATGCTGGAAAGGGGCCATGACCGGGACGTGGTGCAGTGCAGGGTTAAAGTGAAGGAGCTGCGGAGTGCCTATTGCAAAGCCCGCGAGGGAAACCGTTGCTTTGGTGCTGCCCCCACGACCTGCCGTTTTTACAAGAAGCTGGACGTGATACTTGGGGGTGACACACCGCCAATCCGAGGACCACGATGGACACTTCAGAGTGGGGAAGGGGGGAGGAGGAGGAGGGAGGAGGAAACTGAGAGTGAGGGTACTGGGGTTGGGGGGAGACACCCCGGAGTCCCAGGAGGCATGCAGCCAAGAGCTCTTCTCAAGCCAGGAGGAAGGTAGCCAGTTGCAGCAGCCGGTACTTGGTGAAGGACAAGCAGAGGAGCAGGTTCCCGGTAAACTACAGGACTGGAGGGAAAGGGAAAGCAGGATCTGCCAGAGAAACGCAGCGGCCAGGAAGAAAAGCACAAAGCAGCTGATAAGCATCCTGGCGTGCCAAGCAGACTCTATCCAGGTGCTCGTAACCATCAGGGCTGGCTCCAAGCCGCAGCGCGCCAAGCGCGTGCTTGGGGCAGCATGCCGTGGGGGGTGCTCTGGCGGTTGGTGGGAGGGTGGCAGGTGGCTCCGGTGGACCTGCTGCAGGCGTTTCTGCAGACTGTCCGCTGGTCCCATGGCTCCGGTGGACCTCCCGCAGACACGCCTGCGGCAGCTCCACTGGAGCCGCAGGACCATCAGACCCTCCGCAGGAACGCCTGCGGGAGGTCCACCAGAGCCGCGGGACCGGCGAGCAGCAGAGCGCCCCCCACGGCGTGCTGCCGTGCTTGGGGTGGAGAAATTGCTAAAGCTGGCTCTGGTAACCATGCAGGCAGAGCACTACCGCGCCGCCCCACCCCGTCCCAAAGCTCTTTCCCTTGTGCCCCAATGTCAGCTCCAACCCTCTTCCCCAGCATCCAGGTTCTTACCTCCATCAGCTGCCTCCAACACCTGTACATTCACCAACCAGCCCTGAGAACTATGACCCTTACCCTCTGCGCTCAACCCCCATCACCATGCAGTATAGGCATCCTGACATGCAGCAGTCATTGCACAGCACTCCAGACAGGACATATTCAAACCTGTGACTGTACAGTTCCCCACCGCACCCCCCTGTCCTTTTAGGTTCCCAAAATGTTGTGTGTCTGTCAATAAAGTTATTTTCTTTTCAATAAATGAATTCTTGGCTTTGCAAACAGTCTTTATTATTGCAGAAAGTCAAAGATACCTTAGCCGAGGAAAGAAACAGGCACTGCAAATCAGCTTAGGAAAAACAGATTCCTACTAACATTGTAACCACTGCACTTCACTCTCGTGCAAGGCACCAAACATTACTGTTGGTTTTCAGCCTCAAATTCCTCCCTCAAGGCATCCCTAATCCTTGAAGCACTGTGCTGGGCCTCTCTAGTAGCCCTGCTCTCTGTCTGTGCAAATTCAGCCTCCAGGTGTTGAACCTCGGAGGCCCATTCCTGACTGAATGTTTCACCCTTCCCTTCACAAATATTATGGAGGGTACAGCACGCGGATATAACCGCAGGGATGCTGCTTTCCCCGAAGTCTAGCTTTCCATACAGAGATCACAAGCATCCTTTTAAATGGCCAAAAGCACACTCCACACTCATTCGGCACCAGCTCAGCCTGTAGTTGAACCAGTCCTTGCTCCTGTCAAGCTTCCCTGTATACGGTTTCATGAGCCAAGGCATTAAAAGGTAAGCGGGGTCTCCAAGGATCACAATTGGCATTTCAGCGTCCCCTACTGTGATCTTCCGGTCTGGGAAAAAAGTTCCTGCCTGGCCAGTGTTCCGAAAGATGAGTGCATCATGCACCTTTCCAGGCCAGCCTGTGTTAATGTCAATGAAATGCCCAAGGTGATCCACAAGCACCTGGAGAACCATAAGGAAATATCCCTTCTGATTAACGTACTTGGATGCTAGGTGGGGTGGTGTCAGAATAGGAATATGCATCCCATCTATCGCCCCTCCACAGTTAGAGAAACCCATTTGTGCAAAGCCATCCACAATGTCCTGCATGTTCCCCAGAGTCACGGTTCTTCTTAGCAGGATGCGATTAATGGCCCTGCAAACTTGCATCAAAACGATCCCAACGATTGACTTTCCCACTCCAAACTGGTTCCCGACTGATCAGTAGCTGTCTGGAGTTGCCAGCTTCCAGATTGCAATAGCCACCTGCTTCTCCACCGGCAGGGCAGCTCTCAATCTTGTGTCCTTGCGCCGCAGGATGGGGGGCGAGCTCAGCACATAGTCCCATGAAAGTGGCTTTTCTCATCCGAAAGTTCTGCAGCCACTGCTCGTCATCCCAGACTTCCATGATGATGTGATCCCACCACTCAGTGCTTGTTTCCCGAGCCCAAAAGGGGCATTCCACGGTGCTGAGCATTTCCGTGAATGCCACAAGCAATGTCGTGTCGTACGCGTCAGGCGACTCGCTATCATCATCGGACTCCTCATCACTTTGGAGCTTAAGGAATAGCTCAACTGCCAAACGTGATGTACTGGCGAGACTCGACAGCATATTCCTCAGCAGTTCAGGCTCCATTTCCCACAGAAATCGCGCTGCACAGAAACCATTGGGAGAGTCACAATGGCTCCAAATGTGGATGGAAAAACAGGGACTGCTGGAATGTGAAGCGATGCATCACGGGGCGTTGGGACAGGAAGCAGAATGACCCGCACCCTTCCGTCCCCTTCCCACAACCCATGGCGCCAAAATGGGACAAAGTGCTCTGTGGGATAGCTGCCCATAATGCACCACTCCCAACAGCGCTGCAAATGCTACAAATGTGGCCACACTGCAGCGCTGGTAGCTGTCAGTGTGGCCACACTCCAGCGCTTTCCCTACACAGCTGTACGAAGACAGCTGTAACTCCCAGCGCTGCACACCTGCAAGTGTAGCCAAGGCCTTAGTCTTAGGCCTGGTGTGTGTGCACACAGAAAACACACCAATTTAACCAGATCAGTTTCTAAATTAATTTAGCTTTAAAATGATACAACTCCCTCATGTGGACCCTCTTAAATTGGTTTAAGAGTGCCTAACCTAGGGAGTTGAATCACACTTCACTTAAATTGGTTTAACAGTGGCTGAAATCAAATTAGCTTAATTCAGTTGCTGATTTTGAAACTGATTTAATTAAAATGGTGTAATTTCTTTCCATAGAAGATCCCTTACTTGGGTGAATAAAAGAACCTGCCAAATCTCAGTTAGTCTTTGGAAATTCTTCCTCCTCCCCCTTCTTTTGCTTAGTTCTGAATTCTGGAGCCGTGTCACTTCACCAAATCTCACAAAGATAGAATTGTGGTTTTGTTCGTTTGTTCTGGTTAACATGCAGCTAACTGTCTTTGTCCTTGGCTTGTTCTATATGTTGTATGATATCCCACATTAAAGAGGATTTTCCTGTTGATATCAACTGTGTAGTTACTTCTAGTCATTTAGACATCAGAAATTCCAGTCTTTACATAGTCATTCATATTTATGTTTGATTTACGTTGATTTATAACTTAATTTGACTTCAGATCTAAATTGTGAAGAAAGGTTGGGAAACTAGGCATGGGGCAGTATGAGAGCAGACCATTTACTCTGGTAATCCTACTTTTGGCAGTGGTTTATATATCTGATGCTTGAGATTAAAAGAAAAGTAATGCATTCTGCCAAATATGCATTGTCCTGTATATGTGTCAGGTAAGTAGGTGGAGAATTCCTTCACAGTGCCAGCAGGCAATCACAGCTTATATACTGAAAATGAGCAGTGATATCTCTTGTAGGTATTTACATTTCAGTAGCAATATTGCTAGGTTAAAATATTAAATACATGATAGAAATTGTAGCACCAAATTGCATATGGTGAATGCAGATCCAGATGATGCCAAAGAGATTAGACTGATTAATCATAAAGACCCTTTTTACAGAACATACTTATTCATTCATGAGACAGAAAGCATTCTCAATACTACATCTCCACATGTTGAAAAATTAGTCTACTCTGTCGTATATTAAAGTTGACATTCACAGAAGGTCATCATGCCTCCATTTTATAAGGCCAGAAGTTTCCATCTTGGATCTTCAGATCACTCTATCTCACAAAGGAGGTCTGCTATTGCAAGAACTACTCCATGCAGCACCATCCGGGTTCGAAGTGGAGTTGGATGAGGTGTAATCATTCTCATGGACCCTAAATGACAACAAATAGATTATTCCACTGGCTGGTGCAAAGTCCATAATTTAACTACCCCATTAAACGAGTGAAATGTAACCTTGAGTTCCTCCACAGGGGCTTGTGTGGTGTAGGGTGACCAGACAGGAAGTGTGAAAAATCGGGACGGGGGTGGGGGTGATAGGCGCCTATATAAGACAAAGCCCCAAATATCAAAACTGTCCCTATAAAATCGGGACATTTGGTCATCCTAGTGTAGGGATACATATGAGCAGGGTCGGCCTAAGGAAGTGCGGGGCCCAATTCAAACAGTTTCGACGGGGCCCCAGCAGGGATGACTAAAAAAAGAAAAAGAAAAAACACACGTAAAAAAACACGTGGGGCTTGTACTCACTGGGCAGTGCTCCAAGTCTTCTGCGGCACTTCGGCGGTGGGTCCTTCATTCACTCCAGGTCTTCGGTGGCACTGAAGGACCCACTGCCGAAGTGCCACTGAAGACCCTGTATGAGCCTGATCTGTTTTCTCTCCTCCTGCAGCCTGAGGTGGGGCAAGGCAAACAGCTCCTCTCCTTACAGCAGAGGAGCCTCCCTTGCTTATTCTTGCTTTCCCTTATCTGTGGCTGTAGGAGGCTACTGCTGACACCATATCAGGTGATGGAGTTGTCTGCACAGTGTAGCCTGATCTGTAGGTTATGTGTAAGAACCCCCCAGTTATCATTGTGAGGGTAGAGAGATTCTTGTCCCAAGTTCAGGCCCCATATTATTAAAATTACTATGTAGTTGGGAACCCTGATGTGCACAGTTGCAACACTCACACTTTAGGAACTCCTCTATATTTACAAATAATCTATTAATACATTTAGCACAGTCACAAACAGTCTAACTCAGCATGGTAGATAGAGATATTATAGAATGTACGTCTGAACATCAAACTTACACCATTCCTTGCAGAACAGCCTGAAATCTTTCTTATCACTGTCACCATCCTCATCTTCACCAGTGGCCATCTTTCTGGCACCTCCAAAGGGATACATTTGTCTGTCGCCTACTGCCCACAGCTTGGGATGTCACTTTTATAATATGTTATGCTGCTGCTACCATGTCTAACGCATATTCAGCAGAGGTTTCTCCACTCTTCTTTATTAGTATTTCCTCCCCTTACTAATGTTGAGGTGTCCTTCTATAGGTTAGACTTTTGATACGTGAACTACCATTTCAGCTCATGACCGTATCTGATACGCCTTGCTTAAATGGATTTGTGGTAATTACTTCCATGTTCCTTGCAGTAGCACTTACAGCCTCCTATCATTGAGCAAGCTCTTCTTAGTTTCTAAAATCTAAAGGTAACTGTTGATCTATGCCAAGGATTACAGCTGACTTAACCACCCTTATGCAGACTTATGCTTCAGCTAATGTCTTACATTATTCTGTAGGTTTCTTGCCTTACAGTGTAGTATAATGAAAGCAGCTAAATAAAGGCAAGGCAGTGAATATATAATAAAGGCAAGCCCATGAGGTACAACAGTGAGGCAAGCATGGTAGGTAGGTGGTTAGTAATAACCTGGAAGTGATACCGAAGAGTCAGCACTAGAGTGTCGTACATTTGCCAGCTCTGTCATGCAGTCCAACATCTCAGCTGGATTGTCATGCATCCAGCTGGGCTGTGGGAAGAAAGCAAAGGGTTGCCTACAGTTCTGTCTGTTGGCCCCTAGATGCTGCTGTGGCATCTATAGAACTGGCTTCCTTTCGCCTCCTCTCTCTCTGCTCCTCCTGCTGGACATGGGTGTGGAACAGGCAGCTGATCTGGGAGGTGGTGGCTGTGGGGGTAGCCGCACACAAAGGGCTTTAATATCCTGGGCTCCACCCCCTGCCCTCATCTGATGCTCCCAGCAGATAGTGCCACCACCATTAGCAACCCCAGCACCCACCTATCTCCTCAGGATCAATATTAACAGCCCCAAAAGCTTCCCACTCAGACTATCCCAGCTACCCCACCTGTCACCATCAAGCACCCATCTACCTACCTCCTACAGGCAAAGCTAAGTTCTATAACCTACTCTCCAACCACTGCTTGGGGCAGGGTGTGTTTGAACTTAAGTTTATGGTTAATTTGCAACTCATTTAACTAGAGCTCATTAAACATTTTGCATAAAATGAAGAGCAGAACAAAACCTGACAGTAATGGTATAATGAGACCTACCACATTTCTCAAATGCTGCCTCGGTGGCCTCATGCGGCCACCAGCGGCTTTTTGTGCAGCCAGAACCTCTGGGGTGGTGATTGGGGTGGGGTGGGGGGGCAAAGCAGTGTTAACAAAGATGAAAATATCACTTTTCACAGAAACAGACTTACTAGCTGCGAGTCGGAAAAAAAAAAAGCGAAAGAAATGACAACAACAAAGACCAGAACATGCAAGGCATATTTTTTGTTTCCATTCTGTTTAGGTCCAGTAAAGAACAGAAATAACTGTACATTATTTTTATTATTGAGTCTGCAATAAAAACCTCTATAAATAAATTACAATGATTTGGACGTGTATATGTGCATATTTATTTGTTTTTCCTAAAGTTAATTAAGTATTTTAGGAAAAATTATCAGAGTGGCCACCAGCAAGAGTTGGTGGCAGCCCTCCGAGGCCACCAAAATGTTTCTTGTGAGACTCCCTGGGTGCACATGTGCTGTCTGCCCCTCATGTCGTTGACCCTCCATGTTCTGCTTTGTTGGTGGCCTTCTGCAGCCCTTATGCGGCTGTGTGAATTTCTCCTGATTGTTATTGCAGCCTGTGACTTTGGGATTCTCAGACATGTGCCTTACCTCCTCTCATATCTTTTCCTGGGGGCATTGTTGAGCAACATAGATTAATGAAGATAAATGTTAACTTCTCACCTGGATGTTTAGATCCAGAAATTTCAGAGTATTAAATCGCTTCCCATTTCTTATGAGAGTCTCTGGGGCGTTTCATTTCCTGTGTTTATTATTGTAAACCATGGCATGCAGTTTGTAGCGTCATCTCTTTGGCATGAAGTTCTTATTACTCACTTGCTGCATCTGCCTGATTTGATTGTTTTAGTCTTTAAGCAGCAAAACATCCAGTGGGGCAGATCTAGCTCCTAGACATCAAATAAACAGTAAGGAATTATTTTATCGCAAAAGGCGATAAGGGTTACTTGTATCATAGTCAAAGAGCCTTATAATGGCACCAGGAAAGGCCTGCGTTGTACATTGAGAATGTGATGGAGGACGATATATAACAGTGGGCGAAACAGAAGCATGTTGTGATAGACTTAATGAAAACCTTTCAGAATCCCTGTGCTGGCATGTTAATCCTGGAATTACCCTGGACTGCAGACTTAAAGCATCTTAAAAATGGCAAGAGTCTTGTCTATTTTTCATGGATAGTGAAATAAGTGGGAATGTGATTTGGAGACACTTCAGTAGATCTCACAAGTTCATTCAGAGGGAGGGAAAAGTCCTCAAATTATCAGCATAGATTAGAAAGGAGTGTGCATTTATTTTCAGATATTATCTGAGATGATGGAGTTGCACAATGGACGGTATGAACGGCACTTTTAAAAAAATAAAATAGTATATTTGAAAATATTCTGTGTAGGAGATTGAAGTCGTAAGCATACAGGCTTGGAATAGGAAGGAAACTGACAGCTCCTCTCTTCTACAATTTATAAAAAGATTACTAACAGTTGTCATAAAAATCTCTGCTAGGACAGCAGCCAGTTTACAGTCAGATAAAAAAGAGTTTGCTTTACATGATTTACCATCTACCAAATCCATACTAATGCCAATAAATTAAGTGATAGTGTACATATGCTTCTATTGCTCACCACTGACATCTCCCAAATCCCTTTCATCTTAATAAGATGTCAGCTTCAGGGCTGTATTCCAGGCTATATGGTGTATTCTAGTTTTTGAAAAGGACTTTCCTTTAGGAACATAGGAATTGCCTTACTGGGTCAGACCTATGCACCATCTAATCCATTATCCTGGTACCAAAAAGGCCAGCATCAGATGCTGCAAGAAGAAGGTGGGGACAAACCCACCACACGGTAATTGGATATGGGATAATCTGCCTCCTGGAAGGTCTTGCTCTTTCAAAAAAATGTATTAGCATTAATTAGTATAACTCTGGATGTTGTTTATATCTCATTTTTAATCTTGCCAAGTTCTTGGTCTCAGCAATATCCTGTAGCAACGATTTCCATAGTCTGTGGAAAAACTACTTCCTATTATCATTTAGAATTTGCCATCTTTAAATTTCCTTGAAGAGCCATGTTTTGGTGGGTACTCACCTCGGAGCACCCCCTTGTGTCAAGGCTGGTGTCAATGCCATGGCATGGAAAGGTAAGTGTACCCCTGCCTCAGGTTCCCCTAATGGGCTTTCAGTGCGATGTTCTTTTCTTATATAGTGAACAGTGTCTCTCCGGGGTCTAATTTATTTAACCAAAGGCTGAACAGACACCCAAGCAAGCCTTCATCTCAGCTGGAGGGATGAGTTAATCTTAGTCTGTCTGCCCCACCTGAGTTAATCCATTTCCGCCATCCAGCAAGGCCCTCTCAATGCTGGCACCCTCTGGGGTTGGGTCTCTTGCCATCACCAGTGATCTTTGCACTCCAGCCCCACTCTCAGAAATCAAACCACTGCAGCTTTTTCTGGAGTTGTGTGTTATTCCTTTGCAATCGGACAGCCAGCCTTTGTCTGATAAGGTCCTTTTGCTGGGGCTAAGGCTCCCCAGGGGTTCAGGTACTCATAGCTTTTCCCTTGCAGAACCTCTACCCTCTAGAAGTCTCTTTCCTGTGTTCCCTTTCTTGGTGAACTCCAGCTCTCCTCAGAAGTCCCTCCTGAGGTCTCTTCCAACCATAATCTTCTATAATTCTATGCGATAGAAGAGCAAAACTCAGAGGCAGAGAGGGAGAAAGGAGAAATGGAGGTTCCTAGAGGGAGAGATGAGGAGCTGGCGAAGAAGGATTCACTGCTGAACAGCAGTAAGATGGGTGGAGGTGGTGATCCCCAGGGAGAGAGGTCTTTGGGTAGAACCCCAATAATGGCTCCGGATGCCAGGTTAGGCTGGTGGGGAGGAAGGGGCTACCTCTCTTCTCTTGACCTCTGGACTGCTCTCTTCAGGCCATTCTCTGTTGATTATTCCTCTGATGATGTTTCCCCCTCCATCCCAAGTGCAGGCAATTCCACCATCTGCTCTTAATGAGGGGCATCACCAAGAGACCCTTATCATACAAAGGATCTTGATTGGGTGGTGGGATATCAGGGGTGAAGTGGATCCTCTGAGGCTAGGGACCCTGGATTGTTTTACATCTCTTCTTCCAGGACCTGTTTCCTTAACTACAGAGTTGGGCAATAAATTCCCTCTTCTGGACAACTGGTCAGAAGAGATAGCGGCTCAGGAACTGGCTGGAGATGCAGATGCATACAGCACCCTCATCGTGACAAGAGAGGCTCTAGAATTGGTGGTGCATATTGGGGAAAGGGCTGGAAATGTGGCAGTGTTGTTAGGTCAGCAGAAGAGGGACAAAGGAGGATAAGAAGTCTGGGGATGGTTGGAGGAAGAGCCTGAGGGAGTTGGCGGTGACATCTGGCTTGATCCTTGGAAATAGTTTGTGCTCAGTAATGGAATCACATCCACTGACTCTCATTCGCCAGCCACAGGAGAGTTTTGTGCCACTGGCACATTGTCTCCCCTGTGCCTTTGTTGTTCAAAAGCCTTGGAGATGGGAACCCCAATGAGAAAGCTCAGAGCAAGAAGTGCGGAGGGATTAAAGAGATCTAAAGGGGGAAGAAAGGAAAGCGATTTGAGATACTGAGGATGGGGGATGGAAAAGTGCATGATTTTAGAGGGAGGCCTATTAAATTTCTTTTGAGTGCTCCTGATGGTGTCTTTTGATTGTATGGGAGGATCCCACAACCCACATAGGCAGACTGGGAAGCTGGGCCCTCTGTTGATGAGGACTTTGCATGTGAACAAATAATAATATATGGAGATATACCTATCTCATAGAACTGGAAGGTCATCAAGTCCAACCTCTTGCCTTCACTAGCAGGACCAAGTACTGATTTTGCCCCAGATCCCTAAGTGGGCCCCTCAATGACTGAACTCACAACCCTGCATTTAGCAGGCTAAGGCTCAAACCACTGAGCTATCTCTCTCCTCCCCCTCTAGTAGTATTGGAGCACCAAGGACAGAGGTGTGGAAGATGGCAGTGTTACAAGACCTGCAGCACTTGGATGTGTTATTGATTCAGGATACTCGATTACTCTCTGCAATGGATTGTCAAAAGGCCCTATCCAGTTGGAGGGGAAAGTGGTCCATGTGGTCTGTGGGTGAAAGTGTAACTGCTGGTCTAAATGTATTCTTCATCTTCAAGAGCTCATTAACGTTTACAGACACTTTCACTCAGGGAGAGAAAGCGTGCTATTGTTGGAGGCTGTGACTCCTTTTCTTTTTACTTCTCAGATTGTTATTTTTGGAGGGGACTAACTCTCCTGTTCAGGCACAGGATAGTGTAAAAGTGAGGTGTATGGAAAGGGACATCAACAGACCAGGGGAGCAGATGTTCTTCTGCTATGTATATTGGTGCCAAAAGCTGAACCGAAAGTTGTTTTTCGGAAGAGGATTTAGAGACCACACCTCAGAAGCAAGGAGGTATGAAGGGGGATGGATATACACTTTTTTTTAGAGGAGCAAGGAAAACTAGAGTTGATAGGCTGTACATACAGAAGGGACTGAAGTATATAGGGTTCTAGACTGTCGCACTGGAGGTATCGGATCATTTGTTGGTGCAGGTTACTGCGTTGGAGGATGGTCATTTGGTTTGGGAAGAGGATTCGGAAACTGAACTCAAGGTCATTGGAAGTAATGAGTGGTAGTGACCAGGTGAAACAGGGGAAAGAGGCCTGGATTTTTCACTTCCTCACCAAGTTTAAGGATTCAGAGTCAAAAACTGGGGTATTTTCCTCTTTGCTGAGCTGGTAGGTGAATAGGAGGGAGAGAGTGAAGCTTGGTAGGGTGGTATGATCTTGGCAAAGGTGCACCTGAAGTGGCTTGGTGGGGTGGGTCCAGAGCTGAGCCATCCAGTCCAGGCCAGTGCTGTCAAGGGTAGGGCTGCTAGCGGACTTGTTGTGTGATCTTCGGGGGGTGTTTGAGGCAAGGGCAGCAGGAGCCTGGAGTGAGTATGTACATTCCTTGGATCAAAACTAGGCCTTTGATTCGGTGCAGGATGAGTATCTGTGGGATGTGCTATTGCATTATGGGATTCTGCGCCCCTTTATAGCCTGCTGTGGTCCTTGTACAAGGGGACTGTTAGTTACCTTTTGACTTATGGCTGGCTAGGACAGAGGGATGTTCCTCTGAGGTGGGGAGAGAGGCAGCACTGTCCTTTGAGCCCTTTGCTCTATGTGTTCTCATGGATTCTCTGGTTAGGCTCTTGGCAGCGGGTGACGGAGTGAGGAGGGGGACAGAGTTGTTTTATTTCCACTGCAGTTTTAGCTTTCATAGATGACCTATCAGTTGTGGTATCAACCCATGAGGAGAGTGACAAGCAGTGGACTTGCTTCAGGTAGTATGAGCAAACATGGTGGGCTGGGTTAAATCTGATGAAGAGTGAGGCATTATGGTTGGGTGAGATGGGAGACAAAGGTGGTGACAGTCCAGGTTTCCTGCCTTGGCTGCAGAGTAGACAGCAGGAAGGTGTACTGAAGAACTTAGGGGTAGAGTTCTGCTTGGAAGGTGTGTCTAGGGAGAGGGCCCTGGAGTAGTGGAGTGGATGGTAGAGTGATGGAGGAGCTGATATATACTTTCCATCTTCTACAGAGTATGAATGATTCATCAGTACCTGCTTCTGCTCTTCCTTCACTTACCCAGAATGTACACGCTGACCTTGGTGCAACTGAAAGGCAGAGTGATGGAGGCTGTTTCTTCTCTTCCTCTGGGATTGGAGGACATTTCCTTTTATTAAGAAGTTTGTGTCTGTCAGTTGATGGAACATGGCGGTTTGGGGGTTAGACACCCAGAGGAACATTTTAGGACAATGAGTTTCCATTTTTATCTGCAAAGGATGCAGCAGGTCTTGCGCAATCAACCAGGTTGCATGCAGAATATGGTTCAAGTTTGGGTTCAATGCCATCAACACTGTCCCATCAGTTGGTGGGCACCATTGGAAAAATGGTGGGAGGGGAAGTATATGAAGCCATGGCAAGGACGGAGACGTACAACAGTAGGAGGAGGAGCAGGAAGCAACAGCATCAACAAATACAGAGTAGACAGAACCAGTTCCCTGAATACCTGGTTGCAGTGTTCCAGCACTTAAAGAAATAGGGGATATGTTGGGAGCAAGTGAGGGAAGGACAGACTAGGCTGGGGATATATCAGTAGTTATGAGCTTCTGTAGCTGGCTGGTTGCACAGGTGATTTGGACATTTTGGGGGGCTTTGAGGCTCTAACAGTCCCATAGGGGCCCATTTATATATAAAGAAATGGCCTGGAGGTTTTGCAATGGTAAAGTGGCTGATAGGGAACTCTGAAAATCTAGCAAAAATAAGATGGGTGTGCCCCAGGCAAGAGCAATGTCAGGGGTGGGGGGCAGGTCATGGAGGTGGGGGTCATGGAGACTATGGAACATCTGTTGGTGGAATGCCCATAGGCTTGGAAGATGCAAGCAGGGTTGTGAGGGTACTTAAAATACCAGTCATCCCTAGGACAAAATTGGGCCCAGTGGGGATACAGGGATTTCTCAGGTTTGGCTTATCAGCAATGGGAGGGTGAGACTTTCTATCTCATCAGCATGGTCTTATGCAAATTTCTCTGGAAGGCAAGGTGGGAGATGTCAAGTATCAGAGGGGTAGCCGTGTTAGTCTGTATCCACAAAAACAACAAGGAGTCCGGTGGCACCTTAAAGACTAACAAATGTATTTGTGCATAAGCTTTCATGGGTAAAAAACCCACTTCTTCAGATGCATGGAACACTCCATGCATCTGAAGAAGTGGGTTTTTTACCATGAAAGCTTATGCACAAATACATTTGTTAGTCTTTAACATGCCACTAGACTCCTCGTTTTTGTTAAGGTGGGAGATGGTGTCTCAGAAGAGATTTCTGACATAGGCTTCCTTGGAGAAGTTGATGCAGATCACCCAAAAGGAGCTGGAGCAGGGAGGCAGGAGGCGGGGGGATTGAGGCATGCAGAGAGGAAGCACTTTCAGGAAAAGAAGAGAAAGTGGTGGCAGGACATCCAAGTTTAGTATGGTTGGGTTTGCATCCAGCCTCTTTCCTTTTAAGATGGGGGAGAAGCCTGGTTTATGGGCTCAGAAACCTTTGGGAATTTGTTTGGGGAAAATCAGTGAAGGAGTAAGAGGATGTTGGAGAGTGTTTTAGCTCATGACATGGCAGAAATTGGAAAGAGATTGTTGTGTTGGGTGGGGGAAATCATGCTGGACCAAGAATATAGTTCATTGTAGTTACTCTAGCTGTCACAGAGACCAGTATTAGGAGTCCAGGGTATCAATATTGTGGAGTGACTGTGAGGATACTGCTATTGCTGTTGACTACGATTGTCTTTTGTTTGCCATGGAGGGACCCATTTTTGTGTATCGAGAAGCCAGACTTGTGACCGGCTACTGGGAGGACCCAGGAAGTGGAATCTTGAGCACCATGCAATGAACTCTTTCTGAAGGAATGGAGCACTTGTTCTGGGGATGACCAAGGACTACTAGTCGTGGATGACTTTTGGCTTAATTGGACTTTTGACGTCAAAAGGACTGTACTGGAGGATGTGGCAAGTCATCAGTGCTGGTGCTCTCCTTTCAAGGGAGTGGAGGAAAGGGAGGGGTGGGTTGTACTCTCTGGCATCAGTTCGATCTGTTTTGACCTCCCTATGCTGTGTATTCTGATATTTCTGTTCTGTTGTTGGGAATGTGTTTGTTTTTACGTTGGTTGGTGTGTTTAATAAAAGATCTCAGAGGGCAGCTGCCCAGTGAAAGGTCCCTTGTTCTTCTGTTGAGAGACAGAGAGGACAGAAGCTTCCAAGTTACCTTCTCTAATCCAGTCATTATTTTATATACTTTGATCACGTCCCTGTTATTCCTTTCTATGGGAAATAGATTGGAATATGAAGAAGTGGCAGGAGAACAAGCACATCCTATTTACTTCCACGTAAGTCACATTTCAAGGCAACTTTTGGTGAATGTGTGTGGGAGTCCCAAAGTGTTGGGGGTTGCGGGGGCAAGATAAGTGACAGCTTATATGTTAATTATTTTTGGAGACTGCTCTGCAGCAGACTCTGTGGCTTTCTTGTTGCCCAACCTTTCATCGTCCCACATAGCTGGGAAGAGACGAACTTTCCAAAGTAGACTATGGCTGTGTGATCAGCTTGTGTGAGAGTCACACATTTATACAATTATTGTGGCTACCACGACATTTGATTTTCAAGGTTAAACCTTTGAAATATAGTTCTGCATGAACTGAAGAGAGGTGTATTTAACGGCTATTACAGTAATGCTGCACTGATTGCTGCAGAAGGTCCAAGTTCTTTTTTCAATTAAATCTTTACTCCTTGATGGAGTCCAGTGGCTGTGAGTTAAGTTGAGACTTGGGCTACATGGTTGTTCAAGGGAGTGAGAACACCATAATTCCTTACTCCTCTGAATGGGCTACCCAGACATGGAATCCAGGAACAGTGGAGTAAGCAGGCATACCCACCATGGAGCAGGTGGGCAGAGAATGGGAGGATCGTTGGCTCCAAACCACCCACCCTCTAGCCCTCCTGCCCAGTGCAGCAAAGCTGATGTGAAAGAAAAGGATGCATGGAGCACATGGTAGTTTCCTGCTGCTTTAGGCCAGCAAGGAGGAAGCAGGAGAGAATTATGACCTCAAAGAGGTGTCTCCCAATCAGAATCCCTCTGAAGTGGTGCAGTGTATATACCACTGTTTGGTTGTACCTGGAGTCACAATCTAACCCTGTGGACATAAAGCCATGAACTGCACTAATACAATGCATTTGCATAAGCCACCTGCAGAAGCGTATTTTAGACTTTAAGGACTGTTCCCTTAAAACAATTCCCCTTCTGAAGAAGAAAATTTTTGCCACCCCCAAAAAACTTCCATTTGGACTGGGTTAACTGCAAGTGAAAGTGTGGAACTGAGGCATTTAAAAATTTAACTTCTGTTTAAAAAAGGAGCAGTTCTCCAATATATTTCCTTAAATTAGATAAAATAGGCTCTTTGGGCCTTATATGCCACTTATCCTGCACTCTTAAACCCTCTCCCCCCAAAAATCAGCCTGTTAAATCTGAAGCTGCTTTCACAAACACCATCAAAATGGTCTGAACCTTTCAGGTCTGAAGAATCACTGTCCCACCCTCGCAAAAGCTGGACTGAAATGGATGTTTGATTTCTCAGCTTGCCTTCATAGGATTGTCCTGCAAATCAGAACAATTGAACAGCAAGATCTCAGATCCACCAGGACACACCCATTTTCACTGTTTTCTTCATAGATATACATAGTCATTCAGGAGCGCTAAAGATACTAAAAAGTATCTTGGGCGTTACTATTTCTCAGTCTTATGATTATGCTAAAAGCATCAAGAGAAAGGGGTTAGGTACACCTTTTCACTTCTTGAGACCTGGATCTATGTGACATCCTGTAGGCCACAATTCTAATGCATTCATTACTCTTAGTCTAGGCACTAGTGGACAGTTGTCTTCACAGTGCCGTGAATATATGCTACTAATAATAATAGCCAATAGTTATTGGGTCCACTGACCTGTCTTCTGTGCTAAAGGTGCCTCCTCCTCAGTATCAGGAAAAATGGAATGCTTTTTTTTGAAATATTCTTTTCCATTTTGTTTTACATGCTTGATAGAAATATGGTAGGGAGGGAAGTTATTTGCAAAATGTTGCCTGGAAATAATAAAATGAAAGACTTGGCCAGCATTCTAATAGTGCAACATGCTGTTGAACAAGAGATTCATATGCGCTTGCTCCCCTGCTGGTAATGGTGGACAGGGACCTCAGTGGATTTTTGCAGGCTAGTATAGAGCCTCCCTTATCACGTTGAGAAAAAGCAATGACAAGATCTGAAGGCAGCCATAGTCACCCATCTTCATCTGGAAAGCTGGGTTGCCCAGCTAAGGTAGTTTTGTACCATGTAGACGTGACAATGTGAGGTGCAGATGGAGAACCTACAGTTGTTTTCTTGCTTTGGTGCCCTAAGGTCATAACCCATACATGATTTTAAATAGCACTTTTAAAATTAATTTATATATCAGCATCCAGTGTGCAGCTGTATCTTTAATGCTTTGCATAGAGTAATGGAAGTGAAGGCTCTGTTTCTCTTTAGAGACACAATTTACAGCAAGCCCAAGGGTAGTCTCAAAGGCATGGCTGTATCTCTGAAACTCACCACTGAGATCTCTCCTAGCACACTGCAGAAAGCACTGCTCTGTACAGCTGAGAGGTTAAAATTGACTACAGGGAAGAAATAATGTTGACTCCAGTTAGAAGGAAGCAGTTCATTTCCCCCACAGGGGGATAACTGGATATGTTGAAAAGCAAACAAAAAAAAATGAAGAAAATAATAGGGCTAGGAAAACTTTTAAGGGAAAACTACAGTGGTTGCTATTTAAGATACAGCTAATTTAGTAAGTGTTCCCCTCTGTCTGTTATAGCCATCTCTTATGTCTTGTTGTTTGAGCAAGGAGTGTGTGTGCGTGTGTGCGGTGTTTAGCACAGTTTTGAGTGATCCCTTGTTGAGGCCTTTATATATTATGACATATATACACATACAATGTATTTTTAAACCTCTTCATAGAAATTCTTGTCACTTTCCATATTCCCCAAAGTGTGACTGCTCTAGTCTCCGTCATTGGGAGGTACCATTTTACTGATACTTTCCAGCAAGAAGGCGGGTGGGTCTAAGAATGTAGTCTGAGATCATGATACAGTTTAATATACAGAAATATGTGTGTGTGTTATTATAGGTGTTGCTATTCCCAACTACGTCCTCCTAGACACTAAATAGTAAGGACATGCTTTATTTTTAGATGCACTTAATACAAAATCTGACTGATTGTTTTCTTACATCTTCCAATCACCAGGAAATCAATTTAAAAGTAGAAGAAAACAGCTCTGACATGACCTTCTACACAGGGGCATAGATACTACATTGATTGTGGAAATATTGAGAGTCTAATATTCAAATAGCCATTCATGGACATTTTTATGGGAAAACAGAGGCAAGAGATTAAGCTACTTGCCCAAATTCACCCAGCAGGTCAGTGACAGAACCTAGATCTCCTGAGTCCCAGTCCTCTTTCTGTGTGAGTACTTGTGTCCCTCCCTTAGGAAACTTCCAGAACTCCAGGCATTTCACTGACTCTTCTGCTTAAGGCATAGACCCCTATAAATGAAGCCACATACCAACTGCCAGGGAGACCAGGACCTTTTGATTAGCTGCGAATCACTGTGATTTGTTCTTGAGAATTCTGTTCTTCTGCAGTGTTTGTAACATCCCTCCTGAAGTGGCTACTAAGGAGGTCCAATCAGGATAGTATCTGCTGTTTGCATTGTGGCAGTGCCGAGGGTCTCAATCATAGATCAGAGCCACCTGTGCTTGGTGCTGTACAAACAGAACAAAAAGAAAGTGCCTGATCGAGGATGCCTACAATCTCAGGCATATTTAAGGAGTGCATCCAAATGATTTGTCTGGATGTGTGTATGTGTAAAATAGTTTAGACGGGAGTTTATCCTGGGAATTTAGAAACTAGAAGATTAAAAGAAAAAACACAGTCATATGATACTCCATCTGAAATTAGACATGTTCTAAATTTCACAACAGTGTCTCATGATTCTTTGGCCATTCTTTCTTCATCACAGGAAATCTTTGAGGACTCCAAATTTCCCATAGGGTATTTTAGTTTCTACCCACTGGAGAATAGGGCAGTTTTCACACAGGAATTTTATACAATTATAAATTAAGCTTTGAAGATTGAATTTCCAGCAACACCATGGTGATTCAAGTAGTTTATCAGATGGGTCATTCACATTTTTATTACTAACCAATTAGCATATATATCTGGAATTTTCAAAGGGGCCTGTGGGATTAGGCACCCAATCCCATTGAATCCCTTTGAAAATCTCAGCCTAAAGTTTTAAGTGCTTACCTGCACCAGAATTTGAGGGTGGCAGAGCTGGGTGGCTCTTGGTGGAGCATTGAATTGATATGGGGCTGTAGGGGTCAGAATGAGGGGAAGACCCTGTGCTCGGAGATGCAGGCATCTTTAGCAGTTGGCAGACCTGCCAAGGTCCGGTGGAGTAGAATTTCCCTTCTACACAGTGAACTGGCGACAGACATAAAGAGACCCAATGGGAGGGGCTGGTTCATACTGAACCCTGGAATAAGGCTGCATCTGGGCAATGAGGAATGATGGCGGGGGGACCAAGTGTGCGGTTGGAGAAATGGATGGAGAAGGGGCAGGGAGCTGGTAAAACTATCATAGCTGATCCAGGAATAACATTGCACACCTGACAGAGAAAGCTTGAATTGACACTCAAGCATTCACTGTAGAACATGTCCAGCTTTTCAAAGACCATAGCATGACCCTGGCATCAAATTAAATCAGAGAGTTAGAAAAACTCTAAGAAAATTCAAAAAAAGCCCCCTTAATTATGTGACAGTTAAAGTAGTTAGGCGCAACTAAAGAGCAAGATTTACTATTAAACATAAAATACATAAACCCCACAAACATTAAAAACTAGGCAAATAACAAGCTAAAATTAATAAAAGATACTGAACTCCCAACTCACAAAGGAGCTAATTGAGAAACATTCTCAATGAGTAACACCCAGCCAACCTTATCTTTGCCTCTGTAATATAACACTAGCAATAACTACAATGTCTAAATGAACCTTATTTGTTCTTCACATAGTTTCTCTGGGAATGGTATATAAAAAACTTAATACTCTACTTTTATTTATACCAGTGTAGTAAAAACATTGGTTTTTCATAAACCCATATACATTCTGCAAAATCATGGACATGTTAACAATTCCAAGCTATCTAAATATCATCTGTTTCTCTCTAGTAGCCATTGCAGTAGTATATAAGCACATTCAAATAATAATCTTTTTCTACTGAGCAACATAATTCCAAGTTCTCTAATTAGACTAAACTTAGAGCCAAAGCTACTGTAAGAACATGGACTAAATATTACTCCTATACCAGTTCACAAAGATACTTTAATTACATTATGAAAGTGCTGGTTGTGACTCCATAGCTAAGATTGGGTTCCATTTTGCATTTAAAGCAGGTATTCAACCTCTTTGTTTGGTATTTGATGTGAAAAATCCAGTGTATCCTTCCCAAACCTGTAGCACTTACTCTTTTTGGTTACAGAATGAATTTTCCAAGAATTTACAAGTAAATCTAACTGGCTTATCAATTAAAATGAATTAAAAACTGTCTCTTTCAACACTTTTTTACCACTGTCTGTCTTTTCTTTGTCCTGAACAATCTTAACAATGGAATAATACAGATTTCTCAAATTTTCTATATAGTTAAAATAAACTAAAATCTTGCATATAGGCAATACATCAAGAAATTAAAATGATTAGTGGTCCCTTCTGGCCATAAACTCTATGCTTAATTAAGATAGACACAACAATTGTAAAAAGAACAGGAGTAGTTGTGGCACCTTAGAGACTAACAAATTTATTTGAGCATAAGCTTTCGTGGGCTATAGCCCACTTCTTCGGATGCACATAATGGAATATATAGCAAGGATATATATATATATATATACACATAAAGAGCGCATGAAAAGGTGGCCTCTGAGAGGCCAATTAAGTATGAGAAAAAACTTTTGAAGTGATAATCAAGGTAGCCCAGTACAGATAGTTTGATAAGAAGTGTGAGAATACTTACATGCAGAGACAGATTCAATGTTTGTAATGGCTCAGCCATTCCCAGTCTCTGTTCAAGCCTAAGTTGATTGTATCTAGTTTGCATATCAATTCAAGTTCAGCAGTTTCTCGTTGGAGTCTGTTTTTGAAGCTTTTCTGTTGCAAAATTGCCACCATCGGGTCTGTTATTGAGTGACCAGACTGGTTAAAGTGTTCTCCTACTGGTTTTTGAATGTTATGATTCCTGATGTCAGATTTGTGTCCATTTATTCTTTTGCGTAGAGACTGTCCGGTTTGGCTAATGTACTGGCAGAGGGGCATTGCTGGCACATAATGGCATATATCACATTGGTAGATGTGCAGGTGAAAGAGCCTCTGATGGCATGGCTGATGTGATTAGGTCCTCTGATGGTGTCACTTGAATAGATATGTGGATAGAGTTGGCATCAGGCTTTGTTGCAAGGATAGGTTCCTGGGTCAGTGTTTTTGTTCAGTGGTGTGTGTTTGCTGGTGAGTATTTGCTTCAGGTTGGGGGGCTGTCTGTAAGCGATGACTGACCTGTCTCCCAAGGTCTGTGAAAATGAGGGATCATCTTTCAGGATAGGTTGTAGATCTTTGATGATGCACTGGAGAGGTTTTAGTTGGGGGCTGAAGGTGACAACTAATAGTGTTCTGTTATTTTCTTTGTTGGGCCTGTCTTGTAGGAGGTGACTTCTGGGTATTTGTCTGGCTCTGTCAATCTGTTTTTTCACTTCAGCAGGTAGGTATTGTAGTTTTAAGAATACTTGATTGAGATCTTGTAGGTGCTTGTCTCTGTTTGAGGTATTGGTGCAAATGTAGTTGTACCTTAAGAGCTTGGCTGTAGACAATGGATCGTGTGGTGTGTCCTGGATGGAAGCTGGAGGCATGTAGGTAAGTAGAGCGGTCAGCAGGTTTCCGGTGTAGGGTGATATTTATGTGACCATCGCTTATTAGCACAGTAGTGTCCAGGAAATGGACCGCTTGGGTGGATTGATCTAGGTTGAGGTTGATGGTGGGAAGGAAATTATTGAAATCATGGTGGAATTCCTCATGGGCTTCTTTTCCATGGGTCCAGATGATGAAGATGTCATCAATGTAGAGCAAGTAGAGTAGGGGCGTTAGGGGACAAGAGCTAAGGAAGTGTTTTTCTAAGTTGGCCATAAAAATGTTAGCATACTGTGGGGCCATGCGGGTACCCATAGCAGTGCTGCTGGTCGGGGTTCTAGGCATGTATGCTTTGTCAGGGAGTTTTTTTAGCAGATGGTGTAGTTTCTTTAGGTAATCCTCAGTGGGATCAGAGGATAATGGCCTGTAGAATGTGGTGTTAGAGAGCTGTCTAGCAGCCTCTTGGTCATATTCCAATTTATTCATGATGACAACAGCGCCTCCTTTGTCAGCCTTTTTGATTATGATGTCAGAGTTGTTCCTGAGGCTGTAAAAGGCAGGTGGAGGGTCCATGGCTCCTGTCTCACTCGACTTCTGGCTTGACTGGGGGTAGGACCTTGGGTGGAAGAAGAGGGGCAGGAGTTAGAGGCTCTGGTCCCACCACTTTTAGGCAAGCTCTGCCTCCCTTAGACTGTTCAGAATCATTAGAAAAGGGATAGATAATAAGAAAAATACCATATTGCCTCTAGATATATATCCATGGTAGGCTCACATCTTGAATTCTGCATGCAGGTCTGGTCGCCTCATCTCAAAAAAGATATTTTTGTATTGGAAAAGGTACACACAAGGGCAGCAAATGATTTAGAGGTATGGAACAGCTTCCGTATGAGGAGAAATTAAAAAGACTGGGACTTTTCAGCTTGGAAAAGCGATGACTAAGGGGGATATGATAGAGGTCTATAAAATCATGATGGGTGTGGAGAAAGTAAATAAAGAAGTGTTATTTACTCCTTCTCATAACACAAGAACTTGGGGGTCACCAAATGAAATTAATAGGCAGCAGGTTTAAAACAAACAAAAGGAAGTATTTTTTCACGCAATGCACAGTCATCCTGTGGAACTCCTTTCCAGAGGATGTTGTGAAGGCCGAGACTATAACAGGGTCCAAAAAAGAACTAGATAAGTTCATGGAGGGTAGATTCATCAATGGTTGTTAGCCGGGATGGTCAGGGATGGTGTTTCTATCCTCTGTTTGCCAGAAACTGGGAATTGGCGACAGGGGATGGATCACTTGATGTTTGGTACATTCCCTCTGAAACACCTGGCATTGGCCACTGTTGGAAGACAGGATATTGGGCTAGATGGACCTTTAGTCTGACCCAGTATGGCCACTCTTATGTTCTTAGGAAATCTCTGTGGCGTTATCAACTGCAAAGTGAAACCTAGTGAGATGGTAGCACTGTAATGCCAACCTCTTGTGGCAAAGACTGTGGTAGAGTGTTGGACAAGGAGGGAGCTAAGCTCAAAAGAAGGAAGATTAAAGTACATAAAATTAAGAGGAAGCATGACAGAGAAGTTTGTGCGAACAGTACAGGATAAATATCCAGAAACAGATTTAGCATTGGCTGAAGAGGGATGGAACCACCTCAAAAGAACATGGATTGCAGAAGTGGAAGAGGCTTGTGGATGATGCAGATGGGGAAAACCAAGGAAAAAGAGGAGTGGTGGTGGATTGAAGAAGTGCAAGTAACAATCTGAAATAAGAAAATGGTCCATAGAGAAAAAGCAATGAAGCCATTGAGTGTAAATGAAAATGAATACAAAGAAGCAAAGTGAGCTTCCAAGCAGGCAGCGAAGAAGGCCAAAAACAATGCCCTAGACCAGTGGTTCTCAAACTAGGTCCGCCTCTTGTTTAGGGAAAGCCCCTGGCAGGCCAGGCTGATTTGTTTACCTGCCACGTCAGCAGGTTCGGCCGATCGCTGCTCCCACTGGCCGCGATTCACCGCTTCAGGCCAATGGGGGCTGTGGGAAGTGGAGTGGGCCAAGGGACGTACTGGCCGCCCTTCCTGCAGCCCCCATTGGCCTGGAGCGGTGAACCATGGCCAGTGGGAACCGCAATTGGCCAAACCTGTGGATGTGGCAGGTAAACAAACTGGCCCGGCCTGCCAGGGGCTTTCCCTGAACAAGCGGCAGCCCTACTTTGAGAACCACTGCTCTAGACAACTTGTATCCTGAGCTTGTAAATGATCCTCAGCTGGCTGGCAAAAAGCTATAGCATTACAAAAATGAGCTGCAAGGGAAGGAGGATGATATTGTAATGCTGTTTGTAAATGATGTTTGAAGAGACTTCTAGTAACACCCAAACAAGTGAAAGAAAGTTGGAAACAAAACTTTGAGAGTGTATTAAATGAGATGAACTGTTTTAGGACAGAATTGCCAACCTGTGATCCTAATGTGATTCCTGAAAAAGTAGTCCAGGAAATTAAGAACAGTTAGGTATTGGGACCTGATGAAGTGACCACAAACCTGGTGAAAGTCTTGGACAAGAGAGGCATAAAATGGAGGAGCAGAATGGTTAAAGTGAATGTGGAAATTATTGAATGATAAAGCTGCTGTTGCATGGAATGAAGATACTGGAATGTATCCTGGATACTAGGACTAGGAGAATGGTGGAACCCCTTTTCAAACAAAAACAGTTCAACTTTAGGAAAAGATGAGGAACCACAGATGCCATGTTTGTAATTTGGCTAGGGATAGAGAAGTAGCTTGAGAACCAACAGGCTGATAGTATAGAACAGTGATGTGCCCATAGTGCTGTATGGTGCAGAACCACGGACGATAAAGAAACAGCATATTCAATGCCTACAGGTGCTGGAAATGAGATGTTTTTGCACCACAATAGGAGTTACACAAAGAAACAAATTTTGAAATGAAAGTATTAGGATGGCAGTCAAAAAGGCTAATGTGGCTGACTAAATCTGGGAAGCGAATTTAGACACATGCAGAGGATGAACGAAGAGGACCTGGTGAAAACAGCATGGTAGGAGGGAGATGCTGAGGAAGCAATGGATGGATTGAATCAAAGAAGATTGTAAGGAGGCCTTGGACAGAAGAAGATGGTGGATGCTTGCACGATGACATAACTCCAGGTGATGGGATAAGGGGAAGAGGAAGAATTCAAAATATCTCATCATAGCATTCTCTTTGGCTCTCTTGTTTATCACTTGTTTATGACTTTTAAAATAATTTTTTAAAACTAAGGAAATTCCTAGAGAAAAAATGTATTAAAATGGATTTAATATTGAGACTATGTATCAGTAACTTAAGAAAACATTACAGGGATATTGTAATTATCCCAAAGCCAAGCATTGCAAATCCAGGAACTTCAGAGTTAAGGTCAGACTTAAAAGAAATTCAAACATAGTAAGAAATTAAAAGGCATATAAGACCCCAGACCAACTCCCGATTAGGTTCCTAAAATTATATTTAGGCACTTAAGTGATGGTTTTCAAATGTGCTGAGCACTCAGCATCTCCCATTGAAGTTGGGGCATTTGAAAGTCTTGCTATTGATTTTGGAGGCTAACTTTAGGCACCATTTAGAAAAAAAAACATTTTGGCCATACTGCAAATTAGGTAACATAGTGTTTGTGTGTGTTACTAAAATTTCCCTTGTATGTTGCCAGCTAAGAAGGCTTGGGAGGTTTTCTGAAAATATAATACTGAAGGAAGTAAAGATTGAAATGGCTGTCTTCCAGTTGGTGCCAAAACATTTCAAGATTCCTCATTGGTCACTGCTGCCTGTCAATCCTATTTGGAAAGGAAATATCCATCAATTCCAGATTAGTGGAGTTGGGATGCAAAAGATAACTTACAACTTACAAGTAAAATTACTTTGTTTACTTCAAAAAGTTCTGTAATGCCTTCTGTTTAAATCTACAATAATCATCAGAATATCTTTTGATTAATCTATGATTTTCTCAGGCTTGCAATTTTGATATCATGCACAAAAAGTGTCATTTTTTTTGTCAATTGGAAATGAAATGTGTAACATTTTTAATCTACAGTAGAAGCTCAGCGTTACGAACACCTCGGGAATGGAGGTTGGGTGTAACTCTGAAATGTTCGCAACTCTGAACAAAACTTTATGGTTCTTTCAAAAGTTTACAGCTGAACATTGACCTAATACAGCTTTGAAACTTTGCTATGCAGAAGAAAAATGCTGCTTTTAACCATCTTAATTTAAATGGAACAAGCACAGAAACAGTTTCCTTACCTTGTCAAATCTTTTTTTAAACTTTCCCTTAGTTTTAGTAGTTTATGTTTAACACAGCACTGTACTAGGTTTGCTTTTTGTGTGTGTGTGTCTCAGCTGATGCCTGATTGAGTACTTCGGGTTCCAAATGAGGTGTGTGGTTGACCAGTCAGTTCATAACTCTGGTGTTTGTAACTCTGAGGTTCTACTTATGTTTCAAACCAGAGATACTCAGCTCACAGGTCTTTATAGCTCTGAATGGGAGTCTCTTCTGATGCCTGTGTCAATTGTTGGGCAATGTATCTGACGTTAATGTGGCAGTCACTTTGGGGAGGAGAAATGGCAGTTGGGGGAAAAAAACATCAGAGACACGGTCAGGCAGAGGGACTAAACCCATATTTGCACAGGTATATCTGCTTTGATGCTGAAGCTTTCAGAAAGTTATTCTACTGGAGATATTCTATACATGCTACTTCATAACAAGCTTGTCACGTTCATTGTGTATTTGAAAGGTTTAATTATTTATGATTGTTCAATATCAAAGTCTCTTTAGCTGTTATGAGTTGAGTGTCACTGTTACAACCATCTCATTGAGCATTGGATGTATTCTATTTCTGTATGTTTGTGCATCTATAGTTGGCCATATTTTCAAAGTTAGACATGCACAGTTCCCGGTGTAGATTTCCACATTCTCGTGCATGCACAAGTACTTGATGTCCATGCAACTATGTGTGCTTCAGTTTGAAAATGTGAACTTACCTGTATGCTGTTATTTTATATGTCCTGTTTAAACTTTCTTCAGAATGTGGGTTAATTCTTTTGGAGAAATGTGGGTAGTCCCAAAAGACTGTCATAAGAACATGACCTTTGGTACCTGTCAGTGTAGTAAAGAGGCCGTCTTTCCTGACAGCTGTGGTGATAATCCTCTTTGTCTCTGTTAAGTGATAGCTGATAAGTCTGTATAGAACTAGCTTGTAATGTTTATTTATCAACAGATCCCATTTCTCCACATGGCTAAATTAGTTGGCGGAAACTCATGAGGAAGGCAAGTTTAACTCAGAATGTTTATATTTAAATGAAATTTGTAGTTGCTTTGATTTGATTTGCCTCATAGATGTAGGTAGCATTATTGTAGGCTAGGAAACAGGCCTAAAACTTGATAGTAGTGCTTAATTTTTTTTTAAAAGGGCAAAATCCATACTGAAATGTAAGAATTTTTTAAATATCTTTTGCGAAAAGGAAAGCTGGAAGGACTGTCAGCTTCAACATATGCTTGTGTTCAACTGAGTGACGTAAGGAAGTGCAGTACGTTAATTCCTTGCAACCGTGTTTTTTGGACAGTGAAGTCCCAATCTTGAGCTGTGCTGACGCTCACTCAGCATGGCTGAGCAGCACGGTATGAAGGTGACTTTAAGCCCACTTCTGCACATCCTGTCCATCTTTCTTTAGCAAGGGTCCTTAGTTGCCCTTTACTGAGGCATTCTCCCAGCAGTTCCAAGCTGAGAAGCTAAAGTAACAATGTGCTAGATTGAAGAATGAGGCCAGCAAGGCCCCAATTCAGCAAAACACTTCAGTACCTGCTTAAATCCCATTGAAGTCAATGGGTCCACTCACATACTTCAGTTTCAGCCCATGCTGTGCTGTTTTGCTGAATCAGAGTCTAAATTGTCATCAGTCAGGAGAAGCATAACAAGAGAATTAGAGCTGTTTTAATGTCTCCTCCTCTTCTGGCTGTAGATGTTATGTGTTTTTATACAGTTACAATCATTTTGAACTCCTGATGCCTTTCCTCTACCCAGGAAGGGTGCATACAGAAATCTTGGTCTGGACTTTGCGTTTAATCGTTCTAGTTGTAAGAGTAGTGCTGCAGAGGATGCTCTTTGCTCCAGAGATTCACAGGAGACTAACTGTGGCAAGCTCTGGCTCTCGTGTTGCTTAGGTAGGGTGTCTTTCTTCAGTAAGGAAAGTGTATTGCTGGGGAAATAGAATCCATTAGATTGCAACCCTGTGCAGCTTGGAATAGCTAGGAGAGCCCCTTGCCAGGTAACACTGGGAGTGCGTCTGTTCTCCTTGCTTCCTCCCCAGCCTGTTCTGTCCAGTCACCTGAAGCAAGATTTCAACCATCCAAAAGTACATTCAATGGCAGAGTGGCCCACGGTGTGTTGCCTTCTATCTCTCCTGAGCTGAGCGAACCTAGCTGGATAGATGAATGGGGTCATGAGCCAAGTCTCCTGCAGTTAACCATTATTTTCTGTGAATAAAGAATGGTTGAGGTTGAGTAGAATGTCAGCAAACCTTTCATCCCCGCTCCTTTCAGCTGTCTGTGTTCTTACCCACAAGCCATACAAAGTGTTCTGGCTTGTTTGTCAGATATGTGACCAGCTGGCCTCTTTGCATAATGAGTGTGCTTTGGGAGGACTTGGTGTATTTGGCTCCACATCTGTGGAGACAATTCCTGATGTGGTATAGTTGACCATTCATTTCCACATTTTTCACAAGGAGTCGGAAGTGGCATCTACCATGTGGGAGAAGGCTGCTCTTCTGCCACAAACATGGCAGATGTTCATGGTAATTCCAACAACCAGCATCTTTAACTTAAAAATGTCTGGTTCTAGGGAGAGATTTTAGGTGGTTAATGTTCAGTCCCTGGTCATATTCTTAAAAATCACAGCATTAGTTTAGGCTGTTCTAGTGACCTTCTGAAATGATTCTGTGACAAGGAAATTGAAAGGTGGCAATATCTTGAAAGAATCCAGGAAAGAATGAACATTTGCATGGTGCTGGGGATCTGATTCACCTAGGCCTTGTCTGTATTCAGAGTTACATCACTTTTACTAAGGGTGTGATTTTTAAACCATTTTGGTTAAATCACTGCAAAACACAATGTGGACACTCTTAATCTGGTTTCAAATCTACGGTATCAATTTAACTTAATTTGGTAAGGAATTGATAAACTAAATTGATATACATTTGGTTAAAATTGAATTGTCTTCACTGTGTTTTACATCAGTTTAACTAAACCAGCTTAAAAAACAATTTAAAGAGGGCAACTCTGACTATAGACAATGCCTAATTTTCTCTGTTATGCCAGTGTAACTCCATTGACTTCAATGGAATTACTCCTGATTGATATGGGAGAATAATCAAGGGTCTGTATTTCTGGAGACAGAATATGGGGGAGGGATAGTTGTTGTTTCTTGAGCTTCAAGAAAGGAAATCTGGGAAGCACATAAACTTTCAGCTGATTAGAAAACTTTATTCACTGTCATGTATAAACCTAGTCGAAATTTCCTTTGGGATTTCTCTTTATTTACATAGTTTACTGTGCTGGAGTCATGAATCCATTGTCTGTACAGATGCTGTTGCTTTAAAATCATTCCATTAATAGAACATCAAAAACAGACGCTTCCCCACTTCTGACGTCTTGCTCTTTTATTTGGGCACCATCATCCCTCTGCACCCAAATGTGCATGGAAGTGGAATAGTTATTTGGAAAATTCGTTACACAATTTACAAAGTACTAACTCTGGGGAGAGAAAATCTTAGTGGCTACTCAGAGACGGGAGCATATTTGGACTAAGAAGAGTTTGAGGGGGATACACAAGAAATCCTGGTGCTAATTCCATGGATATCAGGATATTCCTGTACAAGGCTGGTCCTGTGTGTTCTTTGGCTCATTCCTATTACTAGCAGCACAGCTCAATTAGAATAATTAGTGACCTGACTGTGACTGTATAGTTACATTATCTGCATGGATAGAAGCCATATACAGAACCCAAATTAGTGCAGTTATGTCTTCCCTAGTTTGGCAAGGAAATGAACAGTACTCATTCTCTGCCTTCAGACAGACACACCCAAAATCATTTGCAGTCTCAACCATGTGGTGTTCATCAAAGGGGCTTTTATAGTCTCAGGAGAGGTGAGAGAGGAGAATGAATAGCCACATGGTCTCCTCTTCACCTGCTTCCTAGGCGTATTTGGGTGGGTTAGATTCCCTCTGTGCCGTGCAGTGGAAGGGATATCCTTTGCTAGTAGTTGCTGAACACTTTGCATTCAGCTAACAGAATGATTTAATTTATACAAAGCAGACTCATCCTGGGCTTGTTCTGTAAGGGGCTTATCAGTGACTAGTAGAAATATTGAATAGGTGACATCCCCCTCTGACACTTAAGTAACACGAACGCTCAGGAGCGTGTACCTGATTTCTGAAGGCTGTGCTAGGGCAGCTCAACATTCTTTTAAAGAAGGTGTTAAATTTTAAGGAGAAAATGAAAGTGGGAGTGTAAATAAAGTTTGTGTTTTGATAGGATGGTTTGTTTGGGTTGCTTGGTTGTTACTTTAGGCACACTGAGTAGTGTTTGGATGCCCATTAGAGATGGTAAGCAACCAGTTAATGGTTTAGAGCAAAACTTAGGAAAATGGGTATTTGAGCAAACTGTATTTCAGCTGAAGAAGAGGTGTGTATGAGGTGATCCTTTTTCTATAGTGATGAGGGCTTCGTATTATTCAGAGTAACAAACGCTTGCCCCTGCAGGTTTTTAAGGGACTAGATTAAAGAAGCGTTAATTAACTGCAATTATAGGCTTATGTTCATATCAGCTATATACGTGGGTATGATAGGTTTATCATGCCATCTGCACAATGTTGCCTTTTCAAAAAAAGTTACCTTTTTAATTTTATTTATTTATTTATTTATTTATTTATTTGTATTTGAGAACTTTTTCCTTTTAGGAACATAGGCTTTCCGACACAGACCAGTAAAACTAAGCCTATTCCAGAAGAAACAGATGATGAATGAGTCGGTTAATCATATTTTGAAGTCCTCTTTCACTTCTGTCCATGAATTGAAGTGGCAGTGTACTCATTGGGAGAATATTTCTTTTTGTATGGGTGGAGCTTCGGCTGCCATTATGCTTCTGCTTTTTCTTAGTGGGTTGCTAGTAACCATTTTTAAATGTTTAAAAAGAACCCAAACCCACGCTACTCTTTGGCTACCATAGGAGAGTGACATATATTACTATTATTATGATATTCAGTTATGGTTAGGAGTTGAGCAATATTTTTTCCGGGCACTAGTTAAAGTTTGAATAGCCTGCATTAGACCAGAGATCACACACATTTTGAATTCTGGCATTAACTAAACCAGTTTAATATTTGGAGCTGGCCGTAAATGAAAAGGAATGCAACTGTTGAGTTTGTGACTTGCTGTGGAATACCCTAGTGTGAATTTCTTCCTTTGTCAGAAAGTTCTTAATGCCAGATATTAAAATGCTGGAGAATCTTACTGAAAGTGAAGTTACGCTGATTAGTTACACTACAAAAGCTAATGTATATACATCTGCTTGGATCACGTCTTTAATAGCAATAATAATGGCTAACTTTGCTCATGGAATACTTCACTTAAAGTGTATCTATACGAACACAATTGACATCACAGCTGAGAGCTGCTTTTTATTTTTGAGTAAACAATATTCCAATTGTCTGATTAACAGAATGACTTGCTCCCATATTACAAGAATTTCACCTCTTTCCTTAATAACATGCTTTTCTCCTGCTTTTAAAGTAGATTTTGTTATGAATGGATACTGGAAAGGTTAATTCTTAAAAGTTTCTTTTAATGTTCCGCTACACAATACAGTTTCTTTTATTGATTAAGCTCAGATGGTCTGCTCATGTAGCAAACAGATATTTTTACAAACCTTTATTATGCTTCATTAGAATTCACTCCTTTAGATGATTTCTAATTGTATTGTCTAATAAAACTCAACCTTAAAAGCTATTTGCATATTATATGAAGAAATCTCATACAACAAACTCACAGTGGATTCAATTAACATAATAGCTAATTACATATCCCATCAGCCTTTAGAGTAGCTCAGCATTCATGTTTCTCCTGTTTTAGCCTAAAGCAAAGGAGGTTTGGATTTTCACTTCTAAATATTGACTTTTAACTAATATCAAAAATGATTTGAACACTTTGTGGATGAAAAGATAGTGATTAAACTACATGAAATGTTTTAAAATACGTGTTTAAAAATTATTTGAAACAATTTCCAATAAAATATAAAACTTTGCATATGATCAGTTCTGGCTCTCTGTTCTTTTAAAATATAACCAAATATGTACTGTTTTATTGAAAAATACTTGATTGTTTTTGAAAATGCATATATATTGCAGTTACATTTTTATATCTCTTATCACACACCATAATGCAATTGTATTCTTGTTGTGGCTGGTTGTGGTATCTATCAAGCAAGACATTTATGATGAGATTAACAGAGACATAGTAATGAACTGGCATATGAACATCCTGTAACTGACTGTTACTAAGGTATTGCCATAGTAGTCTGTAATTAATTCTCTAGCTGTCTTGTGAAATTGGCTGAAATATTCTGGGAAACAAAAATAAACACCAAAGTTTCAGTGAACTTTTTAAAAAAAATTAAAGAGTATCTTTTATTCTCTTTAAACACTTCAAATAATATGAAGAATCAAAGGATTATGAAATAATTAACCAAAAAATCAAACATTTAGAATGATCAGAGGCTGTGATTTATCTGAAAAATTAAAATAATTCATGCATTCTATCATCAATATGCACATCAAATCTAATGACTAATTTGCTGGGTATCATATTTATATTTTTACAAAAAATGACAGATAAAGTTTGGTGCAGGGTAAAATGGCTTTGTCCCATTACAATGATGGCTGTCTTTTCATTCATATTTTAATGAGGTTAGTATCTCTGAGACAGCTTTTTCGGGGAGGAGGCCCACATCTCCGGTACGATCACAATAGGAGTTGCTTTATTGACAAGTACTATTCAAAATCTTCACCGTATAGAAAGAAAGGCTTTAGTTTTCTGCTACTTGTCCAAATACTTATTGCTCTTATTATTAAAACACTTTTTAAAAGAACACTCAACTTTTGGGGGTCAGGTATAACTCCTGAGTATATTTTAAAAAAATCTTTTATATTCTTTTAAATTCAAGTTGTACTTGGTTTTAATAAAAGCTCACTATCCAAAAGCTAATAAGTAGACACCAGAAATGAATAGATACATACATCTATCATGTGTAAGGGTTTCCCATATATTTGCACACTCCATTCAATATAGTTTGCAGGGACTGAGAGTCTGATTCCAGACAAACTAATAGTTATGTGAAAAAATAAAGTTATTTGGAGATCACATGTTAAGTATAATTTTTATTAACTTGACAAGAAAAAATCAGATGTAACCATTTTAAAGCAAAGTTCTTATAAATATGATTTTATTAATCTACTTCATGAATATGCTACTCCTAAAATTATTTTCCTAAATATAATAAGACAACATACTGAAATACAAAGGGAGGTTAAGAAGATGCAGTTCATATATTGGCTTCTGAGAACATTATGGGAAATATAATAGGTGGTGGAAATGAGAGCAAAAATGGTGTATAAACATAAGAATAAACAGGTTGCAAAAATTCCTTTCATAAGTGTTAACCCCTGTACACAAAGTATCCAGGGAATTTGATCTGTAGCTGCTGTTACATGCATTGTGAAGTTTGATTTTCGTTCAGTGTATTTCAGAAGAATTTTTTAATGCATACATGGTTTGTTTTCAGCATATAGTAATAGTCTCTTTCTCTATGTTCTTATACAGTACTTGCCACTCATGATATATACTCTTGCTAAGCCACTGTTAGCTTTTGTGATTGGATCGGGAGTTACTGACAGGAAGGGGATGAGGAAGAGTGTTAGTATGTGAGTGAATTCTTGAACAGCAGTTGGACTATGAATAGATCTCTTTTTCAGAACTTAAAATACAGTCTTGCTTGTATTAGGACAACAGAGTAGATCTCTTTTTATCTGCAAATAAATATAGTTAGTAAATCCATTAAAAATCCCCCCTGTTAGTGAGCTGGTTTGATTTACTGTCCTGCAAGTAGGTTTAGAGGTGGGTGGGTGTGTGTGTGTGTGTGTGTGTGTGTGTGTGTGTAGCATAGTAATAGCTTATTGTTACTGAAAGCACATTGAGTCAGATACATTTTCGGTATAACCTCATTGACCTTAGTGGAAGTTACACTGGAAGAGCATTTGGTCTATGATGTCAAATTTTTTGTCTTTTGCAAGAGGATTTGTAAAAGTTCTATTTTATTTGCAAATTCAGTTTTTCTTTTTTGCATATTATTTGGAAGAGGCAGTCAGATATATCCATGTGCCGTGTTGTCTTGTTATCCTCAACTTCTAATAGATGGCGAAAAAAATCACTTGAGATTGGAATTCATAATCCAAATAGTCTTTCAGGAACCATGTTTTGCTGCCATTAGCTTTCCTTCCTTTATGATACACATTTGCTTTTTAAATGTTAATATTGAAATTAATAAAATAATTTTCATAGCAAAATGCAACTAAACCTTACTGTAAAATAGGATACACATGTAGATTTTTTAAACTAAAAACTGACTTTTTAAAAAAAATACAGTGTTTGCCTCATGCCCTTTTTGCTTTTTCCAAGTTTCATAAAAAAGTAGATTCTACATCCAGAATGAGGTTGGGGGAGGAGGATTTCATAATAGGACCTAGTTTAAGAAGAAGAAAAACCTTTAGGCTTTAATTTTAATTCTCCTGCCTCTATTTATCTGATCTGTGGCCAGATGGTGGTGAAGCAAGGAAACCCTTTGTGTAAATGAAGCACACATGTGAAAGTGCTTCTGTAATGTAATCATTGAGACCGGAAGGGTTCATACTGTGTCTGAAAAGAGACAATAGAGACGGGATATATAAACATTGCAGAAATCGAGTTCATTTGTGATTCAGCCCCTTTGACTATGGTTGTCATGAAAACTTCCTACTTTGATCAGCAGAGGGTGGAGAGAAAAATCTTCTAAAGGTCCAGGGATGCAGCTCTGTTGTTTACTGTGCACTTGGCTTCAGTTCACGCCCCCTTCCGGAAGAAGCAACAGAGATAGGAGCATCTTGCACCTTGACCTGTCTAGACGGGAGAGAAGTTTTTTGTCCCCGTTACCAAGGGCTAGGGGTGCTCTTTGACCCTGGGATCACTAGCTTTTGAGACTCTCACTAAGTATGTAGGTAGTGTCTAAATGTTTCTGCTGAATTCTTGCTTAATTCTGAAGGAAAAGGAATGGACAAAGACATGGACCAGCTGTTCGAAAATAAAGCTGAAATAGTAGAACCTGGGAGAAGTTAAATTTTGTAAGCTATTATTTTCTTCACAAAACCCCTGGGAGGTATTAAACAGCTGCATCTGAGTTGACGAACAGCAACTAAGACAGACCAAGTGAAAGCAAAAGACTTTCTAGAACTCTACTTCAGCTAAAGAAACAAAGTGACTTAAGAAATCTTTCATGGTTATGTCGATAAAATATCAACTGTAGTCTATGGTCTCTATTTATTTGCTGCATGGTATATGTCTTTTTGAATGACAATATGTTTACAAATTAAAATCTGATAACTGCATTCTAGAATTGGTTCAGTGTAAGGGGATGTTTTATGCAAGAGTAAATGTTTTATTTTTCAGTGTCACCTTAGCTTTAGCTGACATTTTTAACTATGTGTGTAATATAATATGGGTCAACAATTATGCAGATTAAGAGATATGCACTGATTCTTTTTCACTGTCTATGACACATCAGTCTATAGAGATACAATCTCTTAAAGTTATTTTTGGTACTATGTATAATAAGAAAAGAAAATTCCATTTTCCTCCCCCACTAGGTTCCTTTAGCAAAGTCAGAGACCTACTTAACGGAAGTATGGAAAATATATGTGATAGACTGAATGATTACCAGCTGCAAGTGGATCCTCAACCCGAAAAAAGGACGTTCAAGAGATTTGCTCCTAGGAAAGATGAGAACATCTATGCAGATTTTAAAAAATTCTGTTTTTATTCTGATGCTTACAAACCTTTGAAATTTGCGGTAAGCTAACATAACAAATTGGTAACATTGTATGTTGAAGTATTACTAGTGTATACTCTTCACTGTATGATAAATATAGCTTCATGTACTAAATTCGTGCATACAGTAAATTATTTTAATAATATATTCTTATATGCTCTGTATTTGCTTGTCACAGTATCGCATTAAGTGTTTTATAATAATAATGTGGTTTATAATGTTATTTAGAAACAGATGGCATTTTAGTTGCAAGAGTTACCCATGGATTATACTGTGTGTTCTCAGTTTACATGGTACAAATTTCCCAAACTGGAACAATTCAAATGATGTTTTACTTGGGGAATTTTTGTAAGTGATTAAATACAAATCAGTGTTACTAAGGAAGTATATTTGTTAATTTCTGTGCAGGAAATAGGGAGTTATTGTGTTGGGTAAAAATCCAAATTAATACTATTGTAATTTTAATATTTATAGTTGGATTACAGAGGCAGTAGGAGTGTCATCTTTTCTTTAGGCCTTGTTGAATGGAGACAAATTTCTGTGAGCTAATCAAGAATGCTGGCTTAGGCTGAGTTAAACAAATGTTTAGGTGCCAGGTACATCATATAATTTTGTTTTGTTTATGCATTAAGTATCTTTCTAGTGTCAGGAAACACACAATATATAAAAGAGTGTCTAGGGCAGTGTTATGCTGCATGTGATTCCACATGTATTCAGTACACCACAAAAGCAATGTTGTGAGACTATTAAATCCATGAAATTAAGCCAGCGTGCACATTTAGTGACTTGCATTTTCACTGAGAAGTAAAGTTAATGGCTGAGTTTCAAAGATGTCGAGTGCTGTGAAATGTTGACTTAAAACAGCAAAAAAATCGTATTCTTGCAATGGCACATTCTAGAGCTAATTTTTCGAGAAATACAAGAGATTATTTTTTTTTTTTGGTAGTAGAGTTATGACTTCTTTATTTAAATCAGAGTTTTCCTTGGTGTATTTTTTTTTTAATTGCAATCCATTTCATGGGGCTTCTACCCTTGTTTAATGATTAAACCGTAGTCTGGGCTTTTGGGAAAGTACTTTCTGCCCTTCCTAATTTGTGCTCAGGATTGCCAAAAGATAACTCCAGATAATACAGCTCTTCTGAACAAAATGTCTCTTTAGACACACTCCACCAAGACTCTGCCTCAGCAGTAGTGTTGAACCCTGTTCAAAACATCAGAAATCCATTTTCTATAAGTGAAGTCAAATTACTGATAGTCTTTAAAATATTTAAAACATTGAAAAGAGACCATTTGGTAGATTAAAGTCAATTTTGTTATCTGTAGTGAAACCAAAGATGCATTAGTTTGATCAGAGAGCTTTATTTATCTGCATGTTGTGAATACTAGTGTAATAACATGAAATGGATTATTATTTAATTTAACTTTTGAGTGACTATTCCATGAATATAGTGACTGACATTGAAAGGTGTTCTTTCAAAAGCAAGTAAATGTGATCTGTAAGAGATTTCTTATCCTAGTTAGTGTATTTTTAAAAAGACAACCAGAGAGAGCGTATAGTTAAATCTTAAGGAATATTTTGAAAATTAACAGGCAATCATTTGTTTGTACAAAACAGGAAGTGCAAACCCAAATAAGGTTCCCCTGTCCACTGTCTTACTTTACAGTTCTGGTTAGCAATCTTGTTTATTTCATTGCTGGAGTGGTACTGTCTCTGTGTGTATGTGTATGTATATATAATATATATGTTCCTGTTTTAGTCTTACACTGTGAAAGTATTATAGAAGAGTATGAAGATGAAATTTTCTCACTTATCACCCAGGAGGCAGACTATCTAGCTGACAAGCTATGCAGTGAAAAATCAGGTACTGTGTCTGATGTAACATGTGCTCTCTCTACAGCATTTTTTTCTCCCTCCCTCCACCCCGAAACCTAGTGTACTGCTTTGGGTGCAACAAACCGCTTTGCAGGAGAAGTGTTAACTGAATAAGCAACAGCACTACATAACTATTTTTTAAATGATTCTTTTAAAAGAAAGATTTTAACATCCGTTTTTAATTCTTTTGCACATTTGAACGTAGCATAATTTCAGCATTCTGCATGTAATGAAGGGTGTTTTTCTCCTAGTGTTACACGGTCAGCACATTTTTACTCTGTGTATTTGTTTTGCCATCCCAAAGCAAGGAACGAAAATAACCTCTTGCAATGAAATCGAGGGGTGGGGGGATGGGGACTCTTTTTTTAAGTTTAATTGTTTATTGCTCATAGTTCATGTTACAAGCTAGAATTAACATGTAGCCATCAATTTGTGAACAGAACTCTTCATTGACATCAGTGGGGAGTTCTGCTTAAAACTTTAAAACTGCTGGCATGCTATAGATGTTTGTTAGAAAAAATGCATTTAAATACATTGGCATTCCTATGTCAAATATATTCCTCTCAAAAATGTAATGCCTCTTAAAACTTTGAAACTAGGAAAAACATGCCGTGATAAATAACATTTAGTTTATTTTTTAAGAAAATTCATACGTTATGCTATTTGTCGGTCATGTTTTCAATGTGATTTTATTTTATGTAATCATTTTTAAAACCAAGAAGCACATCACTGAATGCATATCGTATCGTAAAATTATAAATGTGGCAGGACCATCCTTTTTGGATGTGCTTTTTATACTGAAAAATGATAGAATATGCATTGAAATATTGATCTTAGAATCAATGTATGTAATATTAGTATGTGTTTAAAGGTTCAAAGTCTTTAATATGTAGCACATACAATAAAAGTACAAAAGCTGATTTGATAGAAGTTAATAGAAATAAGAATATAGAATTTGTTCATGTTAGTGTGTATTTTAACATATGCTGAAAAAGTTCAATCTAGAGGGCGGGAAAAATCCATTATTATAAAGTTTAAAGTTCTTTTTATCAACCATACAGACAAATCATTTAAAAAACAGAATTTTCCAATAATGTGTACATTTAAAAAAATAATTTATGCTATAGTTATAGAGCTATATTTGGTCTTAATAATCAGTAGATGAAGAGATTAGCACAAATAATTCTCAAAACACCTCAGCTCCTTCAAAATGTACAGTATTGTTTTTGCTGTTGTGCTTGTTAAAGAAAAAGGCAATTTAGAGGTAAAAATAAAGACCTTGAAAGGACAGTGTAGAAAAACAATAATGAATATGCTTTTCGTAAATAAATAAGTTGGGTAGCTTTCTTCACCTTGCTGGCTGTTGTCACAATTGCCTGTAAACCTGGTGTAAAATAACTTTGCTGTTTTCTACACCTTAGATAATAGGCTAAGTTGCACAGAAAATATTTTCACTTAAAACCAACCTATTGAAATATCTTTCTTCATTAACAAGATGCCCTAATTTTTTTTTTTACAATCATTTTGTTGGGCTTAAACTCAACTGTATGACCATATTTTCTGCACATATTCATTATAACTTTGATAAAACAATTCCCTAATTTACAGTGGAAAAGATTCTCATTGTTACATGTTAGTCTTACTCATATGAGCATCCCCATTGAAGTAGATGGCTGTCTACATGAGTAGGGAGAGCAGGGCTTGGAACTTGCGTGACTGAGGAAATAGCAAAAATTCTTTGCAGAAGGGAGAAAAAGTTTTGTACTCTTTACTCTTACCAGCAATTAGCACAGACAAATAAGGTGCCATTTAATAAGCAAAACAATGCAAATAGCTGCCATTGCAAATTCAAGAAGCTGCAAAAACCATAGCCACGCTAAAAAGAAAACCTCTCTAACACTGTGAAGAAAAGCAGAGGGAAATAAATTAATCTGCCATTCTTTGTATGATCTGATTTTACAAGAAAATAAAGTCATTATGTTAAAGGAAAAAGAAAATCGATAACTCATAAGAAGACTTTTTTTTAAAAGCCACTATGCACAATTTTTTAAATTAATTAATATAATAAGCCATGAAAAGGGATAAAAAGGTATTTATTACACATCAGTGAAATTCAGTGAAAGCAAGATGCCACAAATAATCTTGCGGCTAGCAGCTGGTTGACGAAAAGGGTGATACCTGAGTGGTAGGAAAATGTGTGTCTGAATTTTCCGTGGAATTTGGCATCAAACTCCTGAGAAAATGGAAATTGCAATTCTCTGAAAATCATTGTGTAAAGATGTGTGTCAAGTATAAAACCCTTATACACAACTTACAAAGGAGTACAGCTGATAAGAATTAAAAGTGACTTTTGTCTATATTACAATAGTATACTTCATTCATATGTAAAATTAAAGTAATATTATAGACTTCTGTTCTTACTGTCAACTTTTGGCACTTTGCATCCATAGTTGTATGTGTGAATTCAAGATACCATTTTAAACATCGTGGGTGCAAAAATTATCATACCAGAGTGACCAACATGGACAAACTTTATATAAAGTTTTGCTATGGGCAAATAATTGATTTTACTGTTATGCATTTCATCTTAAAGGAAAATCAAAATAGATGGTTTAACCTCCATAATGTTAATTTGTTAAAAGCAAAGGATGTGAATGTGACTTATGCTGGTAACCTATAACAAACGTCTTATGATCAGTATAACCCAATATAGCCCTACTAATCCATGCTAAGGTAAAATATTAAAGGGCACAGTATCCTCTCAATGCATAAACATGATGCTAATAGGAGTCATGCACACTGAGAAGAAACTACTCACAAGACATGTTTAGTACTTCTTTTTTTAGTCACATCTCTATTCTAGATGTTATATGCAGGTGTTTCTTGTTCGATTAAGGAATGGAAAAATTTCAGTGAAGTGTTTTAGAAAGATCAAAGTGTTTGATATTTGTAATCATAGATCTGTTTTCTGTCACACCTATTCTTTGATCACACAAAAAAAATCTCTATGCTGCCCTTTCCATAGACAAGCGATCAAAAGTGCTGAGACATGCCTTTAGATATTCCACGATTTGTCACATGCCTGAGAGTCTAGGAGTTAGTTCTCAAACACATTACCTTTTTTTTTCAGGCTACAAACAGGAAGGTCAATCAAATTATAACATGTTTGATAAATAAAGTCAGACTGATGTATCCTGAATTAAAAAGTGTTGTCCAAAAGTTTTCATACCCTGCTCCCCCCCCCACCACACACAGAGTGATAATTCTGGAACACTGGCATATCAGTTGTTTCTAATTCAGATTTTGTACTGAATTATGATAGAGTGCATTTAAACCAATGAGAAATAGGAAACTAGCCAACAGTGGATTATATTAGTGTATAGTCTAGTGTCAGTTGTTTTGTCAGTGGAAAACAATACAAGCACTAGCAGTGAAAGCTATCATTAAAGTGACAGTGAGACTTCTATTACAATCCTTTTTTTACGTGCTCATAATGCTGCAAAATTATTCTTTTTGGCTGAAATTTTCCATTCTTGGTCTCATCCCAAAGGTGATCTTTAATTATTCATTTACTAATTATGAAATTTTGAGCAGATTCTATTCACCCATTTTTGAGTTATGCAAGGGGGGGAACCCTTTTCTTCTTTAAAAAGACTTTTTCTGCAGTTGTACTACTCAAACAGTTGTGTTTTGCAAGTTGATACTTTCTAGGTTGCTAGTTCTCACTGAGAACTAAACTCCAGGACAGTTTGCCAAAGCTAAAAAATGTAACAGTGATAAGCAATGAAAATACCTCTTTTGTGTATGTGTGGCATGTTACATTTCTACTAGGTTAAGTGTTATGATACTGTTTACTGGGTTATGAAATAAAGCACAGACATTGGTTATATGGATGTGATATTGTGTTGATATTTCACTGTGGAATTCCATAGTTTCACTTTTGTTTGTTTGTTTGTTTGTTTTTGACCATGCAGCAATGGAAATTCACAGTCAATACAGAGACTTATGTTTTAGGCTCCTTTCCTGCAACGGAATCTGTTAGCACAGACTTCAGTAACACTTTACAGAGATAGAAGGGTACATGCTGGCAGATCTTATTGCAAAATTGGGGCCATAATCTCCTTTTACTTTTAAAAAAAATTAATTCGAACCATATTTTAATGTAACCTTAAGGTTACAATTAAACCCTCAGAAGTCAGGTGATACACAAATTACATTTCATATTAACCCAAACTCTTCACATTGCATAGTAGTGAAATTTTCTACTATGACTAATGTTGCTCAATGTAACTTTAGGACATAATATGTCCAGTTCTACCCTCAGAGATCCACATGTAACTTCAGTCAACTTCAGCAAGTACATGGAAATAGCTGGAGAACGGATTGAAATCTGTGTGCTCAGTGTGTGTGGAAACCTTGGGCATTTCCTGAGTCTGAAGTGTTTAAATATGTATTTCACTAAAATATGCATCTATGTTTTTGTGATGTGATAATTAAGGGTTGCATAGCTCATAATGGGATAACAGTTGAATTACGAGGAACACACAGCTTATTTCATAGCATTTAAAACATTTTGCAAAGATGCCACCCCACATACATTTGCATGGCTCATATTCATACCATGTAACAGAAGTGTTGGCCTCTAAAATACTTTAACTTAACATATCTGAAAACCAGGGGCCAAAGCCTGGTAGTTTTACAGTACTTTGTAAAAAGCCTGGTTGCTCTGTGTTAAAGAGGGATGGATCATCGGTATCCAGGAAAAATACAGGCTTGGTATCAAAGCCTCAGTATTATCCTTCAGACACCCACTTATCACTGGTTTATTGTCATTTATTCAAAAGTTTTGTGTTTTTAGCAAAATGTAACTGTTTAAAACATTTATAACGATATGTAACTCTTTTTCTCCTCAGGTCTTTGTGAAGAATCTGCTACTCACACTGAGCCATAGCATCGATAAACTATGAATTTTACAGAGTCAAGTAAGATGACAACCACAAAAAAATCTTCCCGTGTAATCAAATAGTGATTCTCTGCCTTTTTTGCCCCTGTAATGTCTTTTGTTTTTTACATTTATATTTTTACATGTGAGTAAGTTTCTCTTTGTTTATTTCCTTTTATGTTTTCATATTAAAATATTTAAACTGAAGTTTGCATGGTTTTGGCAAGGATCTTAGGTTTAACATGTAATGAATTGTTGACCATTTCTATAGGTAAAACAATTGACGTCTCAAGATATTCATGCCATGTTAATTTTGACAAAACCAGTGTCTGATTGTAAAAAAAAAAAAGTACTACTTGAGTGTGAAAATTATGGCTCTTGTTTAACTGAAGCAAATACCTTATACAATTTAAGTAAACCTATTACTGTTCTTGTGCATTTGTCCTCTGTTATAACAAATGGTTGATTCCAGTGTACTTCCAAATATACATGAGCAAATTTCACTACAAAATAGTTCTGAGTACTTGTTAGCTTTATATTCTCTTTATGGATGAAAGTGAGAATCTTTCCAAATATTTATGCTTTCCCTTATAAATTATATAAGCTAATGAAGCACACATGATTTCTTTAAAACAAGCCATTCCCTTAAAATTTCCAATCCTAAATTTCAGAACTTTATGTACAATGAAAAGTTGAACAAGCATTGAAATATTTAATCTGGTGGCAAAGCACTACTGATGCACTCTGTAAGTGTTCAGAAAGTCTGCAATCAAAAGATATTAAAATGTGATCTTATTTAACATTAATAATTACTGTAATAGCAGCAAAGAATCCTGTGGCACCTTATAGACTAACAGACGTTTTGGAGCATGAGCTTTCGTGGGTGAATACCCACTTCACCCACGAAAGCTCATGCTCCAAAACGTCTGTTAGTCTATAAGGTGCCACAGGATTCTTTGCTGCTTTTACAGATCCAGACTAACACGGCTACCCTCTGATACTTAATTACTGTAATGGCATTCAGATTTTAAACCAGCTTTTCGAATGAAGAAACATGGAAGTACCCTTAATATGCTCCACACAGGTAAAATGCATCTAGTAATTTGTTTTTAGTGCAAGGTATTTACTAACACAAAGTATTTCTTTATATTTCTCAATATTTTATCATAAAATTGTCTAGTCCAATAGCTATGGGATATATTGATAATCTAGCTATCAAAATCTTTTGTTCACTTTCTGAAAAATTCTGCTTAAAGTTATTTGTCTTTGATTATTAAAAATACATCAGCTCATTGTGCAGTCGTTCCACACACAGAACACCAATGGTTGTAAATTGGAGTTTAGTGTGTGGAATATTCCCAATAGGACGCTGTATGAGAATATTTGGTTAAGTCTCAAATATCATGTGAAAATATTATATTGAAAGACTGAACAACTTAGTTGTGTTTTTGAAATTACCAGGATAGCTCATCCAAAACATTATGAAGGTTCAGTGGAATGTTCAGAGGAAAAAGAGATTGTTTTAACTTAAAAAGAGTTCTTAAAAATTTATGTCACCATAGTTGCAATTTGACTACCATCTAAGGTATATAAACCGGCATGCAGTATTATGCAAACAAATCATGCATAGTGACTGAAAGAAAGTATTAGTGTCTGTGAAAGTTTCTTTCTTAAGCTTATTTACAAACATTGAAGTTTACGAAATGGAGTATTTATAAAGCCAGGCACAAATCCTCAAATGGGGTAAATTGGCATAGCTCCACTGCAGCCAATAGAGCTATGGTGATTTACACCAGCTGAGGATCTGGCCCCATACAGTTATGGGATATGTTGCATGATTTAATGTTCTTTAAAAGTGTTCTACTTTTTTTTTTTAAATGTGAAATATTTTCTGCCATCTCCTATTGACAGTTCAGTGTTATGGAACAGATTAGCAAGAGTTACAGTTTGAATACAGCAAAGCGATAGTACTATGTAAATGGGAAACATTTTCCATAGTTAAAGAACATTTCTCATTTTTCAATAATATAGTTGAACTATAAGCTTGCATGTATATATAAACATTCCATCGAGAGCAAAAAAGTTACATTAAACTTTAAACTACATTTCTATTATGTTATTCAACAAAAGTGCAAAATTGGTCAACTTTTACCAGGTTGAGGACATAATAAACTGATTTGCTTAGCAAACACTCTGAATATGAACCATAAACAGTTAGTTTTCCAGTTAATTTCATTTAGACTCATACAGTAAGAAAAAGGCCGCCTAGCCATATTTGAGAATAAAATTAAATTGAAAGGGTCGAATTCCTCCCTTGTTTACACTCCATGCAATCCTATTGATTTTTTTGAGGGGATGGTAAGGGCAGAATTTGGTTCCGAGTGTGTTTTTAAAAAGAAATGTGTTAATATATTATAATAAAGAGACACACAGTCCATGTGGAATCTCATCTATTTTAAAAAAATAGTCAGAAGTGGTTTAAAATAGTACCTTCTAGCTACCCTGCCAGTTTGGGGGATTTGACAATCACACTTTCCTCTCTCTTAAATAAATAAATAAGAATTTATTTCTCTCTCCATTAATGTGTGAAAGACCCATACAAAAAGCAAAGGAAACTGATTATACAGGAGATACAAACCAACAGATTAGGTATTTGACAGCACTTCTTTTAAAATAAAGTAAACAAATTGAGGGATGGAGTAGAGGAACAGAGGAAATATTTTCCTCAAATCTTTCTCAATTACATTAATCGTAGGTGTTGCTTGTAATAAATATTTTCAGACTTTTTTTTCATGCCCCTTTAAAACTTTGATGCTGCATTATACTTTCTTGCCTAAGCACTGAGAATCTTTTGTGATAGTGCCGTGTATTTACAGGTTATGAATGAAATTCTGACTATCCGTCTGGAGTGTTTTACTATTCATCAACGGCCATATGCCGTCTTCAATCCTTGCACATAACCACTGAGGTCAGTGTGATTTCTGCTGCATCTAGAAGGTAGTACCAGTATGTGACCCTTCAATAAAGAATCTTTCTGCACATTTGAACCCTGTTTTTCTATTTCACAGTGAAAACAATATTGGGAGCCTTTCATATCAATACTTTAGTATGTTGGTTATATAATGTAGGCCACAGTCACCACCACATCACTCCAGTTTTACGCTAGCATAACTCCACTGAAATCAGTCCAGTTGCTCTACTGTAAAAATGGAGTAACACAGTAGTGGATCACACCCAATATCTTCTGTGACCATCTTGGGAAAGACTTTTGTGTGAATTTTCATCTCATGCTAGTACTGTTTTGTTACTGCAATTACTAGGTACTGAGAAATGTACTTAATCTTTGAGGCTTTCTCTAAAGCATCTTAATTATTGTTCAGTGAGAAGTGTTGTGCCTAATAAAATACTGCATGCATTTTGCCTTTTATAAATTAACATATTACGTAAAAGACATCCTGAGTGTACTTGGGATTCCATCTATCTAGGTATTTTTACCACACTGCTCACCATGATATCTTAGTGCCAAGTGAAATATTGCTGCTTATTTAATAGTTAGCTAATAAAAAGTAATCCACTGTTCTAAATAGGAATTTTGGTATACAGCTCTGATAGGTTCTTACTTTTCCAATACATGAATATTCACTCAAAACTCAGGGGAAGTGGAATCCTGATACTTTTCTTTTTTAAACCCTATTCCATCCTTATTTATATCATCCTACAGTCATGAAGTCAGTGGGTTCTACAAGTATGACTGCATGAAGAATCTGGCCTCTTATTAGTTCAACAAAAACATAGAGATTGTTTGGAAGAATCCAGGGCCAGTTTCTCAGCTAGTGTAATTGAGGGTAGTTCTACTGACTTCAAATGGATCTATGTCCATTTGACCCAACTGGGGTTCTGGGCCCCAAGTTTTTGTTAAAGTGATGATGACACCATTAAAGTTATACATTTGCTTTTGCATGGTTTATTTCATTCTCCGTGTCAAGTCTACCCAGCAAAGAACAAATTTGCAGTGACAGATTTTAGTTTTAATGTGGATTACTGTTTGCTATGAATGAGCTGAAACCACTACATTCATTTCACTTAGGAATGGAAAGTGGAATTGAACCAAGGTGGCAAATGGGAAAGATCAATACATTATTTTCTAAGATAAGCCCTAAAAACAAGGCTGTTCAGTAACTAGTCATATTTTCTATTCATATGTGTCTCTGTGGTCTGACTTTTGTTTACACATATAATAGCTTCATCAAAATACAGTTTTAGAAAATGCCTGTTAGTCTGCAGTATTTTGGTATTTTATTGACATAAGGTGTAATTATGTCAAAATATTCTGAGGAAAATATTAACTTGTATGGTATTCCTAACGCACATTAAGTTTATCACAAATTAGGGCATCCAAATCTAAATTTAATTAAATGCTATTAATGGCTCTTACATAGTGAGCTGTATGAAATGCTCTGCAATTATATTATACACATTTCTATGCAGCATATTTTGTTATGGTAGCTAAGTAGATAATTAGTATTAAGATTATTCAGTTGCTAGATAGCTTAAGCTATGTTAGTCTCTAATAACTGCTCCTACATTAATATGCTGCTGTTGAAGGTAAATCCAGATATACATCAAGTAAGATTTACTTGAATTATACCACTGAGCCAGGTAAGGTGGGCACTGCTCAGAATTGTAGCTTTCACCTAGGGGAGGAGGGGATGGAATAGGAGACAGCCTTTTCCCAAGAGGTTAGAAAAGGGCATGAGAGGAAAAATGATCAAATTACCTTGCTATGTTCTTCTATTGTGAGCAAAATGTAAATTTAAAAAATAGCATACACCCTAAAGTGTCTAATCCAGAACGTCATGAGATCATACAAAAGATGCAGGGGGGGCTTTCAGTAAGGAGAGAGCAAGGGGGTTAGAAAATAAATACAAGATGGAGTTGCCACACTTAATGGCTTTCACGGACCTAAGTGCCTGAGCAGTGTTATAGGATCACATATTGCTGTAAAAATGTTGATTAACAGCAGAATTGTGTATAATACAACCTAGGTTAATACACTGACTTTCCTGAGGAGCATCTCAAGAAGGCTTTGTGTTTAAAATAACAATTCACAAATCTCATTTAAACTGCTTACAAAGCTTTTGAAAACAAGGACATCTTCATGCCTTTAAATATATTTACAGAATTGTCTGATCTAATGGCACTCAGCAATGAACTCCATAGCCTTCAGGAGCAATTGATAAAGAGTCTGGGAATTGCCTGCTCCAATCTACTTTGGGGAATGTTAATAAACGAGTACCTAAGGAATCTTAGGTGTGTGCTGTGGAATACAGGGAGCTAAATGTCAGCTAATTAAGCAGAGCTGACACCATGAAGGATCCTGTGAGTTAAAAGTTAAATATTAATATCACTTTCAAACTTTATGAGAAGCTGGTTTGGTGGGAGAGGAGCAGATGGGTGTATATCCAGCGTGTTCATGCCATTTGATATTGCTAGCTGACCTTATAGCAGCATGCTAAATCAGCTAACGTTTCCTTAGCCCACATTCTGGAAGGGCAGCCAATAAAGAATCATAACAACTCTTGAGGTTACACGGGCATTAATGAAGAAAGAAAGAAAAGATTTCAATACGGTTGTTTCTCAAGTGGTAAAAATTCTTCACTCTCATATTAAATGCAATAGGAAAGAAAGGTGAGAGTTCAGAATGACTCAGTGTCTAGCAGGGACTGAATACTAGTGTCTGTATTTGGCTTTTTTCTTCTTTTTTTGCGTGAGCGAGGGAGTTGATCAATTGCATTTTCTGCTAATGAGAACCTCTGGTCTATTGGAATTGAACTCCAGCCAGTTTTGATGTCACATAAGCATTGAAGCAGCACAGAGATGCCACTGCTCAGATCTGTGGTGAGGGCCAAATAAATCTAAAACTCTGTCAACTGTTCAGTAGTAAACACCCAATTACAGCAACTTACTATTTAATAGAGCCAAATATAGGCAAATAGTTTTCAGTGTGAATTTGGGACACATAAAAATGAGGGGGTAATAGCTGGCTAGAGCCGTGTAAAATAAAGGAGAAGCACTGAGTAAAGTTTCTCACACAATAACCAAAATACCTCATGTTTAATGTGTATAATATATGCTCTTGTCATCATTATTAATTGTATTACAGTTGTGACTATAGGTTCTAACCAGAATCAGGATCTCCTTGTGCTTGGGTAAGAGATGATCTCAGTCCCAAAAAGTTTACAATCTCAGTAGACAATGAAAATGTGGGAATAGCAGTATTTTTATAGCTAGGGACCTCGGTAAGGTTAAGTGACTTCCCTGAAGTCACAAGCAAAGCTGGGAATTGAACCCAGGACTTCTGAGTTGTAGGACTTGTCTGCACTACAGATATTACAGCAGCTCAGCTATAGTGCTGCAGCTGTGCCCTATAGCACTCTAGTGTAGACACAGGCTACAGCAAAGGAGGGTTTTTTTCCATTGCTGTATTTAATCCATTCTCTCCAGAGGTGGTAGCTATGTCGATAGGAAAATTTGTCCATCGACCTAGTGTGACTATGCTCGGGCTTAACTACATCTTTTCTTACCCCTAAGCGATGTAGCTAGGGTTAGGTGTAAACCAGGCCTTAGTCTTGAGCCTTAACCACACAACTAGGGTTGCCAGGTGTTTGGTTTTCGACCAGACTGCCTGGTTGAAAAGGGACTGCAGCTCTGGTCAGCATCACTGACTGGGCCATTGAAAGTCCAGTGGCCGCGCAGAGGGGCTAAGGCAGGTTCTGTCCCTGTCCTGGCTCCGCGCAGCTCCTGGCATGTCCCTGCAATCCCTACACACTGGGGCAATCAGGGAAACTCCATGTGCTGCCCCTGCCCCCAATGCCATCTCCGCAGCTCCCATTGGCCAGGAACAGCAGCGAATGGGAGCTGTGGGGGCAGCACCTGTGGGTGCGGGCATCATGCAGAGTCACCTGGCCATGTCTCCGCATAGTGACCAGACATGCCAGCCACTTCTGGGAGCATCACAGAGCCAGGTAGGCAGGGAGCTTGCCTTAGCCCTGCTGAGCCACTGACTGGGAGCCATCTGTGGTAAATGCTGCCCAGTTGGAGCCTGCACCCTGACCCATCTCCCACAACCCAACTCCTTGCCCCAGGTCAGAACCCCTTCCCATACCCTAACTCCATCCCAGAGGCTGCGCTCCTCACCTGCACCCCAACTCTCTGCTCCAGATTGGAACCCCCTCCTACACCCAAAATCCCTCATGGAGCCAGCACCCCAAACTGCCTCCCACACCCCAACCCGCTACCCCAGCCCTGAGCCCCTTCCTGCATCCAAATTCCCTCCTGGAGCCTGCACCCAACACTCCCTCCTGTACGCCAGCCCTGAGCCCACTCCCGCACTCCAAATCCCTTGGCTCCAGACTGGAGCTCCCTCCTGCACCTCAAACCCCTCAGCCCCAGCCCAGAGCCCGCACTCCAACGTCCTGCCCCAGCCCAGTGAAAGTGAGTGAGGGTGCGGGAGACTGAGCAACGGAGGGAGGGGGGCTGGAGTGAGTGGGATCTCAGAGAAGTGGCAGGGCAGAGGCAGAGCCTTGGGGAAGAGGCAGGGTAGAGGAGCAAAGGTGTTCAGTTTCGTGCAATTTGAAAGTTGGCAATTTGAAAATTGGCACAACCATCCTTCCTGTCCTGAACAGAGAACATGAATTATATGGCTTTGTCTTTTAGACAAACATACACTTAAGATCAAGAGCAGCTACCAACTGCATGTTCACTGCTACCCAAGAACTCAAGGTCTAGTGTTTTAACTTGCTTTACCACCTTAAATTATGTCTCAATGCTCAAACAATGTCCTACATCTTAGCGGGGCTTTTCAAGTGTGTTACGGTAACACATCTGAAACCGTGTTAGCTGGCTGTGTTATAGCCTAGGTTCTCCCGATATGAAAGGACAGGGCTCCAAACATGCTTGCTTGCATTTTAATGGGGTATTTCAATTGTGTTTAAGCTAACATGTTTATCAGCAGGGAACACACCCCCATCAAGACAGAGTTCTAGGCTCCTCTGGAAGATAAACGAGCCAGTATAATTCACAGTCCATGAAATGTATGACTGCTGCTAGTGTATTTGAAGGTTTTGTCTGACACATTCAGATGGCTATGAGAACGGATAGGAGAGGTACAGATACAGCCCCACTCTTGGCAAGCCAAAGGAGGGCTGCTGTCGATGCCCACTTAGAATTGTTTTCTGTGTGCAGGTTTGTCCTTGGCATGTAGGACGTGGTCTTTCTCTCAGTGTTGTAGTGCCCTTGAGCAGCGCTCTCCTCCATTTGGCTCAGTCAATATGGATCCCTGAGGAAAAACACCACAGTTATCTTGTTAGGCTCAGACAAAGCATTGGCTAACAAAGGAAACAGAGTACGAGCAGATTTTATGTTTAAACTGATGCATGCAAAGAGCACCAGAAAGCCCTGTGGGAGCCCCCAGGTGCTTTGTACTTAAATAGCTGAAGGTAGGGAGAGATAAGGTCATACTTCATATTAGGCTTTGAAAATGAATACACCAAAGTATGAGTTACCCCTCCTAATTCCCCTCTTTCGCCAAATTTTCAGAATATAAAACTGAGCTGCCTCAGGTTGGTAGACCTTGTCCGTCCAAAGATCTTCCTCTGTCCAATCCCATGGTTTTAATTCTAGTCCATCAAATCCCTGCTTACAGTGCCCTGCCCCATTCCTCTACAAGCCCCGGAAAGCAGCAGCATGACACTTCTCCCTCACAGTCTTGGTTTACATACATCCCGAATCATTGGGTCTGGCATCTGGCTGCTTACTAAGTATGAACTGTGGTAACACCCCCCTCTGCAGCTCAACATTGGAACCAAGATAAAAATGTAAGAGGTGGGAGAACAATGAGGTGTCCATACAGTTCTGGAGACGGGAATTGGCCCTTTTTTTAAGGCCTGGGTTTGTAAACCCACCCTAGGCCATTGGAGAAATTCAAGAGTTTTGGCAGCTTGTGGCCCCATGTCATCTTTATATGATCCATAGCATTCATCTTATGCTTTTCATCTGAGGCTATCAAAGCACTTTACAAAGATGGAGAAACCAAGGCACTCAAAGGCAGAGTCACACCGTGATTCAGTGGAAGAAATGAGAATATAACCCATTTCTCCTGACTCCTAGTCTAGTGCCCTACCCACTGCACCACATTGCTTAAAATGACTTAGTCGGAATAATGCACACATTCATGGCCTCCAGCTACCTAGGTTTGACCAGAACACAGCACCCCATCTGCTCAGCATTACAGGCAGCCAGGAGAACATTAGCCTTATGAAACTCTTCCTTTACTGATTCCCTGCACAATGCTACACCAAATTCAAGGCTTCAGTCTTCCTTTTCAGAGTCCTTGATAAGACTGGCCCAAGTTACCTGGAGGCCACTCCATCCATCACTAACTCTGTGACTCTCTGTGACAGTTAGTGGCATTGTACTACATGATTTGTCTGATTCCACTCCTAATATTTTATCCACTGTTTGGATTCCCATTGTCTTTCCCATAGTTTTGCTTCTATTGCCCTGTGATGGGCTCTAAAGTGCTCAGGCTGCAAACTGTGTCTATGCTGCAATGCCTGACACAGCTCAGCACATCTGCTGCCTTTTGTTTTTAGAAGAGGGACATACACTGAAGGCCTGTGTATACTTTGCACCTCAAGCCTGCAAGGTATGAGAAAGCTGCAGCTTTTCCTGGTGGAGGAGGTTCTTCAGGCACAGTTGCTGACTATGCTCCCACTTTAAGGCAGTTTTCTCAAGAGTTTCTGCACCAATAGCTACCTCAATGAAGAGGCTGTTAAATAGACTCAGAGGAGGTGAAGACGTGACTTAGATCCAGCACAAGTGAGAGTGAGGCCTTGTCTACACTACACAAAAGTTATCCGACAATCAAAAACCGGTATAATTACATTGCATGTTCACACAATGCTCCTTCTGTCGGCAGAGCGAGTCCACAGTTGGTGCTCTAGCATCGACAGTGAGAGCAGTGCACTGTGGGTAGCTATCCCGCTTTGCTACTTGCCAGATTCTGCAGCTAGGAGTGGTAGGAAGGCAGAGTGGATCACAGCGCATCATGGGTGTGGGCTCAATTTCCTGTGATGCAGTTTGCTCTGTCCCAGCATTCCGTGGGCTTCCGACTGCGTTTTGCATCATTTTTCAATGGCCCTTGTTTACTGTGCACCTACCATCTGTGTCCAAAAGGATGGCTCCTGTACTGCTCTCTTCTGTTGTGGTCACTGTTATGAACACATCGCAGATGGTCCTGCAGTATATCATGAGCTCCCAATCTGAACAGGAATCAAAGGTGCCTGCCTGGCTGTGTGCCATGGAAAGAAACAACACCAGATTATTTTTGGCATTCACAGAGCAGCTGAACATGATGGACCACCACTTCTGTACTCGGAAAACAAGCACTGAGTGGTGGGATTGCATCATTATGTAGGTCTGGAATGATGATCACCGGCTGCAGAACTTTCAGATGTGGAAAGCCACTTTCCTGGAACGGTGTGCAGAGCTCACCCCAGCACTGCGGTGCAAGGAGACCAAAATGAGAGTGCCCCTCTCAGTGGAGAAGCGTGTGGCCATTGCTGTGTGGAAGCTGGTGACTCCATACTGTTACTGATCGGTCGTGAATCAGCTTGGAGTCTGGAAGATGATTATTGGGGCTACAGTAACACAAGCATACAGGGCCATTAATTGCATCCTGCTATGAAGGACTCACTCTTGGCAATGTGTGTGAAATAACGGATGACGTTGTGGCAATGGGATTCCCTATCTGCAGAGGGGTGATAGATGGCACGCATATTCCAATTTTGGCCCCAGTCCATCTTGTGATGGAGTACCTCAATAGAAAGGGTTACTCCTCTATGGCACTGCAGGTACTTATGGGTCATAGTGGGTGTTTCACTAAAATTAACACTGGGTGGTCCAAGAAGGTACATGAAGCACACATTCCAAGGAAGGGATAGCTCAGTGGTTTGAGCCTTGGCCTACTAAACCCAGGGTTGTGAGCTCAATCCTTGAGGGGGCCATTTAGGGATCTGGGGCTAAAATAATAGCTGGGGATTGGTCCTGCATTGAGTAGGGGGTTGGACTAGATGATCTCCAGCAGTCTCTTCCAACCCTGATATTCTATGATCTTCAGGAACACTGGCCTGCACAGAAAGCTCCAAACAGGGATTTTCTTTGAAGATTCCAGTGGGGGATGTTGAAATGCCCATAGGGTTCCTGGGAGACTCAGTGTACCCCTTACTCCCATGACTTATGAAGCCTTACATGGGAAACCTGGACAGCAGCAAGAAGTGCTTCAACAATAGGCTGAGCAGGTGCTGAATGTACCTTTGGTAGATTAAAAGCACACTGGTACTGCCTTTATGGCAGTTTAGACCTAAATAAGGAAAATATTCCTGTGGTCATAGCAGCCTGCTGCACATTCCATAGTATTTGTGAGGCTAAAGGTGAAAAGTTGTCCCCAGAGTAGAGCATGGTGGTGGATCACCTGGCTGCTGAATTTGAGCAGACATATACCAGGGCTATTAGAGGGGCACAATGGGGGGCTATTGAAATCAGGGAGACTTTAAGGCAACATTTTGACAATGAGCACCACTTATGGGTCTTTCCATACAGCACTCGGCCATGCTTTGTTAACTTGCCGACTTGCATGAAAATTGTGATGATTTCAGAATGGGATTTCTAGTCAGCAAACGAACAAATTGCCACTATGTATTACTACCACCAACAACCACCATGTGTAGGAGACAAATAAAGATTGGTTATCTTTCGGAGAGTTTATTTTTATTAAACACCAATTAACAAGACACACAAAAGGCTTGGTGGGAAGGGAGATAAGAAGGCAGGGCAATGTAGGCTCTCATAGCTGTGTGTAAGTCCAGCTATCATTTTGGAAGCTGTCTGAAGGGGTGGAGTGAATGGGGTATTGAGACATTCCGGGAAGTTGCAAGGAATGTGTGGGAGGAGTTTGGCGAGGGCAGGGAAAGCAGTTCTGTATCAGCTGCAGGGGTGGGAGACAAGCATGCATGTTTTCTGCCTGGAGCATGATTAGGGACTCTGTTTGCTCCTCCATCGCTTTTACCATCCACTCCTGACTGTTTACCATGCACTCTTCACTCTCATTTCTGTCCTGCCCTTCTATTTTAAATTTTTCCTTCAGAGTCTCTCTCCACTCCCTATGTTCTCTTTTTTCGGCCTCTAAGGATTGGAGCATGTCTCGGAACATGACTCTGACCTGGTCACTTCCTTATCTGGCGGAAACACTCTGTCGATGTGTAGGGGGTTCCCCTGAAGGCCACATCTGCAGAAAGACAATAAAAAATACACAGAAGAATGATTGTAAGTGCAGGCACAGCACTGAATCATTATAGTAAAATACACCTCTTTTTACATATGAATCATTTTTTCACTGTCCCTTGGCAAGCACACATCTTGGAAAACACCCTAAAAATGGTGAGTCTGGGGTGGGGGTGCAAGTGAGCACTCAAGAGGGGGCAAAGGGTCTAGGTGTTTTTTTAAGAGGATCACTGCAGGCGACAAGGTACAATACTGTAAATTTTGCCACCATTTTCCACAGGTGGGGGGGTCATTGACGTTGATATCTCATTCCTGAGGGTAAGCAAGGATACCAGGGTTCGTCTCCTGCATGCATGTGGCTTCAGACCCAGCCCCTATGCTGCTCGCCTGTCTGCTACTTTGATCCCTGCACAAGTGATTGCTGATTGGTGTGGGAAAGTTTTCTAAAATGGGGGAAGGAACAAATCAGATCTGCCAAGAAATCTTCAGCAGAGGATTGGCGAGTACCTCCAGGAAAGTTTCCTAGAGATTTCTCAGGAGGCTTCCCATGAAATCTCAGTGTGCATTAACACACTGTTCCGCCACACTGCTTAGATGCACAAAGGAACATGGAATACACCCAAAAACAGCTAGTCTTGTACGTTTCTGTCCCTTCACCCTCTTGTAGAACATACAGAGCAAAGGACTGCTCTACCTCATATAGCCAAGCAGCATTAACTCAAAAAAAGCACTTACCAGGGCTTTCCTCGCCTGCATCATGCACACCAAAGGCAGACTGCTGGGACTGGCTAGACCCTTCTGGAGTGGAAAAGAGATCCTGACTTGCCATGCCACTGGATGACCCTGCCATGTGCTTCACACTGTCCTCCAACTTCGTCCTTGGGATTGAGTCCACTGTCTCTTGTCTCCAGCCCTGCTGAAGTTTCCACAGGCTATTGGTGATGGAGGTGGGGTCACCACCAAGGGTGGCATCCAGCTCCTTATAGGAGGAGCAGGTCTTTGGCACAGCACCAAAGCGACAGTTTGCCTCCCTTGCCTTCTGGTATCCCTGTCTCAGCTCCTTTATCTTCACATGGCACCAATGTGTGTCTTGTTCATAACCCTTATCCAACAAGCCACAAGAAATCTGACTGTAGGTATCAAAGTTCCTATGGCTGGAAGGGAGCTGGGACTTCATGGCCTCCTCTCCCCACAGTGCCAGCAGGTCCAACAACTCAGATGTGCTCCAAGAGGGAGAGCGTTTGCTGCGTGGTTCCACCAGGGTGAGCTGGGAAGATGTGATTGGAGCCCTCCACACCAAGCAAACAGGAAGTGGAATTTCAGAAACTCCTGGGTCTTTAATGGGGGAAGAGTGGATGCCTTTGTACCTGGGTCCAGAGCAACGGAGTTCAAACTGCTGACCAGTGTGGTCAGGACGGGCATTGTGGGACACCTTCTGGATGCCATTTACAGTGACATAACCAAGCACAATGTCTACACTAACACTGTCAATATAACTTTGCTGCAAAAAGCTCTATGTCTCTTATGCAGGTGGTTTTATTTTGTTGGCAAAGCAGGAGAGTTTTGTCAACAGAAGTAGCATTGCAGTGTGTACATCTCCACTGATTTGTTGATGAAACCTGAGTTTTTTCAACAAAACTGAGTAGTGTAGACAAGGCCTGAGAGAGAAGTGAGATGGATCCAAGTTAGCTGCTGACCCTGTGCACTCTCAGGAATCAGAGGCTATGGTGCCTGAAGAGAAGTGCCATAGATCAGAGCATTCTTCCTGTTCTCATTCAGATTGAAAGAGAAACAGCTTTAAAGAGTACTCAGTGCTGAGATTTTTCTCAGACCTGTAGAGACCAACACATGGGACATGTGTCAGATTCAAGTGCCTTGATTCCTCCAAAGCTAGTGACTCTGGTTTCACACCAAGTGGCTGGGTTCCAAGGATGCAATCTGCATGAACCCACTCTACAGTATGTGTTTGTGTGAGCTGACCTCCTCCTCCTGCTCCTGCTCCCACTCTATGCAAGTCAGTAGTGCTCCAAAAATTACCCCTCTGAACACTTTGGGATATTAGTCACCCAGGATGGAGTGGGGGGACAGGTGCCTGGGGTGGCCAATAGAAAGGGGCGGCACTCTGTCTGTTATTGGGGTGGCACATTCAGGTCTCCAGTGACAATTCAGCAGCGAGTCCTTCAATCCTTCGCTTCCTCTTCAGCGGCATTTCAGCGGCAGCTCAATTCCTCAGCTTCAGTCTGAGACGGCAATTTGGCAGCGGGTCCTTCACTCCTTCCCTTCCTCTTCAGTGACACTCAGTTGGGTTTTTCTTTTTCTTTTTCTTTTCTTCACCACTTGGGGCGGCAAAAAAGCTGGAGCTGGCCCTGCCCCTACTGGGTTCCTTTTGGCTCTCCAGAAGCAACAACATGTCCCTCCCTCAGCTCCTAGCTCCGCACACTGCCCCTGAGTCTTCGCAGCTCCCATTGGCCGGGAACTGCAACCAATGGGAGCTGCAGAGGCAGTGCCTGTGGGCAGAGGCACCACGTGGAGCTAGGAGCTGAGGGAGGGACATGTCACCGCTTTCAGGGACTCCCCCTCCAAGGTAAATGCTGCATGTAGCCCTCACCCCCTCCTGTGCCCCAACCCCCAACCTAAGCCACCTCCCACACACCCCCAAACTCCTGCTGCTTCTGGGGGAGAGGGGTGAAGTGGCCCAGGGGCTGCCCGAGCTGCTCAGGTGGCCCGTGGTCCAGCCACTCAGCTGCTGCACAAGTCTGGAATTCATGACTTCTGTGATCTCCATGACAAACTCACAGCCTTACTCATAATGTCTCTTCTAGATATTAGAAACCTGATTCTCCTCTCCCTGACACCAGTTTCATATCAGTGTAACACTATTGACTTCAGTGGATTTACTCTTGATTTATACCATGTGACAGAAGAATTGGGCCCAAGATCTGCAACTGATTACTAACAAGAGACCAATTTTCTGTATACTCTGTAATAATTGAGCATCCAAATGCTAAACAAGTCTTCCTGAGACTTCTGAATCTCATTGCTTCCTCCACTTGCATATCATCATTTGCCAGATTCAGAATGAGAACTTTGCAGACCTGCTTCAAGGAAGCACATCAGCCTCAGCAAGACAACAGGCAGTTTCTTTAAACCATACCCCAGGTGATTTGAGTCTCTCTGTTTGGAAGGACTCAGGCCTTCTCTGCCACTGGAAGTGAATGTGACATGCTTCAGATAGACACTGGGAGCCCTCTTAAACCATCTCACAATTCAAATTTATTGAAAAACAAGTTCATCGGGTGAAGGCAGTTCATTGGGCTTTCAGGGTTTCCCTACCTCAGATTGGTAACAAGTCAGTACAGTTCTTTACAGACCACTCCCAGGTAATGTGCAATATCTTCCAATAGTCTTCAAGAGCAGGCTTGTCTCTGTGCCAGGAAGCTGTCCAGTTTACGGAAAGATGCATCCAGCATCAAATCATCTCTCTAGCATTTCCTGGCAAGGACAACAACTTGGCTGATAAACTGAGCTAGAACTACAGTGCACAGCATGAGTCATCTCTCTTGGACACTGGCTATGTCTTTCTTTCAGAGATGGAGAATAACTTAACTAGATCTCTTTTCCAGGAAGGAGTACATAGCGTACTTTCAGTTCTGCTCTAGAACATCAGCGATCCTAGTTTCTTGATGGACATCATCCTTCTGGATTGGAGGCAAGAATTCTTATGTCCCTTTGCTCCAGGCTTGTCTACACTTACTGGAGGATTGACACTGCAGCGATCGATGCATTGGCGGTTGATTTAGCGCGTCTAGTAAAGACCCACTAAATCAACTGTCAATCACTCTCATGTCGACTCCTGTACTCCACCTGCTCAAGAAGAGTAAGGGGAGTCAAAGGGAGAGCATCTCCCATTGATGTTGCATAGTGTGGACCCCATTGTAAGTAGATCTAAGCTATGTCAATCTGAGTTACACTATTCACATAACTCAAATTGCATAGCTTAGATCGACTTTTCCCTTTAGTGTAACCAAGACCTCCCATGTCTTTACTAAACTGGAATCTTAGAATAATCTGACAGGACAGAATTCCTGTGATATTTTACTTGGGCTAGTCAGTTCTGGTTCTCAAGTCTCGCAAACCTGGCATCAGAACTTCCAACTCTTCTGGATCTCATATAACAGATATGAGGACCAATTACTTCATCCAGATCTGAAATCCATCAGCCTCACTGTATGGTTCATGGCATGTTTCCAACTTTACTTGTTCCTGGGAAGTTCCACAGATCCTTTTGGAAAATCTGAAGCCTTTCACAAGAAAGTCTTATGTCTAAAAGAGGAAAAGGATTCTGATATGAGTGTCTTAACAGTGGGAGTGCTCCACTGACTTCAACATTCTCTTTGCCTGTGGGATATTTGTTATTACTCCTGACTGTTGTTGACTTCAGACAAGATGCATCTGACAGTTATATTAATATACCATCCTTTGCACTCTTAAGCAGGAGGTTCTTGAAAGGACTAATTCATATATTCCCATGAGTCATTAGCTTCTTGGACTTTAATGTGGTATTTATGGGAAAAGATGGAATTGCCATTTTAAATCATTTTAAGGAAAAGCATCTCATATTACCTGCCATTTTCAACAGATATTGCATCAGTTAAGAGAATTTGTGAGATCCAAGCCTTTATGGCTAACTCCTCCCTATATAGTGTTTTGACAAGAACAAGACAGCATTATGTCCACACCCCAAATTCCTGACTAAGGTGATTTCTAACTTCCATCTGACTCAATCCGTAAATCTCCCTCTGTTTTGCCCTATACCATACACTACCAGGAGAAGCTAGGTTGCATAGTCTAGATGTTAAAATAGGTCTTAAATAGTACCATGATACAATTAATTCAAGTCTCCCAGAGCTTGTGCCATTTTGACATAAGCCCAGAGGGAAGTCCAAGGTGGGAAAGAGAGATGGACAGAGATTTCTGAGGGATTTTATATGTAAATCAGACTTTGCATATAATCCTGTTCATAATCTTACAGGTATCACAGTACCTTAGATCACTTTTACTAAGTCCAAAGCATGTCTGGGGCATCTCTCTCTCGCAGACACATATAAGGCTAGATTTTAACATTACACTCACCTTAGCAATGGAACCTGGGTCCCACTCTAGGAGAGCAGTTTTGCAATCTGTGTTTCATTGACAATGCTCAGTCCTTTTGAGGTTGTTACTGCAAATTAATCTTGTGGAGATGGGGATCTATATGGATGATAATTAAGTAGATTGTCAGTACGGACCCATGCTTCCTCACTGCTTTGGAGACTCTACTGAATTCTGATAAGTAAGTCAGGTGGGGTTGGAGCCTTTTAAAACCTAGCATCAAATATTCCATTGTATGAAGGGAGATTGTGTGGCCCTAGGGTGACCAGATGTTAAGGGGAAAATATCGGGACCACCGCAGGGGGTGCGTTTTTGTTTTTTTTACACTCACCTGTCCAGGAGTTTGGAGGCAATTTGGCGGAGAGCCCTTCAGTCACGGACGGTCTTCAGCGGTATTTCGACTGTGGATAATAAACCTTGCCGCCAAAGACAGAAGCATGCACCACCGAAATACCGCCGAAGACCATCCACAATTGAAGGACTCTCCGCCAAATTGCCGCCGAAGACCAGGAAACAAAATATCGGGACAAATGGCATCCCGACTGTACTCTGGTTGGGATGCGGGACAAAATCCTAAAAATCAGGACAGTCTTGATTTTATCGGGATGTCTGGTCACCCTATGTGGCCCCAAAGGTCACTGCTCTCCAGAATGTCACGTCTCAGCACAGACGGTGCATTCCTTTTCCAGAGGTGAGGGATCTACTCAAACCAATTTACTGGTAATACATACAATGTCGTTATAGCTGTGTCAGTCCCAGGATATTAGAGAGACAAGGTGGGTGAGGTAATATCTTTTATTGGACCAACATCCATTGGTGAGAGTCTGAAAGACAAGTTTTCGAGCTTCCACAGAGCTAAAGAAGCTTGAAAGTTTGTCTCTCTCACCAACAGAAGCTGGTCCAGTAAAAGATATTACTTCACCCACCTTGGCTCTCTAGTTATTCCCCAGTTTTCTGATACTGTCGGTGATGCTGTGGTTCTTGCCACCTCCTAGCCTGATGCTGCCACAGGAAAACATGGCTGGAAGAAATTGGACAAGGCTGAGACTTACACACTGCACTGATCCCTGGTTGTGGGTTTTGGGACCCTCCAGAACTTAGTAGCCAACATAAATTAGAGTAGCTCTCAGTAGTACAATTTCCGCTGGGAGACCATCCCTGTATACAGCAGCCCAAGGATGAGGGATTATGCCTCCTTTGTATGTGGGCATGTGCATTCCCTCCCCTTCTAACCTCCCATGTGTTCCTCTGTCATAGGCAAGGGTCTGGTGTATTATGGTTTAGAATTTGGGAGTAGGTTTTTGAAGCTGGAAGTAGACCTTTTAGCCGTCTGACTCCCACTAAAGTCACTGGGAGCTTCATAGCTGACATACAAGCAGTGCTTCCAATAATTAAACCCTCCTTTAATACCTATTATTTGTGAGCTACTTTCATGGAGCTCACACCTTAGTTAACTTTGTGTCAGACTCCAGGACTGTACTCTAAAATACTCCTCAATAGGACGTTTTCTGTGTTACATATTTTGAAGTGTCATCCCTAACTCCCTTAGGGCTAGATCATCACACCCCTTACTCAAAAACACAGGGGAGTAACTCCTCCTTTATTTAGCCCCAGTCACATTAAGACTCCAGCCAAGAAGGGTAAGGGGAAAGGCAGTGGCTGCTTCCCACTGCAAATATTAGGGTTAGAGAAGACATGGCTTTGCCGCTAATTGGCCTGAGATGCTGTCCAGAGCACAGTGGGAAATTATGCCATGAAAAGGTGAAGCAACCTGCTTCCTGCCCAGAGCACAGGGGGAGCAGGTAAGGACTTGAGACTCTCCATCATAATTTGTTCCCTACTTGCTCCAGGAACAGCACAACTACATGTTGCGTCAGGAAAGTCTATAATGATCAAATGTACTCGTAGGTTGCTGTATAATCCATACAGCACGACCTAAAATGTAATGATAGAACCACTACTGGGACAGAACATTTCCTTCCAGCATTCCAGCTCTTGAATTATGTCCCACTCCATTCTCTAACGCGGCTATAGACTGTCCCTTTGGACAACAGATCTCCTGTGACACATGTGCATACAGTCACTTGCTATGGTGTGAACATTCACATTTAATTGTAGGCTAAAGAGAGGATGAAAACATCACCTCTCAGTGAACACCCAGCACAGCAACTGTCCTGTGTCTTTTGGGTTGATGGCTAGAAGGGAACCAACAGTCTGCATAGTATCTGCCGTGTGTTGGGTGTGTGCCTTGCAGGTCAAGTAGAGCCATCCATTGTCACCACAGCTCTGAGTATTCGCTTTCTTGCCACAGGAAATGCTTTTAATTATTCATTTATATTGCACCTCTCTCTGATATTTAGGTGCATGCTTCAAAATTTACTACAAGCAACCATTGCTGTCTATTGTCACTCAGACCCAGCTATCTCCAACTCCTACATTCATCGACAAGATAAATAGCCCTATCTGTTGGAACATATTAAGTAAAACTGAGGGCTGGATGCTCAGCTTGTGTAAATTGGGGTAGTGTTATTGAAAGCAGCAGAGTAAATCAGTTACAACACCTAGGAATTTGGTCTACAGTGAATTAATTCCTCTTTTGTGCTATCCTAAAAGTTATCCAAATTGGATTCTACCTGGCATCAAAGAATGATTGCCAGTGCTGGGCTTCTCCAGTGAGGGTACCATGCCATCAACCTCAGGAAGCTCACCACTAGAGACAACAGCAAGAGCATTCCAGCTGGCTGTGATTACTGCAATGGGGTAGGAGGAGAGAATCAGTTTCTGAGATTGCCAGATCTCAGAGAATCCAGTCCTTTATCAATGAATAACCTGCATTGTGAACTGAAACTAGAAGTGAAATTGAGAAGCAGAACACAGCACTGGTGTTGTGCCCATGTTAGCCCATCCTATAAAAGACAGGCAGACATATTCTGCACCAGCTGAAGCTTCCTGTTGGAAGTCCAGTATGGAGGTACCAAAAGCAAAGATATCTATGGATCGTGGAGCGATCCATTTCCAAGACAAAAGGCCAGACTTTCTGGGCTAGCCAAAAATACTAACAGGACATGCTGGAGCCAGCTACTGTGCACAGCTGATACTCCTTATCATACCTTAGCCAGCAACCATCTCACCCCATCTACCACTGAGATCTTTATGCTGGAATTTTGCTTTGCACCTAACGGAATATTCTTCACACAGCCCAGTTACACAAATAAGATTTGCAGACATCCAGCTATCCAGTTGCTCCATCACCACTTTTCTGAGCAAAGCATCCCATCTTTATCAGTCTTGTGCTCTTCATTATCATTCTGTGGTGCATCAAGAAAATCATCCTAGAAGTCCACATTTCCCTCCTTTCTGGTCCATTCCAGCAAGTGGAACTACAGTGGGAGCATCCATATATTCAACACCCACTTCTTCACTGCCTCACTTTCCAGACTACTGACCACTGCAGATCTGCTTCAGTTTTCTCCAATGATGAGACATGCCCATACTGTTAGTTGCTGGATTATCGGTACCATTCAGACTACATGCTGCCACCTCCCTCAGCACAGCAGCTCTAATATCTTGTATGATCTGGCCACCTCCAGTCCCAGATACTTGAATTAAAACTCTCATTGTGGACACTCCCAGCTGTGGGGCAGGATGCACTGACACCTACTTTGCATTCCATGTGTAACCACCCCTAAAAACCCAAGGGACAGGCTAATGTGGAACTTTCTCTACTTATGCATAGGGAGTCTCACCTAAAGCAAACATTGTCCATGGGTTTATCAGTGGGTGTATCACAGTATGGTTATTCTGGAGCTCATGCATGGAACAGCATCCCATAAATATCAGCAAGGCCACCTCATTGTTCTTCAGATTCCAGCTTAGAACTCTCCTCTTCCATGATGCCTACAAAAAACCCACTAATATACAGCTGATGTGCTGTGACCACAGCTTATCATGTTGATCAGTTTTGTCCCATAGTTATCTTGCACTCCCTCTGTCTGTTGTATGCACATGCCTCTTTTTTAAACTTAAATTGTAAGTTCTTTAGGGCAGGAACCTCTTGTACAGCACCGTAGACTCTTGCTGTCCATTTGCCCCTTCAGTTGAATCCCTTGATGCTACTGTTCCCCTTTTGTCACAAGCATTGGCAATATTGAGCTAGCTCCCCATGCCATCTGTCCTCAGCTATGCCCAACATTTGAAGACAAACCACCTTTGTGATCTTCTGAACGACAGCCCACAGCATAGACTTTGTCATTCTTCTTTTCTCAGTCATTGGAGCTGGAGCTGTGACTTCTTTAGTGGACAGTCTGTTACTTCTTCCTTCAGCTTCTCCTTCTTGCTGGATTGTGGCTGTTGGTTACTGCACCTTGGGAATCCTTGGCAGGCCCAGCAGCCATCCCACACCAGTCTCCATGGTAGCCACCCTAACCACCCCCACTAACTCAAGTGAAGTGATGCTGAACTTGTTCCCTCAGCAGTGACGTTGGCCACTTTAGGGGCTCTAAACCATCTGCTCCACTCTCACAATTGCTTTTCTGATATGCGCTTTGTTCTGACAGAAACCCTGTAAGTGCTGCTTCTGCTTTTTTGGTCTTCCACAAACAGTGTAGTTTAGTGTAAGGGACAATTCTGCACTTGCAGTGAGATGGCTGATCTAATAGATCTAGTATTCTTGTCTACCTCTAACTTCTCCAGTGATAACTTTGATTTTCTGAGAGCAACGTCTAGAAATTTATCCTCACTCTCAGACCCTTTGGAACTCACATGCCAGCACTTTTGCCGAGGTGGATGTGTGCTTTTTTTGGTAGTCTGCTCAGTTGGTGGCATTGAAAACTAGTCATGCTAGGACACAGTAAGGCTTGTTCTTCTGCAGATGGAAGCAGGCCCTAGAGAAACAGAAAAATAATCATCAAAAACTAGCATTGGTCTGGGACTCAGGAGAGGTCTAGTCATTTTCTAGCCCTGCCACAGACCTCCTGGGTGATCTCAGGCAAGTCACTTAACTTTTCTGTTCCTTCATTTCCCCCTCTGTGAAATGGAGCTAATAGTACTTCCCTACCTATAAGGCTGTTGTGTGGATAAATCCTTTGATGTTTTCAAGGTACTCAAATACTACAGTGATATGAGCCACATAAGGACCTAGATAGACAGTGTGACGCAGTAGTGAGTGGGGCGGATTGACTGGGAATGTCATTTAGTTTTACTGAGGCTGTCTGCATGGGGGATTGGGAGAGCAGGGGATGACTGTAGGTGAGGAATGGTACCTGAGCCTGTAACCTGAGCCAGGTAGGGAGTGGACCAAGTCAACACCTTTGCCCGAGGAAAGTGGAGGAAGGGAGAGGGGGAGGAAAGAAGGGGGAGAGAGCCTGCTGGAGGGCTTTTTGGTTTGTTTGAGCTGGCTGGGAGGATGCAGGGAACCCCAAGTCTGGGGTCTAAGATCCTTGCCCCCAGAGGGACCTGGCTGAGGGGTCCTGGCTGTACCTACAAGCCCTGTTTGGGACTGTGTTCCGATTGTCTAATAAACCTTCTATTTTACTGGCTGGCTGAGAGTCACGGTGAATCGCAGGAAGTAGGGGGTGCAGGGCCCTGACTCCCCCACACTCCGTGACAGATAGGTAGAAAGTTTCTGCTTATATAGGTGAAAACAGACATTGCAGCTGCATGATTTGAAATTAATTGTCAGAAAAATCACTCATCTCAGTATATTTTCAGTAAGAAGAAATCGCCTTAGGGCCGGGTACTGAACCACATATGCACAGAAGTAACTTTATCCTGAATACAAAGAGAATGTTCATATGAGGGAAGTTACATATGTGAGTATGCAACTTGTGTTCCTAAGTCACTTAGGTACTTAGGAGAATCCAACCTTTAGACTTTTGTGTCATTTAGTCACCCAAAGCATTTTTCAACTGAGTGAGGGATTTCAACTTTTTACTAAAACTAAAACTAAACAAACAAAACCAAACACTAACATGTTGGTGTTTTGATTATAGAAAGGCTGATTTTTCCATAATTTTGCTGTGATTGTATTATTAGTTCAAATTAAAAACTGCATCTGCTAAATGTCATGTAATCATCAGTATTGCCTGTGTGAATCCTTGGCAAACATACTGTCATTTCATTCCTACCTTTCTTGTACCAGAAATAAAAGGTAAAAGGGAAACATTAGAGGCATTAGCCGTGATGTTACTTCAACCTCTCTACTGGTATTTCTTTTAAATGAAAGACTTTTACCCAGACCAGGGAATGGAGCCCTTCAGTACCACAGACGACAGCCGTAACCTGAATAGGGCTTTTTATTCAGTTGCCAGCTAATGCTAACACCGAATGAAACAAAATAAAAGTCGTGAAGGACTGAAAGTCAATAATGAGGTAGCCCACATGACACTGACTCTCTGTAACAGAACTCCAGACACCAGTGGAGAAATGCAAGAACAAATGGCAGAAAAAATGCTGAAAATGCAGAGGAAAATCTCACCAAAGAATAACTCAAAACAGCAAGTTGTTGGTACGTGTCTCAGCCAATGACTAGCAGCCAAAATGCTGAAAGGCAACCGAGGAATTACAGGCAGCAGAGAGAGAGAGAAAAAAAATCATCCAAGCGGTAAGTGGCAAACAGTCCAAACAATTGTCATGACAAGAGGAAATGAATCTCAGCACTGCTAAAGATTGTCTATCAAGAATGAACAAATAAATGTCCAAAGTCTACTGACATAAAAGGCAGCTCACCAAAAACTGCAGGGCAAAACTCCCAAAGATAAAGGGATGAGAGCTGGTGTTAAAACAGCCAGGCCAGTAAGATTAAAAAAGTGAAAATGTAAAAAACTGGTATTAAACTCATTAGGCCACACTCAACTGGTGTAAATTGGCATAACTTCATTGACTCCAACAGAACTAATCAATTTACACCAACTGAGGAACTAGATCATCATTTAAAATTAACCAAATCAAGTAAAACAAATTATAACAAATCCAAATAAATTTCTAACCAATGTGAAAAAACCCATAACAGGAATGCAAGCAGTTGGAAGACAAGAACAGTGAGCAGAGAAATATTCTGAACCTTCCTTTTTAAAATGCCTACCTTAAAAGGGAGTTCCACACATTATAGTATTTCAGTCCCACCACCAGGCGAGGAGGGTTTTACAGATGCCAGAACAAAAGAGCTAAAAAGGTAACAGTAGATATATGCGAATAAAGGAGAAAACCTAAGAACAGAAATAATTGTTGAAAATAGTTGTGGAGCAGCAGTACCAAAAATGAATGGGGTGCGCTACAATCCAAACACAATTCATATTGTTGTTTCTGCCTCTTTTATTTGAACAAATTCATCTTATTTCAACTGAAACAGATTAATTTGAATAGACTAGAAACTGAGAATTGAGTCCATAAATACAAGCCATAAGTTCTAAAACACTGAAGACCTCAACATTTCTAAATGTTGAAATGATAAATGATAAAAATCAAGCCATCAGGAAATTCGCATCTGGAAGTGCCAATATTACCAGCTTTGAGATGAGTTTCACACTTCATTAGCAACTTCAAGACAGATCCTGGGCTTGTGTAAATTAGCCTAGCAACATTGAAATCAATAGACTTCACTGATTTACTCCAGCTGTGGATCTGGTCTTTGATTTCAAAAGTGGAGTAATATGATTCATTAATGTAAAATGTGTAAGAACTTTGGCCACAGCACTTTGTATCAAGAGCCGTCTTTTTCGCACACTTGCGGGAATATAAAGAATTAATCAGTGTTGAAAATAATAAAAGTATTACTATCTCCTTGTCCTTTCTGAACAACAATCTTTAATCCAGCAATATAAGGAAGATGATAAAAGCAGCTTTGGTAGCAGAAGCAAATAGTCTGTCCAACGGACAGCAAAAAATCTGTCCACAAGTATATGCCAGCAGAGTAAATTTATATTACCAAAAGGTATTGTCCAAAGTAAGAATAAGAAAGTCTTAAAAAAAACCAAAACCATATATGGTACACATTGTATTTTTTTAAAAAAGCAGCAGACTGGAGATGAGGAATACTGTATGAGTCCCCAGAGCGAGAAGAAGCAGGGGGAATCTTATAAGAACCCACAATTAAGCTGCAAAAGCTACAGTTCTTCTAAAAATAAAGAACAGAGAGGACAAGAAACAGCCAACGTGGCTTCATAAGGGACTGTTCAAAGATCTGAGGCTTTTAATTTTTTTTTAATTAAAAAAAGACTGTACTTGAAATGGTAAGGCAAGAGGGGGCGTGGAAGGAAATCAAACTAGCATATTCCAGTTTGGTTAAGGATTATAGGAAAATAGTAAGGGTGGGCGAAAGAGAAGTTAAAAGCTAGCCAAAGAGGTTGAAAATGGCTTTTAAACCTATATCAAAGGAAAAAGAAATTCTGGAGAGACATTAGGCCATTAATGAATAAGGAGAGGAAATAAGTTAGTGGTGACTAAAAAATGGCAGAGCTACTGAACTTCTTTTTTAAATCTGTCTTTAATAAGAAAAAGGAAAGAAGTTTGGATAATTGAAGTAGGATGGAATGAAGATTTAAAATAATTACTATCAAAGAAAAGAAGAACACTTGGAAACTTTTAAATCTAGTTATTTATTCAACTAATTTTTCCTTTTTGTTTGGTTGGGTTTCTTAAGATTATCAGAGATGTTTGCATTTATCTAAAATATATTCATTATTAAAAATTTGGCAAGAAAACTCTGAGTTCTTTGTGCGTCGTATACTGTTCATGATCACTTTATTGCAAGTGGTCCTAATTAGTTTTCAGTGAACACACAGAAATATAAAATTTGATCTATTACCTGACTGAAGAGCATAACTCTTAGAATCAGGCTGCCAATGTGTATACTCACATTTGCACTCACTTTTGCTTTCCTAGAATACTCACTCATATATGCCTAAAATTTGCTGTTTCATAAATATTCCTACAAGCAAACTTATTCACTGGAATATGTGCAGAAAGTGAACATGGTTGAAGTGGATTAATTTAAAAATGTGAATAGATATTCACAAACAAAAGTGCAGTTTTGGAAAATGTGAACATATAGAAGTTAACAATCTGGATTGCATTCCTCTCCTATGGTGATAGTGGAATTAGCTAACAAATCTCCAAAATGTTAACAATTATTGGGAGAACTGAGGATCTCCGGGAAGATTAGAAAAAACCAGTGTGTTACCAACACTGACAAAAAGAAAAGAACGGTTTTCATAATTGTCATCCCGTGAGCTTAATTTTTATACTGTATCTGTTAAAATAATCATATAATGGAACAAATATTAAAAGAAAAACACTGCTAAGGGCATGTTTATAAAAGGAAATTGACCAGAATAAATATTGTGGAGTAAACTGTTCTTCAGTAGCTATTCCAGAATAGCTCCACTTGTAAACACGCTATTCCAGAATAAAGGTAATTTTATTCTGCAATGATTAATGTGCTCTGTGAGTGTAATAATTATTCTTAAATAAAATTATTTTTATTCTGGAATACAGTCCCCACACAGACAGCAGTTCCAGAATACCTGTTGTGGTTTAGTTTATTCCATAATAGCCGTTCTGGTCAATTTTACTGTGTTATCAAGTTCTTAAAGCCTGATCCAATGTCAGTGAGAGTCAATGGGAGTCTTTTCACCTGCTTCAATGGGTGCAGGATCAGGCACTTACCAGACAGTATTACAGATAAACACTATGGATTTATGAAGAACAAATCTTGCCAGGCAAACTTGATTTCCTTTCTGTAGAATTAAAAATGAGTGAATTAAAGTATCACCATCCAAGCAAATGGGCCTACTTGTATGAATAAATGTTTACCAGCACAACTAAGGACTGCACAATTGGATTTTAGTAGAACATTTACTGCAACCTCTCAAAATATTACTCTTAAAATTAATTGAGATTAACTATGCAATAAACAATGGATGGGAAAATTATTGTAAACAATGAGAAGTGATGAATGGCAATGTACCAGGATTGCGAACTTTGGTTGGCCACAGTCTGGAGGTTTCATCACATGGCATAATCTTTAATTAAAATTAATCTCTAATTCTTGGGGGCTCCTGGAGGACTGGCAACCCTACAATGTACTGACTTTGGAGAAATGTTGAGTGGCATATTAAAGGATTGATGTTAGGTCGTGATTTAGGCCAAATCTTGCAATTTACAATGTGCAGGTGAACCCCTGTACTTACACAGAACTCCACTGACTGCAGAGAGGCTCTGTAAAAACACATGGTACCTTTTTCGTATGGTAAGCTGCAGAATTGAGGCCTGAAGCCCTAGTTCAATGCAGCACTTGAACACATGCTTTACTATAGTCATCCTTATTCAGCAAATCACTTAGAGATTTAGAGATGATAGTAAAGAGTAAATTAGACATGAGTTTGCCTTGAGAAAAAGGTCGATTTGATCTTGGACTGAAGAGATCACATCACAGACCATGAAGGTAATGAACCCTCGGTGTATGGCTCTGCTGCAATGGCACCTTTGGTATTTAATTATGGCACCACATAAAAAGATAGGGACAGTCTGAAAATTATTAAGAGAAGAACAATAAAAATAATTCAGAGTCTGGCAGGACTGATCAGTGAACAGAGATAGATTAAGATGTATCCAGACCCCTGGTTTTGGAAGGTGCCCATGGACCTACAAAGCCTGGATCTATGGCTCCATGAAGGGCCCCTGCAAATAGATACATGTGTGGCCAGGGAAGTAAGAATTGGATGAGACAGGATGGCAGCGTACTTAATCCCTAGACCTGTCTGTCCTTTGCTGTTCCCTCTTGTTTGCACAGAGCACACTATGCCATGCATCATGAGACACCATCTGAAATGGTCCATAATGCATAGCATGGTAGCATGTTCACCTGCAACAGGAGAACAGGAAAGAATAGACAGGAGATACATGCAACAATCAAGCACCAAGGTAGCAGGGTCAGACAGAATTACATGCAGTTGGCACTAGTACCCGGACCGGAAAAAACAAGAGACAACTGAGTGGGAGGACGAAGCAGGGGAGAAGTCTGAAGCATCCTGTCTGGTGTTTGTGGAGATGGAATGAGGTGGGGGGTAAAATGAAGCCTGGTTTGGGTTTTGAGAAGGAACAGACTTAAGGCGTGTCTTCGCTGAAGAGTTAACCTGGGCATTTGGCACACAGGTCTGAGCATCTAGCCAAGTCTAGATCTGAGCAGTCACACTACAAAACCCAACTGGAGTTACTGTAACCTCACTGGTGCTGCGCTCACCTGCCTGTGTCACTATGATTTCTGGCAGCATATTCCATGGTTCTTTGTGCTGAAGTAAACTGAGCTGCTCTGAGTCTTTTCCAGTGAATTGTGGGAGAATTTGCCTAACCTTCAGGGCACAGGAAGGGGAAGGGAATTTGGGAAGGCAGTGGAGGACTAATCAGCACTCAAGTGCTTCAGCTGATATCTTCGCTGCAAAGTGCTTGAGTGAACACCTCCATTGGGTTTTACCCTCGGATCTCGGAAAGCCAGCTGTGCAGGGTTGAAAGCACCACCAAACTCAGGTCAGAAGTTTGGGGGAGGAAGGGTAGAAAGGGGCAGGACGTTGGGTCCACACTGGAGTAACAGTTAACTCCATAGTGAAGACATACCCGGAGATGTCACTGCATGTATGTGTGAGTGAAGGGGAGAAGAGAAGACAGACAGAGAGATAGAGCAAATGTGAATGGAGACGGGAGATCATGGGTGTAATTTCCCCCACCACCTCACCCCAATTTTCAGCCCCCATCTGCAGAGGAAGAAGGGAGGCAGCAGAACCAGAGAAGGAATCTAAGGCTGCTGCTCTGACCAGCTGTGCTCAGGGCTCTGCCACTCTCCCACTGAACAGCTGGTTGATTGGCAGCTGGTCAGGGAGGTGGAAGGTGCAATGCAGCCTCCTGCATTAGGGGCTACTCTACCTCCCCCAGCTGGGCAGATGGCTCAGCTCTCCCTCCCACACCAAAGTGGCTAAGGCTGGACCACGGGGAGACAAACTGCCAGCCTTCTGCCCAGCAGCTCCATCCCCATCCCCTACCATGAAACAGGATCAAACATGGGGGAAGGGAGTGAGGGGGACCAGGAGGCACCAGGAAGGTGGGGCATGGGTCTGGGCTGAGAGGAATTATAGATGAGGGAGCTGGCACCATGCTGGCAGTAGGAAACCATGGGGAGGGAGCTGAGGGGATCATAGCTCAGGGCAGGAGCAGTGCAGAGCTGAGGGGACCAGAGCTCAGGGTGAGACCAGCGCAAGGCTGGGAGGGACCAGAGCTCAGGGTGGGCCCGGCGCAGAGCTGAGGGGACCAGAGCTCAGGATGTGACTGGCACAGGACTGGGGGGACCAGAGCTCAGGGTGGGACTGGCCAGGACTGGGGGACCAGAGCTCAGGGTGGGACCGGTGCAGAGCTGGGGGGACCAGAACTCAGAGTGGGACCGGTGCAGGACTGGGGGGGACAAGAGCTCAGGGTGTGACCGGCGCAGGGCTAGGAGGACCAGAGCTCAGGGTGGGACCAATACAGGGCTGGGGGGACCAGAGCTCAGGATGGGACTGGCACAGGACTGGGGGGTACCAGAGCTCAGGGTGTGACCGGCGCAGGGCTGAGATGACCAGAGCTCAGGGTGGGACCAATACAGGGCTGGGGGGACCAGAGCTCAGGGTGGGACCTGCACAGGACTGGGAGAGACCAGAGTTCAGGGTGGGACCAATGCAGGGCTGGGGGGACCAGAGCTCAGGGTGGGACCAGCACAGGACTGGGGGGGACCAGAGCTCAGGGTGGGACTGGCACAGAGCTGAGAGGACCAGAGCTCAGGGTGGGACCAATGCAGGGCTGGGGGCACCAGAGCTCAGGGTGGGACTGGCGCAGAGCTGAGAGGACCAGAGCTCAGGGTGGGACTGGCACAGGACTGGGGGCACCAGAGCTCAGGGTGGGACCGGTGCAGGGCTGGGAGGGACCAGAGCTCAGGGTGGGACCAATGCAGGGCTGGGGGGACCAGAGCTCAGGGTGGGAGTGGCACAGGACTGGGGAGGACCAGAGCTCAGGGTGGGACCGGTGCAGGCCTGAGAGGACCAGAGCTCAGGGTGTGACAGGCACTTGGGGTGGGACCAGCGCAGAGCTGGGGGTACCAGAACTCAGAGTGGGACCGGTGCAAGGTTGCCAATTTTCTAATGGCACAAAACTGAACACTCCTGCCCCACCCCTTCTCCAAGAGCCAATCCCACCCTCCTCGCTTGCTCTCCCCCACTCTCTCTCACTTTCACCTGTCTGAGGCAGGGGGTTGAGGTGAGGGAGGGGCTGAGGGCTCTGGCTGAGGGTGCAGGCTCTGAGGTGGGGCTGGGGATGAGGGGTTTGGAGTGGGGGTGAGAGGTCTGGGCTGGGGCAGGGCATTGGGGTGCAGGAGGGAGTTCAGGGTGCAGGGTCCCAGCAGCATTTACCACTGTTCCCAGGAAGCAGTCACTTGTGTCTGCGGGTGCCTCCCCCACAGCTCCCATTGGCCGGGAACTGCAACCAATGGGAGCTGCTTGGACGGTGCCTGCGGGCACGAGGGCAGCATACAGAGCCTCCCTGGCCGCCCATGCACCTGGGGACTGCAAGGACCTGGCAGCCACTTCTGGGATCCATGTGCCGCTACAGCAGGAATGGAGCCTGCCTTAGCCCTGGCCCTCACTGTGCCGCTGACCAAAGCCGCCAGGGTTCCTTTTCAACTGGGCATTCAGTTGAATTGGTGCAGAGCTGAGGGGACCAGAGCTCAGAGTGTGACAGACGCAAGGATGGGGGGCACCAGAGCTCAGGGTGTGACCAGCGCAGGGCTGCGGGGGACTGGAGCCTAGGTGTGCTTACCCACACAAGAGTTCTCTTCTATTCAAGTTCTTATACCACCCTTCTTACCATAGTATCTTAGGCGTGAAAGTAAGGTGGCATGGGCCAATACGGCATACCGGTACAAAGTGGCTGCCAGTACCAGCTCCTACCACCTTATTTTACAGCACTGCCTAGAGGCACGGCCGCCAACAGGGGAGCGCAAAAGGGGGAACAATGTTAAAGCTCTGCTGTGGCAGCACTTAAAGCAGGGTCCTTAAAACAAGGTTCTTAAAGTGCTACCGTGGCAAAGGACCCCGGCCCTTTAAATTGCCTCTGGAGCCCCAGGCGGTGCAGACCAGGTAGCAGAGATGGGATGGCTAGGGGATGCTGATCCCCAGCCCCACCCCTTCTGCCTGAGGCCCTGGGGACGGGGGAAGAGCCAGCCCCTGTACCGGTAAGTTTTCAATTTTACTTTCACCTCAGGTCCAGCTCCACAGAGGGAAGGTCCTCTCATGGACTGGTAACTGGTTAAAAGATAGGAAACAGAGAGTAGGAAGAAATGGTCAGTTTTCTGCCAGGTAGAGTCGGCAACAAGAAGGGCAGGGTTTGGTATCTAGGGCCGGGTTCGCCAATACAACACAAACTGGCTCAAGCCCCCACCTAGTGACCTGGGACAATTACACAGCATCCCCTGGGTGCAACTAAGAGGCAATACTTCCCTTCTCGCAAGCACAGAGTCTGAGTGTAGCAAAAACTTTTAATAAGAGAAAAACTTTTAAGGAGGGAAGTAACTCAGCATTAATTTAGGAAAACACCTCAACTAGGATTCATAAACATGAACCATGAATTGGGCAGTGTCCTTTCCCTCTCAGGTTCTAGAGTCCAGCAACCCAATAGTCCCTTTAACATGCCTGTCCCTTCTCTGCACCCCACTCACAGTTGCTGTCCTTGGTGGTCTCTCTATCTCAAAAAAGATATATTGGAATTGGAAAAGGTTCAGGGGTATAGTACGGATTCTGTATGAGGAGAGATTAATAAGATTTGGACTTTTCAGATTGGAAAAGAGACAACTAAGGGGGAATATGATAAAGGTCTATAAAATCATGACTGGTATGGAGAAAGTATATAGGGAAGTATTATTTACTCCTCATAACACAAGAACTAGAGGTCACCAAATGAAATTAATAGGCAGCAGGTTTAAAACAAACAAAAGGAAGTATTTCTTCACACAAATGCACAGTCACTCTGTGGAACTCTTTGCCAGAGGATGTGGTGAAGGCCAACACTATATCCAGGTTCAAAAAAGAGAAAGATAAATTCATGGAGGATAGGTCCATCAGTAGCTATTAGCCAGCATGGGCAGGGATGGTGTCCCTAGCCTCTGTCTGCCAGAAGCTCAGAATGGGAATGGATGACTCGATGATTACTTGTTCTGTTCATTCCCTCTAGGGAACCTGGCATTGGCCATTATCAGAGCACAGGATACTGGGCTTGATGGATCTTTGGTCTGACCCATTATGGCCGGTCTTATGTTCTTATGTAAAGGGGCTTAGCTGTTGCGACGCTAAGCATTCCAATGCCAAAACTTTGGATGCCTAGAAAATCACTGGAACGACAATGCAATCCACAAAGCCTGAATTAGGTTCCTAGGCTTCTATACAATGTGTGGGGCAAGGGGGCATCTTAGAATGCAATCCACAAAAGCTAGCACACTAGGCAGGGAGCTGCCTAAGCTAGACAATGGGAGATGCTGATGAGAGGGCTGTGTCTTGAGCTCCTTTCTTCTCAAAGAGTTAGGCACCTAAGTTTGGGCTGCTGGGAGGCACCTGTCACTGCCTGGGATCTACAAAAAGGAAGCCCTCTCCTGGAGTCAGGCAGCTTAGACACCTAAGTCATTTCTTGTGAGAATGAGTTAGGTGCCTGCCTCTCTTCACACAAAATGGCTGGAGAAGGCGGTGATGATGCCCACCTTGTAACGTTTAGCCAAGTGATTAGAACACTCACCTGGGATGTGGGAGACCCCTGTTCCCAGAGGAGGGAATTGAATCCAAGTTTCCCACATTCCAGGTGAGTGCTTTAACCATTGGACTAAAAATTACAAGGTTGGCACCTACTCTTCCAGCCACATTTTGAATGGGATCTGTTCTGGTATGCCGTCTCTGAGCCCACCTACTGACTTGGGCTCTAAAGGCAAGATAGGTGCTCCTCTGCCTATCTTCCCCCAGTTTGTGGATCACACTGAGGCTTAGCTTGGAGATAGGCATCCAGATGCCAAGAATGAGGTAACCGTGCATATGCCTAGAGGCAGAAATTTAGGTGCCGAGGTACATTTACCCTGAAAACTTTGGCATCACGTGAATGTAGATGCCTACAGAGTTAGATGGCAGCTGAACTGGAGTTTTGTGGATTGCAGTGGATCCTAAAACTGCAATTTGAGTACCAAAGTAGCTTTGTGGATCTGGGCCTTAGTGCTTTCCAATAGTGCATTAAACAACGTGACTAATGTTTGCCATGTGTGGTGTGTTCTTTCTCTGATCCTCTCCCTGAAGGAAGGGGAGGGAGTTGTAGTGTTCTGTTTTGGTACTGTTTTCTTTTGTTTTTTGTTTATTTAAAATGTACATGCTGCTATGTGTTTGTGTTAGAGAAGGCAAAAAGTTCTTTCCACAGTGTCAGACTAGCCACCAAGAAAGCTATGTCTGTCACACAGATAAGCTTTACCCTTATGATAGAAAGTTCCATTGTGTGCGAGGAACAGAGTTGTTGATCACATTCCTCACCCTGGAGCTTTAGATGATCTTCTAGATATGCTGTGCACAGGCCACTTGAAGATAAGATATTGCAGTCATCAGTAGATCCCCTGGAAGTGTGATGCTGTTGCAAAAAAAGCAAACGTGATTCTGGGATGCATTAACAGGTGTGTTGTGAGCAAGACACAAGAAGTCATTCTTCCGCTCTACTCTGCACTGGTTAGGCCTCAACTGGAGTATTGTGTCCTGTTCTGGGCACTGCATTTCAAGAAAGATGTCAAGAAATTGGAGAGGGTTCAGAGAAGAGCAACAAGAATGATTAAAGGTCTTGAGAACATGACCTACAAAGGAAGGCTGAAAGAATTGGGTTTGTTTAGTTTGGAAAAGAGAAGACTGAGAGGGAACATGATGTTGCAGCCCTAAGGTCTTTATTCCAACATGGTGTCTGTATGGCCAATTGTCGGTCATCCAAAGGTCACACTGGTACTGTGTGCAACACCGTGGTGCGGTGTGCAACATTAGAGTGCCATGTGCATTTTCCCGCTCTTTTTCCTGGTCACCTAGGGGTCAGGCTAGTGTCGTGTGCAGTCTCCTGCTCTTCTGCCTGGTAACCCAGGGGTCAGGTTAGTGCTGTGTGCATAACACCAGTGTGCCGTGAGCAAAGGGATCCAATCTGACCAATCGTAGTTCAGTTCAAACAGTCAGGTTAGGGTTGTGTGCAAAACTATGCTAGTGTGCTGGGTGCAGCTTCTAGCAACTTCTAGTGTGCCGTGTGCAAATTCTATCTATGTAGGGGTCAACAGCTCGGAACCTGAAGGGCGTAGGAGCTAGGGACCAAACAGATCCTGACAAGTGTAAAAAGGGCCTTTGAATAAAACCATGCCTCGTGCCAGGATCTGCAGGAGTATCCACGTACTGACTAAAGGACCTGATCAACCCTTTGGTCAGGGGTCTCCTCCGGATATAGCCGGCTCGGGACGTGTCGTTTTATTGCTTTTTCAACGTTTTCTTCTACGGATTCGGTATGCTTCTGGTGTCTGTTCTGCTGGTCAGCTGTGCCTGGAATACGGTACTTGCTTTCTAATTTTTCTGTCTGTGCTTTGCTTAGTCTCCTCTTTTTTCCCCTCTCTTATTTGGTACAGAACTGCATATATTGGTATCTGATGTAAAGTTGTGTATATATGGTATATAAAAACTGAGTCTTTGTAATAACTGCTATTGAAGTTAACTGGTGTATTTGATAATAGTATTTGGCTAGTGTGCATGCAGTTTATTTTATTTGGTGTATTCGTTTGCTTAATTTTTAAAGAGCAGTTAATTTTGAATCATTTGGTTTCTTGTTAATGAATGTAAATAGATTGCTTCAGGTTGTGTAAATATTTTGTTCCACTAGTACTGTTAGTTGGTAAAGTGCTCCTCCCCAGCCCAAGTTGTGATTTTTCTCCCTGTTAATAAACGGCCATGTGGTGTTTTGAGGTTTACATTTGTCTGGTCTTAATTTTCCTCTCTCAATTAAAAAAGTCACCGAACCTGCATTAGGGACGGACACATGATAGCAGTTTTCAGGTATCTAAAAGAGTGTCATCAGGAGGAGGGAGAAAACTTGTTCACCTTAGCCTCCAATGATAGAACAAGAAGCAATGGGCTTAAACTGTAGCAAGAGAGATTTAGGCTGGACATTAGGAAAAAGTTCCTAACTGTCAGGGTAGTTAAACATTGGAATAAATTGCCTAGGGAGGTTATGGAATCTCCATCTCTGGAGATATTTAAGAGTAGGTTAGATAAACATCTATCCGGGATGGTCTAGACAGTATTTGGTCCTGCCATGAGGGCAGGGGACTGGTTCGATGACCTCTCAAGGTCCCTTCCAGTCCTAGAGTCTATGAACTATGAATCTATGGAATTAATACAAGAGTAAATGTTGCAGGATCAAGTCCTAAGTTAAGTAAAAAGTGGCGCAAGGAGGCATGACAACTGATAAAGATTGTGATTAATGGTAGGCAGATATACATAATAGAAGGTCATGAGGTTTTCCACTGTATGTATCATTTTAGTTCTGTTTAACAAATGTAATCGATTGATTTTCTTATTTTTATAAATTTATTTTATTATATTGGCACGAGCGTGGGACTGACGCTGGAAAGATAGAGTCAGAAAAAATGTGCCGAAAAAGCTGAAGGAAGTGTATTTCACTCTATACTAGTAAATAGGAAGTAATCTATTTTTAAAGACATAATGATGGTCTAGCAAAGTATAACCTCACTACACCATCCTACTGTTAAATCGAACTATAGTGTTTACAGTTTAACAAAGTGAGAGTAAATGGAATTCTAAAGGAAACTAAATGCATTTCTAACTGGAATTGGTGACAGAATGTAAAAGGGGGTAAAAATTATGAGGGAAGCAACACTAGTTAAATTACCTGACCTCTTAACTTTGCAGTCCAGAATAACAGTTTTTAAAAGTCCTACCTGACATAGTGGTCCCAGCATCATGGATAAGGTATATCATGTTGGAAAAGTATATTACAGAATAATAAATGTTATTTGGGACTGAAGATTCTTTAGAAATCATCCCCTAATGGTTAAAGTTATGCCAAAGCTTTAATTGCAAGATCCTATGTCAGGTGTTTGGATCTGTGCTGTGTAAATCTGCTCCAGAAGGAAACTTGATATACAAGATCTTTCCTCATATATCAGATTTTCTACCCCATTGAACACAAGGACACTGTCAGGGTTCTTTTTAAACAAAATTTCCTTTCCTATAGTAATAACATTTTAGCTTCTGAAAACTGGGGGAATTTTTAAAAACTGAAAAGACTTTACAGCATTTATACTGATTGTTTACTTTTTGCACTTCACTTAGCTTGGACAGTTTTTGTTTATAGTCAAGTTCACTTTCTGCTTCTCCAGCATAAGCACAATATTGCAGCATTTGGCTTTCAAACATTTATTAAAGTATTACCAGTAATACAAGACTCTTTGTTATAGAGGCACCAGTTGTGACTCCATTAACTCAGGCTGAGTTGCATTTTGCACTTAAAGCAACTTCTTTTTATGCATGAAAAATACATCTCCTCCTCAAACTTACTACACTTAATCTTTGAGTATATAATGAATGTTCTGCGACTGTAGAAGTAAATTTTCTAATTAACTTATGAGTTAAATTACCTGAAATATCAGAGGGGTAGTCGTGTTAGTCTGTATCTGTAAAAAGCGACAAAAGGTACTGTAGCACCTTATAGACTAACAGACGTTTTGGAGCACTAGCTTTCTAGGGTGAATACTCACTTCATCAGATGCATCTGACGAAGTAAGTATTCACCCACGAAAGCTTATGCTCCAAAACGTCTGTTAGTCTATAAGGTGCCACAGGACCTTTTGTAGCTTATTAACTGAAATGTGTCATTTAAAATATTTCATATTTTTATCAGCCTTTACTTTGACTTGAATTATTTTAACAATGGAATATAATATAGACTCTTCAAACTTTCCATATAGTTAAAATGATAAAGTATAGGTAACATGGGCTTCTGAAGGAATCTATCCATTGTTATTAATGAGCAGATTCATCAGTACATTTCAGCTGCTTTGCGATGCTCTGCTGAACTGATTAATATGTCCTTAAAATTTAAAATAAAATATATAAAGATTACAATTACATATCTTCAAATCATTGGAAATATCCATGGTAGAACTCTCACTGGGTTGCTTGTTTAGGGTCCATGTAGGAAATTTTAAAATTAAAAAAAAATAAATCCAGATCACTCTCTCCCTGCACCCTAAGAAAAACTGCTACATTGAGGTGGAGTTTTTTGTCTGGGAATATAAATAAAAGTGTAACTTTTTGGCTCAGCTTTCTGGTAATTTCACTTTTGGAAAATAAAAATGGCATGGATGTTTTTCAGATAACCATCCACTTCTTCATGCCTCTTAAAGCTCATAATTGGATGAGAAATTATTATCAATATCACAAGGAGAAAGAGAGAGAAAAAGAGACAGAGAAAGACTAACATTTCTCTTCTTTCTCTTCTCAAGAGTGTCTATCAGGGGTGTAACCACTGGCAGGCATGGGTAAAATTACTATGTTTTTGATGGTTTGGTGATGCTGCCTGTTTAGCTTTTTAAAATACTTTTACTGAAAATTTATGTAAAATCTATTTTTTTGTCTACTTAAACTGTATTAAATGGATGTACTGGGGCAATATTTAATTAATTTGGGATTTAATTGTCTTAAATCATGATTTGCTGTAACAGCAGACCTTTGGTCATTGCCCATCCACCATAATTTGGGGCCCACCCTAATTTCTATTTCTAGCTACACCACTGGTGTGTATCCCATAATAAAGAATCATTCTGTAAATTACAGCTGATGAGTCTAAGATTAATTTTTCACTCATTGTCTTCAAAACAATAAAACTCTGAATGACTTCTATGGGAGCAGAAGTAAGCCCCAAGGACCTAATCAAAATGTGCGTTGAATCCAATGGAAATACTTGTATTGGTTTCAGTGAATGGGGGAGAGACCCCCAAGTGAGCAGTCCTGCTCTAGACCGATTTTTCTAGTGCCACCCTATGTTACATCTGATTTCTTTTTTAAAAATCTAACTTCTCCCCCAATCCCTTTTCACATTCCATTATCTGATTATTGAAACTGCATAATTATTGGACCAGTTTTTGATACCCTTACCCAAACATAGTAGTGTCAAACTTCATGGGTTGTCGCATTGCCTGTTTCTGAGTAAAGTACTATTCACCATGAGGAAGTATATCAAAACCTGGTCCATTACTGTTAATGTTTAGTTTTCTTTTTGAGAGGAGTAAACTGTACAATATCAGTATATATTTTTGTATATTTATACAGTCAACGTATATATAAATAAGCAATATCTCTTGCTTGAAAATACTTATTATCAGCCAGATTGTGCAGCAGGGTGGATAAAAAATTGAATATTTTTTTAATTACAAATCTATTTTTTTAAATTTAATCACAGTTTCTTTAATATAAACTAGCTATGGGTTTATTTTTTTAAATAAATCTGTTTAAAATTAAATTTGAAAGTGACAACCTATGTTAAGGCCTAAACTTATTATAATCTATTAAAATCATTGAAATTAAATACAAAAAACAATCAGTACACATTTCCTGCCCTATTTTAAAAGTCAAACCACTGAACTGGAAGAAATTACTGGATAAGCACCTGCAACCAGAGTGTGATGCTAAACCAGCTTTTGACTGCAGTAGCCTCTTTCGCAGGTGCAAAGAGAATATTTTCTTCGTTTCAATTTATTCAACTAGTTCAGTTTATTCAGTGTTAAGAAAGCAATTGGGAGTTGAAAAATCAGGAGACTTTGTTTTTTTCATCCAATCAATGAATAAAAATTAGGCGAGAGAGGATGAGATCTACTAATTCTAATATCTTGAAGGACATGTGTAGTGGCCAGTTATAATCAATTAAATTCACTAATTACAGACTCATAGACTTTAAGGTCAGAAAAGACCATCAAGATTATCTAGTCTGACCTCCTGCACATTGCAGTCCACAGAATCTCACCCACCCACTCCTGAAATAAACTCCTAACCTCTGGCTGAGTTACTGACATCCTCAAATCATGATTTAAAGATTTCAAACTACAGGGGATCAAGAATTTACACTGATTTAAACCTATAGGTGTCCTCTGCCCCATGCTGCAGAGCAAGGCAAAAAAAAAACAACCAGGGTCTCTGCTAATCTGTTACTTAAAATTTTTGAACAAGGCATTTTAAGTTGCTAGTTATCCTTTATTGGGGTAGGTAGTAAAGCAGTACTATGAGAGGAGTAGAACAGGAGAAAGGCAGAATTGAGACCTTACAAAGTTTTGGCCCAAGTGAGGGGGCATGGGAGTGTCATTTGAGCTCCCTGCCTCAGGTGCCAAAATGTTGTGGGTCGGCCTGTCATGATCACTCGAACCAAGGCTGTCCTCTACAACCAGTTCTTCTATGAGGTCTTCACCTCTCATCAATACCAAATACTTCCTTTGTTTAATTAATCATTTAGTTTTAAATGCAAAATATATTTTGAAAAACTTTTCCCCCTTATGTGTCCAACACATTTAAGGTAGTTTTTTTTTTAATAAAGAAATGTTACTTCTGTACATTTTTAATTGAATTTTAATTTCCATCCAAACTTGATCTTAACACATCATGATGAAAAAATTGATAATAAGAAATACACCATTCACCATTTTCTAAAATAATAGCAAATGTAAAAATATCCTTAGTGACAACCAACATGAGTCAGAACTCCACAATTTGGCTATATGAACTTATATGAATAATTTGACTATATGAATTTGACTATATGAACCGGGTTATTATTGAAATATTTCCCTACAGAAAAAAAGGATCATCTCAAAAAGTCCTTTCCACAGCTGCTTTTTTATTTGTCGCCAAATATAGATATTATCCCCAATGTTTTAGTGAGAATTTAAAACATTTACACAGCCAATAAACCAGCATGTAATGTGCTAAAAAAATTTTTTTTTTAAATAATTAAAATTTTATGACTGCTGTAGTTTTCTAGACACTTTGATATGTTTGTAAAAGCATTTTATAATTATTTGTTAGGATGCATTTGTATCATAATCTTAGCATAGCAGCTCTTGTGTATATTAGAAATATGCTTGTTAGAATGCAAGTGAGAGCTTTCCCACTGGTAAATCTAATTTATGCACCATTATTATGAAAGCATTTTCAGTCTGTTGTTAGATCTCCCTCCCTCCAGCCTGATCCCTCAACAGGGCCAGCTCTAGGCCACAGCGCGCCAAGCGCGTGCTTGGGGCGGCACGCCGCGAGGGGCGCTCTGCCGGTTGCTGGGAGGGTGGCATGCGGCTCCGGTGGACCTCCTGCAGACACGCCTGCTGCAGCTCCACCAGAGCCGCGGGACCATCAGACCCTCCGCAGAAACGCCTGAGGGAGGTCCACCAGAGCCGCAGGACCGGCGAGCGGCAGAGCGCCCCCCGCAGCGTGCCGCCGTGCTTGGGGCAGCGAAATTGCTAAAGCTGGCCCTGTCCCTCAAGATCCGCATGTGGAGGGAAGCCTCCATGTGCAGCTCTTGCTCCCTGGGCAGAAGGGGGAGGATGTCAGTGATGCAGCATCAGCTCCCTGGGCAGAAGGGGGAGGATGTCAGCTTATCCTTTGGCCAGCCCTCTCCCACTGGTTTTTATATGGAAGAGGGTAACTGGAGCTACAGACAGCAGTTGAGGTATGTGTGCTTCTAAGGGAGAATAGATATTATGATAAACACTGCACAGCTGGATAACAAATTCAGCCTCAGATGTAACTTGGTCATTTTGGATTCAGATAAGCATTCACAAATTTAGGGAGGGTGAACTGGCCATATTAGGTCAGACTAATAGTCCATCTAGCCTAGTATCTTGTCTTCCAACGGTGGACTATGCCAGATGCTTCAGAGGGAATGAACAGAACAGGGCAGCTATCGAGTGTTCCATCCCAGCTTTTGCTAGTCAGAGGTTTAGGGACTCTCAGAGCATTGGATTACATCCCTGACCATCTTGGCTAAGTGACATTGATGGGTCTATTCTTTTACGCCTTGATCATTGAGTGGCCCCACTGACTGTTTGGCAGGCTTCCTGCTTCTGATGTACTTTAAAAAATTGCTGTTTTTGTGTCTTTTACTAGTTGTTCTTCAAATATTTTTTGGCCTGCCTGATTATACTTTTAAACTTGACTTGCCAGATTTTATGCTCCTTTCTATTTTCCTTTGTGGAATTTGATATTCAATTTTTAAAGGATGCCTTTTTGCTGTTGACTGCATCTTTTACTCTGCTGTTTACCATAGTGACATTTTTTGGTCCTCATACTGTTTATTTATTTATTTGTTTGGGGGGTATACATTTAGTCTGAGCAGCTAGTATGGTGGAGTTTTTTAAAGTTTCCATGCAATTTGCAGGCATTTCACTCATGTGAATGTTCCTTTTAATTTCCATTTAACTAGCCCCCTCATTTTTGTGTAGTTTCTCTTTTTGAAGAGAAATACCACTATGGTGGGTTTCTTTGGTATTTCCCCCCCAGAAGGATGTTAAATTTAATTACATTATGGTTGCTGTAACCAAACAGATCAGCTATATAGACCAGATTGTGTGCTACGTTTAGGACTTAATCAAGAATGCGCTCTCCACTTGTGGATTCCACGACTAGCTGCTCCAAAAAGCAGTCATTAATGACATTTAGAAATTTAATCTCTGCATCCGATCCTGAGGTGACATGTACCCAGTCAATATGGCGATAGTTTAAATTCTCCATTATTATTGGGTTTTCTGGTTTTGTAGGCTCTCTAATCTCTCTGAGCATTTCACAATCACCATCCTGATTAGGTGCTCAGTAGTATATTCCTACTGCTATACTCTTATTATTCAAGCATGGAATTTCTATCTGTAACACTGCCTGCAGTGACTGAAGAGCATGAATACTAACCTCAAAACAGACTGCTAGGAACCTGGGCATAAATCCTAAACTGGTTGTGAGGTCTATACTTTAGATGTCACCAATCTGTTATCAAGTATAAACTCCTCAGGCACTATTACAACCTTAATATGGAGTCACGGACAGTCCCCTTGGGTACTCTGATCTTTCTTGCCATCCAGGTGAACTTACCTTTGTGATAGCTGGCCCTCACACCAAGAATCACAGTAATATTCAGGTTACTCCCAGTCCCAAAGGACCAGTCACTTACCCTAAGTCACGTGCCCCTTAAATCTCACTCCAAAAACAACACTTGTAGCCAATCTTAAAACAAACTATTTAAAGGTGTATTAAATAGGAAAAGGAAACGAGATTTTTTAACAAGGTTAAAGCATGTAAACACGTATACATGAATGAGTTACAATCTTAAGTTTCAAAGGGTAATAGAAGCTTCTAGAATTAGCCAGCTCTATATGTCCTTTTGGACTAACTCAGGCTAAGCACAAAGGATCTCTTGCTTAAGCCTAGAAACTCTTTGCCCTCTAGAGTCCAAGCAGCTTAGAGATACCTAGTCCCTTTTGTTTGGATATTTTATCCCCCTCCGGCATTGTGCTCTGAGCTCCACTTGCATGACTCATCTTCAGAAGGAGGAGAGAACAACAAATGTGTTTTGTCCTCTTGTACATATGGAAAGTCCAGTTGCAACATCTGGTATCAATGGACCGTTCCTTTTGTGAAGAATGTAACGCTTTCTGTTGAAGATCACCCCTTCACACTAATTAATGTCTCTCTCCTGTCTGGTGATTTATGCAATCACAGAGGTTCACAATACAACAGCTCAAATATTACCTTACAATATGGGATACAGACGTTATAAGTGAGGTTAAGGCATGCAGAAACTTACAAGCATTCAGTAAAGTCTAAACACATTTTTATCATTCTAATATCCATTTTAACAAAACTAACACACAGGTGAGCCAGATTGATTCCAGCTATGTATTTGTTAGTGTTCAGTTGAGACATGGGGATCTGGTCTGCCAGCATCACACTATGCATGATTGATTTAGCCAGTTTGATTCACTTAAGATATTTACTATATTTGACTTTTTGCTTTCCTTACATATAGTGCTACTCCCTCCACCAGCACAAGCTACTCTGTCATTCCTACATATTTTATACCTTGGTATTACTATGTCCCATTGATTATAATCATTCTACCAAGTTTCTGTGATGCTTATTATATTAATATTCTCAATTAATACCCAGCATTTCAGTTCACCCATCTTAGTATGTAGAGTTCTAGCACAGGTATACAAGCATTTATAAAATGTGCCAATATTTAGTACACTTCCTTCATGTGATATCATTGAATAGGACTCTTTTTCATTAGACAGTTTTTCCTCAGCTCCTACCTGTACTTTATCAACTCCTATCATTTCTTTTTTACTAGGATATAAGTATCCCCTTTAATAAATTCTCTCCTAAGGGGTGTCTCTGTCCAAACCGTGTGCTCTTCCATACCTATTGGCTTTTCCCCAGCCCTTCATTTAAAATCTATTCTATGATCTTTTTAATTTTATATGTCAGCAATCTGGTTTCATTCTGGTTTAGGTGGAACCCATCCTTCCTGTGTAGGCTCCTCCTTTCCCTAAAGGTTCCCCAGTTTCTAATAAACCTAAAGCTCCCCTCCCAATGGTTGTACTAGGCTCTGATCCTTCAGATGCTTAACCTGGTGCCTTTCTTTACTCATGTGTTTAAGTGTTTGCAGGATATGGCCCTAGCATTCCATTTAAATATACAAGACATGATTCTGTTCTCACACCACTGTAAGTTGTACATTATCCAACTGAAATCAGTAGAATTAAAATGGAGCAGGGTCATGCACATATAGTTTGGAAGTATCTAAAATCTGGGCAAATGAAACTTGGATAAGAAAAATAGGGTAGAATGCAAAATGTTAATTTTTTTTGAAGAATTATCTGCAACAAACCTCTCGCCCCTTGTTCACTTTTACCAGTTAATGTGGTGTGTGCTATACTAGGTAAGATTAAACATAATGGAAAGTACTGTGGACTAGTGGTTACTTTGTTATTCTAGGGCAGGGGTCCCCAACGTGGTGCCTGCGGGTGCCATGGCACCCGCCAGGTCATCGAAGTGCGCCCGCCTACTGGCCGGTGGACGAGCATCCACCAAAATGCCTCTGACAAGCAGCTACATCCAGGGGTGGCATTTTTGGCGGCGTTTCGGCGGCGATGCCTCTGAATGACGCTGCTTGTCGGCAATGAAGCCTATTGACATTGCCACTTGTCAGTGGCATTTCAGTGGATGCTCTTCTGCCACCACGGTCCTCCGTGGCTCATCGTCTGGCACCGTCAGATGAAAAAGTTTGGGGAACACTGTTCTAGGGCTCTTTTTCCTCAAGTCACATTCTCATTTATACTAGGGCCTTTTTACACCACTCTAGCATTGTAAATTCACTTTTAAGGCTCATTTTCACTACTAGAGCAGTGTAAAAAATCCTTAGTGTAAGTGAGAATCAGTCTAATTACCTATCAGTGCTTCCATTTCCCCATCTATTTGATGGGAAATCCAATACTTACATACCTCACTATAGTGTTAATAAGCTTTATTCATTAGTGCTTGTAAAGTGAGTTGAGGATCACAAATAAAAAAATGCCATCTAAAGTGCTCTGCAAGGTATTTTTAGCCTATAGATATTTTTTGTATTTTGTTTTGTTAAAAATAAGTTACTATACATGCCTAATGGCTACTTATCTAAACAAAATAAGTGATATTTAAAATTTGTCCAAAGTTCTATAGATTTGCAGATTCCATGGCCAAAAAGAACCATTGTGATCATCTAGTCTGACCTCCTGTGTAACACAGGCCATAGAACTTCCCCAAAATAATTCCTAGAGCAGATCTAGGAAAATATATCTAGGAAAAAAGTTTCAAAATCATTATAGTTTTAAGGGCTATCAAATCTCTATGTACAAAGAAAATTATTTTGATTACCAAGGGCATATAAAGGACTTTGAAAATTAAAATGTCATTTATGAAAGTTCAGACATCTATTTTGACATGCTCCTGTGATCTAAAAATGACCAAATATGCTTGTTTACATTTTATAAATAAATAACATTTGCTCACTTTTGTGCATTGATGGAGTCACTTTAATCCAGGGATACAAATGCACTTTACATCCACTAATTAATTCTCACAACGAGTGTATGAGGTGGATCAGTGTTAGCCCGTTTTACAGATGGAGAAACTAATGGACAAAGTTTAAATTACTTACCTACAGTCACACTATAGGTGGCTGTCTACAGTAATGCTCGCAGCTTTGCAATCACGAGAGTTGAACTAATTTAAGAAAGTTGATAAATTTGTGGACAATATCCCTTGTGTTGAGAGGACTAATGAATCAGTGCCTGTGACTAGAAAAAACTCAGGTTGACTGGCTCACAGTTCCCTGCCATCAACACTGGACAATACAATTTCCCAGCTAGTTTTTGTTTAATAACATAATTTTCTCCCTAATGGGACTTGTAGAACTGACTGAGTCAATTGTGAATTTTGATGACGCAAAGTTCATAAATCCCAGAAAGCTGAGGGGTTAATGGAAATACTAATGCACAGGCACTTAGCTATTACAAGACAAGTAGGCACCGCTGTGATTATACAAGTGTGGTGCCAATAGGCTCAGAAAAGGTAAAAACTTACCAAATGCTCTCTACTGGCCAAGCACAAGGGACTTTGCATTTGCTTTGGAAGAAGCTTTTCTTTGACTCTTCTGACTTAAAGGTGAATACCCGTCTTTCTGAGGGAAGAGGGTAGGAAAGGGTGATATTTACAAGTGAATGGAATCCTTTATTCTGGATTTTGTTGGAGGCAGGTTGTTTAATACCCAAGGTAGAGAAGTACATTTCTAACAGACAGAACACAATGAAAATATTATCATTTATATTTAGTTACTTGCCATGAGCAAAAATTTGACAGACAGGTTCCACAATTTACACTAACCTTGTAACAGTTAACAGTTGTCACTGAAAAGTTCTGCTAGTGCAGCCTCTGTCCATTTTTGTCACTAGGCTTGCAGTTGCCATCATGACAATTAAGTGAGAACACAGAATAGTGCAATGTTCTTGATTATAAGAATCCAATTCTAAAA